>NC_134601.1:122818331-123429954 GCF_037038515.1 Microtus pennsylvanicus | reverse complement strand
AGTTGAAGCTGTCAGTTGAGATAGAGGTTGTCAAAGAGACGAAAAAATTGTTTCTAAGCTATATGGTATGCAGGCTGGTTTTGTAAGTTCAAATTTGAGAGACTTTTCCCCCTGGACTCTGACTTTCTAGCCACATCACCCTGTATGTGTGGGGGGAATGAGTGTCTCTGTGTATGTGTATTGGGTAAGACACACCATTCTATTATTCTACCAGCAATTCCCATGGTAGGCAATTAAACAGAACTACTGTCTCCTTAATGCGATAGAATTCAATTCTGAATCCTGAATAGTGGAGTTAGTAATGAGCTGGGGAACCGTCCACTTTGTTCTCCAGTTTGGACTCGGCCTAACTTGGGAAGTGTTGAGCCATCCCTCTCTGCCAATCTCGTATCTTTCCACTGGCCAATGGGAAACGCATTTTCAGCTCATCTGTCTCCAGGAGAGAATTATCCGAGTAAGTGCCAGTAGCTTGTATCTTCTCGCTGCTTTCTTATCGATCCCAGCAGAACACAGCCAACTCAAGGCGATAGGATTTGGTCATCACAGATATCAGAGACAGAGACCTCACCTCATGCACCTGTGAAAGCCCCTAGCCTTCCCTCTAGAACTTAACTGATCCAATTCAAATATCCTAATGAGAGAAGTAATTGATTGTCTGAGGACACTATTTGATAGTTGTAAGGCTATTCTTTTATTTATTTATTTATTTATTTATTAAGATTTCTGCCTCCTCCCCACCACCGCCTCCCATTTCCCGCCTCCTCCCCACCACCGCCTCCCATTTCCCTCCCCCTCCCCCAATCAAGTCCCCCTCCCTCATCAGCCTGAAGAGCAATCAGGGTTCCCTGCCCTGTGGGAAGTCCAAGGACCACCCACCTCCATCCAGGTCTAGTAAGGTGAGCATCCAAACTGCCTAGGCTCCCACAAAGCCCTATTCTTACAACATTTTTCTTCCAAAGTTTTATAAGACTCTGACTTATTTTGTAGTTGGAGATCTTTCCCTGTTACTCTGTGATAAATTCCTTAAATTTTTCTCTGTTTAAAAGTTACTGTCAAATGATAAGAGTTATTGTGGTCATGTTGCATTGTGCTACAGTATATTATAGCTTAATACAGATATTAATTTCCTGCATTAAGCCTACATGTTTAACACCCAACAAAGGCCAAATGAATTTGATTAGATTAGACATGTTGTTACCCTCAGTTTCTAGCAATATAGTTCTAGTGGTCTCAGCAGAATTTTAAGTCTTATCCATGAAGGGAATTATCAAAGTTGTGGGACTGAGGAGACAGCTTAGGCAATACGCTAAGTGCTTGCCTTGCAAGCATGGTGACCTGAACTTGATCCCCAGAATCCAAGTAAAAACTCAGCCAGGTATGGGTGTGTCAGTATATGCTTGTAATCCTATTGCTGGGCAGGCAGACCATTTCAGCCAAACTGTGAGCTCCATGTTCCATTAGAGTGCCTGTTTCCACAACAAGATGGCGAGTCATGGCGGAAGAGGTCAGTCACTAACTTCTGGCCTCCACAGGCATACATATACACATTCATGCACATATGCACACACACACACACACTCACAAACACACACATACATACATAGAGAGTGTGAGAGATAGACAGAGAGAGAGAGAGACAGAGAGAGAAGATATTTGTTTATGGTATCTGAGTGTTAATGTGTAAAGATTTAAAATACCAAAAAAAAGAGGAACTAACAATCTGTTGTAGGTGAGGCACTACACTGAATTTGTTAGATTTCTTCCTTCTTTTCTTTCTTCCTTCCTTCCTTCCTTCTTTCCTTCCTTTCCTCCTCTTCTCTCTCTCGCTTTCTTGATGAAGAATTATGAAATAGAATGCAAACTATACACAGTGAGTTCTGCAGACACAGTCAATAATTACCTCGTGACAAGAACAAATGGCATTCTGTTCAACAAATTCCTGAGGATTTCAAGCATCTAGTCATGGGGAAGGAGGCATACTGTAATTTTGGAACGGTGGGAACAAAGTCAACGTGGTGGTGTCATTACATGAAATGAATCCCTCAGTGCACATGCTTCCGGGGCTGCCATTAAGGCTGCTGATTCCCTTCCTTGGAGCAGATTTGTTTTCTTCTGAAATCTGACAAGGCACCTATCTGCTGAGTTAATAATTGCTGCTCCCAGCTGGAAGGTAGGATTTCTAAGCCGATGGTAGGGCTCTAACAGGGAGGCTCAGGACGGACACTATCATTCCAGATCTAACTTGGCATCGAGGCCAGAAGCTCGACCTAAGTAGACTTTTCCTGTACCCAGCTGGTTTCCTTTTTGTCTTGAAACTTCGCTGGTATAGTTGCTGTGGCCTTCACGGAGGACAAATGCCTGAAATACTTGGCTTTTTTTTTGTCTTGTCGGTCAAAGGATCACATGACATTTTAATTACCCCAAGTTCCTGGGGCCACTTGACCACAGCAGAGTTGGGGCACACATGTTTAGCCCAAGCTGTAAGAAGCAGGTTAGTTCCATGCCTGGGGTCACCTCTTTCATCACCTAAGCTGACTGTAGCCCTAGGGGGCTACATAAGGTGGCTCACCAAGTCCATTTGGCTGATGAACCTGTGAAAAGTAAGGAGCACCTGGGCAACCAGGTTTCTGTCGCAGCCTGTAATTGAAATCCTAGCTCGGGGCTGCCAGCCGCCCTTGGTTCTTTTGACTCACCTTTGAGCCCTTTCTGACTGAACTGAAGCAGGCCTTGCAGAGAGAAATTTTCATGTCACTGCCTATGTCTGGCTCACATGCAGAAACTCCAGCCTGTGCCAATTTCCAAGTGGGTGTTCCTGGCAAGTGGGCTAGCTGCACTTGAGAATCACCTTTGTGGCAGGTGCTTTGCCATTATTCTTTGCCCTCTTTCGTAAAAGGAGATCGAGAGCAAGTGACAGAGGAGGGTAGTGACACAGCACCTTATTGCTTTTCTCCAAAGAACGGGAGGCTTCAGTCCCTGTCAAGCCTTTATCTATCCTGAATCTCCTCTCAAAGCCTAGATAAAGCCTTGTTTTCAATGGCTTTCTTCAAATAAATGGGTCAGAAACACCAGTGTGTTTTATGCCATTGGACACTCTGACCAGTCCAAGTCAAGAGTTTTGTGCCCTCCAATTTCATGGAGCAGGCCATTCACTCTCTGTTCCCAGAGCACACAGTCTGGGCAGAGAAAGCTCACATTGAAACAACTGGGAGGGCCCTCTAAGACGGGTGATGACGGGTGGCACATAAATCAGAGGCTGCATAATCTGGGAGAACCACTTCTGAGTGAAAAACCCGCATACAGGTGCTAGGAAAAGGACCTTGGTGTCAGGCTCTTCCTTTTGAGCCTGGGACCTTTCTGAGACCATGCAATTTGTTTGTCTGTTTTAGAATTTGCTATTTAACACCATTGTGTAAAAGAATAAACATTTTGCTTTTTAACGATAATTTTCCTTGGCATCCTTATGCTGTATGGTACATTTTCCACAGGTACATATGTGCGAGCAGTTAGCTCATTTGTGCAGTCGGTGGGATTGCGTTGGCATGTTACAGCACTCATGTGTGCATGCCTTTCATTGTAACTAGAGTGTTGGAGATGCTGCAAAACAGACGCTTTGACTGTCGACTGTCCGTGTTTTGTTTTTCATTTGTTTTAGTCGTATTATTTTAATTTTTCTTATTTTTCATTTCTCTTTGTGTGTGTGTGTGTGTGTGTCTGTGTCTGTGTGTGTGAGGGTGCACATGCACGTGTGTTCCTGTGTGTGTAGAACAGAGGATGACCTTGGGTTTTATGAGACAGCATGTCTCACTGGCCTCAAACTCGTCCACCTTAGGGTAGGCTATAATCCAAGCACCTGGGAGTTGGGGATAGTCAGTATGCATCACCACAGCTGGCTTTTTTTTAACATGACTTCTGAGGCTTGAACTCTGGTCCTCAGGCTTGGAACGCAAGCCCTTCATTTACTTACGAAGCCATCTCCCCACATCTATTTTGGTTTTAGTTGTGTTTTCAAGACAAGTTTTCACTGTGGAGCTGAGACTGGCTTTGACCATGTGACTTTTGTGCCCTGAGTTTTCTGTTTGCTGGGATTGGAAGCAAGCAATGCTGTATCCAACTTTGTTTTTCGTTCTTGATATGAGCACATTCTCCTAATGTTCCTTCACTTTGACTTTGCTTGTTAGTGAGGAAGATCTAGAAGGAAAAAAAAATTCTGAGTTGCTCTGTCTTTCATTTTCCTTCTCTGTTCAGTGTAGTAGTTTGTAAATACAACAACATGTAGGACTAAGAAAGAATCTGACAGGATTCCTAGCTTGTCTATGTTTTTTAGAAGGCCACATATTAAAAACTAAATGGCCTTCAGTCCTTATCTGCAGCCTTAAGTCATGACTATTACAAAATTCATATTGCATATGTCTATCTCAATAAAGACCTGGCAAAGAAAAACATCTGCTTAGTTGTTAACTCAGTCTTTATGTCCTGTCAAGGATATATTGTCTTCCTCTGCCCATACCCCTGAATTCTGTTGTCCAAGTCAGTGAACTACTTATATCAATAGTGATATAGTAGGTATTTTAGGATCTGAAAGTCATCTGTTGTGGCAGATGTACCTTAGTGTGTTTCTGTTGCTATAGTGTTAAAAGTGGTTCCAAGAAATATGTAAGCAAACAGGTGTTGGTGCATACTAATAAAACTTTATTGATAAAAACAGAATGGGGTCCATATTAGACCCATGACCTGTAGTAACTTTCTGATTCCTGCTGTAGAACATGCTGCACTTGAGTCTGTTCCCCAATTTTTAATTCACCAACTGATAAATCTTCAAAAATCTCATCTGAAGTGGAGTGGGGGTACCACATGCTTTGTATGTGAAAGGAATTAGAGCAGCAGTGGCTAGGAAAGTTATTTTTGCTGCTTGTGCACAAAGCTAAAAATGGACCACTTGTTTTCTGTCAGTTCTTACATGGAACATCTCTGACCTATCTCCAAAGAGTGTTCTAGGAATATTAACGCAGTTCACCACAGATCTGAAACGTTTAATATGCAACCGCCCTACTTCTCCCCTCTTGCTTTTGGTGGGTGCTCAGATGGAGGAGATCTGTTGATCACAGGGTTCACAGCTGCTCCCCACCTCCAATCAGCACCTTCATAGGAGGGTGCTGGGGGGGGATGGGAAATGATAGCAGTGGGGTTGCCCAGTTACAATGGCATGCCGAAGTCAAGTGCAAATAATTATTAGGGAGATGAAAATTACATAGCAACTTCCTCTTACTAATGGTCTACAGAGAAACAGCACCATTGTGTTTTCCAAAAGTTAATTGTCCATGGTGTTTGAAAAAAAATATCTGCTTATTACCCTCCTGGAATTCTATGAAACTGCAGTACAAAGGTTCCCAGATCACTTTGGGTGATGTTCTGTTCCACGCTGTTCTCCCAGTTTCCAGGACGCCTTCTCCTTCTTTTGTTCCAAGCTCATGGGAAGTTCCTTTTCAAGTTTCTTTAGCTGGTTCTTTTTAGTTCAACATTTCATTTCCAACATTAGCAAGTTGAAATTTCTCCTTAAATGCCACAAAAAAATGGTAAAGAATCCCTGGCTATAAATATGTGGATAAGTATTTGATTTCTGTCCAAAACTTACCAGAGAATAATTACTGTTCACCTGTAGGAGCTAAAGGAGACACAGGATGATTACCTTGCACTTCCTAGAATACTCTTTGGGCAGTGAAAGTAGCCAAAAGCTTTTGTTGTACAGACATTGATATGGATGCATGTATAAGCATGTGACTAGATGGCTGGAGCAATAGGACTATTTCTGGAACATTAGTCAAAAATCAGCAGGTGATTTAGGTTTAGAGAAAATTAGCAATCTCCTTACCTTACACATACAGATGCTTCACTACCACAATTTGGGCCTTTACGTAAAGCATATATTCTATAATAAGACACCAAGAGTTCATTAAAGCCTCATTACTGGTTCACAAATTAGGGTGGCTATTTACCCCTTTTTCAAAACTCAGGATGTAATGAAAGCATCTTTCTCCGACAAGTATGATTGCAGTGGGTTCAAACAAGTGGCGTCAAATAATAAGGTACTAAAATTAAAGTGAAACCACTTGTGCTAGGATCCCAGCTCCTCTCCAGCAAAAAAGTAAACGGAGAGAAATAGTAGTCTATATTAATGTACTTTTGGTGTGCTGAAGAACTTTGGTGACTTATGTTTAAATGCCCCAAATTAAAATAACTTCTGGTGCCTCTTCTGGTGTATATATGTTAACAGAACATTGTATGCATAATAAATAAATCTTTAAAAAAATAACTATATTAATGGGTGTATATAGTATATAAGGATTAATTTACAACTTCTATAATGTAAATTCATAGAGGTAGAGATTTATAGGAGTACAGTTATCACTTGAACACAGAATCTGATAACTTAAGGATATTCTACATAATCATTTTGGTAATCACAAAGACCAAACCAATCACTATGGCCATAGGCATATGGAAGCTTCTAATTAGCCTAAGCCAAAAGTGCCCACCTTTCAAGTATGTGTAGCATCAATCCTGCCCAACCCACTTGAAAGTGAAGGAGTGGGCCTAAGAGTCAACTAATTTCAAGAAAAATAACCAGATAGTAAATATTTGAGACTTTGGAAGCCATTTGATCTCGTTTACAATGATTTAGCTTTTTTATCTAATGAAAGAAGTCACAGATATGAAATAAATGACTGGGCACAGTTGTATTCAGATGAAGCTTTATGGACATGGAAATTTGAACTTTATTTCATTTTCATTCATTGTAAGGGGCTATTTTCTTTGAATCATTGAATTTTTAAAAAATACAAAACCAAACAAAACAGACTACAACCCAAAAGAGCTTGGATTCAGTCTCCCATATGGGTGTTGCTTGGTGAGAACAAACATCTATTTATCCCAGATAGGACATCAACACAGACCAAAGAAATGATTCTGTCCAAGTCAAACTTGGTGGACTAGTATGTGTAATCAGGGTCACTAACAAGAGCATGAATGGTGGGTTACATAAGAATGATGGTCAACTTATGGCCAGCCCAACCATGGAAGACAAATCTCTCTCTTCCTAGCAGTTGTTAACCACTTTGTATACCCTTGGTTTGGGTCAAGATGGTAACAGCTGTGACAGCCTGGAGGACAGTGTGCTCCTCTGTGTTGGTCTCAAACAAAATCATTATTAGCTCACAGGTGGCTGGTAAGATTTTGGCCCATGGCTTGTAATTTGCATATCCTGTTCTAGATAAGCTCTCCAAATGCCTTCTAGCTCAGTAATTATTTTCTTTCATAATTTTTCCTGGGTCACCTTCATTCCTGGCTTCCTCATCACCCCTAGTGAGATGACCCTGAACTGACCTGTTTGCTCAAAATCCTTAACCTTCCTTGCAACAGAGTATTGGGAAGTCATAAAAATCTCTTTTCTTTACATTTGTACATCAAATTGATATAATATCTTGTTTGCCACAAGGCTTTTTGGAAATATGGGATAGAATGCTGTTAAGTATTAATTATAATGATTCCCCCACATACCATTATTAGAAATTAAAGATATGACTTCAACTCTGCTGGCATGACTTATAGAGTTAAGTTCAAGCTCTGTTATGTTGCTAAGCAATTCTTCTATTTATATTCACCTTTATCAGTATCTTTTTGCTAGCTCAAATATTTAGTAGACTAGAGCTGTCTTAGAATGATATATTTCTTAAAGGCCTTATTTTTCAGCCATTGGACAGAGTGCCATTATGTAAATGATTGAGTTATTTGAAATGTGGATTTAAAGATCTTCAGGATCAGAGGCTGACCCTGAGGAAAGAAAAGGCAGATAGAGCTAAATAGTAAGGAGCAACCAGGGGATAGGCAATGAGGCTTACAAATCCCTGTAAAGAACCAGTTTGACTGGATGTCTGCAAGCAGATAAAAAGAAAACGGCTTGGAAAAAGTAAAATTCACAGGGTAATTGGCAAGCAGTGATCTGTCGTGAAATGAAAAGAAGAAATTGCAAAGTGATCTGCTCAAATGGGTTTTGGCAGTTTTTGAATTTTTGTCCAGATATCTTTAGTACTTTTAATCCCACCATTCCAGTTCCTTATGGCTAACTGGACAATCCACAAAATAGGAAACTCACAAGTTCAGATAATTTTTGTTACAGATGATTGTTATAATTATTGTAGCATGGTAGTTTGAATGTAATTTATTTCTATAATCTCTTAGAGAGTAGCACTATTAGGAGGTGTGGCTTTGTTGCAGTAGATATGGCCTTGTTGGAGGAAATGTGTCACTATGAGGACAGGCTTTTGAGGTCTCCTTTGCTATAGCTGTGCTCAGTGTCAGTTCAGTTACGGTTGCTTTCAGGTCAAGGAGTAAAATTTTCAGCTCCTTTTCTAGCACCAAGTCTGCCTGCATGCTGGCATGTCCCACCATAATAATAATGGACTAAATTTCTAAATTGTAAGCTACCCAAGGAAATTTTTTCCTTTATAAGAGTTGCCATGCTCATGGTGCCTCTTCAGAGCCGTAGAAACCCTAACTAAAACAAAAGTTGATATGAGGGACTGGGGTATTGCTGTGATAGACCTGACCATGCTTTTGTTTGAAGGAATATGGACATTGGGATTGTGGATTAGAAAAGCAGTTGAAGGCTTTAAGTGCTGCTTAATGGGCCACACTAGTAGGAGCATGGAAGACAGTGGTGCTGAGTGTGATTTGATCGACTGTGGGGGTTTGCTCAAAAGGTTTTAATATGTGGCCTAGAGATCATTCTTGAGATATTTTGGTGAAGAATAGGGCTATTTTTGCCCTTGTCTGAAGAGTTTTTCTGAGTCTAAAGATTTGAATTAATGCCATTGGCAGAAAAATCTCAAAACAGCCTATTATAAGCATTGTCAGATGATTATTAGTGTTAACTCTATTGAAGATTTATAATGAAATGGAGCCAGCTGAGAAAGAAAAAAATGCAAGACATAAATTTTGAAGAGAAAAAGAACACCAGGAATAGGAATCAAGTTAAGTCCTATGTTCGAGAAGATAAACAGATTAAGAAATGGAATAAAGGGAATGGTGACCTCAGGGAAAGATTTCACCCAGCTAAATTTCCAACTTGTGAAAAGAAATTTAAAAAAAAAAGCTTAGAGACAGGTGTGGCTGTGTACCCTTTTAATCCCAGCACTGGGAAGACATGGGCTGGCAGATTTATGAGTTTGAGTTTGGTCTGTAGAGCAAGTTCCAGAACAGTCAAGCTTAGGCACTGAAAGAAACCAGCAAAGACAGAAAGTAGGTAAAGATGGAATTGAATGTGGGGGCAGAACTTCTATTGAGAAACAGCCAATCAAATTTCCCTATTCTTTTAAAATCGGGTCTTTCGTTTTTTTAATTACAAGTTATAAGAATGCCTTGTATATTTCAAATCAAATTTGTTTCTCATTTCCTAAAAGATTTTACAGTTTGCAGCCCCTCACTCTTGGAGTGCTACAGGAGAGGCAATTTGAAGTTGAAGGCCCTTGCCAATGTATACTTGCAGGAGCACCACTGACTAACAATCCCCACAAGCATACAGAGACCTAACCAGCTGCCTCCCATGACTTAGTTCCCTCTGTGTGACCAATTCATCAAAGTATAGTTTCGTGTGTTACTGTCCCAGAAGTAAAAACTGAGTACAGTTTGACATTGGCTGTCATCTGCCCTGAATTTCAATTTTCAGCTCCTTCAATACTAACATTTGCTCCTGGAATCTGGAGCAGCCCGAGTGAGTGGCACAGCTCACAGTGACACTCTCCCCTTAGGGATTATTCTTAATCCATGCCTAGATTTGCCACTTTAGCTACCAAGTGCCCCTTGGGCTAAGCACCATCATTAGCAGTTGATAAGATTCAGAATCTATGAACTCCAGAGGGTCCATTTCTGAAGGACCAGGAAATATTCTCAGTATCACTTTCACTCATCTCTTGTCTCCTCTGAGATACCCTTTTCTTTCCTTTGAGGCCAGCCTGCATAATGCAGCCTCTCCATCTTCCTGGAAAAATAGTAGCCCAATGTTGAAAGTGCCTTTGGCAGCATCAAGGAAATCACAATTAATGGGAAACCTAATGTTTCCAGGAGAGACAGTGATACCAGGAAGATTTTTAATTGCCACTAGGAGTTCTGTGAAAAAACAATCTGATTTTTTATCTCTAAGTCAAAACCATGCCTCATGGTTTCAGATGGTGTCATTTTCTACATCTGTGTACATTTTGTCAAATGGAGCCACTCACAGGTGGCACTTGGGAAATTCTCCATCTATTATAACATACCTTCTAGGAGTTCCAGGAGTCCTGGACCTAGAATTAGAAGTCATAAAAGAAAGAGAGTATGCTGTAATTTGACAGTATGTCGTCCATCCAGCCAGTTTCATGAGTTTGAAATGCTGAGATCAAAATTTGAAATGTGGAAAAAATAAATTAAGCAATCCCGTAAGAAAATCAGGACCCAGTTGTTTGTTTTGTCTTTGAAATTGTTAAGTTGCAGGTATGGCTTGAAAGACAAATAATGGTTGGGTAATTTTGGCAGCTCCACCTTCCCCGCACTGTTTTACGAAAGCTGTGCCTACCTGTTCAGTTGCTGAAAAATGCCAAGGAGGAGTTCTCACCTACAGAACTCCATGGAGGTGTTTATGTACAATTGCCTGGTCTTTATCTTCATTTTGTCCACATTACTTTCCATTTCTGTTGATTTTTACAGATACTGCTTCTGTTACTGTAAAATTCTGTTACTGTAAGTGATCTTTATTAATCCTGTGTGTGACAGAGAGAGAGAAAGGCGATCAGTCTTCACATGCCCTTAAACTTGGGTGTTTGTGGGGGGTATGGAAGAGGAATGGAAGGCATGTGCATGTGCAGATACCTATGTACATATTTCAACACGTGACAATACTAATGATCAACCTTGTGTGTTATTCTTCTAAATGCATGCACATTGATTTTTGAGATGGGATCTGTCACGGGCTTGAAAGTGATGGATTCAGCTAAACATCGTAGCCAGCAAGCTCCAGACACATCTCCCTAGCTCCTCAGCATTGGGATGATTAATGTGTGTCACCATGCCTGGCTTTTGAAAACATGGGTTCTAAGGATATAGCTCAGGTCCTTAAGCTTCCACGGCAAGCGTTTTATCCATGGAACTACCACTCCAGTCCTTTGCTTTGCATTTATGAAAATTCTTCCATTCAGAATAAATGCCTTTTATCTATTTCCAATAATTACATGGCGAATAGACATAAAAAAGTATAACGTGTTCTTGGTCGATATACTGGTTAAAAATACAGTATAGGTAAGCTCTAACAATGTGGCTCCAACCACAGTAATGCATATGCTGTTTTTATGTGTTGTATTCTACTAGTAAAAGCCCCTTGCAGAGCTGACATGGTGTCACTGGGTTTTTTTCTCTCTCTCAAATCTTACACAGGGTTTTTAAAATTCTCATTCTAAAGCTGAAGAAATGGTTTGGGCTTGATGCGGGAAATGAAATTTTCTCATATGCAATAGTCCCTGGCATTTCCAAACCTTTTTGTTATGACCCATCAACCAATGAATGACAAGAAATTTATTAGCTAATGATTATATGCCATGTTTTGTGGTACATACCATGAGAAGTGGGAGAAAGTCCCCAGTGTTGCCCTGATTTCAAGGGTTTGCAATTCACTGCAGTAAGTTCAAATTTGCTATTTAATTCATTCATTCTTTCATTTGTCAAAATAGGTTTACTAATTATCTGTTACATCCCATGCAGAGAGTCCAGTTGGTATAAAATAACATAACAAGAATATTTAGCAGCTATGCAGCAGGAGAGGAAATCTAGGATGAAGACCCCAGGAGAAAGTAGCTGCCAAAATTAAGATATCTCTTCTTCCTTATTGTGTTCTGCCCTCTGGTAACTTCTTCCACTCCTGATGTGATTATAAATCCTCTGCGGCCTGACCCAGCAAGCACTGGGCTACCCTCAGGAGAAAACAGTTAAGAAACAGGCTGAGAAAAAAGATAGTATTCTTGCTCCGCACAAGACGACTCTTGAAAGCTCCGTCGCCCTTTGCGCTAACGGCATAGCATGTACAGCAACCACACACTGGCTGTAATAAGCATCAGAAGTCCTTAAGTAAACCACTAGAAAAGGACTCTTTTTCTTCCTCTTGTTTAGCCTGGTATTTAAGAACACTTGGGACTACCTTACGTCACTCATTTATTGACCTGTCTATGCTTGTTCTCCCAATGTATTATTTATCTATTGTGGAATAACTAGTTACAGCACCATTTTGTACTTGATATGGTTTACATATGAAACACCCCCTCTAGTTCTTATTGTTAAATTGTTCTTTCCAGTACAACATTAAGAGCTGATAGGCTTTTAGAAAATGTTTGAACCATATTGTAGTTTCCTTTCCTATTGCTGTCATCAAATAATCTAACAAAAGCAATTTAAGGGAGAAAGATTGTTGTTTATTTTTTTGAGCTCACAGTCCAAAGTACAGTTCATCAAGGAGGGAAGTCAAGGCAGCAGTAGCTCAAAGTAGCTACTGACAGTTCAGGATCCCAGTTAGGAAATGATGCTACAGACACTGGGAAGGTCTTCCCACCTCGATTCATACAATCACTATAATCCCCCACAGACAAACCTACAGACCTGTCTCCCAAGTGAATTTAGATACTGTCATATTTGACAACACTAACCATTGTGGGCCAAGAGGGTTTCAACCTCATCAAAATGGATTCATTTTAATGAATGAATCCCCTTACAGATTCATAATATGATGACAAAATTGGGATGTAGTAGAAAATTTCAGAGTTGGAGAACAGTTGGGAAAAGCAGGTCATTTAGGGAAAATCCTTGAAAACTAGGCTCCTTCTTTATTCTGTTTTTCTGCTTATTGTCTTCCATGAACTAAACAAATTCTGGTCCACATTTTCCCAGAGTCATGGCATTCTCACTCAGCCCAGTCAAAAAACAGTTCATGCAGGAGGCCTTGGACTGGAACTTGTGGAATTATGAGTCAAATAAACTTTTCCCTTTTCTCACTCTTTTTAGTAGCAATTTTGCATGATCTTTGTATTAGGTGACTGTTTCATTGCTGCAACTTCAGAAAGACTTATAGCTCCAAGAATTCGTTCATCATGGCAAGAAATCATAGAGATAGGAGTTTGCAGCACTTGGTCATACTATAGCCACAGTCAGGAAGTGGAGCATGACGAATGCTGAAACTCAGCTCACCTTTTCCTTTTTTTTCCTATCCAAGCCCCCAGGCCACACAATGGTACCACTCATATTTAGAGTAGGTCTTCCAACTTGAGTTAACCCAACCAGAACCATACCTCAAACATGACCAGATACATGTTTTCACTCTGGTTCTAAATATCATCAAGTTTACAATCAACATTTGTAGAAGGAGCAGTGGGCTGAGTTCCTGCCACCCTGCTCCCGGCCACCTGGCTAGCTTATACCCTGAAATAACAACACAGAAACTATATTCTTTTAAACACTGCTTGGCCAATTAGCTCTAGTCTCTTACTGGCTAACTCTCATATCTTGCTTTAACCCATATCTAATAATCTGTGTAGCACCACGAGGTGGTGTCTTACCAGGAAGATTCTAGTGTATGTCCATCTTGGGCTGGAGCTTCATCGCATCTGGCTCCATGGCGTCTGACCTCAGTTCCTTCTACCCAGCATCCTGTTCTGTTTACTCCGCCTACCTAATTTTCTGTCCTATCAAAGGACCAAGGCAGTTTCTTTATTAAACAATGAAAATAATAATAGACAGATGACCTTTCCACATCAAACATTGACTACCACAAGATGAAAACGTACCTTCTGTTATGTTTTAAAACAATGGGTATTTGTTATTTCAGAATTCCTATGGATCAGGGATTTGAATATGGCGGATTCCTCTAGCCCAGGCTTTCTCTAAAGGGTACAATCAAATGATTGAGAGGAATGGTGTTGTAGGAGGCCACTTGTTTGTTCCTGGCTGCTCAGTATGGAAATAATCACACAGAAGCAGTATTAATTGCAACACTGCTGGGCCTATTAGCTTATGCACATTTTTACCTCACTCTTATCTCTTGAATTAACCCATTTTTATTATTTTATATTTTACCATGAGGCTCATGGCCTACCAGCAAGGTTCCAACTGGCAGCTTTTGCTTTTCCCCTCTGGTGGCTACATGGCTTCTCCTTGACTCCACCTTCTTTCTCCCAGCATTTAGTCTAGTTTTTCCCACTTAACTCTACTCTGTCCTGTCAGGCCACGCCAGTTTCTTTATTCATTAACCAATAAAAGCAACACATAGACAGAAGGACTTCCTACATCTGGATGGAGTATTTGAAAATTGACCCTTGTGAAATAGTCACTTTGTAGTTGCGGCTGTAGTCTAGACTTGTTTCACTGGAGAGGGCCCTATTCTGTGTTAGCAGTTCTTCTGAGGCATCCCTTAAATTCTTTCTCAAGCTAGCCTTTTTAGCATCCCTGCTTATTTCGTGAAAATATTCGACCTAAAAAGACTAGACAGAGTGGCAGACAGAAATCAACATTTTTGCAACCTAATCACGGAATGTTATCTCTTCACTGCTGCCATATTCCATTAGGTAAAAACAACTTAAAGGACATGATATTATACAAGGCAGTGGATAATAGGAGACAGGGATCACTGCAGGCCTTTCGAATACGTGTTTTGTTTAGCAAACATTTATCAATCATCCAACACATTAGTCACGAGGGTATAGCTATGATTAATAACTGGCCCTTGTTCTCAGGGTGATTGCTTGCAGTACATTTGGGATTGTAGACATAGCAGTGTGTGGGCTCTGGTGTTAAAGTTTGGAGAGGGGTTGAGATTTGGTATTTTACAGAAGTTGTCAGGCAATGTTTATATTGCTGAATCAAGGATACTTTGGATTATAAGGCTCTTGACATATTATTCAGTACCAATGATAACAATATCAGCATTAGCTGATAACACTGATATTAATGGCAGTCTGTCAGCCATCTTCCAAACTCAGATTTCATTTATCTCCTGTCCTTGCTCATGGTTCCCTGCATGATTTTTTATTGTTTGCTCCTTCTCTGATACTTCTAACTCCTCCATCTTAAGGAAAATATTCAACAGTAGCTGCTTCACGTTCCTGTCTTTGCCCTCATCCAAATCCCCGATGAAGGTGTTAAATCTGACCTTCTCATTACTCCCTATGACTTTCCTTCCCCATTTATTGCCTTAATACTTTGTTTACAGCCCTCAGGTTTAGTTTTTGGTCTCTTAGTTCTTAAAGTTTTATCAAAAATTCACAATCAATTAAGGTTCAGGGGTCAAGGATCACATCTACTGTTTGAAAAAGAATTTGTGATCTGAGAATATGTGGAGTTTGTGAGGTCAGCAAATTGTCAGGAAAAACAAATGAGTATGGGTCCCTAGGGAATGTTGTTAGCTGTAGACAAGGCAGCTTAAGTCCCATTCCTCCCAGTAAGCAATTGCGTGACCTTGAAGAAATGACTTTCTCTACCTGAGCCAGTGTTTTTCAGTTGTAAAACAGCATTTAGGGAACCTTTGTGGTCTCTTAAAATTTATGTCATAAAGACCAACTAACTTAGCCTCACACCTTCATTACATTTAAGCTTAACAAGAAGGCCCTACCATGATTTACTCAGATAGCTAAGATGCTTGTGGAAATAATTCAAAGACTATGAGCTTCAGTGGGGTGGTTTCATTTATATCCTTTGTGACCTTTGACAGTTAGTGAGAAATTTCTTCACTCAGGACTGAAAACAACACAGTAAGGTAATATTAGCTGTCCCTGTAACTAATAGAAATGGCATGCCCATGCATATAATGTCACATTCTGGTTTGGGAAGATGTATCAGTTCTGGTTTGTAAGACTAACCTTTAGTGGCTGACCATTTCTTCTGCCTTGGAGATGCATCATTATTTTCTCTACTGCTTCAAAGTTTTGAAACTCATATGACTCTACTATATTGTCTCATTATACATGCTAACAATGGAGGACACTTCTTAACTATAGCACAGTGTCTGTTCTTTAAAGGAGTTTTGCCTCGGGTCACATTTGACAATGTGTGTGGACAATTTTCACTGTCGTAATTAGAAAAAGGAGTTGTTCTATTGATGTCTAATCAGAAGAGTGGGATGACACACAACAGCTCTCCCACCCAAGCAGAATTTGCTAGTTCCAAATGTCATTAGTGATAAGATTGAGAGATCTGCCATAGCCTTTATAAAATATTTTGATATGTATAGTTTAGGTTGATGGATTTCCTTTGTACTACTCTATGTTTTATTTTTTATTACTTAAAAATATCAGTCCAAATCCCCCTTCCTCTTCTCCTCCCAGTCCCCTCCCTCTCCCTCCACAGACCCTCCCCCACCCCTCCAACCCTAAGGGAGTGCCATGCACCCCACCCTGTGGAAAGTTCAAGGCCCTTCCTACTAAGTCTAGGTTGAGCAAGGTTTACATTCAAAGAGAATAGAATCCCATTAAGCCTGTATATGCAAGTAGAGACACATCCCAGTGTCACTATCACTGGCCCCTCAGACTGTCCCAGCTGTCAACCCCCTTCAGAGGGGCTTGGTTGTTCCCATGCTTTTTCACTCCCAGTCCATTTGGAGTTGGTGAGCTCCCATTAGTTCAAGAAAACTGTCTTTGTGGATGGCTCCCTTATGATCTTGAATTCCTTGCTCATATTCTCACTCCTTCCACTCTTCAACTGGATCTTGGGAGCTCAGTCCAGTGCTCCAATGTGGGTCATTGACTCTGTTCCCATCTGTTGTTGGATGAAAGTTCTATGGTAATATCTAAGATAATCATCAGTCTGACTACAGGGTAAGGTCAGTTCAGACACCTTCTCCTCTATTGCTTAGGGTCTTAGCTGGGGTCATCCCTGTGGGTTCCTGGGCATTTATCTAGAGCCAGGTTGCTTGCTAACTCCATTATGGCTTCCTCAATCAAGATATATCTTTCCTTGCTCTTATATCTGTCCTTTCTCCATCTTGACTATCCCATTCCCTCAAGTTCTCCTCAACCCCTCTTCTCCCCTTTCTTCTACCCTCTGCCTCTCTGCTCCCAAATTTTTGTTTGATTCCAATTAGTAGGTAGGTCTATATATGTTTTTCTTTGGGTTCACCTTATTACTTAGTTTCTCTAGGATCCTGAACTACAGGCTCGTTGGCCTTTGTTTATGACTAGTATCCACATATGAGTGAGTACATACCATATTCATTTTGGGGGATCTGGGTTACCTCAGGATAGTGTTTTCTAATTATATCCATTTGCATGCAAAATTCAATATGCCATTATTTTTTACTGTTGAGTAGGATTCTAATGTGCAAATGTGCCACACTCTTTATTTATCAGTTGAGGGGCATCTAGGTTGTTTCCAGGTTCTGGCTATTACAAATAATGCTGCTATGAACATAGTTGAACAAATGCTCTTTTAGTATGATTGGGCATCTTTTGGATATATTCCCAAGAGTGGAATTGCTGGATCCTGAGGTAGGTTGATTCCCAGTTTTCTGAGAAACCACTGCACTGATTTGCAAATGGTTGCACAAGTTTGCATTTCCACCAGCAATGGATGAGTGTTCCCCTTGCTCCAAAACCTCTCCAGCATAAGCTATCATTAGCGTTTTTGATTTTAGCCATTCTGACAGTGTAAGATGGTATCTCAGAGTTGTTTTGATTTACATTTCCCTGATAGCTAAGGAAGAAGAACAGGTCTTTAAGTATCTTTTGGCCATTTGAAATTCTTCTGATGAGAATTCTCTGTTTAGTTCAGTACACTTGTTTATAAACTTTATACTCTGAGGTGGTCTGTGATCTAGCTAAACTACCAAAGGCACAAACATGTTACAAACCTCCCAAATAAGTAGTGAACAAATGAGATCTAGTCCTAGACCACACATCTGTGCTTTGGGAAACAGTTGTAATAGAAATACATTTACTTAGGAAGGAATCACTCAAGGCTAGTCCACCTTATATGATTCTTGTCTTTGGCTAGCCTGGACTTTTTGCTTTTCCATTTAAAGTTATATACCACAAGGACATGTGTTCAACTATGTTCATAGCAGCAGTGTTTGTCATAGCCAGAACCTGGAAACAACCTAAATGCCTCTCAATGAAAGAATGGATAAAGAAGATGTGATACATTTACACAATGGTAAAAAACATAATGACATCTTGAAATTTGTGGGCAAATAGACTGATCTAGAAACCATCATTTTGAGTTAGGTATCCCAGACCCAGAAAGACAAATATCATATGTGCTCACTCATAAGTGACTAATAGACATAAAGCAAAGAAAAGCCAGCCTACAATTCACAATCCCAGAGAACATAAACAACAATGGAGACCCACCCTAAGAGTCACATATGTGGATCTGTTCTACAAGGGAGATAGAAAAAGACAAGCTCTGAGTAAACTGTGAGCATAGGGACCATGGGAGAGGGTAGAAGGGGAGGGGAAAGGAAAGGAGGAGAGTAGAGGAAAAAATATAAAGCTCAATAAAAACAACTAAAAAAGATTCTTGTCATTTTTTATTTTGATTTTAATAAGTCTGTGTATATAGCTTAATGTTGTTGCTTTGGTAACATAAGTATCAACAAATACATTAAAATCACAAATTCTAAATTTAGGTGTCTTCATTTGCTCATTCATTCATTTGAAGCAGGGTCTCCTGTATTCTAGACTGCCCTGAAATTGACTATGTAGACAAGAATGGCCTTGAACTTTTGATCCTTCCAAATTCACAACAGAAGATCTGAGATTACAGGCATGTGCCACCACATCTATCAATATGTGGTACAGGAGAGGGAGCCCAGGGTTTTATGTTGTCTAAACAAACATTCTACCAAATGACCTGCTTCAAGAGTTCTCTCTGGGCTTTGAGTTCAGTTTCTAAGTAGATTTCGGCCTATTTTAGAAATTGGTAGTAAAAGGATTTAAAAATATTTAACCTAATTTATACCTTCATAATCTAAATACCCTCAAAAATTTAAAACATTTTAATCAAGTATATTTTTATATTCTTTCTACTTAATGCTTAAGTAATATAAAGTTCTTATCTAAAATAATTAACAAAACTTTCCCAAGTTCTAAATAATCTCAGAAGATCATAAATTAAGTTTAAAATATAAAACAATGGCAAATTTGAAAATATTCTCCCATGCCTACAGATTAAATTCGAACTTAAAATGAAAAGGGTGAAACAGTCAATCATTTATGTACTTTACCTGGAAGTCACAAGCTATCATTTAAATAAGCCATAGTTTTCTTAATTATCCAAGCACAGACAACTTCAAGTTTGTGCAATCCACTTAATGAAAAGAATGTTAATTCGATAGAATTAGTCTCTATGTTCCCATGGCTGAAAGGCCCCAAAGAAGTGAAGTGTATTCTTGGTTACTAAGATGACTTTCCAACAGGCATTTCAAGGAGGGGTTGACGCTTGAAAAGTAGACATCTTTCCAAAGGGATTCATCTCATACAAACTGTCATTTTGTTTCATGACATCTCCCTGTGCCGGAGATATTGAATGGTTGACATTTATGGCCAAAAACTCACCCGTTCTTAAGAAACTTAATGAGATATAAGTAAGTCCATAGCCTTCCAGGGGTACTTACCCAAATTCAGAGATGTGTATTGAACGTAACACTTAATCCTTTTTTACATCCAAAACACCACTAGACCTAGGAACTGGATTTTGCATATCTTTACATCTGCCTTAACGTCCTTTCTTTTTAATGTTAATACATTGCGTGCGCATATGTGTTGGGTGTTGGATGTTTTCCTCATTACTTCTCCATTATATGTTTTGAAACAGAGGTCTCTCAGTGGGCCTAGAGCTCAATAGTTGCCTAGACAGGCTGGCTACTAAACTAAGAAACCCACCTGTCTCTGTGTTCCTCCTCCTGCTCCCTGTGCCCAGGTACCAGATGTGCTCCACTACCATGCCCAACTTTTATGTGGGTGCTGGGTATCTGAACTCAAGTCCTCATGCCAACATCACATGTACTTTACTGACAGAACCATCTCTCCAAGCTCTCTTTGAAGATCTAACTTTTTAAAATACTGTTTCGTTTATATTCTCAGGACCAGTTGTGTTTGTGAATATTTATATATAATCCAATTGAACTCGTTGCTGTCTTGTCTGTCACCCCAATTTGTCAGCATATTGGATTGTTGAATTTTGTTGATTCTAAAGATATGCTCCATGGCTGTGTCAAACCCAGCCATTCCCTGTGGAGCCACAGCTGAATAAGTGCTTTCTCATTTCTGCCTGCCATCAGGACCAAAAGATACATCAAAGTCTCCCTGGATGGGATGTGGCCTGTGGCAATTGCCATGAACCAAGTACAAAAAGGGAAAACTCCACAGGTTTCCAAAATTAATTCTGATGGACATGACTCCTTGGAAATTGGGTAGCACATGCTGCCAAACAAAGGGTAAAAGGATGTTAATGAGCCAAGGACTAACTTAAAGCTACAGCCTCTCAAATTTCAGATGATTGAGAAAGGAGCACGTGATTAACTCTTGCTTATCAATTTGACAGGATTTAAATTACTATGGAAACAATTATCTGGGCATGTTAATGAGAAGGTTTAGGTTGATTATGGAGGAATGACCGCCTCTAACTGAAAAGGGCCCCATATCATGGGCTGATCTCTTTCTCTGAATAAAAAGAACAAAGTTAGCTTGCATCTGTAGCCCTTGTTCTCTGCTTCCTGACTGTGGCTCTTACCAGCTACCTCATGCTTGCACTGCCTTGTCTTCCGTGCTGCAAGGGAGCACATCCCTTTAGACTGAGAGCCCAAATAACCCCTGTCTTCCTGAAGTCACTTTTGCTAACTCTTTTGTCACACCAATGGAAAAAAATAATGAATACAGAGGGAGCTAATGACGCCTTTTGGTAAACCGCAAGAAGGAAGGAAGGAAAGGGATATGACAGGCAGCATTGTTTCTACACTTCAAGGTGTGGGCCAATCCTTCAATAAAGCATTCTTTCCAGTTAGAAGCTTCACAACTTAGGATGCATTTGAAAAGCTGAGCACCAGTTCCAATCAGTCATGTATCTAGTAACAGAAGCGAGAACTCCCTCATTATCAATGAGCCACTTGATTCGGCTTTGTTGTGTAACCATTAATAGCTTTGCTAAAACCCACTGCTAGGAACAGCTAGAAAAAATAACATCTGGCAAACAGTGCCCTTTCAAAGCGTCATTTTGAGTATGGTTTCAATGTGTCAGTGAATGAGCTGTCCAAGTTTTGACACATCATTTTCTAATGAATTTTAGTTTTGCAATAGTCATCATTTGGTGAAAGATATTGAGCCCCCAATTGTGAGAACATTATTTCTTGACAACTGCCTTTATTCTTGTTCTTTTAGTCATCCAGGGGTAGCTCAATAGTCTCTCTTCTGACCACAGCATTCTCTAATTATTAGTTTAGAAGCCAGAAATTGGAACACAGCACTCAGTTTTCTATAGAAATAATGTGAAAAGTGGTTACCAAATTCCAGAACATTTCACAAAAGGTATTTTGTCTGCATACAATTTAGCCATAGCTGGAACTACAAAGGGCCCTTTTTATATGAATAAATTATGATGTTTTATGCACTATTGCTTTGCCCCAGGAGCAGAAATAGTGAAAGAGTCTACCCAGAAAAACTCAGGAAGTTTGATACAGTGACTCTTTGCCTACTGGTGACTCCTTCCTCTATGCCATTCAAACCATGATGGCATAGACATGGATATATAATGACATTATCAATGCCATGAAAAAAAATAGTGTTTATTAAATATTAACATGGCCTTTGCTAATCTCGTCAAAAAATCCTGCAAACAGGTGTTGTCATTCCACAGTTGAGGGACCAAGACACAGAAATGTCAAGGAACTTGCCTGAAGTTACATAGCTAGGAAACAATGTAATCAAATCAAGCAGGTTGGTTCCAATGCCATGTTTATTGTTATTATAGTGCTGGATCAGCAATTCACAGTCTGCTGCCTGGAATCATATGGCTGAGAGCTAAGAATGATTTTGCCATTTATGAAGGATTGAAAGTCAAGAACAAGAATATTTTATGACAAATAAACAATAATATAATGTGTCTATAAACAAAATCAAATTAAAACATAGCCAAGGTGTATTAATACACACAATTCCTATAGGTACTTTTATTTCAGAAATATTATGACAAAATATTTGTGATATAATGGTAGAAGATTGCAAAAAGTATATAGGAATATGATTTCACTAACCTATACAAAATATTTAAACAGAAAAGAGTACTGGGAACATGCCCAAAACAATTAATTATGAGCTGTAGTTAAAGGAATGGTTTGGAGAAAAAAATCCCTATTTTTGACTTTTTCTACAAGGATCAGGCATAACTTTTACAATAGCAGTAGTTTTAAAAATTTAAAAATTTATTAATTAAATCTCTAGATGTGGTCTCTCTCTCTCTCTCTCTCTCTCTCTCTCTCTCTCTCTCTCTCTCTCTCTCTCCTACACACACACACACACACACACACACACACACACACACACACACACATGATCCCAGCACTTATAAGGCTGGGACAGGAGAAATAGAAGTCTAAGGCCAGATTTGGTCATATAGCAAGTCTCAATCAAACACAAAATGTCACAAGATAGATTAATTTCTTAAAGAATATGAGATGTAGTACATTTGTCCTACAGTAATTGGACCTAAGGGGTTATTGCTAACAAGAAAAAGGAAGATATGAAACTTGAAGGAAAGTGGGCTTGGGCGAAGTAGGGAGAGTTGTAGGGAGGTATTAGGTGGTTATCTAAGCATTGTAGGAAAGGGGTGAAATGAATTTAAATGTGTATTATGATCCTTGAAAGGGTTCTTGTGTTATTAGGTTCTTATGTTCTTTTACAAGTGTGGAAATCTGCTCTACCCATTTCTTCATTTGTTTAATTTTTGAGACTATGTATTTCACACTATGCATTCTTGGTGTCCTGGAACTCTCTATATGGGCTAAGCTGACCTCACAATCATAGAGATGTTCCCCATATCCTCTTCATTGTGCTAAAATAAAACAAATAAACAACAAAGCGAAACACCCTTATGCCTTTTATTAATTGCAAGATTATAGCTTTATGATTTTTAAATTCTGAGGATTAGAAAAATTAAGATTCCTGAAGTTACACAGCTGCATACAATGCAACCTAACATAATCCCTAGTTCTTTTATTTATTTATTTTTTTAATTTATTTATTTATTAAGGATTTCTGCCTCCTCCCCGCAACCGCCTCCCATTTCCCTCCCCCTCCCCCGATCAAGTCACCCTCCCTCATCTGCTCGAAGAGCAATCAGGGTTCCCTGACCTGTGGGAAGCCCAAGGACCGCCCACCACTATCCAGGTCTCCTAAGGTGAGCATCCAAACTGCCTAGGCTCCCCCAAAGCCAATACGTGCAGTAGGATCAAAAACCCACTGCGATTGTTCTTGAGTTCTCAGTATTCCTCATTGTCCTCTATGTTCAGCTAGTCCGGATTTATCCCATGCTTTTTCAGACCCAGGCCAGCTGGCCTTGGTGAGTTCCCGATAGAACATCCCCATTGTCTCAGTGTGTGGGTGCGCCCCTCTCGGTCCTGAGTTCCTTGCTCGTGCTCCGTCTCCTGCTCCTGATTTGGACCTTGAGATTTCTGTCCCGTGCTCCTCTGTCTCTGTCTCCTTTCATCGCCTGATGAAGGTTAATATTCATGAGGATGCCTATGTGTTTGTCTTTGGGTTCACCTTCTTATTTAGCTTCTCTAGGATCATGAATTATAAGCCCAATGTCCTTTATTTATGGCTAGAAACCAAATATGAGTGAGTACATCCCATGTTCCTCTTTTTGGGTCTGGCTTACCTCACTCAGGATAGTGTTTTCTATTTCCATCCATTTGTATGCAAAATTCAAGAAGTCCTTGTTTTTTACTGCTGAGTAATACTCTAATATGTATATATTCCATACTTTCTTCATCCATTCTTCCGTTGAAGGGCATCTAGGTTGTTTCCAGGTTCTGGCTATTACAAACAATGCTGCCATGAACATAGTTGAGCATATACTTTTGTTATATGATAGGGCCTCTCTTGGGTATATTCCCAAGAGTGGTATTGCTGGATCCAGGGGTAGGTTGATCCCGAATTTCCTGAGAAACCGAAACACTGCTTTCCAGAGTGGTTGCACAAGTTTGCATTCCCACCAGCAATGGGTGAGTGTCCCCCTTTCTCCACAACCTCTCCAGCAAAGGCTATCATTGGTGTTTTTTATTTTAGCCATTCTGACAGGTGTAAGATGGTATCTTAAGGTTGTCTTGATTTGCATTTCCTGTTGATTCTTAACTGCCTGATATTGTGTTAACATGAAGCCATCGAGTAGTCTCTAGGGGTTATCATTAAAGAATGTCACTGAGTCACAGCATCTGATGTTTACATCTGCTTCAGTTGTATGGGAGTGTCCTAAATGAAGATTAATCAACTTAAAACTGGTACTGAGTATTTCATGGCAAACATGGCAGTAAACCACTGAAGGTGCAATAGACAGTATCTTGAGTAATTGGGTCTGGCAGTGAGTACAGGTATTAATCACGACAGGTAGGCATGATTCGAGAAAGTCACTGCCTGTAGATGACCCTGTATTGGGAGGCAAAATCTAGGCTAAAGAAGAAAACATATGTTCATGATAGCTGATGGAATTTGTTCCTTTACCATGAGCTTTTCAGAGGTGGTTTAGTACCTTGGCCAGAAGTACAGCTTTCTGAATGCTCTTGGCTCACTCAGATGCCCTGGGTAATGGGGTCTCTCTCACCTCAACCAAAGAAAAGTTGCCTTTGGACTACAAACTACAGTGCTCCAGATGTGGCTTCTGGTTCCAGTTTTACTGGTTAATAAAAATTAATTTGGATCTCTCTCTCTCTCTTCCCTTCCTCCCTCCCTCCTTCCCTCTCTCCAAGGATATGCTAACAACCTAGACTACTCTTTACAAGTTCTTGAGAGGAAATGTGATTTGTTTTCAAAGTCAGATACACAACATGTGCACAAATACTATTTCTGAACTGATATTGACTGTTCTAATTCCCCCTAAAATTAGATTATTCAAATGAAAGATTATCTTAATTTATGTTCTATAGCTGAATTTAATGTGCCTCTCCTTGATTAGTTCTCAAAAGAAGTTGTTATGCTGTATAAGGGTCCTTTACTCCAAAACCTCAGAGTGTGTCTTCATAGATGGTCATAATTTTCTTCTGTAAACTTGCCAATTGCTACATCTGTTTCAGAACATGAAAGCTCTAAATCACAGCTACAAACAAGGTTTAATGGGTTTCATGCTGCTGTTGTTGGCATTATCCAGGTGCCAACACCATCTCCCAAACTGTGTGTACCAAGCACTAATCTAAAACAAAACTCTGGGAAAGGAAATGGTGTCAAAGAAAACACTACCTTATTTTATACCCTTTTTCTGGAGACTTGCCATCCTCATATTATTATATGTAAAATAGAATGGAAAAAATAAAATATTAAAAGAATTTTTAAAAAGGCTTTGACTGGTATATATTAGTACAGAAGTTTGGGTTAGCATGTACTGGGTTTGAACTCCAGTAGTACAATAAATATAAATATAAAATAAAATAAAATAAGAAATTAAAAAGGGAAAAATGTTCATGTGCTCACATTTTTTTTGAAGAAGACACAACAAAATCTTTCCTCCATTAGAGTATCTGCTCTTCATAGTTCCCTAATATACCATCTGTATATAAAATATTTTTAGACGTAGTCAGGGTATGACAATATTATTGTGGAGACTAATGTATCTGTAGTGAGATTTATGTATCCTGACCTAAAAATCTATGACTCCTTAGCATTTGATTTTAAATGTGTGACAGGATTCATTTTAGATAGAAGCAAGAGAAATAATATATTTCTTAAATGGACACTTTAGGACTGAGAAACTACTTTTCTAACTGGGGAGTAATTATGTATAATTACACATTGGAAAATGGCAGAGATAGAGGTTTGGACACGTGGAATTTTTAACCATATTTAAATTATTTAAAATTGACAATAGGTTCTATTAATATTCTAGAGTTCTGTTTGGACATGGAAATTAACTAAGTCAAAGTGAAAAAAAAGAGAACAAAATGCAGTAGGACGGCAGAATTTTAATGACTTTAAAGATGTTAGCATCTTTTTGAAGAATAAGACTCTTATGAACAACAACATTAAGCATTATAGCTGCTATTTTTCATGAGAAAAAGTGGAATGATTTATTTTTGATTCACTGAGATGGACTGCTATTGAATATTTCAGAATAGCATGGCAGTTACAAGAAATATTGTACAGTGTTTGTAACTTCAATTTTTAAAGCACTTTTCTAACTTATTTATTTAAAAGTATTCATTTTCTGAGCCAAATCATGTAGCACAAATCTGTTCTCTTTATGTACACTAGTTTTTTTTCTTTTAGATCTTGGATGTAAAAGATTGATTTAATAATACTCCACAATTCATAGAACATTATGATCTTTTATCCTTATAAAGCTTCCTTTTAGCAAATAGGTTCATGTTTGGATCTATGTTCAGATACCTGTATTTATTCAGTTGTAGACTATATATTATATCTACATGAATGTGTGTTTATTATAGTCCCTTTTATATCATGTATAAATGTACAAATATATAATATATATTACAAATGCATATTTAAGTGAATATATATTCACATTGTATATATCCTATTTTTGTCTCTCCTGGAAAACCCATTTCCTGAATATTTCATACATATATAAAATATAGAGAGAGATACATATATAAATATGTATATATGTGTGTATGTGTATCCTTGCAAAATATATGTTGCTTTGTAGTCATGTTTTCTTTTATGTTTTTGAGAGGTATTTTAAAATGTTTTCAATAGATACTTCTGTTGTATATGGTATTATGGTAGATAAAGGCATTTTCATATAAGCATATATTATATGATGACTATATTTCCTATTTATTGTAGATTTATTTTATGTGTATGAATATTTATTCTGCATGTATGTATTTGTGATACTGCATTCCTGGTGCCCACAGAAGTCAGTAGAGGATATAAGATACCCTGGAACTGGGAGTTACAGAGTTTCAAAGTACCATGTCGGTGCTAGGAATCAGATCCCAGTCTGTAAGAACAGCAAGTGCTCTTAACCACTAAGCCATCTCTTTAGCCCCTGAGTATGTTTTCTTAGCTTATCACATAAATAATAGATTAGCATTTCTTAGTTTCTCACCTAGTATTAGAACTTTATAATTGTTTTTGTTTGGTTTTTCTAGACAGGGTTTCTCTGTAGCTTTGGAGCCTGTCCTGGAACTAACTCTTGTAGACCAGGCTGGCCTCGAACTCGCAGAGATCCGCCTGCCTCTGCCTCCCGAGTGTGGAACTTTATAATTTAAAAACTTAGAAGCATAATTCAAGTATGAAATAAGAGAGGAGTACAATTAAACTGTATGTACCAATTCTGCAACTATAGCAGTTACGGGTTCTTGGCCAAACTTTATTTCATCTGTGCCCTCCACCCACCTGTCCCACCTAGACTACTTGAAGGGAAGCTCAAGACATTTTCTGACTTTAATGAATATTTAAATATATGTGTCTTAAATAGTTCATGACATTATAGCCACCATAGCCAAGAAAGATAGTGATCCCTTAATATGTTATGGAGTCTTCTCATATACCTGAATAAATTACAAAAAACAGGAGTCATACACAGCCTCTGGTTCATATGTGTCCCAAATCTCTTCTGACCTCTCAACCTTGACTTACTTCCCAATTATGAATTGACAACAATGTTTGTTGTATATGTTTACCTATATTATGAATTTTATTTATTGTGTGCCCATGGTATTACTGAATTTATTCCTATTTTTATTGCTTACATTAGCATACAAAGATGGATTTCAGTATGACACTTTCATATATCTATCTCCCTGTCCTTTGAATTGTAAGAGGGAAATGAGGCATGAATAAGAAGATACTACTTAGTCTGTGTTTTCAAGGATTTGGTATTAGTTTGGTTTTAGTCTTTTGTTTGATCTTGTGTGTGAGGTAGCGGTAGTGAGTGTTTCCTATTTAGAGGTATATGACACCTCTGTGTGAATAATGTTAGCAGCCATTGACAATCATTGCGTTGAATTTTAATTTACTAGGTGGTAGAAAAGGATGCTGTTTTATTCTATCCACCTATCTCCATTTACTACCTATGGCATCTCCTTATGGAAAAACTTTCTCTGCTCAAGTGTTTGTTACACTGATTACAGTTTGTATGAAAGAGAAAATAAGAATATGATTTCCTAGAGAGTGAGGGGGAAGAAGGGAGGGAAAAGAGAGGAGGAGGAAGAAGCGGGGAGGGGAGGATTCAAAATAAATGCCTTTGACTTCTAGTCTATGCACCAATTGTCAAAATAATGAGATGATGCCCTAATATTCCCCAAGGTTTACAGCAATGGTTTTGTGTTTCCTTGTGAAATTTCTTTCCTGTTTATTTACTTCCTGTCCTATAGATCAACCATCTCTCCAGTAAGTCCTGATGGCTTTTAATAGAAAATGGTGTCTCAGTCAAATACTAGGAGCTGGCAATTACTAATTACTAATTATTGTCAGATAAATGTTATTTGCGATCTTTCCCACTAATAGTTAGAAAGCCAGTATTCTTTTTAAATAAGAAAATGTATCATGGTTCCATGTCTAATTTGACCCAGGAGCTCAAATTTTAGAAAACCTCATTGCTCAGACATCTGGATCTCCTTTCTCAGAATATGTCAAACAGGAGCAGTCCAAGTGTTTCCTGGCAGCATCTCATGTATCCTACACAATCACAAAATGATAATACCCTTGGCTGGAGAGAGGGCTCAGTGTTTAAAAGTACTTTGCCAGAGCACTGACTGCTTTTCCAAGAGACCTGAGTTCAGTAATCAGCACCCACATGGCAGCTCACAACTATCTGTAACTCCAGTTCCAGAGGATCTGGTGCCCTCCTCTGACCTCTGCAGGCAACAGACATGCAGATGGAACACAGAAATACATGCAGAAAAAACAATCAAATAGAAGTAAATTTAAAATTAACCAAAAATCATAAACCATACTGACAATGGTTAAACACCATTTGTACTTATTTTGTCATTCAAATCTGTTCCAGTGATGTTTAATTACATTACTATACTTTAAATTTAGTTTAAATATTCCCTTTTTACACTTCTATCATTCTCTCAATTTCAATCTATTTTCCTAACTTTGATCTTTATGAAGGCATCTTTTTAAATCTTTTATTTTTTCCTCTTCATCTGTAACTACTCAGAATATCTCCCCACAAGCACAAAATGTAATTTATTTTGTCCCTTGGTTTTATTACTGTTGTTAACTCGTTATTTTTAAATAGAGAGACAGAAATGGTGTGGGAGAATGGTCTGTATTCTGTCAATTATATTTTTAATAAATGCTGATTGGCCAGTAGCCAGGCAGGAAGTATAGGCGGGACAACCAGATAGAAAGTAGAGGCGGGTCAATGAGAACAAGAGAATTCTGAGAAGAGGAAAGCTTGGTCTGCAGTCATGACCCATCCACAGAAGAAGTAAGATGTGACTGCCTTGCTGAATAAGGTACCTAGCCACGTGGCTAGCATAGACAAGAACAATGGGCTAAAATAAGTTAAAGGTGGTACATACCTGTAATCCCAACACTTGGAGACAAAGGCAGGCAGACCCTTGTGAGTTCAAGGTGTGGTGGCACATGCTTTTAATCCCAACACTTGGAAACAGAGGCAGGCAGATCTCTGTGAGTTCAAGGTGTGGTGGCACATACCTTTAATCCCAGCACGTGGGAGGCAGAGGCAGGTGGATCTTTGTGAGTTCAAGGACAACCTGGTATACGGAGAGGGTTCCAGGACAGCCAAAGATATACAGAGAACCTGTCTCAAAAAGCCAAAAATTAAAAGTAAAAATAAAAGAAATAGAGGTTAAAATAAAGCCACATGAAAATGAAAAATACACAGAGTCTGCATATTATATGTTATTATGCTCTTTGTGAATTGCTTAAATGCTCAGGAAGTAGCAACAGCTGCTAAAAGATATTTGTTTATAAATGCTGATAAATTAATCCAAGATAGGTATTTTGAAAATACCTTGACTTTAAAATTGAAGTCAAAAGGTATGTTACTTTGGAGAAGAGATTTTGCTTTTGTTTCCACAGAAAATGAGAAGCTATGAATTCATTCTGAGTTCAGAAAAATCAGATTTGATTAAGAAAGACGACCTGAGAAATCTCCGGTAAGAACAGATGGCCAGATGTCTGAGTTCTACATCCAGAACAGATTCAAGATGCTGACCGAGATGATCAAGCCTCACAGGATACTCCAGTCAGGACTTGATCATAATTGTAAATTTTCTTTAGGTCCCCATAAGATTATCAGTACCCCCAACCAGCAGGAAGTAGTCTGGAAAACTACACCCACATTCCCAAAAAATGGACTATGGATATTTTCCTTTGTTTAAAAAAAGAGAGAGAGGGAAGAGGTGTGGGAGAATATTCTGTATTCTGTTAATTATATTTTAAATAAATGCTAATTGGCCAGAAGCCAGGCAGGAAGTATAGGCAGGACAACCAGACAGAAAGTAGAAGTGGATCAATGAGAACAGGAGAATTCTGGGAAGAGGAAAGCTTGGTCTGCAGTCATGACCCATCCACAGAAGAAGTAAGATGTGATTGCCTCACTGAATAAGGTACCTAGTCACATTGCTAGCATAGACAAGAATAATGGGCTAATATAAGTTATAAGAGTTAAGAAGCCTGAGCTAATGGGCCAATCAGTTTATAACTAATGTAGTCCTCTGTGTGATTTCTTTGGGACTTAACGACTGTGGAAACCAGGCAGGACAGAAACCCCAACAACACAGACAGACAGATAAACGATAGATAGATAGATAGATAGATAGATAGATAGATAGATAGATAGATAGATAGACAGATAGATACATACATACATAGATACATACATAGATAGATATAAACATACACATATATACCCATACATATATAGATATATAGTGCTATCTGTAAATAAACAACAGTATACCTAATACATCTTACATTTTCCACTTTCATCACTCCCCAATGAGTCTTCATTCTCTTATGCACCTATAGGAACAAGTAGACTTTTAAGTTGTTTTTAGTTTCATGCTACTTTACACTGTCCCACACAGTGCTGAATCCATGAGATCCATCTGTGTTCCAATATGAAATCTGGTCCATCACTTCAAATTGCAAGAGCATATGTCATATACCATTTTGCTTCTATTCTAAAGCCCTCTCTGTGGGGCCCTGACTCTATTTCACTTACCCCCTCCACCATGTCCTTAGATCTCCCCATCCTATCTACACTAATGAGTGCCCCTGTTCACACAGACCTTGTCCTGCTGCATGACATGAGCACCAGGTCTATGAAATCTGAAGACTCATTTAAGCCCATTACCTTGTCTATAGGATTTGGATGCCTCCACCAGAACTCATGCTGCCATTTAATCTTGAGCCTGAAGAGATGGCTCGGTGGTTAAATGTACTTGCTGCTGTTGCAGAGGACCAGCTTTCAGTTACTAGCACCAACATGGCAGTTCACAATCCATCTTTAACTTCAGTTCCAGGGAATTCAACACCCTCTTCTGTCTCAATGGGCACCAGCCACACATGTAGTGTACATGCATGCAGAAAACACACACACACACACACACACAATAAATAAATCTTCAAAACAAAGAAAATGTAGTCTCTCTGGTGAAGTATTGAGAGGTGATGCCAAGTTTAGAGAGTGAGCTCAGGGGTAGAGGGTTTGCCTAGCATTTAAAGACCGTGGATTTGATCTCTGTGAGAGAGAAAAAGAGAGAGGGTGAGATGGAGACTGTTATAAGGTGTTTGTGTCATGAAGGTTCAGTCATCTCATGAGTGGGAAATTCATCGAAAAATTAATGCATTAGTGGATCAACAAGCTATCAAGGAGATATGTTTGGTATAAAACTCAGCTGTCTCCAGCTAGCTCTGTCTCCCCATGAGATGCCCTCCACCATGCAGTAGAACAGCACAAGGCCCTCACTGCATGCTATATTGACAGTTGAGCCATCTTCATAGATTCCTAGAACTCTGAGATGAAAAAGAGAAAGGACAAACCCTATTTTCTCCATAAATACCTAATTTGTGAGATTCAATTATACAACAGAAAATGGACTAATGCCCTGCCTTTCCTCTTAAAGGAGCACATCAAGAGGAATATCCATCTAATCTCTATGTCAAATCAGCTATGCATGCTGCAGTGTAGACTAAGCATACCCCAAACCCTGGGGTGACCTCCACACAATGCAAAAGTGAATGTGTAAATGAATGTATAAGTAAATGGTTTGCTTTTCAGAAATTCACAGTTTATTTCATGGAGAGTGTGATATGTGATAGCTCCATTTTCCTCTCTGCTGACCACAGAAAGTTGACAGCCTAGTTTCACCTACTAACTAACTAACTTATCACTCTCTCTTATCAGATACAGAAAATTGTATCTTGGTAATTTCTCTTAATTTTATCATTTATGACATCAACAGTTTGAAGGACGATGAAAAGCAAGCAAGTCATTCTAGCTACACAAAGTGCAAGCCTAGGTGTAGCATACCTATTTTGCACCCCTGTTCTATATCTTACTTTAGAAGGCCATTCACAAATGTTCCAATGGTATTCCTCTGATGTTATTCTATTTCAAAGGATGTTTAGAAACATCATGCCCTTTCACAAATGCTCTGACTCACAATTTCTAGTTTTCTGTAAAATACATTTCTCTACAATAACAACTTTTTAAGGTGACTCTCAGGAAAAGTGGCTTGACCTATGAAGCTAATGGTGGCAGAAGTTTTATGTCAAAAAAACAATTGAGCCCTGAATAGGAGAGACCCGCTTCAGAATTTCTGAATCTTAAAGTGCAGAAGAAAAGAGATTTCTCATTTCTCTATTGTTAATGTATGCTTGAGTCTGTATAGTTATAAATCAAAATACCCATCAAGAGACATAAAAGTATTTTTCAAGCCAGGCTGGGTGGCTATTGACTGTAATCACAGCACTACAGTGACTAAAGGAGGAAGACAGCTATGAGTTTGAGGCCAGTCCAGGATACATAATGAGTTCTCGGGCCACAGTGAGATGTAGTATAGGACCCTGTTTAAAAACAAATAAAGAGTAGCAGATTTGAAAGTTTAGCATATAGTTATCTCTGATTTATGAATGCGTTGTGTGTGATGTTGTAGCTATGGCTTAGTGGATAAGAGCATATACTGCTTTCTAAGAGGATTCAAGCTTGGCTCCCAGTACCCATAATTAGACAGCTCACAATGAACTACCTATAACTCCAGCCCCAGGGGATTTCATGCTTATGGCCTCTACATGTAATCCATTTAAATGCACACACATTCAAATAGACACAACACACACACAGTATGTATACACACACACACACACACACACATGAGTTAAAATGAAAATCTTCAAAAGTAATGCTTTGTTAGAAAGAAATATGTCTATATGTGTGGTACAGGCTTATAGTTATAATCAAAGTTTTCATGAATGGGTTGAATTATAATGTATGTTTCTGCTCAAAAATATAATCTAGAAAATTCTGTGTGTTTGGTATAATTCTTTTTCCATATACAAACATAATTTATTATGCAGCTTCATTGTCACATTAGGTATTGTGTGAATGAAGTCTTTCACTGTTTCCAGAGTTAATACTGAAGGCCTGGGTTACTGCTGCATTCAGAAGCTTCTGCAATACAGTCTATGCGGGCATAGGCCAATGGGGGATTTCCAAAGGTTACACATTCCAAGGCTGTCAAGGGGGTTCTGTTTTTAGAAATGGAAGCCCTGACCTCCCAGTGAATCATGGAGTCACTTCAGTACGTCACCATGAACATTTTCAAGTGTAATTGATATCAATGAGAAAGTAAAAGTTCCTGACATCTGGCATAGCTCTTGTTTTTAAAACTTTTCTTTCTCTCTCAATAGAAGCACATGGACTTGTGTATGCACACTAGATCAAAATGTAAATGCATTTCTTTTTGTGAGAGGTACTCTAAAATGTCACAAGGGATGGTCTCTAAATCCCAGTCCAGGCCACTTGCTCATTAGTAATTCTACACTCCGTGGATCCCTTTCTCTTCTTTTGGTGCCAAAGCCCATACCCAGAACATCCTATTTCTTATTATTATGACTTTTCCTCATTGCGCCCTAAAATCATGACTCTTCTTTTTTCCTTGATTTTTAAAATGAAAACTCTCAAACCCAGAATCTTGTAATATTCTCTTCCTTCCTGTGAGCCTACACTCCTGCTCCTCAACTTTAGATAATAAATATGGTGAGTCTTAGGGTTTTACATGAAGGTCTTGTCTTTGGTTCTTTATTACTTTGTTAGTTCACAGAACTCAAACATTATTTGTCCCAGATTTTTTATTCATATTTGTATTTATCGTGTTATGACTGTTAGGAGGCTTTATCACCATAGTACATATATTTTAGCCTGGGTTTATAAAATACATACCATTTATTTCTATAAATTTGAAACACAATCTTTCTATGTCCTCCAAACTTGCCTAAAATTTATTTTATAACTGAGGCTGGCTTAGAAAACTGAATGATCTTCCTACTCCTGCCTCAAAAAATGAAAATAAAAGAAAATCCACCCCAAATCTCAGTAGAATGGCTATTTCTAGAAAGTTCTCTAGTTCTATCCCATGAGTCATTCCATCTCTCTGGACACTGACTGATTTTACTTGCTCCTTTGCATTTCTACAAGTCGTGATAACATCATGAACTAGAGTTTACATCTGCTTGACTTGGAAAGAGAGGCAAACAAATAATTAATAATTGTATGATCTCTGTGGACATGATGTTGCAACACTGAGAGAACTCATTTAATTTTGACAACGTTCTTCTACTTTACAAAAGAAGATAACAGATTCAGAAATATGAAGCAGCCAGAGGCCTAAAGCTAGGATGTGGCAAAAATAGGATTTGGTAGGACCACTGAAGATTTCAAAATCGAAGTCTCCTTGCCAAAATACCCCATTCACAGAGATGAAGAACAGGCCCAACCTTCAACATTCTTCCCCAAAGTCACCAGCTAAACCATTCATGTGTGATAATAACAGCTATTTCTTGTAATCCCTTCACAGGTTGCAATGAACCCATACTTACTTTGTTTGATCATCACAAGGTTGATTGCTCATGCAAAACTGCCTTACAATTTCCCTCCCAAAAGCTGAGATTCTGGTATCTGCAAGGGGGAAAGAATAGGTTTATGTCTAACAAGTCATTGATAAAAGAACATGAAAGCAAAAGAAAATGGCCTCTAGACCTTTAGATGGCCAAAGCTGTCTTCCTGTCAGCAGTATAATAGCAATGCATATTATCTGTCTCTGAAACAATAAGGTTACAATAAAAAACAGACATTCGGTGCTTTTTGATTCAAGCCACATCTCTAGGAAGTGATCTGGCTTGAAAATATAAGCTCTATTTGTTAATAATGTCTGCCTCAGCAAGATGAATGTCAACCTTTTTCAAAAGCTATTTTGCTTTCAATAGGAGATAGCAGAGGGAGAACACACAGAATTGTTTTGTTTTGTTTTTCATGAATATAAGAATCAGAAGCAAGAGCAGATTCTTCAGAGATAATCAGAGGTTATTGCTAAACGAATTCTTCAGAAAAAAGTCTTAAAAAACGAAGCTGTAAGAAGGGACAACTTAAGTTCAGGTCATGGTATTATATTATAGGAGTTCTTCTTTAATTTTATACAGATGCCCAACTTTGATTTAGGAGGAGTCAATCTAGGGGCTGACTTTCAAATTTAAACCCATTTAAACTTGCCTATCTATTGACCAAGATAATTACTGGTCCCAAATTGTGATTTCTTTACTATTCCAAATTGAAGCCAAGAAATGTTATGTTAGCTGGCTTACTCAGAAACAAATATGCTTAGGACTAGGAAGATGGCTTTTTAGGTAAAAGTACTTGCTATTCAAGCATGGGACCTGGATCAAATGCCCAGCACTCATATTAAAAGCCAAACATTATCAATGTGTGTAATCCTAGCACTGTAGGGGAGTTGAGCAGAGCTAGAAGAACCACTAAGGCCTTCTGGCTGCCAGCATAGCTCCAGATTCAGAGAGAGGCCCTGTTTCATGGTTGTAGAGAATGATAGAGGAGAAATCTGGAATTATCTTCTGACCTCTGCATGCAAGCGTGTAGGCAAACACTCATGCATATACATAGGTCCACATATATTACATACACATTCGCCATACTCACAGACTGACACACACACAGAAATGATGCTCTTAAGAAATTAATACAGCTTCTTGTGCATCACTAATACATTTGGAACAACACAATTTCAAGAGAAACATGGTGCCAGCAGAAAGAATTAACTTTTAGAAAGAGTTGGTAAAATGGAAAGTGTTAACAAAAATTTGGAAGTTTTGAAAAAGCACCAAAGATGTTTGTAATTAGGGCGTGAGTTTTACTTGTGTTCAAATCATCATATAAACTTCTATTTGGGAAAAAAAGACTCTACCTTCCTTAAGTGAAAATTTAGTTACAGAAAATCATACAGCATGGCGGACTTTTGCTTGGTTGAACAATGATTATACATTGAAAATCTGAGGAAGAAAGCGTTGGTGTCTTCAAATTAGATTTTATTCTGTGAAGAATAAAAATGTCTACTCTTTTCAACAGACCCTCCCTGTTTTTAGTTTTCAGTCCCGGAAACCCAAGATTTTGTTCAGATAGAAAAAAAGAGAGTGTTCTTGCAAATGCTGTGCAATTACAGAGTACATTCAAACATCATTTGTTGCGCTTGGAAAATGACAGAATCCATTTAGCAGCAATTCAAGACACATTTTTCTAAAGTCACATACACACAGACAAAAGAAACCCTCCCTGGTTTTATTCTCATTATAAAATATCACACAGTATATATGTAGATTTGAAGTTATTAATATCTCATAATTAATATTTTTCCTTCATTCAAAATGTGCTTTATATATACTTTTCTTTTTTATTTATCCTAAGGTTTCCAAAAATGGGTACAAAAATACTCTAGACATTTACAAAGGTAAACAACCAAGATGGGATTGATGAAGTAGGACAGAATGCAGAAACAAAGGATGCAAGGGACCAAAAATCACCTGAATGATCTTAAAAGGGCTTTAGGTTAGAATTTACAGTACTCTCACCTCAAAATATTGACTATTAATTTTAAGAAATTTTAATGCTGCATATTTTATTTATAATCCAAAAAGATAAAAGACAGAAAAGACTGGGAAATGATAAAAAAAGAGAAATGGAAAGGAAGGGAAGCAGAGGGGAGGAAAGAAGGAAAAAGAAAGGGGTGGGCAGGATATAAACTCAACTAGGAATGTAATTTGACTATAATGTCCATAACTTAGCATATAGATGGCTATAGGTTCCATTCCTGGCACCAAAAGAAATAAATAAATAAGCAAAAGAAAAGTAGTGATAACTTTTGGAAAATTGTACTGTCCTCTGGGAGACTAATATCAAATTTTAGTGTTGGAAAAGACAGTTTTGTTCAATTAAAATTAAAAAAAATAATTTCCAATGATTTCCAATAAATCTTGTGCCTTTATAGATGTGCCTGAACATGTGACAGGATAATCATTGTGTATGTAGTTCTGCCAGCTCACAGCATCAAAGATAACACTTTGCTGGTATTTCTAATACTACCACTAATTTCTCAGTAAACTGGAAATTGAGAATATCTTTACTATTTAGGGACAATGAGAAGAAATTTTTGGGTACTAATACCTAAAATTCTCCTGGGATATGCTTTGCTAATAGTGTGTGAAGAACTGATAAATTTTAGTACATTTACTTATAATAAAATATAAATGTGGATACATGCAATCCTATGTACATCTTGGATGTGTATTTCCTAGAAACCCTCTTTAGTTTCAAGAAAAAATTAAATACAAACTTCATAAATATTTTATTTTGTCTCAAGGAACTTGAGGCCTCTGATAATGATATCTATTTTAAACACACTTCCCTGTAATTTTCCTTCAAAGTACTAAATGAGCAATCAATTCATGTGATTTTTTTTTTAAATTCAACATATACAGGAATCTGAACAACTGTTCTATGAAAGGTTATATTCTGGGTTATTTAAAATATTTTTAAAAGTAATCTTTGAGCCAGCATGTTGGAGGCTGATGCAAAAGGATTGCTGCTATTTTAAGGCCAGCCTAGGGCAAATAACTAAATTGTATTGAGAAAAACAAATAAGTAAATAAAAAACTAGTTGTCATAGCCATAATTTAGCAATATAAATGTTTATGTGTTGCATATAAAATATAAAATATTGACAAGCTATTAGGTGTTTGAAGAAAAAACCATTGAAGTATGTACTATTTATCTTTTATAAGCATGCCACTTCTTTTTTCTTTCTTTTATTAATGGCATATTTGTATTTAGGGTCATCTTTTTCATGTTTCCTTTTGTTCTCTTTTATTCTTTTCTTGTACATCACTTCCTGACCATAGTGTCTCCTCTCTCTACTCTTGCGAGTCTTTCCCCTGCCAGCACCTTTCCCTCACAGATATACTTTACTTTTCTTTGTTTTCCTTCAAAAAAAAAAGAGCAGGCCTCCCAGGGATATCAACTGAACCCTGCATAACACATTACAATAAAACCATTCACAAGTCCTCATATCAAGGCTGGATAAGGCAACCTAGTAGGAGGAAAAGGGTCCTAAAAACAGACAAAGAGTCAGAGATACCCCACCCCCACTGTTAGTAGTCCCACAGGAAAACCAAGCTACCCAAACATAACATATATGCAGAGGACCTGGGTCAGACCCATACAGTTACATTAATGTCACCTCCGTCCCTGTGATGCTCTATGAGCCCTGCTTAGTTGATTTTGTAGGCTGTGTATTTATAGAGTCCTTGACCCCTCTGGCCCCTATAATCATTTCACCACCTTTTCTGTGGGGCTGTGCAAACAGAGACTACTTTTTCATTCCTGGCTGCCCAGACTCAAATAATCACACAGAAACTATACTAATTATAACACTGTTTGACCCATTAGCTCAGGCTTCTTATTAGCTAAATTAATCTTAAATTAATCCAAATCTAGTCATCTGTGCATCACCACTTGGCATTACCAGTAAGGCTCCAGTGTCTTTCTCCTTTGGCGACTACATAGTGTCTCCCTGAATCTGCCTTCTTTCCTCCTCTATCTATGTTTTGGTTTCCCATCTTGCTATGTTCTGCCCTGCCATAGGCCAAAGAGGCATCTTTATTAACCAAAGACAATAAAACATATTCACAGCATACAGAGGGTAATCCTGTGCCATCTTCCTTTTTCTTTAGACAGAAAAAGGAAGATTTTAACTTTAATATAAAACTACATATAACAAAACAGTTATCAATCAAGAATTATAGTTACAACATCGGTCTATTTGTATGAGGCAAAAATTAAAGAAAATATTCTATAATCTGTCTTATTTTGTGAGTCTAAAGTTTTATATCTAATTTATCATTTATTATAACTAAGGAAAACTATTAACTATAACTACCTGTCTTCCACTCCACCAAAAACTCCAGAAGGACATAATAATACCTAAGTAAACAAGAAGTGCAGTGTAAGCAACTTCCAAAGCTCTAGTACTGACAGAGATATCTCACTGCCTGGAAAGTCATCTAAAGTTTTTCTGTACCACTGGGGCATCCATCTTCAGCATACTGGCCCATTGTATCCAGCGGACTTTTCCACGAAGCAGGAAATTTCAAAGACAGTTCCACCTATATTGGCAGTTTCACAGCCATTGTCTTCTATACCCTGCAGAATGTCTGGCAGACTCATTCATGAAGCAGGAACCTCAAAGGACTGTCTCACCTTTAGGCAAGTTCGGCAGTTATTTCTGTGGGTTCTCAATGTCCAGTATAAACAACATATCCTCAAGAAGTCCAGGCAAGTGCAGTTTCTTGCCCAAATGGCTAGCTTTGTCATATTCAAGGCAAATTCCACAATGAGTTTCTTCCATACCTTTCTGAAGTAATTGGTACTGCCAGAATCAGAAATGTCTCACTATTGAGAAAAGTCTAAGTTCTTAAAACATTCTAAATTCCACATTCTGTAGGTCTTTGAAGTATTGAAAATTATCTAGCTGAAATATACCTCTGTATATGTAGAAAACCTAATATAACTTAGAGTTTCATTATTATAGATGACTATTAATCTGCATTTCTCTTTTTAAATATTTATTTATTTATTATGTATACAATATTCTGTCTGTGTGTATGGCCAGAAGAGGGCACCAGACCCCATTACAGATGGTTGTGAGCCACCATGTGGTTGCTGGGAATTGAACTCAGGACCTTTGGAAGAGCAGGCAATGCTCTTAACCTCTGAGCCATCTCTCCAGCCCCCTAATCTGCATTTCTTAATTATACATTACATTTTTATTTTTATTTTGGTTTTTTGTTTGTTTCTGTGTTTTTGTTTTCTTGAGACAGGGTTTCTCTGTAGCTTTGGAGCCTGTCCTGTAACTAGCTCTTATAGGCCAGGCTGTTCTAGTACTCACAGAGATCTGCTTGCCTCTTCCTCCTGAGTGCTGGGATTAAAAGTATGGGCCACAACCGCCCAGCATTACATTACATTTTGAAATGAACTGCACAAACACAATACTTTAAGCAAAAGTAGAAATACATATGTACAGTGTAACAAAATTGACCTTAAATTTGTATCAGTAGACCAGGGCAAAGTATTCATTGTATCTCCTGTACTTTTTAAAAAAAATTGACTGTGACCATTAATCATTTACAACCAACCCTTTTAAAATGAAAATAAATATTTATAAACAATCATTTTGGGAACTTGGGCATTGTTTCCTCTAAACTGCTTCCTGCTATTTGCTGGGCAAAGTAATTTTAGGGTTTATATAGATCTTTCAGGGGGTTCTTGTTTCCTCAAACTACATTAGCCTGAAAGGAATCCACAAGTTTTCATCTTCTGTGGAAACAAAAGCAGAATCTCTTTTCCAAAGGAATGTATCCTTAGACTCAAATTTTGATGTCAAGATATCTTTGAAATATATATTTTTTTAGTTAAGCAGTCTGTACAATGAAATGTCTTTATGTAATTAGCTCATTCACAGTCAAAAACTTCAAAGAAAACACAATAATATATATAGTCCAGATTTTATGTGTATTTTCCATCTTTATGAGGCCTTTTTTCTCTCAGTTTTTAATATTTATTTTATTATCTTTACTCCTTTTAATCTATGACTGTCTATACTCTTCTCTCTATCTCTTAAGGCCTTGTACATTTATCCAACACTTTTAACACACTGAGAGGTCTTTTTTCATTTGAATCTGTCTTATTGTATATCTGTAATCATTTTTTTTTTGATCACTGTTGTAAACTGTTAAGCAGGCATGGCTAAGACAAAGCATCTGCCTTGGCTGTTGGTTCCACCCTGCTTGCCTTTCCAACACAGCAGAGGACTATTTACTGCCAAATCTGGGAGCCATGTTCACCCCAACTCTCAGAAGCAGTGGTCCCATGCTGCCAGCAAGTAACTTGTAGCATGTTGCCCACAAATCCCATTCAGGTGCTCAGCCTCCTAAAAGATCCAGAGTTTTTCATGCTCCCAGCACAAATCTCTCAAAGAAGCCAAGCAATTTTTTTTGCTAATGCTAAATAAGGAAGTCATCTCTTAAAGGAGCTGCATCTCTGCTCACCAATAGCAAACAGAGCCTATCTGGAAAAAAAATGCAGCCACCAAGAAGCTGCTCTTGGCTTATGTTCTTCTGGGTCCAAAAGTTTCCTTTTTTGTTTCTTAAGGTTTTTTATGACTTATGTGGATCCATGCCCCAGACAGTGGACTCCATTTGTAAACAGAGACTGCTCTTTTGTTCCTGGCTGCCCAGACCCAAATAATCGTACAGAAATATATTGATTATAATACTGTTTGGCCTATTAGCTCAGGCTTCTTATTAACTAACTCTTACATCTTAAATTAACCTATTTCTATTAATCTGTGTATCACCACAAGGTTATGGATTACCAGTAAGGTTTTAGCATCTTTCTCCTTTGCCAGCTACATGGTATCTCCCACCTTCTTTCCTCCTCTATCTCTTTTTGGATTACTCACCTTGCTATATTCTTCCCTGCATATGCCAAAGTAGCTTCTTATTAAGCAAGGGCAATAAAATATTCACAGCATTCAGAGGGGAATCCCACATCAGAGTTGCCTTGGCTCAGCCTCGTGTTTGACTGTGGTCTCTGCATCTGCTTCCATCATTTGCTGGACGCCTCTCTGATAACCACTAAGCTAGGCACTGATTTATGAGTACAACACAATATTATTAGTAATAATTTTATTGAAATTGCTTTCCCAGTTGTATTAGGTTTTAACCTAGGTCTCTGGGCTGTCCTCTGGTTTTTGGCCCTCCAGATAGTGTCATTTGTGGGTTCCCTGTCATGGCATGGGCCTCAGTTTCAATCAGTCATTGGTTGACCACTCCTACAAGTTCTACCCAACCATTACTCCATATCTTATAAGCAGCACAAATTGTAGGTCAAAGGTTTTCTAGCTGGGTGGGAATGTCCCTGTCCCACTTCTGGAAGCCATTCCTGGTTATATAAGATGGCTGGTGCTGGTTCCGTATCCCCCATTATTATGTGCCTTGGCTAGGGTCACTCTCATAGATACCAGGGAATTTCCACTGTACTAGATTTCCATATCACCCCCAAAATACACCCTTAATTCCAGTCACATGCCAGCACTCTCTCCTTTCATCCCATTCCTGCCTGATTCCCCTTGTACCCATTCCCACCAGTCCCCAATCCACCCATGAAATCTATTCTATTTCCCTTTCCCAGAAAGATTCATAAGTCCCCAATTGAACCCACCTTATTACTTAGACTCTCTGTGTCTGTGGATTATAGCATGGGCATCCTTTAAGTAACTGCTGATGTCTACTAACAAGTGCTATAGGCTTGTTATTTAGGATTCTTCATATAGGATGTTATTTAGGACTTTCTGATAGAAAGTGACTCAATCCATTTATACAAAAAGCAGTCTTGCCAGCTCATAATTTGGAGTAGAGCTGCATCCACACAGGAATCAACAATGGCATCCAGAGTTGGGGACTTCTTTTCCATGTCCTCTTTTTGTCTCTGAGCTAGCTCTATTTTCAAGTAGACCCTCTTGGCCATTAATGTAATACCTTTCTTTACTCATTAACTCATCACTATGATGAAATACTTTGAAGAAGCAACTTCAGGGAAAAATTTATTTGGGGCTTATAATTAAGGGGCCATAGACTGTCTTTGAGGGGAAGGAGTAGCAAGAAGAGCTTGCTTATATCTGAGCAGATCAGGAAATAGAGTAAGGAGAATAGCAAAACCTGGCTTCTTTTTCTGTTATTCCTTAAACACAGCGAGAGCCTTTAGCTATTGGCTGTGTGTTGTTGGAGGCTACTCATTCATTCTTGGCTGCCCAGACCATGAATAATCACTCAGAAACTATATTATTTGCAACACTGCTTGGCTAATAGTTTTTTTTCTGGCTATCATTTTATTCCTTAGATCATAACAGGAAGGGAAGAAGGTCAGATCCTTCTTTAAGGACAAGATAGGAGCAAGTGAGGACTGTGGCTCTAAACCAATCCAAAGCTCCATGATCTGGTGTTTCTATGTGATGTTTTTCTCCAAGTTTTGTGCAACAGTCTCTGTTGTGTGATGCTATTTCTCATCCAAGACAGGAAACCAATGGCAGGCCAAAGTCATCATACCATTGAAGTCCAACTTGATGGTGGACTAATGAGTTTACTGGGGTGGCTTACAGGAGTATGGGTGAGGGGTTCCTTACAGGCCCACGAATGACTCAAAGGCAGCCATATCACTGGAAGCCCACCCCATATTTCTAGCTAGCTCTTACATCTTAAATTAATTGATTTCTGTCATATATTTTACCATGAGGCTCATGGCCTACCAGAAGGGTCCAGCTGTCAGCTAGTGTCTTTCCTCTCTAGTGGCTACATGGCTTCTCCCTGACTCCTTCTACTTTCTCCCAGTAGTTTAGTTTTCCCACTTAGCTCTATTCTGCCCCATCACAGGCCAAAGCAGCTTCTTTATTCATTAATCAATAAAAGAAACATATAGACAGAAGGACTTCCCACACCATTTCCCCCTTTCTTTTCAAATAAAAAAGGAAGGTTTTAACTTTAACAAAGTAAAATTACATATAACAAAACAGGTATAAAGCAAGAATTACACTTACAATATTTAGTCCAGTTACATTTGGCAAATTCAGAGGCAGGCGGATCTCTGTGAGTTCGAGGCCAGCCTGGTCTACAAGATGTAGTTCCAGGAAAGGAACCAAAAGCTACAAAGAAACCCTGTCTCGAAAAATCCCCCCCACACAAAGAAAGAAAAGAAAAATACTCTGTCATCTATCCTATCTTTGTGAGTCTAAAATTTTATATTTAATCTGTTTTTTATAATTATAACTATCTTTCTTAAACTCCATCAAATATGCCAGAAGAATATAATGTTACCTAAGAAAATAAGAAGTACTTTGTAAGCAACTTCCAAAACTCTAGAATTGACAGAGACATCTCGCTTCCTGGACTGCTACCCAAAGTTCTTTTGTAGCACTGGGACATCCAATATTCAGCCTACAGGCCGATAGTATCCAGCAAACTTTCCAATGAAGCAGAAAATTTGAAGATTTGTTCTGCCTTATAATGGCAAAGTCCATCAGTTGCTTTCTTCTGTGTTCTGTAGAATGTCTGGCAGACTCTTTCATGAAGCAGGAATCCCAGAGTTTTACCTTTGGGCAAGTTCAGCTATCATTTTTCTGTGGGTCTTGCATGTCCAGTTCATACATCATAACATCAAGCAGTCCAGGAAAGAGCAGTTTCTTGCCCAAATGGCTAACAAACTCTGTAAGGAGCCTCTTTGATGCCCATAATCCTCTTTAAGTAGATTAGTCCTACGAGAAACAGATATGTCTCATTGTGATGAAAAGTCCTAAGTTTTTAAAACATTTTAAATGTCATATTCTGTAGATATTTGCAAGTATTGAAGATTGTCTATATAACAGAAATATATCTCTTTATATCTAGAAATTCTAACTAACATGACTACAAGCTTGACTATTATAGATGTCTATTAACCTGTATTTTTAAATTATACATTACATTTTTAAACAAGCTGTACAAATGCAGTATCTCCTTAATCAGGAGAAGATATATAGATATATGAAAAAATGATCTTAAATTTGTATTAATAGACCAAGATCCATACCAATGCAAAATATTCATCTCTATATCATATCCCCCCTTAAATGTAAATGAACATTTATAAACAATCATTAAAGAAGTTTGTGCATAGTTCTCTCCAAACTGCTTCCTGCTTTTGTTGGGTGAAGGAATTTTGGAGGTTTATGGAGACCTTTCCGGAGTCTTGCTCCATCAAACCACATTAGACTAAAAGGAATCCACAGGTTCTCATCCTCTGTAAAAATAAAAGTAGAACCTCTTTTCCAAAGCAACATATCCTTAGATTCAAATTTTGATGTCAAGATACCTTTAAAATACATATGTTGGTTTAGCTTAGCAGTCTGTACAATGAAATGTCTCTCTGTACTTAGCTCATTCACAGTCAAAAATTCAAAGAAAATACAAAAATATACATAAACCAGATGCTCTGTATATATTCCATCTTTATGTGGCTTATTTTTCCTATTCTATTATATTTTCTACAATGATGTTGGGTTCCCCTCTCTATGTTGTAAGTACCATTGGTTAATAAAGAAGCTGTCTTGGGCCTGTGCAGGAAAGAATAGAGCTAGGTGGGGAAAACTGGTGTAGAAGTTCCTTCTGTTTGTGTATTGCTTTCATTGGTTAATGAATAAAGAAATTGCCTTGGCCTAGCTGATAGGACAGAACTTAGGTAGGAGGAGCAAGACAGAACTGAATGCTGGGAGGAAGAAACATGGAGGAGAGAGCCGCCATGGAGCCACCAGAGTCAGACATGCTGAATCTTTCCCAGTAAGCTACTACCTCATGGTGATATACAGATTAATAGAAATTGATTAAATCAAGATGTGAGAGTCAATAAGAGGCTAGAACTAATGAGCCGAGCAGTGATTTAATTAATACAATTTCTGTGTGGTTATTTCGGGGCTAAGCTAGCTGGGCAGCCGGAATGAACAAACAGGCCCTCCTACAACAGAAAACAAAACTGAATTCTGGGAGAAAGAAGGTGGAGTCAGTGAGAAGACATGTAGCCCTGCCGGAGACAGATGCCGAATGGAAACTTGCTGGTAACCCACAGCCACATGGTGATACACAGATTACTAGCAATGGGTTAAATTAAGATGTAAGATAGCCAATAAGAAGATAGAGATTAATAAAAATGGGTTAACCAAAGATATAAGAGCTAGCTAGCAATATGTGTAAGTGATTGGCCAAGCAGTGATTTAAATAATAAAGTTTCTTTGTGATTATTTTGGGATTCTGGGTGGTTGGAAAACAAACAAGCAGCCTCACCCAACACTACAAGTTTGGTATTTACTTTATAATCTTTACTCCTTTAACCTATGACTGTCTGTACTCTTATAACTGTCTATACTGTTTTTCCTTTCTCAAGCATACATACATTTATCTAACACTGTGACCCATTTAGAGGTATTTTTCATCTGAATCCATCTTTATTGCATATCTGTAATCCTTTTTTGACAAGGATCACTTCTTAAAATGCTAAGCAGCATGGCTAGGACTAAGGCTGCTCTGCCTTTTGACTTCACCCAGTCCAACATGGCAGAGGTCTGTTCACCACCTCTGTGAACCATGCTCACAGTCCCATTTTCAAGCACACAGCAGGTCAATGTTGCCATTGAGCAAGATTTAGTACTCTGCTCACAATCCTCATTTAAATGCTTTACAGCCAGACCTCCCAAAAGAGTCAGAGCCATTTGTGCTGGCTAACCAGAAAGCTGCCATTTTTTAAAAAGTTGTGCAGTTTTTACTGCATATCCCTTGCAAGCAGAGCCTATCTGAGAAAAAAATGTTGTTACCAAGAAGCTGCACTTGGCTTCCATTTTTGTGGGTCTAGAAGCTTTTTTTTAAGCGTTCTTAGACTTTATGTGGAAATTCTTACCCCTTACTCTTGCACCAATCTGTTGTAACTCTATTCTGTCCTATCGCAGGCCAAAGCATGTTCTTTATTCATTAACCAATAAAAGCGACATATAGACAAAAGGACTTCCCATATCAACTGTGTTTTTCCCCATTCAAGGAAATATTAACCCTATCAACCAATCCTTTCTAGAGACACTCTCAAGGTTATGTGTCCTCACTAATATCCAGAACATTTCTACAAGTTTACATTCAAAATTGTCATCATAACTCCCTCCAGTCTCAGAATCATGCCTTATAAGCTTTGGAACTAATAGTAAGAATGTTTCTCTTTCTCAATAGTCTTACCACAAGTGGATGTCTAACAGTCATCTTGATTGCTCTGTGTGCCCTTCTTGAACCATTTGCTGTGGCTGGAAGGAAGGTCAACTTTTGGGTGTGTACCCTGTGAAATCACACAGGATCCTGAACTTAAAAAGGTCCTGTGATTATTTAATTCACTGTTATCAATATGTTTAAATTGTTCAGAACTTTTGAACAAATCTCCCTCTATTTTTGTTTTCAGTGCATTCCAAAAATTATTTGTCGAAGATTAGTGAGATATAGTTACTAACAGCTATGAATTCATTCCAAGAACAAATTTGTTGATTTGCTCCACTTTTGTACATGGAATATGGGTGGGAAGAGTTGCATGGCTCCTTAAAAGATAGCTGAGAAAGAGTGATAAAATCACCAGATGTGTGTTACATAAAAATCCTTGCTAAGCTAAAAATGTATCTTAGTGGCCAAGTGTGTTCCTAGTACACACAAAACCCAGGGTTTAATCCCCAGCACAGCATTAAAAATATCCAAAACACCTTATTGCTACTATCTCTTTTGAAGTGGGGAGTTCTGATCATGGTGGTGCTGAGGCAAACCACTGCATGACCAGATTAGCAATATGTCCTACTAAAACATACTGGTTGTAGCAGTGTCCTTGGAGAAGCAATCCCCCAGCCAAGTCAGACACCATGCTAGTCTGAGAACATTGCTGAAAGAGGAATGTCTTAAGATATCCTAAGGCATAATAAGAGTCTATGCTTAATTTTATAAGGTTCCTGGGGTAATGGACTATCTAATTATTTGGGTGAATTTGATGTCAGAGTACTGGGGGATGCCCCTACTTAACCACTATTGTGAACAGATTTGAAGTTGCAATGGGCAGAGAAAGATGGGCATGAAGATTTGTCTTTACCCCAGAGAGTCTGTTCTCAGTGGGAGGTAATAATTTTCATCCTATGGACAAAATATTTCTATTTTTATACAAAAGAACAAATTAAAATATCATATATCATCAGATAAATAGTATATTATTTGGCATTAAAATCGAATAGGTAGAGTGGAACCTATCAGGAAAATAATATCTTTAGAGTCCTTAGTGGGTCTAGGGATGTAGCTCAGTTTGTACATGATGCAAGATTGTCTAGCATGCATGAGGTCCTGGATTCAATACCCAGCATTGCCTGAACTTAGCATGATGGTGCTTATCTGTAATTCCAGTACTGTGGAGGCAGGAAGATTACAAACTCAAAGTTATTGGGTTTATAATGAGTTCAAGGCCAGCAGATTGAAATATAGGTGATCATGTCTCAAACAAATATTACTACCACCCTTCCCCAATAGGGACAGTTATAACTTCATCACCAAAATTATCAGGGTCATGCACTACACACTATAAATATTTTGATTCCAGGTTAAGGTAAAGAGCACTATTCTAGGTTCAGAAGAGCTGAGGATGTAACTCAGGGATAGAACACTTGCCTGGCATGTGGAAGGGATTGGTTCCATCCCCAACACTGCACATTTTATTTCAGTAGAATAAAGTAACAGAAAAATTCTCTAATAGCCCTCCAATTCTATTATCATGAAATGTTAAGTAGCCATCAAGTCAAAGAGTGGGTAAACACCAGTTAACAGAAAACTAGGGATCGTTGTGTTGCTAACAGACTTCCAACTACCCAGAGCTATGGATCCCTCTCTCACACTCAAATATTAAATCTCACCTATGACCATGTCAGTGTTCCATGTAAGTAAATATTAATAATAGCCCAAAGGCTTACATCTTTATTATACAATTAGAATGTGATATGCACCATTTTATGATTTAAAACTGTCATCCTAATTAGTGAACCTGTATGTGAAAACAGAAGGTAGTTGATTTTTCTTCAGAGAGATTTGAAATGAAGGCATGTTCTTTCTATAATTCAAGCATTCTATATTGCCTCTTCCCTCTTACCGTCTTACAATGAGGGATAGAATCTCCTAGATATTTACCACTGTGCCATCCTATAAATATACCTATATTGCCACCTTTTAATGCTGACCCCAGCAAGTATCTCATTGGTGGCTTCATTTCCTTCATCCAAACAATTATAAAGACATTAGCACTCTACCTGGCCTACCTACCTCAAGAGACTTGTTTCTGGTGATCTCTGAGGAACTCTGTGTGAAACAATTTTAGCTCCTTTGGAGGAGAAAATTAGCGAAAACCAAACACGTACAAAGTGTTATGATTAGTTCTTTCGTTCTCCTGCAATGGTGTAAGTGGGTAAAGGAAACAGAATATCACACAGAAAATTGACTTAAAAACTCATATAAACACACCATCCTTGATGTGCCCTCACATATGGAGAATCTGAGTGCAGGACCATTCAAAGCTAGTTTGCTCACAATCTACCCTGAAGGTTGTCTGGACAGAAAAAAGCCTTAGTCTCTTGCCTGTGTTCACACATGAATGTCAAAGGCAATTTTCCTGAGTAAAAGCTTGGAGTGTTTCTAAACAGGAGCGATTTTCATAAGATTTTAACAGCAGTTAAAGTATGCATGCAGATCAATTAGAAGAGTTACCTGGCCAAAACAGCACACATGGCTGAACCACTGCGTACTCACGGAAGCACAGCTGGGCTTTCTAGGAGGATGACTCTTGTTCTGCTGTTGAATTGGTCTGTGAAGGTCCTGTGATGTCATCACACACAATTATGTCTGAACACACAACACACACACAGACACACGTCTGAGGTAGAGACAGTGTTTATCACAGAACTTTTCGCAGTCCCTCAATTATCTTTGGGGTAACAGACCACAAGCCCATATAGAGAGGAACTCTGGAGCCTTGAGACCTTAAGTTACATGGGACAACTGGCACATCTGTCTTTCCAGAATCCAATTATCTTCTCTTGACAAGACTAGCATGGCTATTCTACTGAATCATTAAGAAATCCTTTCTGGGAAAAGAGGTATAAGTCTTGATGTTGTACTACAGGGGTGTGACTCATTCATCTTTTAATCTTGTTACCAGAGTTGTTTTATGAAAAAGTCTTGACCATGCAGAAATTTTAAATTGTCAATGGGACATAATTTTTGACACTACATTAGTTTCTCACTAAAACCCCAGGGAATTTGGGTTTCTCCTCGGTGCTGATTGGTACGGGTACTGTATCCTTGAATGGCTTGGGTCCTTGAATCCTGACTTACGGCAACAAGGGAATGAAGAAAGGACAGACACTAAAAAAAAAATGACAGACACACAGACAGGAAATCTGGGATCAGATAGACTGTGCTCTCAGATGAAGAAGCCACAGCATCCTGGAAACACAGTATATTTACTATATACATTGAACAGGGAGACTGGGCCCATACAGCTGAATAAGGAGGAGTGGTTATACCCACAGAAAAATAAGGAGAACAGGCTTATTGTATAAGGAGTTGGGGTTATTATGGGTAGCTGAACAAAGATGCAGGTTTAGCTAATTTCAGCAGGGGCAGTTTCTGTTTTGGAATGATCATCAGGCTATAAATATCCAGTGGTAGAAATCTATGGTGGACATTTTCCATATACCCTATGAACATACACACACAGACCAGAAAAAAGGTTTTGTCATCCCTCTGAGCCACACCTAGGGAAGAGGCTTTGACACTCCCATGAGGGCCGAGGCATTGATCCTTGACACAACACATATTCATTTAGGGCTTTGGGAACTACTTTCTCAGTATTTCTAAGCCCAGGGAGTCCTGACCACTAGGTTAAGAACCATCGTTATAAGGTACATTATTTAAAGTTATGTTTAGCACGGCCAAGAACTACATTGGTAATAACAGCATGTCTGCCAGGTGACTGCTAGATGGTACTTCCTATGTATTCAGGCTTCTGTAACAAATGCAAGAGACTGAAGTTTTAATAATAAATGTCAAGCGCTGGGGTGTGGCTCAGACATACAGCAATTTACGATCAAGACCATGGATTCAACCCCTGGCACTGCAGAAAAGGAAAGAAAAGAAGATGAACATTTCCTTTTCCCAGTTGTGGAGACTGAAAAGTCCTAGGTTAGGGTGTTAGCATGTATGGGGATATTGAAGACCTGCCTCTGTGTTTGGAGATGACCATATTCTCCTTAGTCTTCTCATGGAAGGAATTCACAACTCAAGGAACTCTCAGACACTTGCTTTGTTTGGGTAGTTTGTCAGTTGGCATCTGCTGCTGAGACAAGGTCTCACTGTGTAGCCTAAGCTCATCTCCTGAGTGTTGGGATTATAGAAAACGAGCTATTAAACCCAACCCCAATGCCTATTCCTAAACAATACTAATCCCATTCTTATAACATAATTAACCCCTTGAGGGTTTTACCTTCAAATTCCATCCCAATGGGAATTAGGTTTCAGCCTTTGAATTTTGGTTGATACTAACATTTAGCTCCTAATCTCTCTATGAGATTTACTTTCCAGATCTGAGATTGGTGTGCTGCTTTAAACGTTTACAGATTACTTGGATGATTGTTTTCAAACTCTGGTTTAGATTTCTATTTTATTCTAAAATAATTACCCATGATGAAACATAAGTTTACAGGGTTGATTCCGTCTGGAAAAGGAATTCTTCATGTGCTATTCCTTAAAGACTGCTTCATTGGGAAGATTGACACTCCATAAGTATAACATGTTTAATTCTAATAATGGTCACTTATTAAGTACACTAAGGGAGTCTTATACCAATAAATCACCATAATTGAAATCAGCAAGTGTGATCAACTTTTAGTTGAAGGCACATGGTTCCTATTACATTGAAGGGTTCCAGTGTTTCTCAACCTTCCTAATGCTGCAAACTTTTAATACAATTATTCATGGTGTCATGAATCCCAACCCACAAATTTATCTCATTACTGCTTTATAACTAATTTTGCTACTGTGATGAATTATAGTGTAAGTATCTGATATGCAGAATATCTGATCTTTGATCCCTGTGGAGGCCATGACTCATATGTTGAGAACCACTGGTTTATGCCATTCTGTAATAAAAGTAAAGAGAACCCTTTGGAGAAGTAGCTGATTGTGGAGCTGTAAGAAGGAAAAGAGAGTTCAGTTTTATCCCATGCTTTTTTTGGTAATAGTCCAGCTGGCCTTGGTGAGCTCCCAGTAGATCAGCTCCACTGTCTCAGTGGGTGGGTGCACCCCTCGTGGTCCCGACTTCTTTGCTCATGTTCTCCCTCCTTCTGCTCCTCATTGGGACCTTGGGAGCTCAGTCCAGTGCTCCAGTGTGGGTCTCTGTCTCTATCTCCATCCCTCGCCAGATGAAAGTTCTAAGATGATATGCAATGGGATAAAACTGAACTCTCTGATCATGACGAACAATGAGGGCTGATGAGACGCCAAGGACAATGGCACGCAGTTTTGATCCTACGCAATCTGCTGGCTTGGTGGGAGCCTAGCCAGTCTGGATGTTCACCTTCCTAGATATGGACGGAGGGGGGAGGACCTAGGACTTACCACAGGGCAGGGAACCCTGACTGCTCTTTGGACTGGAGAGAGAGGGGGAGAGGAGTGGGGGGAAGGGGAGAGGGGTGGGAGGAGGGGGAGAAGAGTGGGAGGAGAGGGAGAAGAGTGGGAGGAGGGGGAGGGAAAGGGGAGGCTGGGAGGAGGTGGAAATTTGTTTTTTTTTCTTTATTCTTCTTTTATCAATAAAAAAATGTTAAAAAAAAAGAAAAAAAAGAAGGAAAAGAAAAAGAAAATAGCTACTAGTACTTTGTAGTAGTAGAAACTAAGGAAACAGCCAGACATTATGGCACTCATCTTTAATCCCAACCCACATAAAATGGAGGCAGGAAGACTGCATTCTCAAGGCTATCCTCATCCACAGAGTTATTTCAAGGCCATCCTGAATTACACAGGGATTCTGTTTCTAAAGGTAGGAATAGAAGAAAAGAATGAAAGAATGAAAACAGGTTAAACAATGTGTCAACGGGACATAGAAGTCAACCTCAACGAGTTCCCAATAGCAAACCTGGCATGCTTGAGTAGCAAAGCATTGGCATAATCATGGTTTATCACCTAATTGTAAAAATGAAAAATCACAAGTCCATGCTAATATAAGTAAAGTAAGCAATTTAACAAATTCATTTGAAGAGTTGCAAAGATGGCTCAATGGTTAAAAGCATTTACTTTATTATCCTGAATAGGTTTTAGGGACTGAAACTTCATACTGCATAATTAAGTAATCTGTATAGGTATGAACTGTATGGGTAATATCTTAAGAAAAATAGAAGCAGATGTGCAGTATAAGGACAGTAACCTCAAATTTGTATCAATATACAAAAATCCTTCAAACAAGAATAGAAACATATATACTTCAAAAATAACTTTAAATTTGTATCATTATACAAAAATCCATGCCAATGCTAAAATTAATAGTTATTTTTTATCCTATATTCCCCTAAATATAACAAACATCCATAACTCACCAAATAACCAAAGAATATCTATACCCCCAATTCTTGGGAATGTGGACGTCATTTTCTCCAAACTGCTTCCTGTTGTCTGTGGACAAAGTATCCTTAGGGACCTTGAGAAAATCTGAGATAGTGGCCAAATCCTGAAAGACCACTTATCACCTCTCAAGGTTCAGGAGGTCTCCCTTGATTAAAGCTAAACCTAGAATGAATCCGTAGCCTCTTATTTCCTGTGGAAACAAAAGCAAACCTGCTTCTCCAAAGAGGTGCATCTTTTAATCTTACAAATATATTTTTCACTTCTGCCTTAAAGTTAATGCATTTTTAAATATTAGGTAGGTGTGTTTTATCAACCTCTCTTTCAGTCTTGTGTCTCCCAGCAGCGGTCTGTTGGCCACCAGCTGTCACAAAATTCAAAATCAACACAATAATGTATAAGACCCCCACCCCTATGTATTTCCTATCTTTTCATGGCTTTTGTCTTTTATATTATTTTTACTCTTTCTTTAAAGACTTTGTTTTAATTTTAAAACTATTTATTAATTTCTATAACTGCCTATACCCATTTTCCTTCTTTCTTAAGCCTATGTACATTGTAAAACATACTGGAATCTGTTTAGAGGTTTTTCCATCAGGACCTCTTTTACTGGGATTCTTTTAGTCTTTTTTGGTCTGTATGAGCAAAAGCTAAACCTACCACACAGCATGCTGTGCAGCTTAGAGATCCCTCTATACTGCTGTGGGCATCCTCAATGCTGTGCTTAAGTCTACATGGCACAATGCCTCTGTACCACGACCTGCAGAAAAGACACAACTAGAAAGCTAGTTTTGGGTTAGTTTATGTATTCTAGCATACTTTTTTCAAGTTTTCTCAGGCCCTATGAAAATTCCAGAGCCTCATGCTGGTATGTCATTTGTAAATGGAGGTTTTTCGTCCCACCCAGTCACACTGCCACTTTTAAAATAACCTTTCAGAGGCTTAATATTAATTACAAATATTTTGCCGATGATTCAGGTGTATTACTAGCTAGCTCTTACATTTAAAATTAATTTAAGTATTGCCACATGACTGTGGCATTACCGGTCTGTTGGTATCTTGTCCCTTGGGCAGTTGGATGGCATCTCTCAGACTCTCCCTTTCTCCTGTGTCTCTGCTGGGATTTCCTACCTGCCTCTATCCTGCCTTGCTATAGACCAAAGCCACTTTATTTATGAACCAATGAGAATAACACACAATCACTACATACAGAAAGACATCCCACAGCATTCAGTCATAATTGGCTAAAATATAGATTATTCTACCATATGATTCATAGAAATGGAATAGGGGCAGAAGAACCACCTTTCTCATGGAATCTAGAAGAAGTTTTAAAAGATGAGTGTAAAAATAAGTTGTCTCAAATGCTTAAAAATTGAAGGCAATGAAAATGCCTAGGAAAGTATTGCAAGCCATTACTTCACCTTCCCAGTGTTCTCTGGGTTGAGGAACTACTGACTTTCTGGGCAACACCTTTGAGGAATATTTGGACGCCAGTTAGAAATCTGCCTAAAAGAGCGTGTCCAACAGACTCAAAGGGTATTTTATACAAATTTTACCTGTGACTTGAGGATAGCAAATAGAAATATGTTATTTCTGACGTGTCATTTCAGTAAGATCTTCCCACAGACGTATGCAACCTATAACACACTTTCCTCTTTTCCTAGTTTGAAGAGAAAACACAGTTTCTTCTTTCCACCCCATTTTCCTACCTTGGCTAGTTTCTATCATGCACAACTACACTCTGAACTGTTGGTGATTTCCATCAGCTGAGTTGTTAAAAGATGTGACAGCTGCAAACCTCCTGTCTGGGTTTTCCGAAAGGAGAGGAAATCTATCTCTGCTCCCTTGGCCTCTGAGGCCAAGTGATTGGCATGACACTTCTGCTCCAAGAGCCTCCAGCTGCTGGTTGTCCCTGAGCAATTCGAATTCAAAATAAGAGTGTAATGCAATGTGAAATGGGGTGCTGGGAAGATGGCTCAGTCTAATCTGCTTGACATGCAAGCATGTGGACATGAATTCAAATCCCAGAACCTGTGTGGAAATGCTGGGTGTGGCAGCCAGCATCTGAAATCCCAGGGCTGAGGAGATGGGAATCAGCAAATCCCCAGGGCTTATTGCTCAGGCAGCCTACCCTATACAGTGAGAACCAGGCTACTGAGAGACAGTGTCTCAAAAACACAAAGGTAGATGCCACCTGAGGAATGACTCTCATGGTTATTCTCTGCCCTCCACATGCTCACACATGAATGAACCCCCACGTGCACATATGCACCTGTGTGCATGCACACACATGTACAGACGAAACTCAAGAGAAACAGCCCCGTTGCTTTGTGATGTTTCTGTGGTATAGAACTGTTTGTGCAGCAAAAATAAAAAGTGAAAAATTCTAGCTCCCCATCCATTCATATATTTCTTTGGCAAATCATAAGATGGATATTTGGAGAAACTGCAGATATCTGCACACAAGGATTCATTTTGAAAGGCTGCTTTATTGTAATGAAATTTGCTTCTGTATAGGCAATCTCCATTCTGAAGTACAAATTCAGCTTTTTCAGCAGGGCTCTTCTACGTGGTGTCCTTCCTTTTGCCTTGGGGGTCTTTCCACAAGGAGAGGTTGCTGTCTGGCTCCCGGTACACACAGATATGGCCAAGGATGAGTGATACCTGAGAGGCTCTGCATAATCACAATATGAACCTGGATGACTGAGGATCTCTTCCCTTACTTCCCATATCTTATGGTACCTCTTTCTCCCCACAAACTCACACTCCCCCACCTCTTTGTTTAGCTCTGTTACAGTTCAGCCACCTTGACCCTCATGACCTTCGTTGAGTGTCATACAGGAAGTGTGACAATCCCATGGGATTTAGCTCCTTGTCAGTTCATACATCCTTTCCCCTCTTAATCTGTCCAATGTCAATCTCTTTCATAAACTTCAGAGAGAATGAGCTCTGTTTTCAGGTAAAATTACCCTACATGGCTGTGAATTCCTTAATCACTTTAGGAGGTACAATTAAAATAACAAACCTGTAGACCTTTCAGGGAAGAGATTACTACCTCATGGAGGAAAATAGCTATATCACAAATTTTGGCCATTGCTGAGCCAACACAACAATCTACAGTGGAAAAGGTGAAGAGGATAGTAGACATTCTGTGTAAATTCGCCAAGAACTTTTAAGAAGAAACAGCAGAAATAGTCAGTGACATTTTTTAAGCATTCCCTGTGCTTGGGTCCGTGACCTGGAGTCATATTAAGTAGCTGATGGGTTCTTTTTTGTGTGTTTATTTTGAACCAGCCTAGGCTTTAAACATGAAGAGTCTTAGTTTTCAAGAACTACATATTAGTTTTCAAGAACTACTGCTCTTCAAACAACTAAATTGTGTGTATTTAAATGATTACCAACATTTCCAGAAAACTAGACTTCTCTTTAAATCCCATAAGCAAATGGTCCAATGAGAGCCATAATATGAAACAGCCTTTTGTTTGCTCCTCAAAGGCTGCCAGGACTCAGTGTCTTTAGTAAAATATCCTTCAGTCTATACACATTTCTTTTTTATTTGGCAAGAAAATATTAGTGGTGGGTAAAGGTTCACATAATCACTTTAGTGTATAGCAAACAGAATGAGAAAAGCAGAAAGGTATTGCATATTATCAATAATGCCTTGCCTTTGGAAGTCTTTTGAAACCTATCAGGAGCCTATCAGCCGAAACAACTATTTCTATGAATGCTAATTGTTTCACATGTTAAATAGATCAAGATGCAAGGAATTTAAAACACCAACTGAGAAAATATCTAAACTATTAATGACTTGAAAAAAAGGCAAAATTTCTTGCTTTGTTTAATTAAATCTTGAGATAGTTTTTGGAGTTTAGTTTCTGGGTGCTGAGGATTTAAAAAAAGGCTCTAACCCCTGCCCGAAAGCACCTTGCTATGGGGCTACAATGCTAGCTCTAATTCTTTTGTAATGTTTTATAGAATTCCATTGTGATATCGAGTGCTCTTTATCTGATAGATAAATGTGAATGCTACCTCTAATATATATTTCATATCAATTTTCTTATAAAGAAACACTGGGAATTGTATTCCCATATGTCGAATGATAGACTTGGGAGTTGCAGGACTGAAGCAGTCATTATTTTCCATTATATGGTCATCTATAAGTATTTGAAATTTTAAATTTTCTCTAAAAGCATGCTGTACTTCCATAAACTTGACTGTGACTATAGGTTTTAGTGAAAAGTATAGAATGACTTGATTCCTAATCTATGAGCCAGACTCTTCAGTATGGGTTGTCCACAAGAAACAACATTTAGTCAAGAAAGCTAGTTACATTAATACAAGGCTGTAATTAGTATTATAATGCCTTTACACAGTAAGTCAATAAATCCAGAATTAAAACTTTTTCTTTTGATAATTAGAAAATAAGATGGTCTCCTTTCTTCCTCATTATTCTGGTTATTATTTTTTGGGGGGCGATTTTTCGAGACAGGGTTTCTCTTTAGCTTTTAGGTTACAAAATGACAATGGTTTTGTTTATCAATGGCCAAACATTTTTTTTAACTTTCTACTAAAAGTCTGCAAGCAGTATTAGAAACTTGAAAATGGAATTTTCAAAGCATTTCTAATTTCCTGTTTGTTACTTCTTTTAAAGTACTTGTTTATTGAATAAAATGTAGTTTATGCAGATTTTTGTTTCTCTTAGTCTAGTGACTTTGACATATTGCTTAAATGTAAATTTTAAAGATAAAATGCTTGTACCTCAAGTACTAACACAACATATATTAATCAATAGCTCTGCCTGGTATTGCATTAAACACAGAGTAGCTATTTTTTTTAGTTGCTCTTCCTGTGTCTGTGATAAAATATCCACAACAAAAGCAACTTCAGGAAGAAATAGTTTATCTTGGCTCATGGTTCAAGGGTACAGCCCCATCATGGCAGCAAAACCAAGGGAGATGGAGCTGGAACCATATGTTCACCATATTCACAGGCAGGACCAGAAAGAGGTGAGCACATGCTAGGGCTCAGTTCACGTTCTCCATTTTCTGAATCCAGCGTCCTCCACCTGTGGGATGATCCTGCTCACAATGAAGATTGGTCTTACAGTGTCAATTAGCATAATCAAAATTAGCTTCCACATTTATGTCCAAGGCTCAGCTTGCAGGTCATCAAGACACTCTCTCCTTTCCACTGTTAGCTGATAGCAATCATGTTGGAAGCAACAAGTCATGCTGTACTTTTCACTAACAACCTAGATCTCATCACGCTGACAATTAGCATCAAGCATCACAGTGCTTAGTAAACACTCCTTTAAAACACATCCCAGAACCAAGGAAAATCATGATTTACTTGTAGATACGAGATGAATTTTTGTTGAAGAGTTTGCTTAGTCCATTAATGAATTAACTGCTGTAACGGTGTGACCAGTCTAAAAAGAAGACTCCAAATAACAGATGGCAATATTGATAAGAATATGCAAATGAAGACAAAATTAGCTTCCTCTAGCATGAAAATGGGCAGTTTGTTGAATCTCACAGGACAAGGCATAATTTGCACAGCTATAGACAAGAATGATTTTGCTTGGCTATTAATTTTCCACAACTTGCAAAATAAGACCCATAGCCTCAAAATCCAAAGTGCGATATGCTCCGAGCATTGCAGTTTTCCACTGAAAATGATGATTTCCTCTTGACCTATTTTTGATTGACAGAAGTATTTTTCAGGGTTTTTGCCAGACAATATCCTGTTTCCCTGGTTTGGAGGGCATTGTGACCAGGCAAGACAGTAACTGCCCTCCAGTCTGCTCTGTGGTCAAACAATAGAGGAGCAACTTGCTACCTCTGATCTCCAGCCTGGTGTTTCCTGATGAGCCTGGTGAATTGTCTTTTGTGGGGAGAGGAGCAGACGACAGCTAATATGAGAATATCCTATCATTACCTTCCTATGAATGGGGATACAAATTCAGGAACTTCCTGAATGTTGACTGTGAATCAAGCAACTTGTTGGGATTTTATACACTGATGAAACATATGAGCCTCATAAGCCTATCAAATGTGCAAACAAAGTCAAAAGCTTTGCCCAATTTCACAACAGGTTACACATTGTTACTTAGTCGAATTCTGTTTGATTCCAAAATATTTGTTCTTTCCTCTTAAGGGTATATATTTCCAAAGATTGTGCATCTGAATGGATTTGATAAAAAGGAAATAAAAAATACTTTTTAATGCATGAGAGGGGGGAATATTTCAGAAGATGAAACAAATAGAATTAGTCAAATTTTGTTTATCGTCCATCTTGCCTAAAACCAGGTAATGTATGGAGTACCTACTTTGTGTTGGGACTTATCTGATCATAGGTCCATTAATTTACAGCCATGCTGACAGAGGTGTGAAGGAACTTTCCACTGTCAGACTATGGAATTAGAATCCAGGTTGTTTCAGTCTAAACCCTGTTGCTTTTCCCTGAATGATTGTCTTTCTGGTCAATCTTAATGTCATACCTACAAATGGCTAAATGTTCTCAAATAGGTAAGAATCCCTACTTCAGAGCAGTAAAGATATTTTGAGCAGAAAAGTGCTTGAGGACCTGAGTTCAACCCGGCACTCATATTGAAAATAAGTCAAGTAGTCAAGTGTAGAGGTGTATGCTTATAATCCCAGAGCTGGGGAGGCAAAGATAGGCAGATCCTTGGGGATTGCTGGCCAGCCAGCTTTGCCTGCTTGGAAAGGTCCAAGTCACTAAGATACATGAGGTCACCCCTTATACACACACACACACACACACACACACACACACACACACACACACACACGAGAGAGAGAGACAGAGAGACCGAGTAGAGAGAAACACAGATAGAGACATAGAAACATAGAGGGAGAATTCCACCTTCTATTATTGTAAAATAATCTTCTCCATTACATTTCTTGATCTAAATCTACTAACTCTCCTAGAGTTCTATGGTTCTTTTTTCTCTTCTAGCCTCCTTAACCTCAAATCAGAAAAGTCTTACCAAAGACTTCCGAAGTGGGGCTAGCGATGGATCTTAGTTTGTAGCTTGCATGATACCCTGGTTTCCACCTCCAGCACCAGATAAATGAAGTACGGTGACACAGGTCTGTACTCCCAGCACTTGGGAAGGAGAGGCAGGAGGATTAGGAGATCAAAGGCAATGTCAGTCACATAGTGAAGTAGCAGCCAGGTGCGGTTGCATGAGACCCTATTTCAAACAACAACAAGACTTGAACTGCAGAATATACCATAAAATGTGGAAATTTAGATATCCTTCAGCCATTATCTATGTACTCTGTTTATACTCTCTCCAATAACAGATTAACATTGACTAAGAGGTTAGCGGGGGGGCCCAAGATTATTACATTTTTATCCCAACCTTTAGTGAAAACACTTGGCCAAGAGAATTGACTCAAATTGTAGCCTAGGTCATCTAAGTTACTTTGCTCTCCTTTCCTCTGCCCACTAATGCAACATTCAGTTGGTTTACAATACCCTGGGCCAGACAACAGCAACTCCCTGAGAACTTAGCTACCTTTCAGCATATTTTTTCCTAGTACCTCATGACAAAATGCAACAGTACTGTAGACACCATAAATGCAAATAAATGTTATTTTTAGGGATCTGTAAACTATCTATCTATCTATCTATCTATCTATCTATCTATCTATCTATCTATCTATCTATCTATCTATCTAATATACATATAATATATATCCAAACATCAGGGTCAAGATTCTCTATCCAGACATAAATCCTGACATTATCATATTGAACTGCTGACCTCTTTTCTCCCACAAGGAACAATTAATTCTCCAGCCAAACATGCCTAAGACGTAATTCAATGAAAGCTAACGATCACAAGAAAACAATAACTCACATGTGAAATGTGCTGTGGTCTTTGCAGATAGATATTGCTATGACAGCAGTTTTTGCAAAGGGGGGGGTGAATATTGGTACAATAAATGAAGTTGATCAGTGAGTAATGTTTTCTGCAACTGGGTATTTATATAGCCTCTGACATGTGTGGTTTCATTAGAGTTAAACAAAGAGTGAAATTTCTCTTTTCTTGTCTTGCCCAATTCCCCCTGCTCTTGCCAAGCATTTCAGGCTTTTTATCTTGACTAACCCTGCCACAGTAATTGGAGATTACAGCTCAGAACAGTAATTCTGCCCCATAATTGTAGATGATAAATTTTAATTCCGTTCTGTAATTGGCAATGAACAGGGCATATTCTGACTTGTCTGAAAGACTCAAACAGAGAACTGGCCTCCTCTCTTTTCTGCTTCTAGTGAAATCTTCTTGATTTATCCAGTTCTGAATAATCATGTCTTTACTGCAGCAATATAACCTTTTGGGGGGATTTGGGAGATTTCACAGGGGGCTTTCCTAATTACTGTTATTCACTTGATTGAAAATCTCCTACCTCTTACCTCTTCATCCCAGAATATTCACAACTTAGATCTGCCCAAGTGGCTCATGCTGTTTAGTCAGTATTGAATATTGCCATAAAATAATAATGTTTTTTATTTCTTTCCAACCAAAGGAGTACATTTCCAATCTGAAGAAACTAACAAGACAAAAACAGTAAGAGTCATGGGTTTTCTGGTAACATACAAGATTCTGATGGGATTTGCCTTGTAAATTATGCACCAAGACAATTGCTCCAAACTGATGACAAGAAATGACCCTGGAAATGTTTCCCAGTGAGGATCCCGGGCTGGAGGTAGAGTGGTAAAAACTCACCAATGGTGGAGGAGGCTCTAGGTCCTATCCCCAGCACTGGGAATTAAGAGAGAGACTATATTCTCCAAATGCCACTTTTATATAGTGATAATGCTGGATCCCACCCTCCGAGAATTCCAGAAGTAACAGACATCTTCTTTGACTTAGATTTTCTTTTATAAACTGTTAAAATTCAGAGCGCTTCTGTTTTCAAGAAAAAAGAAATACACTTTCTTATGCTTGTAATTCACTAGGTCACTCTTTTTATCCTTTGAAACTCAGAGCTTTTAGTGAATAACCTTCTTAAGGTAATCACATTTCCATGCAAAAAAAATTCTTAAAATGCGTGAGTAAAGAAGTGATTAAGAATGCATGATAAATACCGCCTTCAGAAAGAGAAATCCTGGCATTTCTGAGATAGCTATTTTAAAGTCAAGATAAAGTCATTTAAAAAATGTTCTGTCTGTCTTTATCTCTGTCTCTCCTCCCTCACTCTCTGTGTGTGTGTGTGTTTGTGTGCACACGTGCATGTGTGCATGCATGGGTGTGCATATGGGGGTCAGTGGACAATGTCAAATTCCATTCCTCAAGTGCTGTCCACTTTTTCTTTGAGATATTGTTACTCACTGGCTAATTTGCCAAGTCTAAGTGGCCAGCAAGTCCCAGCGATCTCTTCATGTCCTTAATACTGGGATTGTATTTTTTTTTTAATTCAGGTCCTCATGCTTATGCAGCAAGAGCTTTACTGACTTAACCATCGTCCTAACCCAGTATAAACTTGTGTGTTATGATACAGCTACTCTAATTTGTCCCTCTTGACAATTGAGGCCAAATGTTGTTGTTATTATTATTATTATTCATTTATTGTATGAGGCTGTCCGCTGCATTATAGGTTGTTTCTATTCCCTATCCACTAAAAGAACCTCCATGCTTACTCATGGCAATTTGAATCGCCACCAGATAGTGCCACGTGTGCCCGCAAAGACATGATTGTTACATTGAAAGCACTGCTTTGGAGCTTCCAGTGAGTTGCTTCTACATGTTCTACATGAAATGCAATGGGTCCAAAGTTTGTCTCCCTTCTATTGGTATCTGATATTTGAGGTTGAGCTGAATAAAGCATTTGAAGTTAGCCTTAGCCAGACTAAGGAGTGTTCACTGGGGACAGCCATCAAGTGCTGTTGCTTTGCCTCTGACAACATAATAGTATTCTGCTTGTTCAACTCGTTTAAAAAGATGGAAAGGGAGAACTTGGCTTTTATTTTTGGTTCACTGATTAATAACCTTAAAAAACAGCAAATCTCTTCTACTTTGAAAACTCTCCTAATAAAATGGGTGGGGGGGTAAAAAGTACTTCAATCATAGGTAGACAGAGGACTAGTCTAAAAGGGTTTGACCAGCCTGCGGCAGCCTGCCTGTCTTTGCCTCTTCTCATTTCAAAGATTAACTTCATTTACAGGAAGTAAAACCCATCCTGAGGCAAGTCAAATTGTTCTTTGTAAGACAGCTGTTCTCTTAATTCAGCCCATGTGTGTAGTTGCTAGAATCTGTAAGGTGTTATTTAACTGGAGTCTATGGACTACTGAGCTACGTACTACATCTGTGCTTCTCAGAGTATAATCAAAGCACTCCTGGGCTTCCTCAGAACCCATGCAGGGGCCCACTATCAAAATGATTGTCCCCAGAATCCTCAGATGTTACTTGTTCTCTGTAGTCTGGCTCTGTCCTAAGTGTACAATGACATTTTCTGGATGCGTGGTATCAAGAGAGACTGAATAGCAAAGGCCACAGGTGATGAGGGAAGTAATGCCCATCCCTGCCCTTACCTTGGAAAACTTTTTGTTTATGCAAATGCCAAGAATGTCTAACCATCGCCCCCATTTTGTTTGTGTGGATTTTAAAAAATTAGCCAACTATAAAAGACTGTGAGGCTGTAGCCAGTCAGTGGATAAAGACACACAACCCTTGTGTCAGGTTAAAAGCCATTTATCAATGGATACTATCTACACCACAACCCCAGCACCTAAGGTTCAGGGAACGTTATGGAAGGGGGTGCAGATAAAAGAAGAGCTCGAAGACCAGGATACCTCTTACAAGTTAGTGTCATCTATATATCGCAGGGAGCTGTACCCAGGAAATTACAACAACATGGTCACCTGAATAATAAGTGGCACTACCAATTCCCATGCCATGCCAAGGTTAATGGGGGAAACCTCATAGGGCTCCACCGTTAGCTTAAGAGTTACATGCAATTAATGGTTGCTGGGGGTGGGAGAATCAGTATTCTCCAGGCATGAGCACCCTAATACTTTAATAGGTTATCCCATTCCAAGTGGTCAGCATTAAACACATACATACACACACACACACACACACACACACACACACAAACTCTCTCTCTCGCACACACACACACACAAACACTTTCTCTCTCTCACACACACACACATGCAAATAACACTAAAAGAACTCAGCAGCATGCTGTACTTATTATATATGTGGGTGGCTGGGTATATGTGGTGTGTGTGTGTGTGTGTGTGTGTGTGTGTGTGTGTGTGTGTGACAATAATAATTAGAGATGAAGTTGGAGGAAGTGGGAAAGAGAAGGGGCATAGTATGTGATGTCAATTATGCAAATGCAGTATTCATGTATGAAAATGTCAAGTAATAATAATAATTAAATATCTTGAAAACATCTTCTTTGACCTTTCACTCTTATTTGCTGTTTCTTACCACCTGCCTTCAAGCCCGGCCCCTAACGTGCCATATTTTTCTAGGTTCCTTAGCTTCCGGGTCTTGTACACTCATGCCTTTTCCCCATCCCTTATTTCCCCATGAGCATTTGCCTAGGCCTTCATTCTCTTCTGACTTACTCTCTGGCTTGTCCTGGGTATAAATAGCTCACTCTTCCTCCTCTAACACAGGGCCTCAACTTTAGCCTAGCTTTCCAGCTTTGGGCCCCCATAGCCTCCCATCCCTTTATGGACTATCTCCTTCATCATTTTCATCTGAAAAATGCCATTCAGATCACCCTCTAGAAACAGCAACTCCCTATTGTAAAAGCCCTTTGCTATTTGTTTATGCATGTGCCTTGTGCTTACTGTTTTAGTAAAATAGCAAATTTATGCATAAGGGCTACTCCCTTATCCAAGAGTTTGGGCTTCTCTTGGGAAGACACTTGCTTCTGGTGATTTCTTTCAGAATGCCACATTCTTTAGTTTGAATGTCCTCTCCCCCAATTCATTTGTGGAAACGTCAGTAAATTTTATGTTGATTTTTGAGATGGGAGCCTTGGAAGCTAATAAGGGTTAGAAGTCATAAAGGTGAGGCCTTTGTGATAACATTAGTAGCTTTATAAGGGAAGACACTGGGACTGAAATTCTCCTTTTTTCTTACCATGTGAGAGTTTTCTGCTATGCTATAACATGGGAAGAGAGACTTTAGCATATGCTAGCCCCTTGATCTTGGATTTCCCAAGCTGCAGAACTGAGAACTAAACAAACACCTGTTCTTCACAAATTACCTACTTAAAGATATTCTGTCACAGTATTCACAAACAAATAGTAAGAGCCTCTAACATAAGGCTGCAATGAATACATATCTGATAATGAGAGCCCGAGTGCCCTCTGTTCCCTGTAACTAGTAAACATGACTGTCACCTGTATACAAGGCTTTTTCTTTCCTTGTGATGCAATGATAATGAGTAAGACATGATTTGTTTTCCCCAAGAGGCTCAAATTCAGTAGGTGTCTTAAGACAGGTCTGTGAACTTATAAGTTAACAGGAATCAGATGTTTAATGTGACAGCCATCACAGAGTTCAGGCATCCCTGCTCCCTCAAAGACCTCTGGCCATCCCAAGTGACAGGCATAGCTCATTAAACTTACCTCAGAGTCAATACCCACGCCTACACAGTTCCTTAGTGCGGACAGAATAGTGACTGAAAAACTGGTTGAATTCTCCAGATTCAATGATCTCTGTTTCTTTTTGGTTTCTACACAATGTGATAAAGATGATTTATGAGGTTTTAATGACATCTGTAGCAGTGAGTTGCCATGGGGGTATAGAAAGAGTCTCATTGCGACACCCAGGGTACCACCCAGCAGGCCTTTGTGAGCAATAGCATTCAGTCTATCTTGCCATCACCACCCAGCAGGCCTTTGTGAGCAATAGCATTCAGTCTATCTTGCCATCACCACCCATCAGTCAGCCCCCTGCAAGCCCGACAAAGGATTTGCTTTTCTTGTTTGAATGCCCACAAAAGAGCGCCTGCAGGTCCTGTGGTGATGGAATAGACTGACAGATTGCTTGTTTCACGGATGTAGCCTGCAGGCCTGGAGCGGCTGAGGACGTGCTGTGGTGTACACAGAAATTCTTCTGGACAGAAAGACCCAGTCATTTCTCAGGTATCCACATTAATGGGAGTTCTGTTCAGAGCAAGGCAAAAAAGCAAGCAAGCTACTTTGCTATGATTAAGTAGAAGTTGGCTTTGAACCTCATTTTCTTATTTTAGCTTCACTTTAAAAACAACAAAAAAGATTATTTCTTTTTTCCATTATATAGTTTTAGCTTCTTTGTCAAAAATCATGTGTTCATAGGTGTATGAATTAATATCAGGATCTTCAATTCAAGTCCATTGACCTACCTGTCTTTTTTTGTGCCAAGACCAAGCTGTTTTTATTATTATAGCTCTATAGTAGAGCTTGAAGTCATGGATGGTGATGCCTCTGGAAGTTGCTTTATTGTACAGGATTGATTTAACTATCCTGGGTTTCTTTTGTTTCTGCATATGAAGTTGAGTATTCTTTTTTCAAGGTCTTTTTTGGTAAGATTACCATTTTTACTATATTGATCCTACCTATCCAAGAGCATGGGAGATCTTTCCATTTCCTTATATCTTAACCAGGAAACAATCTAGATGCCCCTCAACCAAAAAAATAGATGAAGAAAATGTAGTACATTTATACAATGGAGTACTACTCAATGGTTAAGAAAAAACAATAACATTGCAAAATTTGCAGGCAAATGGATGGAACTACAAAAAAAAAAAACAGCTTGAGAGAGGTAACCAAGACACAGAAAGGCAAACGTGGTATGTACTCTCTCATAAGTGGAAATGAGACACAAAGCAAAGGGTAACCAGTCTACAGTCCACAATACCAGAGAAGATAGAAAACAAGGAGAACCCTAAGAGGTTATGTACATGGATTCCCCTCCCCTGGGAAGGGGAAATGGACAAGATCTCCTTAGTAAATTGGCAGCATGGGGGGAGGACGGAGGATGGTAGGGAAGGGGAGAGAGGGGAAGGGGAGAAGGGAAGTGAGGAGAGAGAAGAACACAAGGGATCAGGAAGGTCAAGTTGGGTGAAGGACAGAGAGGGAGAGCAAGAGATACCTTGAAACAGGGAGCCATTATGGGGCTAGCAAGAAACCAGGCACTAGGGAAATTCCCAGGAATCCAAAAGGATGACACAAGCTAAGAATCATGGCAATAGTGGAGAGGGTGCCTTCTTTCTACTTTTCTCCTCTAATCATATTGATGACTTCCTTAATTATCATAGACCCTTCATCCAGTAACTGATGGAAGCAGATGCAGAGATCCACAGCTAAGCACTGGACCAAACTCTTGGAGCCTAGTCATAGGAAGGGAAGAACAATATTATAAGCAAAGGGACCAATACCATGATGGGGAAACCCACAGAAACAGCTGACCCAAGCAAGCTTGAGCTCACTGACTTTGAGTGACAGCTGGGGAACCTGCATAAGACTGAACTAAGCTCTCTGAATGTGGGTGACAACTGTGTGGCTTGGGCAGTTTGTGGGGCCACTAGCAGTGGAACCAGGATTTATCTCTGGTCCATGAACTGGCTCTTTTTTGAGCCCATTTCCTATTGAGCAATACCTTGCTCCGCATAGATACAAGGGGTAGGGGCTTGGTCCTGTCTCAAGTGATGTAACTGACTTTGTTGACTTTCCATGGGGGCCTCACCCTCTCTGAGGAGTGGATGGGGTAGGGAGAAGGTACAGGGAGCTGGAGGACAGGATGGAGAGAGAACTGAATTTGGTATGTAAAATAAGATTGTTTTTAAAAGAAAAAAAGCTTACCCAACTTTCAGCTAAAACTTTGATTTTTTATTAGAAAAGAACATTTAACTGAGGTTTGAATGTGGCTCTGAGTGGAAGGTAAGTTCTTTAGCTGTGAATACAAAGAGTTTTAGTTTCCAGAAATCACAAGGTTTAACTTCTGCAATGCAGCAAATGCTGCTTAGGTCCTTACCAGGTCCTTACCGCATACTTAACCAGAAGGCCAACTCCACATGGACATGCATACCAAGTTGGGTGTGTATAAAGAGATTGCTTTGTATTCATTCTCCAATGCTACTGCAAAAAGTTAACTTAAAGTCAATGACGTGAAACAATCTCAATTTATTATTTCATGGTTCTGGGGTCATAAGTCTGAAATACATCATACAGGGCTAAAATTAAATTGTTGCCCCAGCTGGCTCTTTTCTGAAGACAGAAAGAACCTGTGGATCATGGCCCCTCTGGGAAACCTCTGTTCCAAAAGTATTTACATTACAATTCATAAGAGTAACAAAATTATAATGACAAAGTAGCAATGAAAATAATTTTATGTTTGGGGGTCACCACAACACGAGGAAATGTATTAAAGGATTTCAGCATTACGAAGGTTGAGAACCACTGATTTATAGGAAACCATTCTTTTTGGTCCTCTCCAGCTCATAGAAGTTGCTCACATTCTTTGGCTTGTGGTACTCTTCCATTTTCTAGGCTAGCAATGGCAACATATACTGTAAGTATGAACTTTATTTATAAAAGAGCATTTGTGCTTTCTTTATAAAAGGGCAAGATTCATTTACAATTAGTATTGCCCATCTGGGGAATGACAACACTGTCCCCCATTAAGAATAATGCATGCACACACACACACACACACACACACACACACACACAGACTCATGCATGCAAATATATGCATATGTCTGCAAGGGTTATACACGGACACATGTATGATGAAAGAACATCAAGTGATATGACATGTGCTTAGTATGTGCTCTGTCTGAGGTTCAATTCCCATATTCCTATGCCACACCCCAATTAAGTGTTATTGACAATGGGGAGTAGCTTTTTAAGGAAATACGTATTCTGCGCTTTCATCCAAGAGCCAGGAAAGTCAGAGTAGTAGAAGATGGCAGGAGAGAAAAAGTAAGAGAAAAGAAACTGCTTAAAGAGCATTAAGCCAAAAGGAAGTAAGTTAAATAGCCATTGAGAATATGTCATCCAAAGTATAGAAATCCTGTGAACCAACCCTCACTCTAACATACAAAACTTGACACAAGTAATAAGTAAAAAAAATAGAGCTATTTTGATAAGTATGATAGTGCTGTCTTTAAAAAGGCTAACAGAAGGGCTCAGAACAATTTTTCCTTTTCTGCCTTTTTTCAACAACCTTCAGACCACCCTTCCAATTTTATGATAATACAACAATTATCTCAGACTTCTCAGGCTTGTTACAAGGCAACGGAGTAGTGTGTAGCCCCCAAGAGCATCGTGGTTTTCTTAATTGGATGAGACAGTAACTGGTCTCATGAGGATGCATTTCAAAACCATCTACTGAAAAAATTCATACTGGATTCTTTGGACAAGTTCAGCTTCAGGGGCAGCCCCATTCTGACCTTGATCCTGAATCCTTGTGGATACCCAGTAGAAGTCACATTCAGCAACCCTGAATCAGGAACTAGCCTGGCCATTCTCTGTTCAGCCTGGCAATGGCTGTTTAACTGGGTATCTTCATTGTTATATAACAATGCTTTTGATATTTTATTTTTAAAAATTTATGGATCTTTGTAGAGAAAACCCAGTTTTGGATGCAGCAAAAGCAAATTATTGAATTGCTGCCTTCTCTAAGTTCTTGCTGGAGAGAAAAATTGGATCTGATTTCCTTCATGAATGCTTCATTCCAGCCCAAAGATAGTCCCAATAAACAAAAGAAAACTCCAAATGCTTTCTTGTTCCAGCTTCCAGGAAAGACAGATGAGGTTAGAAGCAGAGATGTTGGCACGAGGGACTAGCTGTCTTTGGAAAAGACAATAAGACTCTGTTCCCTTAGGAGAACAGCTGTTAGATGGGTAAAGCATTCAAATTACAGATTTGTCTAAAAGTAAAAATGTATATCTACTTCCAGTGTGACCATGAAAACCTACCAGCCTGCTCTTTGTACATAAAATAACTCTAACTTCTGGGTGTGTTAAAAGATACTTTCCAACACCTTACACCAGGCACTCGCAAATGAACCAGGTCACATGCAGGAGAGGAAGATGGCCATAGCTTTACCATTGGTTTTGAATCTAAAGGTATGAAAGTCACAGCTGGCTCCATATCATGCAGCTGAAACTCCACATAAAGAGCCTGTACTATTTTTGCCTAAGGACCGAGGGGCCAGAGTTTGGCCTGATGAGTCCTAGCAGCAGATGAAAAGGGAGGCATCCAGAAAGGAGAAAGAAAAGAAGTATACCTCATTCACTCAAACGCTACTCCAGTTTGGGTCCTGAGTCACACTCATGGAAGCCTCTAGAAGCAATCTAGCAAGGATGTGATAACTGAAATGAAATGCTGGAAGCCATTGTTTACAATGTGAACTCTGCAGACAGGAACGACTGCCCGGCCCTGAAGGGGCACTTAGCAGAGACTGAGGTCACACTGCACAGTTGTCTCCATCTAGAGGGACAAAGTACTGAAATAAAGTGGTGCCTTTTTACCTCTCTATGTTCCTTTCCCTTTGTCCTAAATGGCTTGAGCTGCCTAGGCACACAGGCAAAGCTGTTTCTGGCTGATAGTACTAGCTGTCCGGAGTGAGGGTTCCAGAATGCAAGACAGAGGGGCATGGTGAAAGATCCCACGAAATAGGGACACATTATACTAAGAACATGAACTGTTTTCAGCCTGATTCTCACTCTATTTTTCTGGTACCCACAACCATATCTTGCTTTTCTGCTGGACTTAACTTGCTCTTTTGCTGAACTTGCCTTTCTTCCTTCCATTATACCTCAAGGTTTTCAGATGCTTGGAAGCTTCAGTACCCAATGGTCCTTCTATTCCTTTGACTCCTAATTATGATCTTACTCTTGGGTTCTCATCCCTCCTCCTGTCCTTGGAAAAAGAGCTTCATTCCAAAGGTTTGCATTTTGATTACTGAGGTCCCTTTTAGGGCTTTGATTCTTTGATTCTATAACTTAATACATTCTAAAGATGCCTTAAATTATAAAAAACATCCAATCAGCCTTCACTGAACTTTAAATTCTGTTCTCTGAATTCCATGTATGTCTTTCAAAAATTGGAAATGATAATATAATAAGGAGACTATCTCTAAATCTAGGTCACGGTGATTATGAATAATATGTGTGTAGTGTCTAGAACATCAAAGGCTCTCAAAATAGTTGGTCAATGTATTAATGCAACTTTGTATTTCAAGAAAAGTCTTGCCTGTTAGAGATACTCAAGAAATATTCACTGCATTATGGAAGGAGAAACTAAAAGCCAGATGCTAGTTGGTGACAAAGCCAGAACTTGTCATACTGTATACCGTGACTTTCCTATTCCTCTGTATTGCCAGAGGCAATACTTGATTAAATAGTGGCAAACTAGTCTTGCTTAGATGCTAAAAGATCTAAAAGCCAACGAAGAACTCATGCCCAAATAGTTAGGACTTCTGTCACCAAACTGGTTCCAACACAATCACCTTGCAGTTTCAACTAGTCACAAAACTTATTCTTTGCTGTCACTTACCAAAGTATGGACCCAATTCCATTGTAATCTGGTGGTGCTTGTTTCTTGACTCCCAGAAGTGTGAGAGCTGAAAGCTGACCCAACAACAGGGAATTTCCTTGGAATCATACACAGTTCATTCCACCAAAAACCGGCCTGAAATGTAGAAGACTCTTTCCCTATCACCACATGTGGCACTAACACCTTTCTTCTTTTGTTTGAGATGGGGGTCTCTCGATGTAGCCCTGGCTATCCTGGAACTAACTATGTAGAACAACCTGGTCTCCAACTCAGAGAGATCCTTCTGCCTCTGCCTCTCAGGTACCAGAATGAAAAGAATGTATCACCACACTGAGCCCAATGGTGCATTGCTCTCAGGTTTCTTTATATTCTTCCCCTGCCTTCCTCTTTCCAACCCCTGTCTGAGAAAATGTCCTGTGAAAAAAAAAAGGCTCAGCAAGTTGAATGCTTTTTTTTACTTCCTGAAAGACCTTTCATTTCTTTTAAATGTTATTCCATCTCCTAGGAACTTTCCCATAGAACTTAGGAGGGAGATGTAGGAAATGGAGGGAAGACAGGCTCCTCAAAAGGAGATATTTCAGTTTATTTTTAATTGTCTTGTCATAGATGTATCTTAAAACTTAACATTAGTGACATTTAGTATATTCTAATGTTTTTATGTGTCACCACTAAATATCTCCTGAACACTTTTAATGCCCCCAATGAAACTGCTACAGATTTAGTACTACTGGTTATTACATGTACATGGAATCACACAATAGGTGGCCTTTTTAGAACTGACTCCCCTCACTTAGTACCTCCTTGGAGCACTTAACACCTAGATCAACATGACCATTGTAGTCCCCAATAGTGACAAAAGCCTTGGACCTGGTCTGCTAGCCTGCCCTAGTCTGCTTCTGCACTGGCATGATCTTTAGAACCTCATCTTTTAGGGATGCTCCCAGAAAAAGAATCAATAATCTCGAACTCCTTAATGGGCAGGGAGAACAGGTAGATCTCCTCTAGGGGACTTGATTTTCATGTCCTTAACCAGGCAGCCAGGCGTGGTGAAGGGAATCCACTCCTTGTCTTCATCTTTACCTCCAAGAGCCCCACAACCTCTGCCTTGGCCACTGCCTCGACCACGACTGCTAAGACTACTGCGGAATCCTTTTGGGAAGCTGCCACGGCCTCCTAACCCTGCACCCCGGGTCCTCTGGGCCCTCCAGCTTCACCGGCATCATCTGCCATTTGGTGTTTTCCAGAAGAAGAAGCAGTTAATGTTTTTTAAAAGAACTTCTTAGTTGGTAGATTAAATGATGATATATTTAAGTTCAGTGGAGGGTAAAAGACTTAGGTAGTTCAGATGATAGAAGAATCTTCATGAAGCACAAAGTGCCAGGTCCCAGGATGTCTTTCCTTCAGGGAATGTAAAACGAGTCTCCTGAGTGACCTGTACCAGCACAACCGACAGTGCTATTAATGACAAGTGGATATAGTCTTTGCCTGTGAATATCTGAAGTGAAAACCAGTACTCCATTCTGATGTTCCAACTCCACGGGAAACTGAGGCAAGAGGCTTGTAAGATGGAGGCTTCCTTGGGCTACAGTGTGCTGCAAAAGAGAAAGACGATTAAAAGATAGCTGGGTCTATATCACAATGGTAAAATACATATACAGCATACACGAGATCCTGGTTTCAATCCCCTGATCACACAAACAGGAAAAAAAAAAAGAGTAAAAGAAAAATAGAAAGGAAGGGAAGAAGGAAAGGAGGGAGAAAACCAAAGCATTTTTCTGCTCACTACATAAATCAATAGTGATAACATCACTGACAAAGATCCAAGAAGTATTTACAAAATACTAGGTAAACGAACCTAGCCACAGAAAACACAAGCTTTCACAGCAATCCTCACATTCCACTTTTTTTCTTTCCCACTAAGAGCAATCCAGATGATCTTCTGCAATACATACAAGCCCATAAATTTCCAATTCACTGTATTCATTTTGCAATGAAAGAGCCCACTCCACAGCTAGTGTCAATTTACTCAAAATAACAGTAGTTTAGCAGTATACCTCAAATGCTTTATAATTTAATTTTTTTCTGCCTGTTTCAAATGTGCGTATGTATAGTTATGTTTATACATATACATACATATGCTTGGAGGTCGGAATATAAGTCTGGGAGCTAGTTCTTGCCTCCCACACTTTTAAAATATTTTATTTAAAAGCTTTTTTTTTTCATTTTACATACCAACCACAGTTTTTCCTCCTTCCCCTCCTTTTGCTCCCCTCCCCTAGCTCTCCCCCACCCAACCAACCCATCCACTCCTCAGAAGGTATAAGGCCTTCCATGGGGTGTTAACAAAGTCTTGCATATCAAGTTGAGGCCAGACCAACCCCCCCCCCATATCCATTGTATCCCAGCTGAACAAGGTATCCCTCCACAGGAAATGGGCTCTGAAAAGCCAGTTCTTACACTGGGGATAAATTCTGGTCCCACTGTCAGTGGACCCACAGACTGCCCAAGCCATAGAACTGTCACCCACATTCAGAGGGCCTATTTTGGTCCTATGCAGATTTCCCAGCTATCAGTCCAGAGTCAGTGAGCTCCCTCAAGCTCAGATCAACTGTTTCTGTGGGTTTTCTCATCATGGTCTTGACTCCTTTGCTTATAATCTTGTACTAGAAGACTGTTTGTTTCTTTCTCGGCTGCCCAGACCCAAATAATTATACAGAATCTATATTAATTACAATACTCTTTGGCCAATGACTCTAGTGTATTCATAGCTAGCTCTTACATCTTAAATTAACCAATTTCTATCAATCTGTGTATTACCATGAGGCTATGGCCTACTGGGAAGGTTCCCATGGTTCCAACATGTCCTTCTCCTTCAACAGCTACATGATGTCTCCCTGACTCTACCCACTCTCTCTTTTTATCTTTGTTCAGATTTTCTGCCTGGCTTCACTCTGCTATGTCACTGGCCAAAATAGATTTATTCATCAACCAATAAAGCAACACATACAGAAGGATATCCCATATCACCTATCCTTTCTTGTCTAATTAAAAAGAAAGACTTTAACTTTAAAATAGTAAAATTACATATATAAAACAGTTATCATGAAATAAGTATAGTTACAATATTTCTTTGTGAGTCTAAAGTTTTATATTTAATTTATCTTTTATTATAACTAATGAAAACTGTAAATATAGCCATTTGTCTTCATTTACATCAAAGACCCCAGAAGGATATAATATTATCTAAGTAATCATGAAGTGCATTGTAAGCAACTTCCAAAGCTCTAAATTTGAGAGAGACATCTCGCTGCCTGGAGAGTCATCCAAAGTTCTTCTGTAATATTGGGACATCCATCTTTAGCCTATAGGCCCATAGTATCTGGCAAACTTTTTCATGAAGCAGAAAATCTAAAAGGCTCTTTTGCCTATATTGGCAGTTTGTCAGTCATTTTCTTCTGTATCCTGCAGAATGTCTGGCAGTTTCTTCTGTGAAGTAGCAACTCTGAAGGAACATTCCATCTTTAAGAATGTTTAGCAGTCACTTTTTGTGGGTCCTTCAAGTTAAGTTTATACAGCATATCATCAAGCAGTCCAGGCAAGAGCAGTTTCTTGCCCAAATGGCTACACTTGGCACATTTAAGGCAAATTCCATAATGAGTTTCTTCCATTTCCAACAACCTCTCTAAAGTAAGTGGTGCTACCAAAAGCAGATATGTCTCACTGTTGAGAAAAGTCTAAGTTCCTAAAACAGTTTAAATGTCATATTCTGTAGGTATTTGAAAAGGTTGAAAAATACCTATTGTTTGAAATTTATCTTTGTATATTTAGAAAATCTAACTAACATGACTGCAAGTTTGAATATTATAAATGACTATATATTAATCTGTAATTTTAATTGTACATTACATTATTAAATGAGCTGCAAAAACATAATACCTTAAACAGGAGGAGAAATACATATACAGAGTGTTACAAAGTGACCTTAAATTTGTATTAATAGACCAAAGTCCATACCCATGTATTCATTTCTATAGCATATCCCTCTTTAAGCAAAAACAAACATTAATAAACATTCATTTTGGAAATTTAAGCATAGTTTTCTCCAAACTTCTTCCTGCTGTTTGTTAGGTGAAGTATTTTTAGGGTTCACAGAGACCTCAAGGGGTCTTGTTCCATCATACCACATTAGCCTGGAAGGAATCCACAGGTTCCCACCCTCTGTGGAAACATCTTTTCCAAAGTATCATATGCTTACACTCAAATTTCGAAGTCAAGATACTTTTAAAATATATATGTTGGTTAACTTAGCAGCTCCCAGAAGAAAATGTCTCTCTGTAGTCAAAACATTCAAAGAAAACAATAATATACCTAATAGACTCTCTGAGTATTTTCCATCTTTACATGACTTTTTAAAATTACTTTTACTCCTTTAATCTATGTCTGCCTATACTCCTTTATATTACTTTTACTGTCTCTTTAAAGACTTTGTTTTATTTTTTAAAACTATTTGCCTCTTTTTATAACTGTCTATACTATTTTTTCTCTCTCTCCCAAGCCAACATACTTTTAAAACACACTGTGACCCATTCAGAGGTTTTTTTTTTTTGTCTGAATCTGTCTTTACTGCATATCTGTAACCATTTTCTTACCAAAAGCTCCTTTCTTTTTATATGATAGCAGGCATGGCTAGAACCAACTCTGTGACCCTGTCTGTTGGCTCTGCCCTGTCCAACATGGCAGAGGTATGTTCCCTACCTCTGCGAGCCATGCTCACCATCTCAGCTCCAAGGATGCAGTGGGTCTATGTCACTAGTAAGCAACTAGTAGCACTGCTCACAAACCCCATTTAATTATAGGCCCTCCCAAAAGAGCCAGACCAGTTCTTGATGCCAGGAACCAGGAAGCCAGATCTTAAAGAAACCATGTAATTTTTGCTGCTAGCACTGAGTCAGAAAGACTTCTCTTTAAAAAGCTGTGCCTCTGCTTGCTACCATCAAACAGAGTCTATCTGAAAAATAAATATGGCTACCAAGAAGCTGTGCTTAACTCTAGTCTTTTGTTTCTAGAATTCCTTCCCAAGCTTCTTCAGTTTTTATGTGGATGTAGTTGCCCCAAGTTAGAGCACCCTTTTGTAGTAGGAGAGTGCTCGTTCATTTCCTGGCTGCCCAGACCAAAATCATAACAAAGAAACTATATTAATTACAACACTGTTTGGTCAACAGCCCAGGAATAATTCTTGCTAGCTCTTACATCTTAAATTAACCCATTTCTTTCAATCTGTGTATCACCACAAGGCTATGGCCTACTAGTAAAGTTTCTAATGTTCCAGCATGTCCTTCTCCTTTGGCAGTTACATGGTGTCTCCGTGACTCTGCCCACTGTCTCTCTATCTCTGTTTGGATTTCCCACCTTGCTTCACTCTGCTAAGTCATTGGCCAAAACAGCTTTATTCAACAACCAAGAAAGCAACACATATACAGAAGGATATCCCACATCATGATCCCTCTTCCCTCTCTTCAATTGGACTCAGGGAGCTTGGCCCAGTGCTTAGCTGTGGATCTCTGCTTTTGCTTCCATCAGTTGCTGGATGAAGGTTCTATGATGACAGTTAGCGTAGTCACCAATCTGATTATAGGGCAAGGCCAGTTCAAGTACCCTCTTCACTATTGCTAAGAGTCTTTTGTTTTCTTCTTTTTTTGTTGATTTTTATTGAGCTCTACATTTTTCTCTGCTCACCTCCCTGCCTCTCCCCTCCCCTTCAACCCTCTTCCAATGCTCCCATGTTCCCAATTTACTCAGGAGATCTTGTCTTTTTCTAATTCCCATGTAGATTAGGTCTATGTATGTCTCTCTTAGGGTCCTCATTGTTGTCTAGGTTCTCTGGAATTGTAATTTGTGGGTTAGTTTTCTTTGCTTGATGTTTAAAAGCCACTTATGAGTGAGTACATGTGATAATTGTCTTTCTGTATCTAGATTATCTCACTCAAAATGAGGTTTTCTAGCTCCATCCATTTGCCTGCAAAATTCAAGATGTCGTTATTTTTTCTGCTGTGTAGTACTCCAGGGAATTTAGGTTGTTTCCAGTTTCTGGGTATGACAAAAAATGCTGCTATCCTTGTGGCACAATTGAGTATCCTTTGATATATACCCAAAAGTGGTATTACTGGGTCTGGAGGAAGGTTGCTTCCTAATTTTCTGAGAAATCACCACACTGACACCCAAAGGGGCTGTACCAGCTTGCATTACCACCAGGAATTCAGGAGTGTTCCCTTTACCCCACAACCTCTCCAGCATAAGTTGTCATCAGTGTTTTTGATCTTGGCCATTCTTTCAGGTGTGAGATGGAATCTCAGAGTTGTTTTGATTTGTTTTGCTAGGAGTCTTAGCTATGATCATCCTTGTGAATTTCTGGGGTTTTCCCTAGCACCAGGTTTCTCCTTAACCCTATAATGGCTTCCTATATTAAGATAATTTTTTTCTTACTCTCCCTCTGTATCCCACCTCCAACTCAGTCATCCTGTTTGGCAGGCCCTCTCTTATTTATGCTTCTGTGCTGCATATTATAAGCTACCTAGCTCACAAGCTGCCAGGTGATTCTCCTGCCTCCTTCTCTCACTTCACCCTGGGATTAGAGATGTGTACTTCCATATCTAGCATTTAACAAGGGTCCTAGGAATCCGAACTCAGGTTGTCATGCTTGTATAGTGAGCACTTCTACCCACCAAACCACCTCCATGGTCTCTATGTACATGCATTTTAAAAGAGAGCAATATAGTATTAACACATCCTGCCAACAGTATTTATTCTCCTAAGAATTATCTAAGAATATTTGAGATTCATTATTCATCTTTTATAAAATTAAAGGGTTTCTAAGTCAATATCTTCTAAATATTTGGCTGAAACCAATTGAAATAACTTGGATTACTTTCTGAGTGATGTCAGATTGATTTCATAATATACTATTTAACAACACAAATATTTGGATATGTTTGATTCTTAGTACCTTAAAAAGTTCCAACTAGTTTTAAATTAACCTATTACCTAACTTGATTTTTTAGACTAAAACTGTGAATATTCAAAAAATAGAGATGCTCTCATGTATTTCCCCAAAGACCAAGCCATTGTTTATTTAGTCATTTCTCAACAAATTCTCAGGAATTCAAGGAAAATCCTGTGGGGAGAGAAAGTGCTTGTAGGTGTAAACTATCTTAGGGATTTTAATATATCTCAAATTAAATAGTGAAGGTGTTATATTCTGTTTAGCAATAATAGTCTCACAGAGAAAGGATTTATCTTTTTCATGTAACATAGGTACAGTGGAAATGATTAACACTTTTTTAATTACTTCCAACACCCAACATTCCATGCCTGCAGAAGAGAAGTACTTAAACCAATTTTTCTCAACCTACCTAATGCTGTGACCATTTAGTACAGTTCCCCATATTGTAGTGACCCCCAAACCATAAAGTTATTTCATTGCTTCTTCAAAACTGTAGTTTTGCTACTGTTATGAATAGTAATGTAAATTTGCTATATTTAGGGTATCTGATCTGTGACCCCTGAGAAAGGGTTGTTTGACACCCCCCAAAGGGTTGCAATCTACAGGTTGAGAACCAGTGGCTTGAATGTTGTTGAATCCCTATTTTCAGATACTTTTCATATATTCTTTGTATGCTGATGCATGCCTGTGAAACATGAGTTTTGACCTTTCTACGCCTAATTTGCTTCTTAATTGTGCATGATTTTATAATACCCATAAAATAAAACTTATTGGCATAACATTGCAAGACAGCCCTTTTCAGGAATGAAGAGTAAGATTTATTTCCAGATGTTTCTACTGAACATTTTCTTCTTAATTCCTTTTGCCCTCTACTCACGTTTCAGGGTGATGATTAATGGTGTTCAATGCTCCCTAGAAAGAATTCATCAGCTAATTCCTTCCACCAACTGAATCCATGCTTCTCAGGTCTTAACTTGAAGTAGAACAAAAGTCTGTTTTGCATAATTATCCCATGAAACTATTGATAATCAAATAACACAGTGTGCCCATGCCTAAGTATGCTGCTGCATATGAGTGCTCAGCTTGTATCTGGCATTGGGATATAAAGGAGCTATTCATTTTGTAAGAGTTCAAGCCATCCTGAGGATCTTTTTCTCCAATTTCGGGGAAAAAGGCAATTTCTTGAAATGAACAATAAATGGAGCCTTTAATATGCTCACCTCTTCACAAGCTTGGAAAAGTGCTAATTATCAGCATTACGTTTAGACTGTTGCCTTAAAATAATTTCAGAAGCTTTTAGAGTGGCCTTTCTCATACCTGTTGTAAAAGACCCATGGTTTTTCGTGCAATTCTGAAGCCCCAAATGAGCCTTACAAGTGTTTTTTAGCACTGATTCATGATCTTGATTTATAGTCTTCCCATTTCTTCTAGTTAGAGAAGACAAAGTTGACTAGCCCAACATGAAATGGATCTAAAATTTACCCATGTGGGGCAGAACATCTTTGTAACAACCCATGAAACATTGTTAAATTGAATTTTGCAGATGAACTAAGTTTGACTGAATTGCAGTTGTCTAGCTACAGATTAATTGAAGCCTTTTAATCCTAGTGCTAAGATGCCTACTACTTTACCCAGGATCGGTATATTTCAAAGCTTCAGTTGTTTACTGTAGGGGCATGGTTAAACAGCAGCATCTTAAAATGCACCCTGGTTTATCATACAATGGTCAATTGTGCAGTGACTCCAGAGCTGTGTTTCCAGATTTCCTGAGGGTAAGTATGTGAGTTTCCTGTTGCCCTAGAAATTACAGCTTCAAAAATACCAAAAAGGAAAAAAAATGAGTCATGAAATTTTCTTGTTGGGAATAGGGAGCATATCAGCTCGATTGAGTAAGGTACATGAAACCACACACTAGAGAATGATTATGATCCAAACATATTATGTACATGTATGAAAGTGTTGTTGAAGTCTATTATTATGGATATTTATTATATCATAATACAATCTTTAAAAATGCATACATACACATATATTTTAAAGAATATTTAAAATATTTCTACCCGAATGCCAGTCTCACTGAATCTGAATTACCAGCAGGTGGACTTAGAAACTGTATGCTGAATGGACAATTTTCTAGTGTTGTTAGCTTTGAGTTGATCTAGGCACACTCTCTATTGTCTAACTAGTTGTGAATCAAGGTCAAATTTGAAGCTATAAAAGTAGATCTAAGCCTCCTGAGTGCTGGGATTATTGACATTCACTCGCCTATTCAGCTTAATACCTTCCTTATAAAGATTAAACAGAGACAACTAAGGAAAGAGAGTTGGCTTAAGTTTTCTGGATTTTATTCTCCCTACCATATCCGAGAATTCTAATTTATCATGTTGTACCAATAATCATATTCCTAAAGCTTAAAGGCAAGTTTAATTTTCTCCATGGAACCTCAGCAAAGCACAGCCTCCTTTGACCATTATCCAGCTGGATTATAGTCAACTGAAAACAGCCAGTCTCCCTAACCCGAGCAGTCTTCATGGTCACTAGCTCTCCTACTTAGGCAACAAACACACAACCATTAGTACACATCATGTCATCTGCCAGTGTACAATGAGGGGCTAAAGTTACTTAGTGCTCTTCACTTTATTTCATTGTCAATTAGCATATTAAGTAGCAGATTTCCTTATGACATTTTCATATATTCTTAGTTGGAATTGACCTTCCTCAATGAACCTCCCAGTTATCTGCCTATCCATCCGTCCATCCATCCATTCATCCATCCATCCATCCATCCATCCATCCATTCATCCATCCATCCATCCATCCATCCATCCATCCATCCATCTACAATTATACCCATCTATCCCCACTTCCATGTTCAAATTACAAGTATTCCATGACCCAGCACTACCACTCCTGGGCATATAGACCCAAAGGACTCTGTATCCTATCACAGAGATTCCTATGTGTTCACGTTTATTGCTACTCTATTCACAAACCAAGGAAATAGATTCAGCCTAGAAGCACATCAACAGATGAATGGATAATGAAAATGTGGTACATATAGCACAGTGGAATTTTTATTCAGTTGTATAGGAAGAATAAAATTATGAAACATGAAAATGGATGAAACTGGAAAATACTACATGGATCAAATGACAAAATGCCACATTTTCATTCTCCTCCCTTCCTCCCTCCCTCTTTCCCTCCCTCCCTCTCTTCTTCCCTTCCTCATATATATATATATATATATATATATATATATATATATATGAATTTCTAATGCGAGGGAAAGAATGTGGGTAGATGCCAGAAAACTAGAAAAAAACAGCAAAAAAGATGGAAAGAGACAAGAGTGGGAATGAAATAGAAAATACATGAGCCTGGCATGGTGGTACAGACCTTTAATGCCATCAATTTGGAGGGAGAGGCAGGGGAATCTCTATGAATTTGAGGATAGGCAGGTCTACATAATGAATTCCAGGTTAGCCAGAGGTGCATAGTGAGACCCCCAGGTGCTGCTTTTAAAGGTGTGGACCACCATTCCAGGCTCATATATTTTCTATTTTCTTGCAAAACTTGTGTGTGTGAGTGTGTGTGTATAGTATTATATATATAAAGACTTTCATTTTTTCCATCTTCTTTGTATTTTAAAAATAAAATAAAATGGTAATATCCTAAGGGATGAATTAAAAGTAAAATATCTGCATAATTCATGATATTCAAATAACATAGAAAAGGTTACACTGCAGTCAATCAAGCAACCAGCAATAGTACCCACCCACCCCCAAAAAAAACCAGTAAATTAACCACTGAATAGTGCCAAATTGTCAAGTGTTCATGTTTGGAGATGGTTTTGATTTTTGTGTAAAATTCTACGTGGAATGTAACTTTTCAAATTTCCCGTGAAGACCCTCATTCCAGAGAAGTGATGTCCCATGCCACAGAGAGAGGAATGCTATGCAGAAGTCAAAAGGAGTCTGCTGAGTAAGCTACTCATTTTTCCCAGGTGCTCCATCATCATTTGGTCCAAAGCTTTTATGTACTTACATGTCTATATGGTAGTCGATTGCTTCCTACAACATGAGCATGGAAATAGAACGCTCTCCTTGAGTCTTTAGGGTCTTCTTTTCTGAAGATCCATGTGTCACAATACAACTTTCATGAATTAAATCCATATGCTTTTCTCTCATCCCCTTGCCTTTGTTTGTTCAAGTGTTGGCAGTTTTTCATGTGAAGAGGTAAGGAAAAGATGACCTTACTCCTCCCCAGTGCGCTTCTGTACTCGCCAATTACTGTGTAATTTAGAATAACAGATTGTGGATTTTTTTTTCTTTCCCACTTCTTTGAGAACAACATATTCTGATTCTAGTAATGCTACTCTGTAAAATAACAATATGTCCTTACCCTTTCCTTTCCTGGTTATTGTTTTCTATAACTTGTCTTTAGTAATAAAAAGATTGAAAATATTTCCTATCATGCTATAATTTCACCAAGTCTTTTGTGCCTTACCTCTAAGTTGCTAAAATGCTCACTGGATAGTGTTTTAGTACTGAAGAAGCGTTATTTGTTGTGTGGTGCAGTTGAAGATGGCTGGTTTTATTTTCATTAATGGAAAAAGGATTTTTGTTTGTTTGCTTGTTTTCTAATAGTCTTTGATTTTCATTCCCTCCACATAATCTGTCTGAAATATGCTGTCCTTCTCAGGTGTGGAGTCTAATCTTTGGAAGCATCGTCTATCCCTTGCCCTATGGTCCTCCATTCTTCCTGCTCTAAGCTGAGTTGATGACTTCCTGGGTCAACACTGCCATCCAATGACCCTGCTTCTTTCTCCTCTATGAGATCCTTTGTTTCCTTGATCCCATGGTCTCTTCATTTTTTCTGGAGTGTATCCTTCAATAATCCACTTCAAAGAGATGCGTCAGGAGTAAGCCTTCCAAATCAATATATATCTAGCAATGTCGATTCTGCCTTTACTTCACAGGATTATAGGTTAAAAACGAATGCCCTGTAGAAGTTGTTTTGTTTACTTGTATGCTTTCTTTTTTAAGCTCTTGAGACAATGTTTATGCCATGTAGTCCAAGCTGGCCTCAAACTCAGTCTTTCCCAACTCAGCACTCTGGAATGCTGTGATTACAGGCATTAACCTCTTCATCTGTCTTCCTAGCAGCTTCTAGGCAAGCTGCACTATATTTGGACATCTGGGGCCTGTAGTCATATAATACTGGGATTCTATCTTCTTTGTCGTTGATGATCTTGATGGTGTATCATATATGTATCACATATATCACATATAAAGATACACACACACACACACATACACACACACACACACACACACACACACACACACACACACACACATATATATATATATATATATATATATATATATACACTTGCACCTTTGGAGATAATTTTTTTATCCACGGAGAATTAAAAGTTCCTTGTGAGGCATCCAGGTGTGAAGGTGGTTTTGTCGTCAGTCTCGAGGCTCTCCGTGTGGATTCTCAGGTCATTCAGCTCAGACATTTTAGAGTGATTTTAATAAAAATCTTTCCTCTATTGCTTATTCTTTTTTTCTATTTTAGGACTTCTTATGAACTGTGTATCTTTTAAAATAGTTATCTCATTTTGCTTCCTTCTCTCATATTCACACACTTTTCTTTTTGGCTTGACTTCTTGGAAGTTTTTGAGTCTCTTCCTTCAAGCTTTGTAGTGAGTTTAGTATGAAATTAAGTGTTTAATTTCTAGAATGACTCCTCTTGTGTGTCTGTCTGTGTGTGTGCATGTAGACACATACATATTTCATCACTAATAAACATCTTACAGTGTACATCCTAAGTTGCATGTCTCTATCCAGGAGTTAAGAATGAGTTTTCAGAGAGACGTGTTACATAGACATTTAAATTATTAAAGCCGCCTATAGCTCTTTAAACACAAGCTACATCAACTTTTATGTCTACTTCTGGGAAGTGAGGAAGGTGAGGAAGTTACATATCAGTATTCTTACTTTATATGCATAGACAATGAGTATCTTTCAGAATGCTATTGGCCACTTGTATTATTTTCCTCTCTGTTCCTTTTAACATCCTTAGGCATGTGTTGTTGTTGTTTTTTTTATCAGATTGCCCTCTTTTGTATGAATTTCACAAGATCTTGATTGTTGATCCATTGCTGATTGTTATCTTAGAACTATGTTACAGTTTTGCTATTTAAAATTGTTACTAGGTCGATCATATTTGGCTTTTCCTTCATGGCTTCTGAGTTCTAGATTATTCTTGATATGCCCTTTCTACCCCAAGTCTATAGGCCTAGTCATCCATAATTTTTCTAGTTGTTTCATGACTTAATTGTTCTATATCAAATATTTCACATCATATGTGGAATATATAACTCATATATAACTTTGTGTGTGTATGTGTATATATATATATATATATCTTATTCAGCTAAGCATACTTTGTCATTTTATTTTACCTTATTCTATTCTTTCAGTGCCAGAAATGAAACCGAGGCCGTCAATTATACTACACAAAGACTCTGTCATACCTCCAGTATGCTTATTCCCGTTTTGAAAAACAACTTTTTCCATCGCTTCATTTGAATTATTTGTATGCTTTGCTTCTAGATACTTTCTTTCTTCCTCTCTTTTAAAAATATTTATTATTTATTTTGATCATATGTATGTCTGTGTGTGTGTATGTGTATGTGTGTGTGTGCAACTATGTTTGAGCTTATATACATGACTGTAGAGATTGCAGAGTCCAGAAAAGCGTGTTGTATCCCCAGGAGCTGTAGTTACAGATAATTGTGAGCTGCCCAATATGAGTACAGGGAATCAACTTGGATATTTATAATCTCTACCTCTTTGCTTTTTAACAATATGTTTTGAGACCAAATTTCGTGTAACACAGGCTGCCCTGAACTCACTATGATACTGACAATGACCCTGAACTCCTGACCCTCCTGACCCCACCTCCCAAGCAATAGGATTACAGTTATGTGTCGTTACGCTCAGTTTATGCAGTACTGGCAATCAGACTCCGAGTTTCCTGCACACTAGACAATCTCTATGCCAACTAAACTATGTCCCCTAGCCTGCTTCTGAACCACGTTTCTTCCACTGTAGCGTTTATCAGTTTCCTAGAAAGAATGTCTTGTTCCATCATGTAATCTTTTCTGGGGACTACTTTCACTGTCGTGTAAAGCTGTCCAGTATCCAGCTCTGTTACTATGTTCCCCAGTGCTTTCTACTGGGAATGACAACAAGGTTGCTAACCACTCTATAGGTTCATTTTGAAGATGAAATGGTTATTCATATAAGTATAAATGACAGCAGCTCTTGTTGAGCTCAGTGACTGTTTATAGAAGCTGCTGTATTAAATCAATGATTCCTTTCTTCAGTATCTATCTCAGTGTATGGTTGAGCAAATATGACATGATGATGAGATGATGATGATGATGATGATGATGATGATGATGATGCTTATCATTCTATGGAGACTGAACCTAGAATCTCACACATGCTAAGCTGTGCCCCAGCCTCAGTAAATATAAATGGCCTATGAAAATGAAAATCATTGTATGGAGGAGTGACAGGAATATAATTGTAACATCTTTGTTAAAAAGCAAAGAGGTAGAGATTATAAATATAGCTCAGTGGTAGACCACTTGCCTAAAATACAGAGCCCCTAGGTCCCATGAATTACATCTGCAGAACAAGAGAGATAGGAGTGAAGATAGATGGAGTAAAATCTTTTGCCATTTTTATTTTTGGCCTTTAATTTGCTTCTCCCATGGATTATATAGCCCAGAAAATAAGAGTTATAGTAATAAAAGTTGAAAGTAGTTTTCAGCCCTTAAATTGAATTAAATGAGTACTATTGTGACAAGCTAATTAGACATCCATAAAATTGCTAAATATATGTCACTGAAAATGCCTATGTTCTATATTTTGTTAAACATCAATTATGCACATAAGAAATCTGCATCGAGTAAAATGGATACTGGTGACACATGTTAATTATTCTGCAAAATAATTGAGTGCTTTAAAATTTTCAATACGCTATTAAGCATTCATGGCCTCTGAAAGTTTGAACTATTTTGAGCGTATCCAAATGAATCTAACAATAAAAAATGAAGTAAACGTTTCCTTAAAGGTCTCTTAGTAAATCAAAACACAAATTGTTATACTCAAGAGTCCATTAAAAAAAAAACACAGCCACATTGGTGTGGATTCCAGGATATTCAGGAAAAAAATGTCTCAAGCCTCAGCCCTAGTCTGTGAAAAAGTAGGCATAGCAAAGTAAATTTAGACAATGGAGAGATGTCTGTGCATCTTCAGCTCTGCGAAGAGCAGCGTAGGAACTGTGAAAAATGTGCCTTTAATCTCCAATCTATATCCTTTCCAACGGGCTTGATGCATGCTAATGTAGTAGCAAACGTGAATTCATCAAGTTGTTTATCATAAGTAATTGCTGTTGCCTTCCTGTAAAGACTTCTTGATGTTAACTCACATTCTCCAGAAAGTTCTCAGGAAATGAAGAAGATACAACAAATGCCAGCACTCTAGCCTGCTATACAGTGAGAATAACTGAAAATTGCAATATATATGGACACTAATCATCTGTTTCACCTGCTGAGTTCTTTACCTGGATGTTTCCCACTAGACTAGTATTTTTCAAAATATACTCTGCACGGAAACTTCTAGAATTCCTATTAAAAACAATGATTTGGGGCGGGGGACTGGAAAAAAATAGTTCAGTGGTTAAGAGATGTAATTGCTCATGCAGAGGACTTGAATTCCCTCACAACTAATAGCAACCACCTGCAACTCCAGTTCCAGGGGATTTGACCCTCCTCTCTGGCCTTCAAGAGTACTGCATCCAGATGATGTATAAACATACATTCAGACAAAACACCCATATACATAAAAACAAGTAAATTTGTTTACTTTTTAGAATCATGATTGTTTGAGAATGTTGAATTGAGTAATAGAGAATTTAAGTATGCCTTAGGCTATTGATAAACAGTATCTAGGAAATGAAATATTTCATAATGAATAGCTTGAAGGCAAAAGTATCATGGAAAATATCATATTGTTGAACTTGAGCTATTGCAATGTTTTTATTTTGAAATGAAGCTTGATTGTGGGAAATTTATTACAGTGAAAAATCCCAGCCCATCTACTTTCCGGGATTATTCTAGAGCATACATTGCTCCCTACTGAAACAAAGAACATCCCTGATGAAGTGAGACTAGAATCATCAAATCTTCTGGCTTCTTTTTTATTGTTTTTATTGAGCTATATATTTTTCTCCACTCCCCTCCCTTCCTCCTCTCCCCTTCTACCCTCTCCCATGATCCTCTCCGTCCCAATTTACTCAGCAGAATTTGTCCTTTTCTACTTTCCCTGTAGATTAGATCTATGTAAGTCTCTATTAAGGTTCTCTTTGTTGTCTAAGTTCTCTGGGATTGGAAATTGTAGGCTAGTTTTCTTTGCTTTATGTCTAAAAGCCACCTATGAGTGAATACATATTATGTTTGTATTTCTGGGTCTGGTTTACCTCATTCAATATGACGTTTTCGGGATTCATCTATTTGCCCACAGATTTCAAGATGTCATTATTTTTTTCAGCTATGTAGTACTCCATTGTGTAAATGTGCCACATCTTCTTTATCCCATTCTTTGGTTGAGGGACATCTAGGTTGTTTTCAGGTTCTGGCTATGACAAATAATGCTGCTATAAACATAGTTGAGCACATGTCCTTGTGGTATGATAGAACATCCTTTCGGTATATACCCCAAAGTGGTTTGCTGAGTCTTGAGGTAAATTGATTCTCAATTTTCTGAGAACTCAGCACACTGATTTTCTACGTTCCTGTAGCAGTTTGCATTCCTACCAGCAAAGAGGAAGTATTCCCTTTACTCCACATCCTCTCCAGCATAATTTGTCATTTAGTGTTTTTGATATTGGCCATTCTTACAGGTATAAGATGGAATCTCAGAGTTGTTTTGATTTGAATTTCTCTGATGACTAAGGATGTTGAACATTTCTCAAGTGATTTTCAGCCATTTTAAATTTATCTGTTGTGACTTCTCTGTTTAGGTCTGTAACCCACTTTTTTATTGGATTGTTTATTCTTTTGATGACCGATTTCTTGAGTTCTTTGTATATTTTGGAGATCAGTCCTCTGTCTGATGTGGGGTTAGTGACGATATGTTCCCATTCTGTAGGCTGACATTTGTCTTGTTGACCATGCCCTTTGCTTTACAGAAGCTTCTCACTTTCAGGACGTTCCATTTATTAACTGTTTCTCTCAGTGCCTGTGCTACTGGGGTTTCATTTAGGAAGTGGTCTCCTGTGCCAATGCATTTAAGTGTACTTCCCACTTTCTCTTCTATGAGGTTCAGTGTGGTTGGTTTTATCTTTTGGTTTCTTTTCACACATTTTCCCCTTGATCACCAGCACCTCAAGCTCGTATATATTTTTTGCTTTGTTTTTACCTTGCTTTAGTATCTTAGTTGGAGTTTCTATTGCTATTGTTTCTAAGAAACATCATGACCATGGCAAATCTTATGAAGAAAAGCATTTATTTCAGGTGGCTTACATTTTCATATGTTTAGTTCATTATCATTATGGTGTGACAAGGTGGCATGCAGCCAGACATGGTACTGGAGAAGTAGTCGAGTGTTCTACATCTTGACTTGTAGGCAACAGGAAGTGATCTGAAATCCTGGGTGTGGTTTGAGCATATATGAGACCTCCAAGCCTGCTTCCATAGTGACATACTTCTTCCAACAAGACTACACCTAGTCTAACAAAGCCATACCTCCTAACATTGCCGCTCTCTGGTGGGGGGACATTTTCTTTCAAGCAAACCACCACATCTTTTTGATGTTGATGTTGTTTGGTTTGTCTTCTGTGTATGTGTGTGCATGAATGTGTGTGTGTGTGTGCATGTATGCACAGGCATGCATGTACATGTGCACTTGTGCATAATCACTCCCTGGAAACCCATGGCCTGCCTTATACATGCTAAGAAAGTATCTTCATCACTGACCTGTACCTACAGCCTTTGGAGTATGTTCATGAAAACACTGCCAGTCAAGTGTCATGAAAGGAAATTGGCCAATGATTTTGTTCTCAAGCTTAAGAATACAAGCTTGGACTTACTTATAGCTTTCTAACGTGGTTGTGCTGGTTTATCCTCCAGGAATAGTGAAGTGGGAAGTGTTCTACAGCTTCCCCTAGAATACAGTTCATTGATACTTGAATAAATAACATACTTTATATTGAATATCACTAAACAGAACACAGAAGCCTCTATTGTTGTCTCTGTTACTTTTCTTTAATGTGACAATGGAACTTTAAGAAGCAAAAGATGAAAGACTTGAGGAGAATGATCTATTGTTTTGCTCATGTTCAATGAAGCATCGATAGACATGTAGAAGTAAAACTGAGTAAAGCAGTGTGATCAAATGCAAAGGATGGCCAGGCAGTGGTGGCGCATGCCTTTAATCCCAGCACTAAAAAGGCAGAGGCAGGCAGATCTCTGTGAGTTCAAGGCTAGCCTGGTCAACAAAAGCTAATTCCAAGTCAGGCTCCAAAGCTACAGAGAAACCCTGTCTCAAAAAAACAAAAACAAAAAAATAGAAAAAAAACCAAAAAGGATGATGTGAAAAAAACAGGCAAGACATGTGTGCTCCAACTCTTTGTAGTCTTTCTGTATGGCATTCCTTACACCAGGATTAGGGTAGACTCCTTTTGGAACAAGGTTCCTATGACCTACTGTCAGACTGGACAGCTCAGAGAGTTTCTCTAGTGTTTTTCTTGTATTTACTTTTACGTTATGTGTATGAACAGTTTGCCTGGATGCATGTTACATACACCACGTGAGTACAGGAGTCCACGGAGATCAGAGCAGGCATTGGATATGTCTGTAACTCCACAGTTGTACAGCACCATGGGAATTCTGGGAACCAAACCCTGATCCTCTGCAAGAGCAGCAAGTGCTCTTAAACATGGGATTATTGCTCCAGCCCCTCAGAATTTCGTTATAGCCACCTCTTACACAGGAAGGTTACGAAAGTTTAGTGTAGTTATGCTTAGGTTTTGTGGCTAACTTTAGAGAAGATGAGTTCCAGTTTCTATGACATAAGTGGAGATGAGGGGAGAAGAAAGGAAAAGGAGGACAAAAAGACACTATGATTTTGAAAACCTCCCAATGCCCTTCATTTCAATCTATGCTACATGCTGAAACACCACACACTGGAGTATCCCAGCATATCTGAATTTGAAGGTATAAGATAAGGTTAAGAGCTAACATCTCCATTCACTGTCTCAATGAACCCAAAGACATGGCTTTATTATTATTACCTTCTGCACATTAACTTGTCATTAACATAAAAGTCATCTCTTAAACACATTGAACTGAACTCAACTGGTGTAATTGATTACCAGCCTAGCTGTAGGGATTTTGCAGCTTTAGGAAAACTGACAAACATCTTGCCCTTTTAGATCCTACAATTAGATTCACAAATGACAGTCAATAAGCATGTCCCAGGCTCCAAATTCGTCGTCTATAACGATGGCAAAAATCTCTCTGAGTGAATGAACTAGCTATTGATAAAAGACTAATTGTCGAAATGCTTTGCAGTAGCGATATTGGCAATTGGAATTGAGCCTCTTAAGGATAAATTTGATTACAAGTTAATGGAACCTATCCTGGGCATTAATTTATAGAAACCCTAATAGATCCCTGATTTACTACATCTCAGTTTCTAAAGCTGGAAGCATGTGTGAAAAAAAAATGGGTCAGTCTAGGTTCTGCATAAATACCATGATCCTTTGAACTGTGATCCTAAAAATGATTAATCCTAAAAATCATCAGATTGTAAACAATTCCTAACATGTACATTTGAGTTAATAGTAAAGAATTCTATTAGCCTTGCTTTCTGAAATAGTTCACCTTTTATCTCTTATAATGTGGAGATACATTCAGGATTTTTAAATTGTTATTTCTTTATGCACTGGATCCTAGTCAAGTGGTAGTTTTTCAGTCCCTGGGAGTTCTAGGGATGCTGTGTTCTTGCTTACACAAATAAACACTGAAGATCCTAGACAGCGTTCTAACATCACCCTAGTTTTCCACACTAAGCTTATTGCTATGCTACAGCTCTCCCTCCTAGCCTCTATCCTGGCCAGTACCCAGCAAGGCATAATTTTCTAAACACCATTTCTATTATCCTTCTATGACTGTTTTTTGTTATTCCCTTGTATCGAGATGACATTCTTTCCTTCTCCACCTGGTAGTTCCCATTGTCCTTCTTCAGGCTTTTCCTGGCCCTGTTTGTTGCCTTGTCCCCTATGGATCAAACCACCTTCTCTAAGACCTGCTTCCCTATCAGCCTGCTCTCCTTGGATAGTGATATCTCTGGCTTCCCCTACTGAGCTGGAATTGAGGGCAGTGAATGAACACTGAAAGTCACTATATTCACAGAAGCAGAAAATAGTAAGTTAATACTCATTAGACTTGCCTGAAAGATGCAGCTGTAGCTCAGTAGTATAGTAGGAAACTTGGCTCTAGTCATAACATTGTAAAATATTGAAGGAGAGAAAGAGGAGAAGATGGGCTTCTCTGGGTAAGAAGATGAATGTATGACTAGACGATTAACAGCCTGCAGAGAGTTCTCTCAAGTCCCTTTGCTAACCATCCAATCCCCCTGGCATGCTTTTCTGCCTGCAGATATTCTTTCCTCCGTCTTTGACAATGTTTTGATCTTGCCTCGAGTATACTATGGAAGTCTCAATCTCACATGTTAAAACAGTCCTTTCCTTCCTCCACAATTTTTGTTGATATAGCTTTTTTTCTCTCTAAACCACAATCTGGCTGTGATTGTGCCTACCTGGAATCCCAATACTCAGAAGGCTAAGACAGAAGGACAACAAGTTTGAGGCTAATTGCAAGCATTTTTTTTCCAAACAGCATTATGATGCCATAAAATTCATGGTGTAGTCTTATGTTTAGTCTGTTTTTATTGCCTCTGTCCTTTTACAAGAGCGATGTTGTCATGTTTGTGAAGTTTCATAAAGTTCAAATTAGTAAGGATTTTAGGTTTCAAAGACTACAACCACTCAACTCTATCAGTGTAGCGTGAAAGCAGCTGAATTGCACAAATAAGTGCGAGTAGCTGTATTCCAATAAATCTTTATTTCAACGTCAGATTTGGCCTGTGGACTTTCACTTACTTACTGGCCCCTGTAGTAATATAAATGTATTCGTCTGTCTGAATCACAGCCGTATGTTAGGTACCAGGCACCAAGAAAGTTTTATTAAACAATTGTTGAATAAATGGTAGATAAATTTGATTCACTATAACTAATCTGAACATAATTTGAAAAGCCAGTTTCTACCAAGTCAAGTGAAAATGGTAGACCAAAATCTTCCAATAAGAATATCAGCTCTTCTAAAGTGTGAGGCCCATCATGTCTGAAATGTGGTGATGTTATCACTCTCGTAAAGCGCACTGTAAGTCTATTCAGTTTGCTGTGTACGTCATACTGCCATTAAAGGTAAAAGTTTATTGAGAAAAGTTTGATAGAGAGACAAAGAAATGTCTACCTTAAGGTAAACCGGAGTCTCTTTCCTTTGAATGAGCTAAATTGATGTGAATTTCATAGTGACCAATGTAAAAACACAATGGACTGAAGAGACAGCTCAGAGGGTAATGTGCTGATAACGCGAACATGATGACCTAAATTCAGATGCTGGGCACACAGGTGTTAACTTGGATGTAGTGTTACACAGCTGTAGGTCTAACAGGGCGGGGGGTTGTGGGGTGTGGAGGAGGAGGAACCTAATACAACACTCATGAGTCATCCTTAATCAATGAATTTTAGGCCTAAGAGAAAGCCTGTCTCAACAAAAGAAGGTGGAAAGTGGTAGAAGGCACAGCAACATTAACTTCTGGCTTCCACATGGATAGCCATGACATGGACAGGCAAATGCGGACATTAATACACACAAAATAAACAATAATTAAGGCCTATATATGGAAATTCTCCACGTATAGAGGGATGCATATTTGATAAGGATGTGGAGATTTTGTTTGTTGTTTGTTTTCATGACTGGTTTTGTGTATACAAATATGGTTGACTTAAGTTAGTTGAATAATTGCTGTCGGTGCTACTTTCTATGGAAAAGTATTTACTGCTATTGGATGAAAATTAGGAAAGAAATTGAAGTTATAAGCCTGAGCAAGGAAACTGCCCTTTGGGTGACATCAGGTAGCAGAGCTGGCTCATAGGGATCGAAGTTGTTTCATGGAAGAGAGAGGCATGGTGAATGGCTCAGAGTCTTGACAAGAAAAAAAAAAACAGGCGTTAACATCAATAAGAAAGCCAGTAAGTCACACTGAGGTACCAAAAACTAATGCAGCTGAGATCTGTGAGCACCACGAAGCCTCAAGGAGCAATGAAAGGAAATGGTTGAAGCAACTGCATTGAAGTCAGGTCAGCAAAGAGAGATCAGCCCCTAATCTTTCTGTCCTTCCACCCAGTTTTCTTGCTTGTGCCTCGTGATTTTGGACCCAATAGAAAACCAGGTAAATCCCGATTTACTTTAGTATTAACTTCAACGGTAGAGAGACAGAGAAGGATTTGGGCATGTGTCTTGAGTAGTGGGTGAAATTAACTTCACAAGCATAGGAACTACAACAAAGGAAACACAAACAAAAGATAATAAAATCAGACTGTAAGAAAACTTTAGGTCCAGGAAGAGTGAATTCTCTAAGTGATGACTAGAAATAATTATTTTAATATGGAAAGGGCTAAGAGGGCATATCTTTTTGTTAGCTTTACTTAGCTACCTATTTATTTATTTATGAAAAGGTCTCACTCTGTACATCAGGTTGGCTTCAAATTCAGAGCAATTCTACTGCTTTAGCCTCCCAAGTACTGAGATTACAGGCACATGCCTAGCTAAGGAATTGAAATAATTTCAAACAGATATTATCTCAAAACTTTGATTCTGGGATTTCTTATCAGCTGTTTTTCACTTCCTCCAGAAGCATTTAGTTATCAAAATAGGGCCTTAATCAGTTAATCACTTAAAAAAGCCTTCTGTGAAGATTATAAAAAGGGGACATTTATAAAAATACAGACAACTCTCTAAAATACCTCTGATCAAAATTGATGCATGTCTCTGCATCACATGTTTCTCTACTTTGTATTTGCTTGAACCATCATATCTTCAGTATAAAATGACTATGTAATTTTTGAAGAACACAAGTGTACCATAGGAAACATAACAATCTGGCATGGGAAGAATAACAATATAACATATATATTGTATATATTAATATAACAAACACAATATAACAATCTGTTCTTTAAACCCTCACCCTATTCCTTCCCTAAAATGTAGCTAGAACTCAGTTTGCTAGACCTAAAGTGATGATTTTAATTGGTTTGAGAAAGGCTTTATTCCTTATTACCAAGTTTCAAGGCTTTGCTTAAGAAACTCTTTCTTCTTATTATCAAATCTTTTGTTCAATATTTTCTTATGGGTTAAAAAAAAGATAATCAATCAGGAAGAAAAAGTCTGGCTAGCCATGCAGCATTTCATGCTCTGTGAGCAACAGATGTTGACACTTCAGAAATGCTTGGGATGATTGGAATTTTAACCCCCAAAGGACTCAGTCTGTTGGAGCCCAGAGCAAAGAGTGTGTACAAGAACCATCAGTCTGTCTGTTCCTTAGTGACTCAAACCTGGGGCCATTCTATCTCATTTTACTTGCTGGAGTAAGATTAGATAAGCCATGGAAATGCATCATTTCCCATCAGATTCTACCCTCATTTTTTAAGTTCCCAAAAATACCACTGAATTGTAATGTGAAAACTGGTCTTTTGAAGAGCTGTAATGATCTTTGTAAGATAGATGAGTCTGCCCACTACTGAATATGTAAGCCACCCTCAGGACTTGCACCATACGCCAGAAACTCTCAGAAGCATACAAAACAAAATCTTCTAATTCACTTTTATACCTTTATTGAGTATATACACTACAGATATATATTAATTTAAAATTTTAGTTACTCTCTTATGTATTTATTCTTTATTATTTTATAAGTGCCTGACTGCATGTATGTCTGTATGTCATGTGCATGCCTGGTAGTAGATCCTACAGAACTGGAGTTAGAAATGTTTGTGAGCTACCCTATACATGTTTAGAGTTGAACCGGGGTCCTCTAAAAGAGCAGCAAATACTCTTAACTATTTAGCCATCTCTCCAGCCCATTTGTATTCATAGTAAGTAATGCCAGGAATGTATTGAGGATTCTAAAGCATCTTTAAAATATATTGAAATGAGATGCTTTTAAAAAGATGAAATAAGCTTAGGGTGGTGGAATAGGCCTATAGTGTCAACACCAGACAGAGGCTGGGGTGGAGAGAACTTAAGTTCAAGGCCAACCTGGGCTTCATAGCAAGACTCGGCCTCTAAATAAACCAAAGAAACAAGAACAACAAAACAAGGTAAAATGAAAGTGAGATAGACATTTTTTCCTCACTTAAAATCATTTTTGGTATCACTGCTGGATTCAGTTATTCAGTGTCTTAAATGACAGGCAAAGTGTCTGAAGATGATGTTTCTAAATCTCTTGTTTCATCACTTCACTGCCTAAATTTTGGGGGCTCTTGTGAGTATAGCTTCATTCTTTCCCTGAGCTGAGCCAAACCACTGGGGAAAGAATAGGAGTCACAGAAAATGATGAAAAGGCAAGTGGACAAAGGGAGGTGCTGGGCTTCTCGCTTGGTGCTTGGTTTTTCTTCTCGTCTCTGCAAAGGAGTTTATTGGAATTTGGCTGGAAACTTCTTTGAATCCCATCAACTGTTCTCACAAACCATATGGAAAAGGCTGCCTTTTCCTATATTTAACAAATGATTTCACAATCCACTGAAATGCTTCACTTGGAAGATTTTTAAGCAGGTTAGAAAAATCCATTTCTAAGCTTTCAAAGACTGCAGCTTCTATCTGTACATATTTGCATAATTTTCAATAAAACAATTAGACAACTGTTACATCCAAACATCTGTTTCCCTGCATGCTTATCACAATCCAAGTTTGTTTGAAAGAAAAATACTTTCTTACTCATTATTAAAGCATCTCCATTATTCTGAGAAGAGCACTCTGTAAAGTTTCCTGTTGGCTGGTAGCCAACAACCTCTATTGAAGGACAATAAATTTCCATAGCCATTCTACTGGTTAGTTCCAAAAGCAACTACATTGTTGGCATGTGAACACACTTAGGTTTATCTGTTACCATAAGTTTCACTGAATTCTTTCAGGAGTGGCCACCTCTAAGTTTACCCTGGAAGCTTCACTTTGTTGTGGTCAATGCTGCTGCAGCAGAGCTACATTATTTTTGTACGTGGGGGGGGGGGCGGTATTGTAACATGCATGTGTGTGTAGGAGCCAGAGATCAACCTTGGGTGTTGATTCTCAAATGCTGTCCATCTTCTTAAATAATGCAAGGTCATTCACTGACCTGGATCTCAACACACAGACTAAGCCCCAGCAGTCTTCTTGAAACTGCTTCCTCAGCACCAGGACCACAAGGCGGTGCCATTATCTACAGCGGATATTTTTGGAAGATTTTATTTTTAATTTTAAGTGTGTGTGTGTGTGTGTGTGTGTGTGTGTGTGTGCAGTTCCTACAGAGGCCAGAAGAGGGTGTTGGATCCTCTGGAGTTAGAGGTAGAGGTAGTTGTCAGTCACATAATGTAAGTGCTGAGAATCAAACTTAGGTCTTACATAGAAAAGCAATAAGGACGCTGAACTGTTAGGCAGTCTTGTGAGTCCCATTGAACAGTTTTTGATGTACAGTCTTGGGATCCAAGGTCGCCATGTTTGCACAGAATTTTATCTTTCCAACTCCTTTGACTGCATTTTTTCTCTGTATTTTTGCTAGTATCATACCGTTCTAAGAATTGCCTTTTTATAACAGACTACACAGAAATCTTTCTCACTCAGTGTTCTTTTATAATACCATTTAAAATTTAGAATTCATTTTGTTGAATTTCTTAAAAAGGGCTGTTCACATCTCCTTATTGGGCAGCATTAAATCTGTAATTTATTTTGGAATGAACTGAACTTTTCATATTTAGCCTACCCTGTTGCAGAGAAGCCCTGCTTATTCCAAAGCCTTCTGAAATTCTCCAACAAAAGTCTTTTATTTGTGATTTTAAGGTTAATCATGCTGGATTCTCTGGGCTTTCAAGAAATATGTAAGTTTCTAAGCTTGACGAAACAGCTTTGAATCTTTAAGTGCTCCTGACACATTGTGGGAATTGATTGACAGTGGCCTGTGGAATTGATTAGTAAAGGTTAAATTCTTGTGAGCCCACGAGATACATGCTCATGCAGGCAGAAAGCAGGAGACAGTGTTATGTGCAGTGACAACCCATTGTCTGCAATTATTTCTGTTAAAAAACATTTAACTCATGTCCAACGGAAGGATTCCCTTTGGTTCCCTTGATCCCCAAGGACTGAGACTTGCTCAGAACAAGGGAGCTGAATATGAAAACATGTACATGGTAGGAGAGATGGATCCCAAGGACATGGAAACAGAACTGTACCAGTAGCTGTGCCCTTTGGCTTCTGGAAAACCAGCTGCCAGTGTTAGCTCTGGATGCAGGCAGATTTGGGTTGTGCAATATACAGGAATTCCTGAACTCCCTAACATTGCGTCCCTTCAGAGTATGGTCACTTAGTCATTTTTTTTTCTGATCTGTGACATCTCTTTACCTTCATATGATCTGTCTCTCATTTCTAATCTGCTACATATACATGTCATCATTGCATTGAACTCCTATGGGCTGGCCATTTGGATATGATCATGTCAAATATTCAAAATGTCTGAGGATCTCGTGCAGAGCAGAAATTCCATTAGACCTCAATATCTTCCTTTCCCTTTGCCCACTCCTGTGATAATCTGTGTAGTCCCTTGAGTTTTACTGATTCTGCCATTTCATTACACTCAGCCTGTGGGTCATGCTGCATTCCTAGGTAAAGCATCAAACTCCTTCTCATGCTTCCACCGCTTCACTAGATTCTTCAACCTTAACTTCTTCCACCAAGTCATTCATACCTTCAGGGGAAAAAGGTCAGGGAAGAGTGGTCTGTAGTCCGCTTTTCTTTTGAGCCCCAGTAAAAGCATCTTCTCCAAATCTGAAACTGAAATAAATGTACGTTTCCAACCTGGTCGAGCAAAATCTCAATGAGGAAAAAGAGCAAACAAAATGCTTTTGGTATATTATTTTGCCACAGTATTGCTGTAATGTTGACGTGATGGAGACCTTGTCATATAGTCTCCTCTACATTGTGATTTTTCTATTGTAATCTATCGACTTTAACAATGCATACTTTGCTGACTTTGTCCCTTCCAGGTTGATTTTTTTTCCGGGGTTGTAGAGTCTGGTTTGTTTAGCTTAGAACTTTTAGTGAAAGCTTTCATTTTAAGATAGACTACCTAAAGCCTGTCAGGGCTATTGGAAGTTCCCACCAAATACACTGCAGGGATAGTCAGGAGATAGGTTCCTTTTACAGGTGTCTGCGGCTACTGCCAACTATTATATATTTGTGAATGATGAAAGGAATGGGTACATAGAGATACTCCCTTTGAAAGGCAGTACTTCAGAGATTTTTTTAATGCTATTGAAAGCAGTGACTATAAGATTCTGTGAATGAGTTTCTGATGCATAACAAACACCTTCCAAGTACAGTGCCATGACACGCAATCACCATTTATTATCCCTTCTTCACATGACTAATCTAGCCGATGGGCTAGGCAGCTCTGCTACCCTTGGCTTCTCAATGAAGCCTGGACACTGATTTGTTTTTCATGTGTACATTCTGGAGACCAGGCGGAAGAGACAGAAGCTCACTTTAGCTCTTTTCAGTATGGGGACAGAACAGCAAATGCACCTGCACAAATACACAAAGGATTTGTGCTTGTCAGATCTAGATTCATCCATGTAACATTTTGGGGGCAAAGGGATATTAAAGTCAAGGGATAGCAAAATTGCACTGATTGTAATGGAAGGCAGTGGGAAGAATGGTGGCATCTGGTGGGCAAGCACATCCTGCTGAGTGAAGAACGATGAAGTTGCTCTCCCACACAGGCAGTGCTGCTAGGACAGAGCTGCTGTTGACTGGTGCTCTCCCGAAGTCTCCACTGGACTTTCTTGGTACTAAAGTGTCCTTATTCGGCTAAACACAGACACAGATGCTTATTTATATCCATTTTGGTTCAAGTTTTAACCTCCCAGGTGACCAATCTGCTCTCACGTGCCTGGTCAGATACCTTGATATTCACACCAAAGGTGATGTTTCTAAATTTGGTTCTCCCTTCTAGAATCTTCCCTCTCAGCACATTTTCAACAAAAAGATCTTGCTTACGCAAATGGGTTTATCAAGTCCAAAAAAAGACTACAGATTTTCTTCCAGTCAATGCAATTTTTTATGATTCTTTTATTGTTGCTGAGGAGCAAAAGTTCCTAGAATTCAAGAAAACTCCTTTCCTTTTGTCATGGGAAATCAAGTAGCCAGATTCCCACTGTCCCTTTAGAAATGAAATCCCCAGAAAGAGCAAGATTCTTTAGTTAATCCTGATAAGCCCATTTTCCACCTCAATTATTAGCCTTTCTTTTCAGGTCATAGATTCTTGACTTATCTATACCCATTTACTGGAGGACGTTGGCACAGAAATGAAGGTTTATGTAGCACATCGCTTGCATTCTTCTAGTCTCAGCATTAGAATTTACTGAAGCATGTTCAAGGGGTGAAACGATGTGGCTTTTTAGCTACTTATAAAAACTCTCCACCAGCCTCACAAAAAAATTCTTGCAAGTTCAGGTTTCCCCAATTTTTCCTTGCTACAAAGATCAGATTAACATTTTATGGAATGGGGATATTTTAGTGCAGATATGTCTACTGAAAAAGAGAAATTGATAACTTTTAGACTGTTAAAATCTAAAAATGTAACCTGATGAGTAAGAAAATGGTAATTTTATCAGAAGATCTTCCTCAAGGTACAAGCAAAATAAAGAGGATCAAAAATCTTTAATAAATACCAAAAGCTAAAACTAGCAATGAACACAAACTGCATGTGACTGAGTCTGTAATCTGTTTGGGTGGGAAGCAGCGGTAAAGCATGAGACAATGCTGATGCAGGGAAAAGCAGTATCTAAGAAACAGAGGCTCCCTCCTGCCTCAGCTCTCATTCAGAACAGAAACGAGTACTTCCCACTTTCTCTTCTATCAGGTTCAGTGTGTTCCAATTGATATTGAGGTCTTTGATCCATTTGGACTTGAGTTTTGTGCATGGAGATAGATATGGATCTATTTTCATTCTTCTACAGGTTGACATCCAGTTTTGCCAGCACACTTTGTTGAAGATGCTCTCTTTTTTCCATTGTATACTTTTAGCTCCTTTATCGAAAATCAGGTGTTCATAGGTTTGAGGGTTAATGTCAGGGTCTTCTATTCGATTCCATTGGTCGACTTCTCTGTTTTTATGCCAATACCAAGCTGTTTTCAATACTGTAGCTCTGTAGTAGAGTTTGAAGTCAGGGATGGTAATGCCTCCAGACAATCCTTTGTTGTATAAGATTGTTTTGGCTATCCTGGGTTAATGAGGGTGGATGAGAAGCCAAGGACAATGGCACAGGGTTTTGATCCTACTTTATGTTCTGGCTTTGTGGAAGCCTAGGCAGTTTAGATGTTCACCTTCCTAGACATGGACTGAGGGGAGAGGACCTTGGACTTTTTCCAAGGGCAGGGAACCCTGACTGCTCTTGAACTGGAGAGGGAGGGGGAGAGGAGTGGAGGGAGGAGGAGAAGGGTGGGAGGAGGGGGAGGGAAATGGGAGGCTGGGAGGAGGCAGAAACTTTTTTTTCTTTTTCTCAATAAAAAATTTTAAAAAAAAGAACAGAAACGAACACTTCTCTTGACTCAGCTCAGCCCCCATCCTTGTAGTTCATGGTTCTTAGTGACCAAGAAACACAGACAAGGAATGTTTACCGTTTTCTGATTGTCTTCTTTTATTTTTCTGTGTCTTTGGTCTAGTATTGCCTTGGGTATCTCAAGTCCTACTTGTATCCATTTTGTCATTACAGTTGATCTAAATTGTTTAATTGAAAGCCTTGGAGTTTGCCCGCGATTGATGAGGCATTTCACTCAGAGAGTTGGGTTACAAATATTTGAAATGGTAGGTCAGCATCTTAGTTAGAGTTATTATTATTATTATTGCTATGATAAAATAACATGACCAAAATCAACTTGGGGAGGAAAGGGTTTATTTCATCTTACACTGCCAGGTCACACTCCATCACTGAGAAAAGCTAAAGCAAGAACTCAAGCAGTCCATAAATCCGGAGACAGAAACTGATAGAGAGGCCATGCAGGAGTGCTGCTTCCTGGTTTGCTCTTCTTGGCTTATATAGACTGATTTCCATAGCATCCAGGACCACTGGCCAAAGGATGACACTGCCCACCATGAGACGAACTCCGCACACACCAATCAAGACAATGCACCACAGAATTGCCCACAGACCAATCTTGTAGGGGCATTTTCTCAGTTGAGGTTCTCTCTTCCAAAACAACCCTCACTTGTATCAAGTTGTGATAAAACTAGCCAGCACAATTGTTTTTCAGATTTCACCATGGAATGCTTTCATCACACATATGAGAAACTTATTCCCTTCTGTTTATTAATCTTCAGAAAGGTAAAAATAAAAGCTAGTATGTTGCGAGCACTTACTATATGCCCAGCATTTTGTAAGTGCTTTTCATGTCTTGTTTGCTCTGCACAGCTCTTTATTGAGATTGTTGGAATCACTGTCATCAGCTTCCGAATGATGCACAAAGGAAGGAAGCAGGGCATACTGCTAGGACTCTGTGGAATTAGAACCCAGAGCCAAGTCATCTGGCTCCAAATTCTTACTGCAGACAACCATGCTGGTTTTCATGTCCACCCTAGACTTAAATGCCTGTTTCCTAAGCAAACTGGAAGAAGACATGTCTCCAGTGGTGAAGATGCATTAGGACATGCATGGTCCATTCACGTGGAGAAAAGGTCTGTGCAGGAGAAAGGGTCCAGAGTAGAAGGCTGACCATAGATCTGTCAGAATGGCTTCCAACATTATTAAAAGTCCCACAATTTCTGCCATATCTATCACTCTCCCCCAAGTATGAGCCATTATGACCAGTCAAAAGGGATACCATGGGCCATGAGTTCTCTTTTTTCATGCACTTTCCCTTATGTTGTCAACACAATAGCTGAATACCCTGCTAACATTCAAACTTTCCATTGACTTCATGGTTTAATTGAAGCGTGAACCTATGCAATCTCTGTAGGATCACCACCATCATCACTTTACTTGCCCATTACTGCTCCAAATCCCCACTCTATCTTTCATTGGACTCTACAAGTTACTAGGCATGTTCTCTTCCCTGGAGGCACATTGTACTTCCAGGTATTGAACTTCAACGTCCCCGTGTCCTGAGTACAGCTCACCCAGATGTTGGCCTGACCCCTGGTAGAACATTTTGCGGCATTCTCACTCAGCAGCTGTCTGCCTACACTCCCTGTGTTTATTCTCTTCTTAGAATTAACCATAACCTAATATGAACATTTTATTTTGATTTGCTTTCGTTCCTTTTGTATTCCCAGACTAGAGAACCCAGTGGGTATTTGATAAATTGACTAAATGAATAAATGAGTGTATTATGAGGTTGTCTTGAAGGATTTAGCAAACTAACATACGGAAAGCATTTAGAATAAACAATGCTTAGTATGAAATTGATGTTTAATAGCTGTCATGTTATTAAATTAGAACAATGTAAGTGTTATTGAATGGATGATGTATTGAGCCTTTACGGTTACTTTATTGTTATTCCTAGAAAAAAGCTAATCAAGCCACAGATGTTTAAAATATTCCAATTTAATTGCCAAAGGCTACTACAAAAGAAGCTAGCCAAATCATGTGTTTCTTCTTTTCCTGTTGTCTAGGGCACGCACACTGTCATGACCCCTTTCCTGTGTTCAGCTGTTTTCCTGTCATTGTTTTTGCAAAGAGACTCTGAAGAGGGCCAGACAGCTTCCATCCCAGAAAGGTCTTTAAGAGTTAAATCATGAAGCAGATGGCTTTATTTTTTTCTTAATATTTATTTATTATGTATACAATATTCTGTCTGTGTGTCTGCCTGCAGGCCAGAGGAGGGCACCAGATCCCATTACAGATGGTTGTGAGCCACCATGTGGTTGCTGGGAACTGAACTCAGGACCTTTGGAAGAGCAGGCAATGCTCTTAACCACTGAGCCATCTCTCCAGCCCCAGCAGATGGCTTTAATACAAAGCATACGACACATTTATCCATTCTGTTTGTCCTAGTGTTCCATGTCTCAAGCAGTTACATTCTGTTTAAAGGGGATTTTAAAATCGTGTTTTACTAGCACAGATATATATATATATTTAAAGGACAGATCCCAGGGGTTTTGTGTTGATCTTCCCTAACTCTTATTCATTGTACTGAGGAACAGCATGCATCCTTCTTCCCTATCTGTCTTTATTGTATTTGGACTGCATATAGAACATCAGCATCCAAGGTACTTAAAAAGATATTCTTTTACTCATTAAAGAAAGATATTTTAAGGTGAATTAAGGGCTGGAGAGATGACTCAGTGGATAAAGGTACCTGTTGCCAAGCATGTTGACCTGAGTTCTATCCTTAGGACCTGCATGACAGATGGAGAGAACCGACTCTTGCAAATTGTTTTCTGACCGTCACATGTACATCACGGTACAGCCACATATGCATGCGTACATACAGAATAATTAAATAACTGTCAAATAAAATCAAGGTGAATTAAACCCATGTCAGTCATTTAAGTCATCTGAGCTAGCATTTCTTAAAGGAGATTGCTATTGTTCAGCAAACAGCTCTTTCTTAAAAGAAAGCTGCCTTGGACAATTGCTGTGCAGAAGACTTCAGTGGGAGCTGGTCGTTTACCAGATTCTCTGGCCTTTTGGCCAGGGAGCCATGAGCGATGATATACTTCGTGATTTCGATCTTAATTTTCTTCTTGACAAAGGTGATGTCAATGACTGCTCTATCCCCTTATTCTGTGAGAAGACTTTGAGCCAAAAGCACTGTAAGGGTTTTTGTTTTGTTTTTAGTTTATTCTTGTTGTTCATTTGTTTAGTTGTTTTTGACAGGGTTTTTCTGTGTGGCCCTGTCTGTCCTGAAACTCAACTCTGTAGACCAGGTTAGCCTCAAACCCAGAGATCTGCATGTCTCTCCCTCCTGAGTGCTGGGATTAAAAGTGTGTGCCACCACCACCTGGCTGTATTTTTATTTTTTAAGTGTTATTGGTTATACATTTCATACAAATGGTTTCATACATTTGTACCATGAATCTTAGGCCTTCTCAACTCCTATGCCCCCTCTCTCATTCCCCTCCTTTTTCTGCAGGAGCCAGTTTTTTCTTAAGTTCCCCTTGGACTTTCATGTCTTCTTTCTGCAGGATCACTGAGTTTAGTTAGAATTTCTTGCCCTCGTGTGGGTGGAAGGCTATTTTTGGAACAAAGGCAATTTAGTAGGGGTTACACCACTGAAAAGAATTATACATCTCAAATGTTATAGAATATTCAATTTTGAATTGTTACTATAACTTCATAAATGGAGGTGTTAATGAGAAAATTCATTTAAATCATTCACATCTTTTTCCTTAAAGTAAATGCCAAAAGCTAAATTAGCAGTTTCTTTTGAGTGGAGAATGTATTTGGTAGCAGGATAGCCCATCACCACCAACATCATCCGTATTATTTTAATTTTTCTAGGTTCAAGTGCCCTATATACTACCTGACAACAAAAATGTTTGTTACTTTATGAGACTGTAGGTCAGCATTTCAGCTATAACTTGATAATGTTTTAAAAAGAAGTAACTTTCCCCCTGCTTATTAGTTCAATTTATTGTTGAGCCTGCTGTGGATCAGACACAGTTCTAGGTTCTTTAGTAAATCAGTGACTATAATTAAGTTCAGAAGACTAGGGCTATAATTCAATGATGGTGCCTTTATCTGGCATACATGAGGCCCTGATTTCACCCCCCTCCCACTCTATGCACACAGCAAGCAAGTATTTTGTCCTTAAAGACTGTACATTTTGTTGTGGAGAGCAAAGCAATAAAATTATTATAAGCATAAATGCTTTTTGTAGTATATTTATAGGTAAGTAGTGTCATGGTGGAGGGGAAAAAAAGGTAAGGAGGCTTGATGAAGTGTGGACCTAGAAAAACCATATTAAAATAGTATTGTAAGGTAGTCTTTTATAAGATGGTGATATGTGAACAGAAGTTTGACAGAGGCAGAGGTGAGGCCTGCAGATATTCGCAGGACAAACATTCCACATCGAATGAATAGTCAATGCAACACCCTAACGTGGATATTACAGAGTTCCCAAGGGACATTACATAGGTCATAAAAGAAGACATTGAGTTCTAGATATTTCCTACTGTCTACCAGAGATAAGTTTCCAACAAAGAAGCATGTGATTTCGGTGGTGGCGCACGCCTTTAATCCCAGCACTCGGGAGGCAGAGGCAGGCGGATCTCTGTGAGTTCGAGGCCAGCCTGGTCTACAAGAGCTAGTTCCAGGACAGGAACCAAAGCCACAGAGAAACCCTGTCTCGAAAAATCAAAAAAAAAAATACCCACATTGATACCTTCTTCTCTTTCCTATGTTTTCTACAGTCACATGACACAGGCAATCCCATTTGATGACCCTCGGTTTGCCGGCTGCCAAATCATCCCTCCAGCTCCACGGAAGGTGGAGATGAGGAGAGACCCTGTGCTGGGCTTTGGCTTCGTGGCAGGGAGTGAGAAACCTGTGGTTGTTCGCTCAGTGACACCAGGTAAGTGTCCACACCAAGTCTGATCTTCCTGCCGCAGCTGGCCGCAGTGGCTTCAGTGTGGTTCTGTGGGTGCTCGGGCTGTGAATAGAATACCAAGCAATACTTTCCAATACCCAGAGAGAATGCCAACAAAAGACAGAGATGTGTCATCAAAATGGGCTTGATTTTTAATGTGTGTGTGTGTGTGTGTGTGTGTGTGTGTGTGTGTGTGTGTGTGTGTTGGGGGAGTTTTGGAGACAGAATTTGCTATGTTGGCCTATCCGCTTGGCACTCTGTCTGCAACCCAGCCTAACCTATAGCTCATGGCACTCTTCCTGCCTCAGCCACACAAATCTGGGATTACAGATCTGCATCTCATGCCTGATTTCAAAGGAGATTTTAGACTGCCCAATGCATCCTATCCCTTGGGCTGGGGAAAGCAGTCATGAATTATTGGTAGCCGTGGCACCATTTCTGAGTGTAGAGATACGCGTAATGACAGGCAGGCACCGCAGTGCAGGTAACTGTCTGCTGGAAAACACAGTGCGGTTTCAAGTTACAGTATTATTTAGTCACGGGACAGTTGAATGATTTTATAAGTATACACACCCTTTCCTTCTCACTAGAGGCAGGCAGTTTTCCGGCTCCATTGCTGTTGGCATGGACCAAGTAAATGACTTTGGTCAGTGACACATTGGCCAATATGATCAAAGCAGTAGGGGGCATGGACATAGTTGTACTATGTCATTGCCATAATGCTTTCCTGGAGAGGCTGCTACTCCTTCAGTCTCAACTCAGGGATAAACTCCTGGGGAAGCTCAGTCAAAGCCAGTTTGTAATTTGAAACTCACCTCAGCCAGGCCTGAATCATCCTAACGATCCACAAATGGGAGAAGAAACAGCTATTGGAATGGTCTGTTCCACAACAGATGCTGACTAATAGTACATGTCACATCTCTTAAATTCTATAATACGACAATAGACTATCTCCATTGCCCAGATGAGGATATACAGCTGCCCCACTATCAACACAGCCTTGACTTTTCCTGAAACAATCACTATCACCTTTGGTTATTTATTTATTAGGTACATATATGAATTTACTGTAATGAATATGGACCTGTTTTCAGACAAAAGACACTTATCTTTGTCATTACTCTGAACATTTTGGGAATCAGTACCAGAACGCAATAGTAACATCCTACACATAATAAGATGATTCTGGTGGCTAGGGAAACGGTTTTGTGGAATAAAGTATATGCCGCAGAAGCAAAAGGAACTGAGCTCAGATCCCCAATAGCCGTTTAAAAGTTTGTATGTAAGGCAAAGCATGGTGGCACACACAGTAACTCTAGGCCTAGGGTAGGAGTGGAATGGACCCCAAGGGCTTATTGGCCAGTTAGAAGACATCCAGGCTCAGTGAATGACCGTGTCTCAAAGCCTCAGGTAGGCAATGATGGAAGAAAACATTAGGCATAAATCAACTCCTGGCTTCCATGTGTATACAAACACATACACATGTACACATACCTATAATACACATACAGGCACAATATACTTTAACACAAAACTTAGAAATGTCATTTAGGAAAGACCACAGATTCTGACATAATGTTACCCAAATTTGAGTTCTGTCTCTGGCCCTTATTAGGCTTTCTGATATCCGTGTTCAGCCCTTGCTTTATGAGTTGGATACAGCTTCTCTGTGTTATCCATGTTATGGAGATTTTCATAGCATCTAACTTAGTAAGCTGGGGGAGGTACATAGAGATGTTTTCATAGCTTCTGGATTATTATTATCGAATTCTCAAGTGTGTGGCCTTTTAGTCAGGCAACGGTGAGAAACAGAAGTTGACTAGTGAGGTGATATAGATTTTTTAAGTTAATTAAATTTTTAATTTTCCATTATTTTGACATAATCTGCCCGAGGCAAGCACCACGAATACAACTGAGCACTTTATACTGGGGATTAAAAGAGTATTTTCACTCCAAGCTGGCCCAGCACACAGCTTCTGCCTCGGTCTTCAGAACTTTGTAATCCATTAGAGGGGAATCCTATTTTAGGACTCTGTGAATACTGTCTGAAATCATTGAGGATTGTACTTTCCAAGTATTATTGCTTCTTATGTTCTATAAAATCGATCCATGTACACAGGAGCACACACACATACACATACACACACACACACTTACACATACACACATACACATAGGGAGCATTATAGAAAAGAAAACTAAGAGAATTCCTGAACTCATGCTGCTAGAAACCAGCATTCCCATAGACCAGGAGCACACAAAGCACAGACAGAATTCTGGCTGCACAGAAGCAGACATCGTAAGCATCAGAAACTTCCCACTTCTCCCTTTCTGTGCCCTGAACTCTCCTCAGCTTCAGAGATGCTATAACATGTAATGGCAAACATTTTTGAGGAGAGTAAAAAGGAAGTGAAAACAGGTCAAAGGGCCCTTCTTCTGGTTATTTTTGTAAGTGAAGATGTTGGTCAAATAAACTCTCCTGAAAGTGACTCTGCTCGAGTCCCAGTGATTTCAGTGATGTGACCAGATTTTCTATAGGACACAAACCAATCATCGGAGCAAAGGACATAAAGCACTTCTTTGAAGAAGGCAATTATTTCGTAGTTTGGAAGGATTTTTTGTGTTGCCTCTTCTAGAATCCTTGATTCAAGTTGATTAATCAAGAATGTTCCCATTTGATCTAAAAGCATAAGCCATGACACTACTAGCAGAACTTGAGGGGCTAATTTAGGACGTAACTGGAAATTCAGGGCCAGTCTGAGCTACATAGTGAGTGTCAGGCTAGTTTGGGCTATGGAGCAATACCTGGTCTCATCAAACAAGCAGATAAAACTCTTAGGTGAAACTTAAGACTGCGTCCTATTGGTTGAGAGTGGTGTTCTCTCGGAAACAGTTCATATCCATCCTTCAAACCGTTTCTCTGAAATTGATTCTGTGTTTCACCAGCATTTGACTTGTAACTAATTGCTTGACTGAAGAGGTGTGACTGTTTGCACATAGTCTGAATTCCTTATGTGCAAACGCTGACACTCAATTCTCAGATACCCAAAATTAATGTTTTCTATCACTTATATGGGTGCTTGTTCCAGTTCCCTATTCTCTCACTCCCATGAAAACACATTGTTGGTACAGATCAAGTAGCATATATGCCAAGTGTCTCAGTAGCTGGAGAATAGCCAAACGACTTTTAATTTCTCGTTCTCATCAGGAAACATCCATTTTAATTGTTAAACAAAGGAGTAGCAAGCTTATTAGAAAGATAATATTTGAACAGCACATATCACCCAGCGCCATGTCCCTGGAAACATGATGAAAATGACACAGTAAAGACAGCACTATGCCAGCGTTTTGGAGGTAACGTAGTTGTACAAGTGAAAATAATTCAAAGAGTTGAATAATCTCGGTTCATTGCTTGAGTTTTCAAAACAGTTGTGCTTTGTGAGAACAAGTTCAAAAGAGAGGTGAGCCACTCTGAACTTAGATGTCAAATGTCAGCAACAGGCAATGCCACTAACCATGATGAATCAGGAACCGTGAGCATAGACACAAACATTCAATATGCTTAAAGTCACAAATTTGACCAACCACACCCCTCTGCTATCTGGCATAGGGACAAATTCATTTTCAAAACCTTAATCACAGCTTGGTCTGCTTTCTTCATATATTTTATTTTATTTGTTAGTGTGTGTGTGTGTGTGTGTGTGTGTGTGTGTGTGTGTTGTCTGCATGTCTGTCTGTATACGACCTGTGTGCCTGGTGCCCTTGGAGGAGGCCAGAAGAGAGCACTGGATCCCCTGGAACTGAGATTACAGACAGCTGCGAGCTTTCTCATGGCCATGGAAATTGAAACAGGGTTCCCTGAAGAGAAGCCAGTGCTCTGAACCACTGAGCCATCTCCCCAGACCCATGAGTCCTTCATTTAACCTCATAAGCACATCATTTTGATGTTTATGATGAAACTACTCCCACATCCAGTTAGCATCAAATCTACAGAAGACCCCATTTCATTTAACCTGTCCCAAGAGTATTTAACACACAGCCAAGTTCAATAAGAAGTCTTTTCTAACACTCTATGGTTGAGTGTGCTTTCTCCATTCTTGAAATTAACAAATGCATGCAATTTTGTTCAAATCCAACTGTACCTGGTTTGTTAGAAGTGTGTATGTGAAGACATATTTTTGCTCCCATCCCATCCCACCAATGGTGGTTGGAAAAATGGCTCAAAAGTTAAGAGCACTTGCTACTGTTGCAGAAGTCCCAGGTTTGATCCCCAGCACCCTCACAACTGTTCACAGCTGTCTATAACTCTAGGGGCATCAGATTCTGTTTTCTGGCACTTGATGGTACTGTACACATATAGTGTACACGCATATGTGCAAAAAAATACCCACACAAACAAAATAAAGAACGGGAATATATGTGGAAAGCACTGGTGGTAGTATCAGTCTTGCTGTTGAAGTTTTAGAGAACGGAAGATGCTCAAGTCCACTCCTAGAGATTCTGACAAGTCAGGGTACAACCTGGTCCTCATATATTCTCATAGAACACCCTGGTGTTAGTGAGTTTTGCCTTTACTGAAAGCATCATCTGCTCATAATGAGCCACGGAGGGAGAAGGAATTTCAGATGAGTGGCCACGGGAGTTCTCATTTGTGTGTTTCGCTCTTGTCTGTCTCCAGGCGGCCCCTCAGAAGGCAAACTGATCCCAGGAGATCAGATTGTAATGATTAATGATGAACCAGTCAGCGCCGCACCAAGAGAGCGGGTCATCGACCTGGTCAGGTAGGTGACATGCTCATTCACCTGTGCCTCATTATGTTTTTTTTTTTTTTTACAAAGACTGATGCATAGGTTTTATGCCTTATCTGGCAGAGAAAGAACTTCCTATGGGCCAATGAAGGGCAGAATCCTGAGCCTACATGTTCATGTTATAGATAATTCAGTGATGCTAACCTCTGGTGAAAGAAAGGAAGGAAGGAAGGAAGGAAGGAAGGAAGGAAGGAAGGAAGGAAGGAAGGAAGGAAGGAAGGAAGGAAGGAAGGGAAATAAAGCTTCAAACCTTTAATGATTCCTATTTACATTACTATAGTCAAAGGTTGCATTCCATTTCTTTCCAGAATTACTAACACATTGATTTTTCCGTAATCAGGGAGATTAAAATGCAAGTGCTAAATAAAGCATAAAGTGATGAATAATTTTATATACATAATTCCACAGATACACAAAGTTCACTGATTTTTTTCATATTTGCCTGAGTGATTCATTTTGAAATCATCAAGTGAAACAAAAGTATAATTAGGACAAAGCCAAGATGTAAAGAAATATGATTTTTTATTATTTTAGTTTTATTGCAGACAAAGATTATTATGTGACATTTTTAGTTGGGCACCAGAAACCACATTTTATATGACCTTCCAAATACTAGTCAAGAATCTGCTTTAAAGTCCACTAAGTTTCTAAAGCTATCACAACACTTTAAACCAAAGAAAAGATCTCCCAACATGCATGCTCATTCAGAAAAAAAAAACTCTGCATTTAAGAAAAGTATTATGTGTTTTGAAAAATTTTGGAAGAAACCTTTTGATCTCAAATTTTGATTCTGCTTCACAATGAAGGCATGGATGGTTAAGTGACCTTGGAAGAATTTGGAAATGGGTAATAAGACAGAGAAATAGAAAAGTGGGGGTGGTCATTTTAGGGTGACCAACTCTCCCAGTCTTAGCGTGAGCAAAAAAAAAAAGGCCACATGCTAATAAAATTCTGTCAGTTCCCAAACACTTGGTTGTTGCCATGATCTGGATGTTTACGCCCTCCGCAGATCCAAATTAATATTTTGCAGCCTAATATCTATTGTAATACGTTTATTGGAAAAGCACAACTTTCACCTCAAAGGGGTAACAGTTTATTCTGGAGCCAAATTGACACATATCATGCGGTCATGGCCCAGGAACACAGATTTTACATCACCTTAAATTCCATGCTCCATTGTGGAAGTACTTTCATGAAGTTTTTGTGCTAATAGAACAAAGAAAGTCATAAATCAAGGCAAGTACATTGATGGAAACATCAGAGAAGCAGTAATAACACAATGGGAAAACCTCTGTTAGTGGCCTCAGATACTATCTGATGACTCTCTTAGCTTTCGGTTGATAGAAGCTAGTGCTCTATTAAGTTAGTACATTCCAAAGATTTTTATCTGTTAGTTACAAAATGTTAGGTCTGACACAGAGATAGACAAGAAATAGCTATTTAGGAGGTTAAAGATAGACTAAGATAAATTGTTATTTGGCTCTAAATCTGCAATTTCCCAACCTTTCCACAGCCATTAATGTTCTAATCAGCCAATCAGCCTTGCAGAAAGTCCACTTGCTGGCGAAGAGTGGTGGGGGGCTTCTTTGTGGGAACTTTCCTTCACATATACCGTTATGAAAGGTTGTCAGGTTACTTCTGCCATATGAGAATGCCAAAAGGTGCTATATTTAAGGATGAAGCCTTTAACAAATTATAAATATGCTGTAACCTTCGTTCTAGACTTAAGGAACTACAGACCCATAAGCGAAAAAGTTCTATTATTTATAATTTACATTGTCTAAAATATTGTTTATAGTAGCCTCACCAGACTAAATCATTCCTCATGAGTCTGGGACAAATATAATGACAGCCTTCAACCAGATGGCTAGTTCAGACCTGTACTCAGAAAGTATCCAGATCTCCAAAGAACATTCTTCCATGGGGACAAACACTGAAACTTAGGTCACATTCACCTGTATCAGGAACCTGCCCTGAGAATGAATGGTTCAGATCTTTCTGTGGACCAGAAAGGCAGAACTACGGAAATGCTATTTTTAGAACCTCTGGGTTGAGGCCATTTCAGATCACTTATATCTTGGGATGTGTGTGGTGGGTGTCAGAGGGGACATGTCTCATCCAGCTGAGCGTTCTATCAGCTTGTGTCCTGGGGGGCTATCTTGATGTCTAATGGCAGAAGTCCCATTTTGTTTTCCTCTGGGTACATACCTGTGTGATTAGTCCTATTGATTCTTGTGCTTGTGGAAGGGTGGAAGAAATAATATATCTCTGCCTGGATTGCTGGCTGCAGGATAAAGATGGAGAAAAAGCTGTCTAAAAGTGTGATCACTTTCTAGCAATCTTACCTGGGGCATTTAGAAACATTTCTTTTTACCCCCTTCCCCCAGAAAGTTGTTTGCTTTCCTCCTCGTTTAATGCACTGTCCAGGTAAAATAACGTAACTATAAACTTTATTTGACTTTATATGTAAAAGAATAAATGGACCAATTAAAAAGACAAAATGGCAGGCAATGGCTCCAACTCCAAATTCGGGCTCCTTCATAATTTCACAAAACCTGTGAGGTAGCAGTGTGCTTTTTTTTTCCTTCAAAATGAAACATTTTATGATGTTGGAATAAAGAAAAGTGAAGAATGCTTTATGGCACTTGGAAATCATATGAAATTCAAATTTCTGAGTCTGTAAATATAGTTTTACTGTAAAAGCAGCCACACTCGTTCATTTCCATATTATCTAAGGATGCTTTCTCCCTGGCTGAGATGAGCGGGCATCATGTGGCACAGCAAGTCTAAAGTGCTTTCGATCAGACCTTCCACAGAAAATATTGTCTACTCTTATAGCATAACCTGATTGGATTTCATTTCTTTGGTTAAGCTAATTTAGACTGAAGCCCTAAATAACATACAGAGACATTTTTCCATAATGCAGTTATAATTTCTCTCACACGTTTGATAAGGAGATGGTGTTTTCAGTACATTGAACTGAGAACCATGCGTGCCTTCCATGTCTCTGTTATGCTTGAAACATTGTTTGGGAAGATTTTTTTATTCACATAGTAAACTTGGGACCATTGAGCCTTATAATCTTCTGTGTTAGGAGAAATCAAAGCAAAGGAATGACCCTTAAATGGGAGAGGATTCTAGGGAGATGGCTCAGGAATTTTAAAGCTCTTCATGTGTAAACAGCCAGCCTGAGGATTGGAGTTGGGATCTCTAGAACCTAAGTAGGCATGGTTGCCCACCTATAATTCCCACACTTAGGAGAAAGTTACACTGGATGCCCAAAGCAAGCTAACTAACTATACAAGTGAGATGGATGAACTCTGGATTCAGTCAGGAGACCCTGCTCAAAGAATAGGGTGAAAAGTGATCCAAGAAGACCTGGGAATGTTATCGTTGGGCCTTCCCAAGCATGTGCACACATATTCATGCACACACTGCATACATATTCATACTCACATGCAAATGGCAGGGGAAGGAACTGTAAAAGTTTCGTACTCGTCAGTATTTCTAATTGGTAAAGGTGTGGGACATGCTTGAACAAATCATTCTTGGTTCTCTTCCCTTCCTTTTTCTCACCATGTAGTATTTTATTCTGGGGTCTGATCTAGATAATCAATGTGTGATACATCAGAACATACACATTTTACCAATCAAGAAGCTATCAAATCCCCATCCATGTTTCCAGCTTCCTCACTTCAAGTGAAAACGAAGAGTTGACAAGGACTGGAGTCTCTGTGATGACTAAGGTAGCTCTCCTCAAGGGCCTTAAAGCCCTCACTTACTAACCTATTGCAATACCATTCCACACATTCTAACTGTACCATGGTTTTCCAGTAGAACAACATTTTGAGGCAAAAATCGGAAAAACATTCCCAATATCCATGTGTATTTATTGAGAAATTTCAATTCACCGAGACTAATCTATTTTTCTCCTATCATTGGCTTCAATTGGGTGCTGTTAAATTGTCCTTTCCTGACCATTAACATCATCTGGGGCAGAACCCATAAACACTCTCACTTGGGAATGACCAATTTGAAGGCTCCAACACTGTCACATAACTACATCTCCTCTTCTTTCTAGAAACAAGCTAAACTCAACATGAGGAATTGAAGATAAAGGGGTTGGATTTTGATTTACAAAACCATATCTTCCATTTCCTTTTTAAAAATGATGATATTTGTTCTGGTATAGATGCAAATGTGCCCCCCAAGATATGCATATATACTTGCTCACTAGTCCATGGAACTACTAGGATGAGGGGTGTCTTTTAGTTATAGTTATTCTTTTTAATAATATGAACAAATACCGGACATGAAGCAACTTAAAGAGATGTTTATTTTGACTTATGGATTGTGATGCTGTAGTTCATCTTTATGAGGGATCTGTGGTGATGGGAAAGGCTTGTGGATCAGAAAGCAGAGCAGAGGCATGCCTGTGGAAGTCCAGTTGGATATCTCCTTCTCACTGTTTTATTCATTCCAGAATTCTAGCCCATTGGATCAATCCATTCATATTCCAGCGAGCCTCTCCTTTCTCAATTAGTTCCCTATGGCAATGCCCTCACAGACATACCTCAAAACCATATCTCACTGATACCCTAGGCATCTCTTCAACCTTACAACCTAGGAGAAAAATATGACATCACTGTAAGTATTCCCTCGAGTGGATTCTTAGTACCCTATCCTCTTCTCTATTTGCTTCTCAGTCACTCTAATATAGATGGGCTCCAGTACACTAAGTACTCCTATCAGATGTATGACGTTGTCACAAACAACAGGAAAGCTGAATTATGGGTTAAAGTCTGAAACTATGAGCCAAAGTTTGTATTTCCCCCTCTAAGTTATCTTTCTTAGATATTTTGATGCAGCAATAGAATTTGGACAATAAAAATTAGGTAAATCAAAACCTCTTTTTCCCCTCTGAACATCCTTTCCCCTCTAAAGTGAAGGTCAGGTTGGGAAATAATATTGATGTATTTTTATTTCACTACTCCTGGTAGGATCATCTGAGTAAGCTGTGGTGCTCTTCTCACTATACTAATCACTCCTGGGCCCCTTTATCTTCCCCACACCTACATACTGCCTATGCTATGAAGCTCAGATATGAAGATTTTAGCGGTAAGAAAAAAAGAGGTACTGATAGAACTATTTTATGGTGTCATCCTTTGGAGGTCTGAATTGAGTGTTCTTTCTCTGTCTCTCTCTCTCTCTCTGTGTGTGTCTCTCTGTCTCTCTCTGTCTGTGTATATGTCTCTCTGTCTCTCTCTGTCTCTGTCTCTCTCTCTTTCTCTCTCTCATCAACATCATCATAATCATCTTATTCAGAGACCGCAAAACTCCCTACTCAACAAGATAGCTACTTGAGAGAAAATACAAACTCACAGAAGACAACCAAATACCAGATAGCATCACAACTGTTCTGTTCTTTACCATTTTTTTTTTCATAAAAACTGAGGAAGTAGAGACAGAGACGTTGAGCAGGTGGATGGAAGTTATCAGAGTCCATTTTCCCTCCTCTTTGGAACTTATGGGTTTCCCATTCACTTAAATCTCATTTGATAATGTAGTGCATGTATTCATTTGCAGGTATGCCATGGATATGTGAGAGAGAAGCAATTATAATGTGGAAGGGCGTTTGACCTGAACTACAAGTTCCATGAGAAAAAAAAATACCTTACTCCCTGTGCAATGCTTGGCTCGTGATCTGTGTTTGACAGTGTATTTGATGGGTTTTTTTAAAGCACCCTTTGAAAATTACAGACTTATGTGGTTCCCCCGCAAGTTCTTCAACTCAAAATTCTGCAAATATTTGAATAGCAGCTATTGAATACATGCCCATTAAACAATTTTTACTCATTTATGAAGTATTTGAAAGCCATGCTTGTGATCTATATAATACAGAGATCCAGGTAATGGTGATTCAGGGATCAATGAAATAAACCTGAGCCTATTAGTGCACTTGCAGTCTAGAGTACTATGAGTAATGATTTCAATTAAAGTTGTTAATTAAGACAGACAAGCCCCAACATTGAACACATCAAAGAAAGATCATTTGAAAAAGAATTCTTCTAGTGGCTAAAAAGCCAGGGAATCTGAATAAAATTGAAACAGTAAAAATGTGATCCTAAAAATGCTGCCTTTTAATCATCAGACGATAAATTTATCTTTATAGAAGTATTGGGAAACTTTATTTTAGCAAAATAATTCAAGTATGATGACACAGTGCCATCTTATATCTGAAAACTCATTAAACCAAAAATTTGAACTAGTGGATTTTCCAATAATGAAAGTGTTCATGCATTACAAAACTTTCCTGTGCCTTGCCGTAAGTTTAGTCATCCGTCTGCCATAATGTGTACTGACCTAAAAGCTTAGCTCTTAAAAAATAATCCCCTTTTTACTGGTCTCCTCAGCCAGTATGTGGTTTAATGTCTGTATCTTACACAAGATAAATTCCCCTTCTGTTTAATAAAATATTCCATTTTGTTAGCCACTAAGGAAATTCAGAAAAACACTCATCATTTTAATAACACTATAAAATTCTCTCCTTAAATATTGGCATCTATTTGCTTGTCTAAGTGGTTTAGTCCTGTTTCTTTATCCCCACACCCCATTGCAGTACTTACTTATGGATTTTTTTTTTGGTTTTCAGATAGAGTCTTCTCTTTGTGGATTATTTTCATTATCATTTGGCTACTCTATTATAGACATTTATTATTTTTTTCCTAAGAAAATGAACGTGTTTCTTGGAGACTAATTTACTGCTATAGTAACCACATTTCTTTTTTTTTCATGCCATCTCAAGAAGTGCTATAATTGCTGCACTGAAATTAGATGAGTGCCATTCATTTTATAGTTTTCTAAGCTGTTAACAGTAACTTATACTTTATAGTCATAGAGGGGACAAATCGTTGAGGAATCTATGCCCTCTACAAGTTACCATATCCCTCCTTAAAGAAGTGGTACCCAAAGGTCATTTTCTTTGACTCTTCACAATTAAAAACCACTTTAAAACATCTCCTACATTTTTTAAACAGTACATTCTGTAATTGCTCATAGAAGTGTTGTGACTCAGGCCTCATTCTCCCAAAGAAGGCCAAGCCAATTATGTTTATTGGACTTCAACAGTTATTGAGCGCTGACTATGTACACCATGTAAGGCACTGAACATGTATAGATACAGAAGACATGATCCTTGCCCTCCTGGTGGAGACTTCAAATTGGTTGGATCGTATATGTACCTGCAAGAGGGTAGAAAAGTTTCAGGGAGATGATAAAAGGTCAGGTTCAAGAATGGAGTTCTGGGGGTAAAGAGTAGCCGTCAACACTGAGTAAAAGGGAAGATTCGTGCATGGATAAATGGTTGTAAAAATCACTTCCCTTTGTTCCTGAAAACCTCAAACCTTTCAATTAATACTTCTTTTTCCAACCTGCAGATACTGACAAATTTATCACCCAGGAGGCTGTCCTGAGGCACAACCTCAAAAGTTGCCCCTTCAAGGCAGTGTTGGAAAACTACTCTCTTATCTCAGACCTCATCACTAGTCTTTTGGGATTAAAGATCCATTTTAGAGCCTGAAAATGGCATAGAATTCTCCCTCCAGCCAGGAAAATCTACACAAAATTTCTTTATCTATTACAATATATCATGACTCTGGACTCCAATCCCAGTTTTAAAACCTAGGCATCAGACTTGGAAAATCCTTTCCCTCTTCCTTCTCCATCTGGAATACCCGAAGGTAGCACCGAAAAGCTAAACACAGAGCAACTCAGTTCTCTAACACAGCTGTAGAACAGGAGAAATTCCAGTCTCAGAATAAGACAAAAGGCTGAATAGGGTACATATCCCTGCTTGTACCAGCCTCTGTAAGAAGGAAGCCAACTATTCCTTTGTCAGCCTTATTTCATTTGTTATGTTTACTATTCCTACTGGTGTATAGCCATGACCATTTAGCTACAGAAGGCGACTTGGGTCTCTGAGACATTCACTATTTCTGAACTATTGCCCTGGGATTGGAAATAAATCCCAAATGCAGTAGGGTTAATTTAGTAAGAAAAGTAATTGTAATGAAAGGAATAATAATGATATTTCCCTAGCCAGGACTTAGTGAAGTGGCTGGATAAGAGGTCTTGTGGTTTTCCATCTGAAGTCATCATCCCCAACCTGAAGTACTTTTATGGGAGCTTCGGGATACAGATAGGGTTTATAAAACTATAATAGAGCTCAGGATTGAGGAGGAAGGTTTTTTTTAAAAAATAGATGTACTCATGCCTATATAGTTAGATATCATACTGACCATGGCTACTGATCTGGAAATGCATATGTTCTATGGACTTAGCTAGAGTTTTGTCTGTTTGAGCTTGGTCCTTCCATTCGCACCATATTTCAGGGTACTTGGTAGTTATGTCTATACATGCCTTGGATCCCAGCCCTGCTGACCTCAGTCACAGATGAGAATTCTGAGATAATCCCTGACTTATCTTCATCCTATTTTAACCAATCCCCAAATTAAGGTCTGCCTGCACAGGGACGATAAAGTGTAGACAAAAGAATGCATATCATGAGAGGTAAACCTGATAAACTGTGTCCCATGAATTCTCTTGACACTCCTAACTATGATCCAGGAGCAGCTCTACTTACCCAATGGCCTCATAAATAACATGTCCTTCTATGTCTCCAGAAGCTAACTTGAGGATATCAGTCTGAGCTGAGAATTAAAAAGTAATCCTCTGATTCAATCTCAGCCTCTCTCAGAATAGTTTGGGTCCTTTCTTTTCATCTGAGGACCTGTCCAGTGACCTTGTAAGAACCATCCCATGAACCTAGTAGGATACCTTATACAGGGCCTATCATCTGAAAATTCAGCTATGAATGACCCTTTTTAAATGTCAGCCCAACTGACCAAGATCCTGGAGACAATAAATTCAATCTGGGTCTAGATGGGACCCAAACTGTCCAAAGACCCTAAGAACAGGACTGCTGTGGATCACACTGAAGATCCTGAAGCAGCCAAATGGTGTGGTTTTGGGGCTACTTGACTGTCATCTTAGAGGAAATCCAGCTAGTCTGCAGAACCAACAAGAAAAGGATTTACTTACTGAAGCTGATCTAAAAATCAGATGTATTTGCTCATTCAAATGCACAGACACCAACTCAAGGCTATAAGAATCATAAAGAATCAGGCAAACATTCACCATCAAAGAAAACTAATGAAGCTCTCCATAGCAACCCCCCAGGAAATGGAATTCTATGGACTGCATGAAAATAAATTCAAAATAGTCATCTTGCAGGATCTTAATGAGATGCAAGCAATCATAAACAAACAACTAAACGACACCGGGAAAATGATCCAAGAGCAAAATTGGAAATTTAATATACAAATATTTTATCAAAAAGCATGAAACAAGTGAGCACGGTAGCACACACCTGTAACCCCAGAATTTAAGAGGTGGGTAAGGGAGTACCAGGAATTCTAAACAAGCCTCAGTTTTATATTAAGTTTGAGGCCAATCAGGGATACATTAGACCCTGCCTTAAAAAGAAAAACAAGGAATGACACACTGAAACAGAAATTTTGGGGTGGGAGGCAACATAATAACACAGCTATGCAGAAGAACAAGCAAACTTGAAAACATGTTGTTTCAAATTAGCCAGTTAAGAGAACAATAAGAAAAGGAAAGTGGGTAAAGGAAGCATATGGAACCTATAGCATATCATAAATTCAACCCAGATGATAAAAAATATTTAGTTGATAAAGTATTTAGTGAATGTGAATATTTCCAAATCTTTGGAAGGACATAGGCATTCCTGCTGCTCACAGAATGCCAAGCAGGGTCACCCCAAGAAGCCCACTCTGAGATACATCTGAGTCAGAATACCAAAGTACAAATGCAAAGAAGTCTGAAAGCCAAAGGACAAGAATAGTTGGTGATATCCAAGGGAATTTCAATGGTCGCACTAGTAAGTTGGTCGTTAGGCACCTTGCGGGCCCATAGGGATTGGACACTGTATTATGCGTGCTAAAAGAAAAACTGTCAACCAGAAATACTATACCCATCAAAGCTCTTCTTCAAAAAAGCTATTCGTAGATAAACAAAAGCTAAGGAAGGGAGTTCCTTCCCTCCAGGCCTGTCTTAAGGCTTTACATAAAAGGATTCTCAGTTAAACTTCATGAAAATATGTGAAAGTAGAAACTGTACAAGTAAAGATAAAAAAACCTAATTAAATTCTAATTTAAAATACACTGTGATGATTGTGTGTAAATAGCTTTTAACTATAAAGTTTAAAATACAAAAAAATAGCTAATCAAAAATAACAGCATTAAGCTATGCATGGTAGCACATGCCTTTAATCCCAGCAAGTATATCCATAATAATTTGCTAATGGATTACATAACAAAAGAAAAAGTTTGATATAAGTAGCAGAAAATTGTGCGTACTGAGAGAAGTAAATGTTTGTAAATTTTCTATGAGGTTGAAGTCAAGTATCTGTTTGAAATAAACTATTATAATTGTAAAATGTGTTTTGCAAACCTTATGACAACAGCAGAAGAAAAGCTTCTAGCAGACATAGAAAGGATAAATGGATAGAAATAAAACCACACTATCGAAAAGTATCAATAAGTCAAAAGCAATGTCAGAAACAGAGGAAGAAAGGAACAAAGGAACAATGAAAGAGTCTGAAACCAGTGAACAGACTAGCAATAAGTCCTTGCCAATCAGTGATTAGTATACTAGTATACATGCAAACAGTTTCAGTTCTCCAGTCAAAAGACAGGGTGGTTAAGAAAACATGATCTACCAAGATTCTATCTACAAATAAAGTCATATCAGTTCCTTATCCACAAGCTAAGCTGAAAAGTGAAGGGATGGGGAAAAAATGATACTCTATTCTAAGGGAAATCAGAAGAGAGGAGAGATGACTATGTCTCCATGAGGGAAGAGTGAAGTTTCACTCAAAATGTCTCATAAGAGAAAACATACTTTATCAAAAAATCCTGTTTTAAATATATATGCACCCAATATTAGATTTCCTAGATATACAGCAATCCTGACAACAAATGGGAAAATGGGGGACCAGGAACAGAAAGCTATGTTCAAGTGATTTTGTCCCTCCACAATTGATAGATAAAGCCTAATCCATAACATAATGCATAATATTAATAACTAAGGCCTTTAAACAGCACTTAACTTCATAGTAGCAAGCCTTCCTGCAAGGACATAAAGGGCCCTTGTGAAATGGCCAAAGGTTTAAGAGAGGTCTTTCCCATCATGAGTTCTCTTGCATTTTCTTCTCCTATTGTGGGGTGTTGTAACAAGAAGGACTACACTGGATTCTGCCTCCTCAGTCTTGAACTTCCCATCCTCTAGATATTTTAGCCAATAAATGTGTGTTCATTCTAAATTAAGCAGTCTATGACCGTCTGCTACAACTAGCAGAGTGAACTCATGATTATTATAGTCATCATCAATGCTATACTATACAGCTGAAGTCTGCTAATGGAATGGAAGTTTACTATTCTCGATCCCTCATTCGTCATTATGTGAGGTGATGGATGTGCAGACTAACTTGATTGTGAATATTGTTTTCACAATGTGTGTATGTGTGTGATTATGCATCAAATAAATCTTAGTGAAGTGAGGAAAAGAGTCAATGATGAATTATTGACTATTACTTCAGTTCATGTGAGAACAAAACATTATTCTATTGACTGTTTAGGTTGAGCAATAATATGAATGCACCATCTATCTTTGTTAGGGTTAGTGTTGCTGGGATGAAACACCATGACCAAAAGCAACTTGGGGGTGTGTAAATGATTCCTAGTTCATCACCGAAGTAAGTTAAGACAGAAACTCAAACAGGGCAGGATCATGGAAGCAGGAACTGATGCAGGCGCCATGTAGGAATGTTTCTTACTGGCTTGCCCACAATGGCTTTTTTCAGCCTGATTTCTTATAAAGTCCAGGAACAAAAGTCCAAGAATGGAACTGTTCACAGTGGGCTGAGTCCTCCCCAATCAGCATCTAATTAAGAAAATGCCTTACAGGCATTTTCCACTCTACCACTCTGACTCCTGACAATGGGAGTGGAAGATGTCTCTGATTCTTTTGCCTGTTCTCGGGACCCTTTTACTCCCACTGAGTTGCCTCATTCAACCTTAATATGAGGATCTTTGCCTAGTCTTGTAATTTGTTAAGCCATGTTTGGTTGATATCCCTGGGAGGCCTGTTCTTTCTGGAAGGAGATGGGAGAAGTGGATCTAAAGGAAAGGGGAGGTGGGGGAGAACTGGGAGGAGTAGAGGGAGAGGAAGTTGTGGTCATGATGTATTGTATGAGAAAAGAACAGATTTGAAAGAGAAGAAGAAAAGAAAATGTCTTTCAACTAGATCTTACGGAGGCTCCCTCCTCTCAGATGACTTCAGTTTGTGTCAAGTTGTGTCTAGCTAGCACACTGTCTCCTGTGTCCAAATTTTGTTTTAAGAATAGGAAGGTTGGTCTAATAATTCTAATAAGAATGCTTAAAAGGAAAAACACATACATGCCTACCATAAAACAGTGGACCAAATCACCTTGACTTTTAAAAGTCACAACTGTGTATAATTTTTAAGGATGGCTTTTTGACATATCAGAAAGGAAAGAAAAATATTGATACCATTGCATGTTGAGAATCAACATCCTTATTTTGTGATAAACCTTCTAAGCATATACCTCACTTTTATTGAGACTAGCTAATTTCAATATGTTAAATACTTTTATATATTAGCACATTTAGCATTCACAAATGGCGTATGGGTCTGCAGGTTAACCGTAATCTGCAGATGGGATAACGGAAGCACAGAATGATGCAAGGCCTGCACAATACTCCAAAGAAGGTAACTTGTGGCTTCCAATTTAATCTGCTCTTAGATGAAGGCTTTCCAAAATTTCACCATACACATTCCTAACAGCTGCTATGTGAGCAAGGTCTATTGTGATTACATGAAAATGGGGGACCCTAAAGCTGGGCAAAGTCCTTGTCTGGTGGTCAGAGCAAGAAGGGAAAGGTATGGTGGTAATGGAGGGATCCAGTGCACACTGTTAGGTTCTGGTATTCTAAAGAAGGCCAACCATGCTAAACCCTCCTTACATGGTAGACCAACCAAACAACAGAGCTATGATTGGCCTCTATAACCTAGTTTTATCTCATAAGACACATAAAAGCACTCTATGTGGGGCTAATGATACAGGGAGCCTGCCTCCAATTTTAGGTTCACTAAGCACAGAAAGTGCTCAGGAGGATTGTCTGGTTGCAGTCGATGGGAGATTGGCAAGACTATTAAGGTAAGGTGCCTTTAGAAGGGATCCATCTAAAGATCAGCTCTCAGCATGTCTCCCTTTTTATCAGTTCTTCCCAAAGAATATAATGGAAAGTCAAATTGCATTGTGTTCTAGGAGCACTGTATCCACAGAATACATTAAGAAAGTCACCTTCCTGCCTAATTTCAGCTGGTCTGAGGTGCATCATGATTTTGCTTAGTGAAATAACAAAGCAAAGAACACTACTGAGCAACCTGCCCATAAAATATGTATGGTGCTGTATGATATAATAAGGCCTTATTAGAGTAAGAGCAGCAAGCACTTTCAGGAAAAACACAAAAGAAACAGCCTCATGCTATGCTGACATTACAAATCGTGGTTTCTCCTAATCCATGCTTGCAGTATACATGTTTTCTGAAAATTGCAAATTACAGAGCCTAAGAAGAAGGGGGTCGGTATGTCCAGAAAATGCATAGTTTGAGAAAACATTCTGATAAGAACTAAGGAGGAAAAGGAACCTGAGTTCATAGTTCATAAATGCTATAACAACCCATAATGGTGAAAATCAGGATGCAAATGGCTTCAGCTAGATTATTTTAATATCCTTAGATTTTGTTAATGACCATCTCCCACTCACTCATCAAAGCCCTCTATTATTATGAGAGCTTTTGAGCAACTCGTGTATAAAATGAATGTTTAGGTTTGAAGAACCAGAACTAATTTAAATCAGGGCATATTTTCAATGATCTCGTATACTCGCCAAGACTGGCTGTCATAACATTTTACTTGTATTAAGCAAAAATGATAGAAGATAATTATTATTTTGTCATCGCTGAGAACTATATAAGTTTATAACTCACTGCATGCCCTTTCTCTAAGTAGCTGAAAAGAAGACAAAATATAAATAAATACATAAAATACTTTTCTCATTGCTGTGCACACAACAAAAGCAACTTAATGAAGAAAGAGTTTATTTTGGCCTGAATACTTAAGACATAGCTCATCATGGTCATGATGGTCTGGTGGTGGACTATGCTCCAGCTTTGATGATAGAAACGGGACATCGCTTGTCCCATTGCAGCCGCAGAGAGATGAAGTCTAGTGCTCATCCAGCCTTTTCCTTCCTATTCAGTCTTGGAACCCAACCCATAGGATTGTGCAACCCACATACAGGGCATGACTTTCCCCCTCAGTTAAACTTTTCTGGAAAAGTCCTCATAAACACTCCAAAAGATGAACCTCCTAGATGACTGTAAATCCTATTAAGATTACCCATCTTGATTAATAAACCTCTGGCGAGAGTATACATTTTTTCTATGGTTAGTAAAATGAAAAAAAAAGTTTGTTTTCCTTTTAAAAAATAAAAAATAAAAAAATTTAAAAAATAAAAATGATATATATATATATATATGTATATGTATATGATGCCACAGATAAGCAAATAGAGCTTCTTTCCAACAGCTGCTTAGCAGAAGTTCTCAGGAACTCAAAAGTGGAAGCTCATTTTACACGTTGCACAATGGGTGGAACTGTTGAGCAAGACTCACAGCCTTACAGTCTGATGCTAGTATTAAAGTGTGTTACCTATACACAATCCATAATAATTCATCATTTTCTTCATATCCACATTCCTGTGCCTAGTCAGTTCATTCTGTTTTCCTCGGTGCTGAGCTGAGATTTACAATGATCTATTCCTTGGGTTAGTTATCCATCCTCCAGAATTTCCCAAGATATCTTTGTGCCTAGTCAATCTGTCTTTAGTCACTCACAGAAGAAAGGGGCCATGATGCCCATCCCTTAATTGTTGCTTTCAGTTCTTTCTCAGTCACGTTTCTGTCATCCCAGATATAGCCACCATTCCTGAGCCAAACTGAGACATATAATCACCACTAGAGCTAATTTCCTCCAGGACCTACTGATCTTAGAGATCTGACTAGGAAAGAAGGTTCTTTAATTCCTCAAGGTTATCTGGGGATTCTTAATTAGTTCTTTCTCTGGAATTGGCTTCTGAGAAGATGAGGAGCATGCCTATCCTTTCATAGGCCCCAAGAAGTCTGTGCCTTTGTGCTTGCCCTAGAGATGCCCAATTTCCCCAGGTTAGATTAGTCCTTTTGTAGGGAGCAGCCTTCTTTATTCTGCTTCATTGGATCTCCTTCCCAAATTTACCCCAAGTTTCTCAAACCCAGATAGTCCTTTACTTTCCTCTGTAAGTACTTGGTCCTCAAACAGTAAATACTGTATGATCTAGCTGACCAAATGGGCAAAAAAATATAAGCACCAAGCAGAGTTGGTTTTTTTTTCCAAAAAATAATGAGATCGAGAGGGGAACTATAGGAAGTATTTCAAAATACCATCCTACTAACCTAATGAACGCAATCTGGTACTGTACCAGCCAGGCTTCCCTAGACTCCATGAGTTCCTAGACCTGGGAACTCATTAGTTGTTCAGTTACTAAGCCTGGGTGCGACAGCAGCAATAATCTGCTGCTGAAGGCCTGAAGGAGTTTCGGAGGGTTTCTGGTTTGCAATGCATATTAGAAGCCAAAGTAAGCTGGGTTCTTATGTCAGTAAATGAACATGGCAGCAACAGAGTACATGAACTGTCTGGGGAGAAGGATCACAAGTAGGCCAAGTCAAAACTTCTTTACTTCCATCTTTTCTTTTTTGTCTTCTGGTAGTAGCCTATGTTTAGACTCTGTCTCCCCACCAGTAACCTGATCAAGAAAATCCTTCGCAAGTGTTCTCTGTGCTTTGTCTTTCTGCTGAGTCCTGATCCAGTTAGGCTGATAACCAAGAGTAACTAGCACTGTTATAGAAATGACAACGCTCTGAACTTGCATCTTATGCCTACGTGCTGACTCTCTGTGACCTTGGACAAAGAACTTGATTTTTATAGTTTCTGATTTTCTTGCCTATAAGGTAACGATATAGCTTACAGAATTATTGCACAAATTAGCTAAAGCACATTGAAGAAAGCTCTAGGCAGATTATGATCATGTGATCAGCACTTAACCAATCAGGACTGTTGATGTCCTCATCAGAGTTCTCATCAGCTTCATCACTATAGCTAGTGCTTTTAAGCAAATTGCTTAAATTTTGGATCTTAGTCCCTTCATCTGTAAAGCGCCCATAATTTCTAAGCCTTTGTCTAAGGATCAAATGGGAGGGCACTTTGTGACTTGTAATCAGTTAAGTCATTGCGGGAGAGGCTGCCATTACTGCTCTTGAAATTGAAGGAAAAGGGCAAATGAGCACAAGCCTGAACATCCAATCAAACCAAAGAAAATAACCTGCCAGAAATCTAGCCTTTTAGGATAAAGATAACTTCAGTAATGATTAAAAGTCTCTGGGACACAGGCACCCAGGACTCACGACTGTGGTATTGGAACCCAGTGCTTGGCAGTTAAGCATGACTGTGGGAACAAAATAGGGTAGGGAGATAGATAAAGCAGTGTGGTAACACGGTGACAAGGAGAAGAGTTACTTCAGTGTTCTGTTATACAGATACAAGAATCCCAGCATCTCCTGTGCAGGGATGAAGAATCGGTTTAGAACAAACTAAATCAAAGCCGAACAAATCTTTTCTCTGTAAAGGACCAGATGGGAAAGGTTTTAGCCTCTGCAAGCTTTGTGATCGTGTCTCCATCTTCATTCTGCTATTGGAGCACAACAAAGCAGCTGGAAATGACATATAGCAAATATTTGTTGCCAGGTTGAAATAAAATTTTAGTTAGCAAATCAAAGGTAACCCAGAGAGATAGTTCAGTTGGTAAAGTGTCAGCCTTGCAAGTATAAAAGCCTCAGTTCTGTCCCTAGAACCCACGAGAAAACCTGATGTGGTGGTATGTGCCTGTAATTACAGTCCTGGAAAGGCAGAGACAGGCAAATTTCTGGAGCTTGCTGGCCAGTCAGTCTAGCCTAACTGATAAATACCAGGTCAGTGAATCTATCTCAAAAAAAAAACTGGTCAGCACCTGAAAAATGACACCTTAGATAGGTATTTCTCTTACTTATACATGTAAACACACACACACACACAGAGAGAGAGAGAGAGAGAGAGAGAGAGAGAGAGAACATATTCATCTGCGAACACACAAACACCACACATATGCAGACATGAAAGATTTTTAACACAGACGCACATACAGCGTATACATCTGCATATACACAAATGCCACACATATAAAAACATGATTTTTGTTAATGAACCTACACACAAACACACAACACGTTGTTCACAAACACAATACATATGTAGACATAAAAGAGTTTTTTTTTTTAATTTCTTATCATCAGCTGGGCTTGGGTTTGGATTGTACTAGTTTTTCAAAATTCTTGGTTTGCATCATTAAGTCATTTATTCGTGACCTTTCAGATGTTTAAATATAGTCACTTGGAGTCAGAAACTTCCCTCTGAGGACTATTTTCAATATGTCCCAGGGATTGTTCATTTGCATTTAGTTCCAGGAATAGTTTGATTTTTTTTTATTTCTTCTTTGACCCTTTCATCATTCGTAGTAAGTTGTTTAATTTCTATGAGTTTATATACCTACTTGAGTTTTGTTTGCTGTCATTTTTAGGTTTTATTGCATAATGATTAGATAGGATACATACGATTATTTCAGTTGTTCTCTGTTTGTGAGTTTGTTTTGTACCTCAACATGTGGTCTATTTTAGAGAAGCTTCTATGTCTTTGTGGTAGTTGGTATGTAATTGGCCCCCGTAAGCTGATAGGAAGTGGCACTATTACTATTAGGGCATGTGACTTTGTTAGAATAGGTATGGTCTTGTTAGAGTAAGTTTGGCATAGTGGGGATGGGCTTTAAGGTCTCATATATGCCCAAACCACATCCAGTACTTCAGTCCACGTCCTATATGATGCTCTGCTACTTCTCCAGCACCATGTTTGCCTACAAACAGCCATGTCTCACCATGATGATAATGGACTGAACCTCTGTACTGTGAGTCACCCCAATAAAATGTTTTCCTTTATAAGAGTTGCCATAGTCATGATGTCTCTTCACAGGAATAGAAACCCTAACTAAGACAAAGTTACTAAGTAGAATGCATATTCTTTGCTATTTAGGTGGAATATCCTGTAGATATCTGTTAGTTGCAACATGTCATTTCATTCTAAGGTCTCCATGTTTATGTTTTTGTCCAGATGACCTATCAATTGGAGGAAATATAGTGTTAAAATTGCCTAGTATTTGTAGGGGGTTTGTGTTCATCTTTAATACCATCAGTAGGATTTCTATAAAATGTGATTCACTAGAGGTTGGTGTAGCTGTGTTTTATATTGTGATATTTTCTTGATTAGTTGATCCCTTGATTAGAATGAAGTGATTTTCCTTCTTTGTATCTACTTATTAATTTTAAAGTACAATTATATTTTTTCACATATTACAATGGCACTGTCTTCTTGCTTCTTGATCCCATATGTGTGGGATACTTTTTTACCATGTTTTCTCTTTGAGGTGATACCTTTCTTTAAAGCTAAAATGAGTTTGTTGTAGACAACAGATAGATTTATTTTGTTTCTCAAAACATTTTGCTAGCCTTTGTCTTTTGATTGCAGTATTGAGGCCGTTGACATTTAGAGTTAGTTATTATTGAAAGGTGTGTAGATTGAAGTTATTTTGATGTTCTTTGCTGGTTTGTGTTCTTAGTTATACTTTGTATTTCCTTAAATTACAGCTGCATTTGTTTTCTTTCTAGAGTCTCTCGGCTGTGCTTATTCCTGTCTTTACTTCAAAGAATTGATTCCAGTATTCTGTTTAGCATTCATATGTTGAATATGAATTTTTGTAGGCTGTCAACAAGGAACTCAAAAACAAATAGTCAAGAAAACAAATGACCCAATTAAAAAATGGGCTATGGATCTAAACAACAAGTTCTCAATAGAAGAAACACAAATAGCCAATAAACACCTCAAAAAGTACCCATAGTCCGTAGCAATTATCGTCCTTAGAAAATATAAATTAGGACAATTTTTAGATTCACCTCTCCCCAGTCAGAATGACTAAGATCACCAAAACAACTAACAACAAATGTTAGAGGAGGTGAGGGGAAATAGAAACCCTCATTCACTGTTGCTGGGAATGCAAATTGGTGTAGACACTCTAAAAATTGGTGTGAAGAATCCTCAAAACACTAAAAATAAATATACTCCTTGCCTCATGCCCAAAGGACTTGACACCCTACCCCACAGATACTTGCTCAGCCCTGTTTATTGTCACCCTATTCACAATAAACATGGAATGAAAACAACCTAAATGTCATTCCGTTGGTGAATGGATAATGGACATGCAGTACATGTAGACGGTGGAATTCTGTTTGGTTGTAAATAAAAATGAAATACTGAAATTTACAGGTAAATGGGTGGTCCTAGAAAAGATTATATTGACAGAGGTAACTCAGGCCAAGAAAGACAAACACAATATGTTCACTCTCATTTGTGATTTCTCACTCTAAATCTTCAGATATATTTATACAACACAGAGTAACCACAGAAAACAGGAAAGTATACAGGGACCATCCGTGAGGAGGGATGCTTGGAAGGGAAATAGCTGGATAAAGGCGATATGAAGTGAGAAGTGGAATAATGGCGAGGGGCTCCCACTGCAGGGGTGTGAGGAATGTCAGTACAGAAGGAGAAGGAGGGAAACATCATTTGAATGGTTGGCTAGGTTAGTCCAAGTGACTCCCAAAACAATATTGACTAGTGATATAGTAGCTATTTAAGGTAAGTCCCTGTTGCTAAAGACACCACACACTTAGGACACATGATCAGATGATTCAAGCTGGATCAGACCTGAAAGACTTCCTACATTCTAGCTTCCATGGTACCAAAAGATACTGTACAAAGTTTCAAGGGAATGAAGCAGTTAGTAGTCCTTCCCAACTGCAACACCTATGAACCACAATAGTGACCATTATGGCATGATATCTATAAAGCTGTTGGGCACAGTGCAAAGATGAATAGGTCATGGAGAGTTCAGGTCAATTGGATGCATTTGTATTACAGCTCCTGTATCCATGGCTCAGGGAACATGATGGAAGAAAGGGTAAAAAGAATATAAGAGCCATAGTATGAGGAAGTTTGCTATAAAAACAGTCTCTCCTAGAAAGAGCTAATAAACAAGGCCATAACAAGGCCATTTTCAATGGCCTTTAGCTGGGCCTGGTTGGGCATACCAGGAATCCCATCACCCAGGGTGCAGAGGCAGGTGATCTCTATAAATTGAAGGCCAACAACAAAAATGGATTCGGAAGGTTATATTTATAGAGTTGTGCAGACATAGAAGTATGTATTCTAGAAAACATTATTTTGAGTGAGGTAACCGACAATTATCACATGTACTCACTCATAGGTGATTTTTCAACATCCACACTGAGGCTTAATATTAATTACAAACTGGCCAATTTTACATCTTAAATTAACCCATTTCTAATAATCTATGTAGTGCCACGTGGCTGTGGTGTTACCTCACATCTTGCTTCTCCAGCAGCTACTGGGATCTCCCTCAACTCTGCCTTCTTTCTCTTTGTATTCAGTTTGGCTTTCCCACCTAGCTGTATTCTTCCCTGCCATAGGCCAAAGCAACTTCTTTTTTACCAATGGTAATAAAACATCTTCACAGCATACCGAGGGGTATCCAGCATCAGGGCTGGACATGGAAATGACTGATAGGGGTACCTAAGAAGGGCTGGAGGGAGGCAAGGGAAAGGAAAATAACTTTCTATTTGAGTTCAAAATTTACCCAAAAATTCAAAATTAAATGAGCACAGCAATATAAAAACTAAAAAGAGATGAAAGAGCCAAATTTAGTACTCAGATCTTCCAGAAACCCAAGCTGAAGAATAGAAGGTGCAGACGCAAAAAATAAATAAATAAATAAAGTGGAGATGTTGTGTTTGAAATCAGGATAAAGACAAAGCAGCTATTACCTAAAATCTTTTTGTAGAACATAGTCAAATGGGCAAGACAGTCATCAAACAGGCAGAAAAACAACACAGATTTTTGTGTTGGTTTCCCTAGTTGTTACAGGGAAATATCTTTACCCATTGAGAGGTAAATACACTGTCATTATATGCCGTGCTACACCTGTTATTATTTGCAAGCGTGTCTGTCTTTGTCACTGCTTTATGTAATTCTTGCTGACAAGAACCAGTATGGGGGCAGTATTCGAGCTGCAAACCTCAAACTGGATGAATGCTCAGTTATAGCTAAAAAGCATAGAGAACGGAATGGCTGTGACAGGTTCTCCTGGTAGAAAGATATCTTTCCTTCAAAAAGACACATACAGGACCATGATCCAGACCCTGTCCACCTTGTAGCTCAGCTACTGTCAACACAAAACTCCCAGTTAGTCCTTGCCAATTGGCAGAGAAGAAAGAATACAAAAACTTGTGGAAGGAGTTTATGGAAGGAGTGGAAAAGACTTTTTCTGCCTTTCCATTGGCAAGAAACCAGCCATGCTCCACCTGCTCAGGAAGCTCCATGGAGCCCAGCTAAATGTCCCCTGAGTTCAGGGACCAGGTTTTCCAAGCACATAGCTATGCTCTACTCGGATCCTATTTTAATCATTTATATTGGTCTTGGTGTCTACTCTGGTGCTCAGCTCTGAATTGGAAAGAATGAGATGTTTGCAGAAAGAACACCCCCAACTCAATTTAAAACCACTCACCTTTAAGAAGATCACTGCAATTTATCTTGGAAATCAAATCAAATTTAATTGATCCACATTTCAGCCGTTGTACCCCAAAGCAGGCCCATTGCAAGTTTCAAGATGTGGGCTTCATTGATTTTATCCTTGACATAACATATGTTCCAAAGTTCTCCATCACTTCATCAGTGCCGTTCACTGGACGTTCTCCATCTGCCTCACTTTTTACTATCTTCATTGTTCTCAATTTCTTCATGTCACCATAGGCTCCATTCATTAAATGAAGTGTTTGGTAGTTTTTGAAATCATCATTCTTAAATTCAGCTGTTCCTGTGCTGGCTGTCCTAATTCTGTGTCAAATCACAAATACAAGATAAGCAGAATCCCATGGATTTCTACTGAAGTCTAATTTTTCATTAAATTCAATTCCTAGGAGGCAGGAACATTCCTTGCCCTTTCTGTGAGGACTTTTAGGGGTTTATATTTATGCCGTAATATGTATCATTTACATCAATACGCAGTTAAGCATTTTCTCCTCTACTAACTGAATCACTATCTAAGCTGTAGAATTTCCCTTCATCCACTTTTTGTCATTATGCAAAGATACCATTATGCTCAGGAGATATTTGCCTCTAGGCGAGAGAAGGTTCCAGTACTATACTAGGAATTCTCTGAGCAACTTTTTTCGACTACATATAATACCTTCAGAGTCTCATGCTCCCAACAGCTGGAAAGAGACATTACAGGCATTTTATGTGAAACCATTATCTTTTTTGTTTTTAAAGCATGAATATTTATTATCTACTTATAAATGTTTCATTCTGTATATGCACTGGACACAGGATTCTGTTTCCTTCAATGCCTCTCTCCCCCTCATTTCCCACACCATAATTCCTTTTTGTTTCCTTGGACACTTTCCCTTCTACATTCATGTCAAATATTCACATATGATTTTATGTACATACATAGTATTTAGGAATCTCAAATGAGAGAAAACATGTATTTGTCCCTCTGACACTGGCTTAATTTGCCTAAGATGATGATCTCCAGCTGTATTCATTTTCCTCAAAAGATATGACTTTATTCTTTATGGCTGAAAAATTAAAAAGTGGTTGTGTATACAATCACATTTTCTTTTTCCATTCTGTTGTTGCAGAGGTTGCTTCCATAATGTAGCTATTGTGCTATTGTGAGTGGTGCTGCTATAACCATTAATGTGCAAATATCTGTGTAATATGTCAATTTAGAGTCCTTTGGATAAATACCCAGGAGTTTAAAGCTGAGTCATATGGAACACTTAGTTGAATTTTATTTTTTTCGAGAGGCTTCCATGCTGACCTCCATACTGGCTGGAAAAATCTACTGCTAGCAGCAATGTAGAAAGATGCCTCTTTCTCTACATCCTCACCAGCATTTGTTCTGATTTTATTTTATGACTACCATTCTGTCTGGGGTGAGATAAAATATTAGTGTGGATTTAATTTTAACTTCTCTGATTGGTAGGTAGGGAAGGACATTTTTTATTATTTGTTGATCATTTATATTTTATCTTTTGGGAAGCACCTGTTCACTTCAGCCTTATACTTGATTGGGTTGTTTGATTTTCTGACGTTTAGCTCATTTTTTTGTATATCCTAGTTATTAATTCTCTGGTATCATTCTTTTTTTGTACACATTTGTCCTTCCATGGAAAACATTTGAAAGTCTGGGACCCTTTTCACTAAATCTTGGTGGTGCTCTCCACTAATAGAGTATGCCCTCACCCCATTGAGAACTACTTCAGATGAGTGTTATTAAAACTTTTATTTTTTTTACTTTTAAAATAATCTTATTTTACATACCAATCCCAGTTCCCTCTCCCTCCACCCCTCCCACTACCCCCACCTTCTTCCCACCCCCATCTATTCCTCAGAGAAGGTGAGGTCTCCCTTGGGGAGTCTACCAAGTCTGACACATAATTTAAGGCAGGACCAGTGCCCTCCCCACTATATCTAGACTGAACAAGGTATCCCTCTATAGGAAACGGGCTACAAAGAGCCAGTTCATGCACTAGGGATAAATACTGGTTCCACTGTTAGTGGTCCCATAAACTCCCCAAGTCACAGAACTTTCACCCACATTCAGAGGGCCTAGTTGAGTCTTAGGCTGGTTCCGCAGCTGTCAGTCCCAGGTCAGGGAGCTCCCACTAGCTCGAGTCAGCTGTTTGTGTGGGTATCTCAAGCATGTTCTCGGCTCCTTTGATTATAATATCACTCCTCCCTCTCTATGACTGGACTCCAGGAGCTCAGCCCACTGCTTAGCTGTGGATCTCTGCATCTGCTTCCATCGGCTATTGGATAAAGAGTCTATGGTGACAATTAAGGTAGTCATCAATCTGATTACAAGGGAAGGGCAGTTAAAAAATACCCTCACCATTATTGCTTAGATTTTTAGCTGGAGTCATATTTGTGGTTTCCTGGGAGATTCCCTAGTGCCTGGTTTCTCACTAACCTCACATTGGCTCCCCTTTTCAAGGTATCTCTTTCCTTGCTCTCCTTTTCTGTCTTTTATCCAACTTGATCTTCCTGATCCCTCATTTTCACATCCCAGATCTCCTTCTCCCCTCCCTACTCTCCTACCACCCTCCTACCTTCCCCACCCCACAATTCCCATTTGTACTTTAAACATACTGTGATTGATATCAGAAGTATCTCACCTAAAAGTAGGTAGTTCTTTAGTGGGTAGAAATGTTCCAAGATAAAGCATATTCAAGAGATATTTGATAATTAGGCAAGTTCTATCCCTGTGCCCAAGCAATGGAACAGAGAGCAAGAGCTGGCAATGACCAAGATCTGATCTTTTCCTACTGGGAACTGAGATGGTATGATAACATGTTTATAAACTAAATGGGAAGAAGTGAATTTTAGTTATAATGAGACCTGTAGAATGTATTAGCTTCTATAGCTGCAAAATCAGGCACAACATTGTTCTGTGAATAAGTAAGATGTGCAGAGGATTTTTTTGTGGTTTCAAGCTAGTTCTTTGGTAGCTTGTTTTGTTTTGTGTAAACAAATACTGAAAGAAGCATTTGAACTGAATTTGGGAATGAGAAGGAGAAAGGGGAGAAGGCAGAGCATGGAAAGAAGTAACCATCATTTATTAAGTGATCCTCTGGGCAATGTAGACCAGGTCTTTGCACATCTCTGTGAGTGGAAATAATTGGTCTCCCTTACAGTTGAGGGAACAGACTTAGACAAGTGATGTAAAGACCCCTATACTCTACTGATATGGTCTTGAATTTTTTTCAAGGACACTTGGGCAATGTGGATAAGCTCATGAAGTAAATCCTGTATCCATACATATGCCATTTGGGGTATGAATTTTTGTATAGAGGGATAACAAATGGTAGAGTATGGGAACGAACTGGGCTGCATCTCCAGAGGTAGTTCAAAAAGAGAGGCTCTTTTGCTGGAAACAGCCTGAATTAAATTTCAGTGAGGGCACCAGGGTGAAGTGATTGGTTGAGATGAGCCACTAGACAGCTGATTCTGAATGTGAGAGCAGGTAACATCTCCCGAGAACTTCAAATGACCTAGTCATGGGAGGAAAGCTCCCCAAATAGGACTCAGTCCAATGAAAACTAAAGCATGAAAACTGGGAGGTTGCTCACAGGTTAAAATACTTACCGTATAAGCATGGAGATCGGAACTTGGATGCTCAAAAATCCACTTAAAGTGCTAAGTGCATGTGCTAGCTCACCTGCAATCCCAGCTTCAGAAGACAAAAACAGGATCCTCAAAGCAAGACTAGCCGTATTGGTGAACTCTGAGTTTGATTCAGAGAGCTTGCTTCAATCAATAAGAAATGGAAAGTGATTCCTGACATCAACCTCATGCCTGCACATGCATGCTCACCTATGTGCCTATATGCCCATATACATGAGCCCATATGCACACAAAACGTGCATTCTCTCTCTCTCTCTCTCTCTCTCTCTCTCTCTCTCTCTCTCTCTCTCTCTCTCTCTCTCTCACACACACACACACACACACACACACACACACAATTAAGAAATAATGTTTGGAATAAATGGAATATGAAGTAAATATTCTACAAATATTACATGGTTTTGCTCTAGTCTTAGATAAAATGCAGAACATGGAGAAAATGAAGTCTTCCATTAGTGATTCTATTGTACTCTAAAGCCATTCTGATTCCATGTACAACAATAGGTGATCATGTCTATCAAATGGCTCGTATTCAAGATATAACTTCATTTGTATTTCAACATTTTTACTTATCAGCCATCTGCATATTTTAAATCTGTCCTTTTCAAGTGCACCAAGTAATATACCACCATATTGCACATACTTAAAAGCAGTTAATAAGCCATTTGATAGCAACATAAAAGATAATTCCTATGCTCATTTCCTTCATGCAGTGATACGTGAGACAGAAACATACCAAAAATTGTGCATCTTGAATTTGATAGAAGCAATTGTGATATATAATTATTCCCACTGAGATTTCACTTTAATAACATTACCTTTGCCTTTTATATCTTATATCTTTCATTTTACTTCATATTGCTACACTCTGGTCTTATTTCAAACTTAAATCAGCTTAAGGGGCAGATTTGTTGCCACATCTTTGTCAAATGCTGAAGGATCCATAAGATAAACGTCTTGTTATCCTTCATCCATAGAAGAACTTACCAATGTTAAAAGCTATCTTTCCCTTGTAGCGCCTTGCTGCTGTTCTATTTATATTTTTATGAACAGAACAGCCCCCATCTCTATGTCTAATAGATGGGATTGCTTTGTGGGCTGAGCACTCTTGGATTTTTACAAGAAGCATGTCAAAGCTAAATTTTCATCACACGCTCTGAAACTCTACCCCGGGGTGTTTTCATTTATATTTAATGTTAAATCAAGGATATTAGAAGTGGAACAGATTGTTCTCCATTGAGTACAATCAACAGTATCAGCTCACTTTGAATTCCAGAAATAACATTTGGAATGTTCTTTCTAGTGAAGCACTTCAGGGTATCTGGGTAGCTTGGTTCTTGGTAATTTCAAAACTGAATCACCTAACATGGTAACAAAGGAAAGCTCTCTTGGGTCTATAATAAAATACACAATTTAGGGAAAGCTTCTAAAAGTGCAGGGGTTTTTTTTTTTTTAGAGAACATGTTTCTGATCCCCTTTAATTTCCTGCCTGTATTATGTTTCTTCAGCACAATGATCTACAAGTTTCCATTATTTGACAAAACAACACAATATAGGAGAGGTCCTTAAAAGTAGCCTTTCCCTATAATTTCCTCCACAAGGCCCCTCTCTTTGGGTTCTCAAATGTACAGTGTTTCCTAAAGTAGCCCAGCTGCGATAAGTAAGAGCCTGTAAATCTAAAGTGAAGGAAACACGATTAAAGGCGCCTTAAGCCATGAAGGCCATTTATTGACTGGCAACGCAAAAGATGAAAGGCAGAGATGGCCAGGCTTATGGAAGTTGACTGCTGAGACTTGACTTGGTGACAAACTTTTCATTTTCCATCTCTTCCTATGTTTGTTTCACACCCCCCCATCCCCATGCAATCTCTCTCTAAGTTGTGTTGTGATTATACACAAATTCGGGGATTGTGTTCTACCAACTTCACATTTCTCAATTAATCCACTAGATCAATTCTTCAGAGCATTTATTGGTCCAATATGGTGATTTTTACATTCAAATAAATTAGGGTCATTCTGGTGTGGAATATCTTAGAAGGGTTTAATGGAGTTCTCCAAAGAAATGGAAGCAACAAAGCAGGCATGTTTGACCACAGAGGTAGACAATTCCATGGCAGGCCATCTGCTGGGTACCAAGTTATTAATGTCTGTAGCCTAACACAGTTCAATAAGCTAGAAGCTGTAGCATCAAGCTAAGAGTAAAAGCCTAAGAGACACAGAAGGCTGCCAGTACCAGTCTGGAGTGCAAAGGTCAAAGATTCTGGAGCTTCGTTTGCTGGAGCAACAGCAGGAGAAAAGATCCTGCTCCAGATGCTTCATGAGAGCCTTTCCTCTTTCTTCTATACTTCCATCCTGCTCCATGGTGCCCATGTTGCTCTGTTCAATAATAACACGCCATTCTTCTCTGGAAACACCCACAAATAATCTCAGAAGTAACACTTGGAATTTCTAAATCCAGTGAAGTTGGTCCCGAAAATTAACCACAGGTATTTTGTGCTTGTCACTGGGAAGAGGGGTCCAGGACAGCCCTGCCATGGTTGTCATCACCTCTGTATGTGTGGGGAAGGTTGCTCTATAAAGGAACTCTGAATGGAGCGGAAACATTTGTCACTGCTCTTGATCTTTAGTGGCTGCAGGTTTTTCTAGAAACATTTATTATGGATAACTGTGAAAAGAATCGTAAGTAAAGGAAATAGTATGGTCAACCTATATTCTCATCACTAAGCTCAAAAGTTCTTGCTAATGAAGCTTCATCAACCTTAGGGAACACCGTAAAAATCTCTAGATGTCACATCACTCCTTTTGTAGTAATTTGCTTTATATCTCAAAGAGGACCTAAGCCCTCTCTATAAGACACCCCCACAACATTACAATCATACCTTACAAATGAAGGTCTCCTTAACAAGAATCAATATCTAGTCAGTCAAATCCCTTCCTTGGTCTCAGAAAATAATTTCTTAGTTTATGTGAGTCCAGATCGACATAAAGTCATGATTTTTGCTAAACCTTTTTAAAGATTATTTTAATCTGTGGTTTCAGTTTTCATTTCTTTTATTTTTCAAAACATTTTTGTATTTTTTATAGGTTATTATCCTAGTTACTGTTGTATTGCTGTGAAGCAACACCATGGCCACTGAAACTCTTATAAAAGAAAGCACTTAATTGGGGCTTGCTTACGGTTTCGGAGGTTTAGTGCATTATTGTCATGGTAGGGAGCATGGGAGCATGCAGGTAGAAGTGGTGCTGGGCCTCTAATGGGCTTTTAAAACTTCAAAGCCCACTCCAGTGACATACTTCCTCCAATAAAGCCATACCTCTTAATCCCTCTAATCTTCTGAAATAGTGCTGCTCCCTAGTGACTGCATTCAAATATATGAGTGTATGGGGGCCATTTTTATTCAAACCACCATAGTTATTTATTTCATAGACAGTCTCAGAGCCTGAATACTGTTGATTGCATCTCTGAGGGTCATTTCACATTAGTCTTGCGAGAGTCTGATAAACGTCTGTATGGAGTGGGTTGTGGTACTAGGTGTCACTAGCTGAGCCATAAACATCTTTTGATATTCCTTGATAGGATCCATCCATTTGTTAATGATTGCATGCCAAAGGGGAGTGTTCTGATTCTATCATTTCTTCTGCTAATATTAGCTGAATGACTCTATCAAGAGGAACTATATGCATACGTGGAGGAACAATTCCAGTGAAAAACAACAAAAAAAGTGTTTGACTGTGACTTTATTTGCCACTTTTCAAAACAATGTACCAAAAAAAAGAACCATAAAAAGGTGTTTTAAAGCAAAGTGCCTTACCATCTCTTAGAATTAGAGGGGGTCTAGTGGGAGGGTGTGTGGAGGGATTAGGAGGAGGGGAAAAATTGGGAATTTGGACTGGTATTCTTTTTTAAAATCTAGTAAAAAATAACGTTAAAAAGGGGCGTTTTAAAGGAAAAACAGCATTATAATAAAATACAGTGTGTTTAAGTATATGTTATACATTTAAGACCATTGATATTTTCTGTGTTGAGGCTCAATTTACCCACTTTCAGTAAGTAGGAGCCTATTCAAACTGGCTGTTTTCCTTTCAAAATAATCCCAGTAGTTTTTGTTAGTATAACAACGATCAACTTATATGTTTGTTGCTTCATGTCTGAAATCAGTAAATTCCCCAAGGACCCATTATTCCCATTAGTGGAAAGTACTGTTCAGTGATCTGAATGCCATTATGCTCATTGATAAGGGAAGAACTAAAAAACAATGTGAATGCTGTTGAATACACCATGAGCTCACTGACACAGATGTACTCAATTCCAAGTCAGAACTAAAGATTTCCCGATGGCTGAAGATGGTTCAGCCATTGAGAGTGAGGATCTGGGAGGAGTTGGAAAATGGGAAACCATGGTCATGATCAGAATGAATTGAATGAAATTTATTTTTTAAAGAGGGGGAAGAGAATGAATGAGCACTTTTATCTGTTTCCCACTACACATAGGGTGGTTTACAATCACCCATTAACTCCATATCTGGGATACCCAAAATCTTCTTCTGGATTCCAGTCACCTACACTCAACTTAACACACACACACACACACACACACACATACACACATACACACATACACACACACAGAGAGAGAGAGAGAGAGAGAGAGAGAGAGAGAGAGAGAGAGAGAGAGAGAGAGAGAGAACGGAGAGAGAGATGCACACATGTGTTCACATTCAATTAAAAATAAAAATAAATCTTTTTAATTGATTTTTATTGAGCTCTACATTTTCCTCTGCTCCCCTTCCTGCCTCTCCCCTTCCCCCTCCTACCCTCCCACAAGATCCCCATGCTCCCAATTTACTCAGGAGATCTTGTCTTTTTCTACTTCCCATGTAGATTAGATCTATGTAAGTCTCTCTTAGTGTCCACATTGTTGTCGAAGTTCTTTGGGATTATGGTTTCTAGGCTGGCATTCTTTGCTTTATGTTTAAAAACCACCTATGAGTGAGTACATGTGATAATTGTCTTTCTGGGTCTGGGTTACCTCACTCAAAATAATGTCTTCTAGCTCCACCCATTTTCCTGCAAAATTCAGGATGCTGTTATTTTTTTCTGCTGTGTAGTACTCCATTGTGTAAATGTACCCCATTTTCCCTATCCATTCTTCGGTCAAGGGGCATTTAGGTTGTTTCCAGGTTCTGGCTATGACAAACAAAGCTTCTATGAACATAGTTGAGCACATGTCCTTGTGGAATGATTGAGCATCCTTTGGATATATATACAAAAGTGATATTACTGGGTCTTGAGGAAGCTTGTTTCCTAATTTTCTGAGAAATCACCACACTGATATCCAAAGGGGTTGTACCAGCCTGCATTCCCACCAGCAATGCAGAAGTGTTCCCTTTACCCCACAACCTCTCCAACATAAGTTGTTATAAGTGTTTTTGATCTTGTTCATTCTTACAGGTGTAAGTTGGAATCTCAGAGTTGTTTTGATTTGCATTTCTCTGATGACTAAGGATGTTGAACATTTCCTTAAGTGTCTTTCAGCCATTTTAGATTCCTCTGTTGAGAATTCTCTGTTTGGATCTGTACTTCATTTTTTATTGGATTATGTGGGGGTTTTTTTGGTGACCAATTTCTTATCTTCTTTGTATATTTTGGAGATCAGACCTCTGTCTGATGTGGGGTTAGTGAAGATCTTTTCCCATTCTGTAGGCTGTCATTTTGTCTTGTTGACCGTGTCCTTTGCTTTACAGAAGCTTTTCAGTTTCAGGAGGTCCCATTTATTAATTGTTTCTCTCAATGTCTGTGTTGTTGGGATTATATTTAGGAAGTGGTTCCCTGTGCTAATGCATTCAAGTGTACTTCCCACTTTCTCTTCTATAAGGTTCAGTGTGGCCAGCTTTATGTTGAGGTCTTTGATTCATTTGGACTTGAGTTTTGTGCATGGTGATAGATTTGGGTCTATTTTCATTATTCTACAGGTTGATATCCAGTTATGCCAGCACCACTTGTTAAATATCCTTTCTTTTTTTCATTTGATATTTTTTGCTTCTTTGTCAAAAATTAGGTGTTCAAAGATGTGTGGATTGATATCCGGATCTTCTGTTTGGTTCCATTGGTCCTCCTGTCTGTTCTCATACCAATACCAAGCCGTTTTCAGTACTGTAGTTCTGAAGTAGAGTTTGAAGTCAGGGATTGTGATGCCTCCAGAAGTTCTTTTATTGTACTGGATTGTTTTGGCTATCCTGGTTTTTTTGCTTTTCCATCTCTTGGCTAGGCAGATTTAACATAGTAAAAATGACAAACTTACCAAAAGCAATCTACAGATTCAATGCAATGCCCATCAAAATCCCAGGAAAATTCTTCACAAACCTCGAAAAAAATACAATCTTGAGGGGAAAAAAAGGTTTTGTAGAACTTCACCTATCTTAAATCTTACTTCTGCCCATACCCTAGAATGACCTTGAACTTCAAATTCTTCTGCCTTTACTTCCAAGTGCAATTTTAAGTGCTGCTGAGTGTGGAATCCAGACCTCATGAAGCTAAGCAAGTACTCTGATAACTCAGATCCATCCCAGCCCTATCTTAAATTTTTCTTGCCTTGTCTTCTAACAGTAAATCCCAGTTCTCATTGACAGCACCATTATTGTTGGATTGTAGCATATGTCACACATACACAGCAGCCTCTGAGCAACAACAATACCACAAATAGTGCAACTACAGAACACATTAAAAATGTTTTTATTAGTCAAGGCTGGTAACTTAGGCCTGTAATCCCAGCACTTAGGAAGCAGAGGTAGGAGAATCATAGTCACTCAGTCTGAGCCCAGCCTGGGCTATATAGAGTTCTAGGCCAACCAAAGCCACTTAGCAAGACTCTGTCTCAAAACGAACCAACCAAAACAAATGAAAACAGTAATCAGACTGGCAGGTGTCTCTTTGGTTAAAGCACTTGCTGCCCAAATCTGTGGACTATAAGGTTCAGATCTCTAGAGCCCATGGAAATGGCAGATGTTGCGTGTGGCTGCTCATCTGCAATGGCAACCCCCAAAGGCAGAGACAGAATTGCTGCAACAAGCTGGGTAATGAAACTAGCCAGAGCAGCAAGCCCTACTTGCTCATAAGAGACCCCACCTCAGTGATTAAGGTGAATAAATCATCAGAGAAGTGTCCCAACACCAAGCCTGAGCCTACACACACATACAAAGACATATACACGTGTATTCAGACATACATATATACGTAGGCATTCCCACACATGTGAACACACATCTATAGATGGGCACCACACACATATATGCCTGAAAGGAAAAGGAAAGGACCAAACAGTTCATTAATTTTTTAAATAGTGGATCAGTTTGTCTTGGTGGCACATGCTTCACAGATATCATGTGACTGTTGCATAGTCACTGGGGAGAGCTCCATTTTATGTCGCTCTGCCAATAACTGGATTAAGGGATCTAATTATTTTGTCTTACATGTAGTTCCCAGGGACAGCTTTTTAATTTAATTTTGTTTCTAAAATTATGTGTAACTATAACCATTCCACCAGCTGGATATGGAAGTTCTTCATTTCATTTGGAATGCAATCTTTGGGAATTGCTTTTTAGATTTTAATTGAACCTTTAGATAGTGTACAATATTTACATGACTCCTAAGTCCACTCTATAACATACATATTCAGAGAAACACAAATCATGACCTTGTTCTTGTTCTCCTTTCTTCACTATATGTCTCACTTATTTTAAAATTTAATTTTACAATGAAATCTTCCATTGTGGATTTTTGTTTGTTTTGTTTTAAGTTGCTAGTGATTAAACTCAGGACTTTGTGCATGCTAGCCATGGAATCTACCACTGAGCTGCACCTCAGCTCCATCTCTTTGTTAAATATGAGTATGCAATCTAACCCCTCTCCATTCTTAGAAACAGTAGTATATCAGAAAAGTGTTTATTCGTGATGTTTTCTGAAGCAGCATATTCTTAACACCCACTGCATTATGTCTTCACACACACACACACACACACACATGCACACACACAGGGGTGTGAATAGGTGTGTTTGTGTGTATACAAGTGTAACTTCTAAAAATTTCAAAGATTTATATTTTCATTTATGTGGTTATCAGACAAATACATTTATATAATAGTTTAGTCCCCTACCCTATCTATACCTTTTCTCCCAAGTGATTACTTGTTTCCTACTATACATTATGGAAATTAGCAGAATAACCTTTTATTAGCTATTATACCTCCCTCTCTTCCTGAACAGTTGAGTAGAAGCAGGTTTTTTTTTTATTCCCACTCTATGCTTTCCAAACTTTTTACTTCCTCCCATGTATGGATTGTATTCACATCTGTCAGAATCAAACTGATGCAGTTGTCTCCTGTCTCCCATATAGCGTTAGTCATGGTTGTGTAGGCAAATGTGTGCCTGAGTCTCCCCACTCTGGTTCAGCAGCTGCTCTGCTGGTTATGGTGTGTATCTGCAGCTTGCACTCTGGTTGATTGCCATCATGAGAATTGCCTACTTCTTACAAGGACCTGTGAACAGGCCCAGCAGCATTCTGGTTCATAAGACACCACAAGACCCTCTCCCTCCCCCCATTTCCTTCCACACAGACAGTGTTTGTAGTTTCTCTCCATCAGCTCGTAGGGATATCTTGGGAGCTCCTGTGGCAGGTGTTATTATTCCTGGATTTTTGTCTTTGCTATCTTAGTAATCCCCTATCTTTTCAGGGACGAATCCAGCGAGCCAACCTATTTTTCCATACTTCCACAATCCTAGGATGGCTGTATTTTTTATCAAAAAAAAAGTGTACCTTGAAGAATAAGTGCTAAATATTTCTTATGATCATTTAAAACTTTAATTAGCAATGAGCAGAGAAATCTAAGCAAATGGTAATTCTCAAAATCTTAGTGAGAACAAGTTAATCATCGACTATGGAAGCATAAAATGTAGCTGATCTAACTAACAGAGGTAGTCCCCCACCCCCAAAAGTAAGTAGCAACCCACTTGTTAGGATGCACATGTAATGGCTGTGTACATTTTAATTGTCAGGAATTTTACAATTGTGAACATCAGACAAAACCTATCCTGTTTTTTTAATTGACTTTATGCAAAGTGAAGCTTCTGTAAAGTAGCCTGGGAATGATTTCCTGTATTTGTAGCCTCTGCCACATAATTAATAGGCTTCCATAATTAATAGACTTGAGTAGAGAACGTGGTTCACCTGCTCAAAATAGTAAATTCACCCACAGGGTCTTTGTTAACTTTCACCTGGGATTGAGGCACTCCAAGAAGTGGTGCTTTTTCTTACAGTTAAGCTTCCAGTTAATAGCAGGGCCCAGATCTCAAGATCTCCCAGAGGAGAATGAACTGGAAACTATTGTGACTCTACCCATTGCTATTCAAGAAGAAAACAAGGCTTTCCATCTGTTAAAACTTGCAAGCTGCCCAGTCTTGTGACGCCTTGACACAATGTTGTCATTTACGAAGTTCACACTCCATAATTGTGCAAATGAGTTACAAAAAAAACCTCACAAATCATAACATCTTAAGTGAGCTTATGGTTTTTTGTTGGCCTGCATTCATAGCTTCCCTAGGCTACATTCAGCCTGTGGGCAAAAGGTTCAATACCCTTGGGAGAAGGGGTGAGAAGGCATTTGCAAGACTTATATATTCTAAATATTAGAACTCATTAAATTTTTTCTTCTAACTTTTATAAGCTATTAATTCAGAGAGGCACTAGGGTGTTATCTGCCCACCTCTAGATTGAAAAAGAAACATAGAATCAAGGCTATTCTAGGCATCTGTCAAGCTGTAATTACCTCTTTGCTCAGAGAAATCTTTATGTAAGCCTAATGCAGATTGGCGTTTCTTTGGTTTAGAAGAACAGTCCCAGTCATGCCTTGAATAGAATGATCCTTATTAGTGATGCTTATTTCAATATATTTTGATACAGAGAAGATGTTCCCAGTATGGCCCTGACATGGGAGGTTACACTTTTAACTCAGTCATTTCTTTCTCTTTTATTGATTTTTATTGTTATTTACTTCTTCCTCTTTTCTTTCTGGTTAATAATTATTGAAGAGCATTAAGACTTTCCAAGCTTAGGTTTAAATAAATTTATAAAAAATACATATAAGGTAATGTATATTTTCCAGAAAAATTTACCTAAAGTGTAGAGGTGGGAGGGAAATGAGAGTTTCTAAGAGTGTCAGCTTTCAATCATTAAACACGTGTTCAGTGCCTTAAGTTCTGGAGTGAACTTTCAGAAGCTCACTCCAAGATCAGAAGTGTGTAAGTAGTCCAGTAGGAAGACTTCATAAGAAACTGAATTAGGAAGGTAAGAAGAAGGACTTGGTGGGGGACAAAGATGTGCTATGAGTCTGCAGGAGAATTCTAGATACATTGGGTGCTATCTAAGAGTAGTTACATCAGGGATAGTGTTTTCTAGGATGTTCCCTGGTTAAAGACCTGCCTATAGGTTCACCATACACCCACCACAAACTCAGTCATATGAGAAAATTTCTTGAAAAGAGCCGAAGCTAGATGCTGGGTGCTGGGAGTAAGAGAACCCTAGGTCAGTATATGTGTCATCTTTCTACTGCCCTGTGGTACTTTCTTTCTACTTACATGAAGTCTATTCCCTCTCTTTCTATTGTGAGCTTCTATAGGCTCCAAAGATTCAAATGAAAAAAAATGTCCAGTTCTAGTTCATTTTCTAGAAATGTACCAAACCTAAACATGGAGATGACCTATACTTAGGTCTGAAGTTTCTGTCTAGGCAAAGATTCCACTTTCACAGACTAAAATTTCTAGAGAAACTATTTTGGATGAAATTAAGTACAAAAAAGAAAATTGCCGTCAAATGTCTGCTCTTCTGATCTTTAACTCAAATTATAAATATGCAAACAGAAAAACCTGAAAGTTCTGACAGGGGTGATAGATCACCAGCCACTCAAATACCAATTAAAAGAATGGATGGTGCTGGTAAGAAATTACCCTATCCATTAATACTATATCTATGCAGAAGAGAATCAAGAACAAGCAAAGTGTCCGAGTCTCAGGCATTTCTCTGGGTATTTGGTGTATTTAAACATCATAGCATTCCTTTAAGGCAAAAATGTTTATCCACCACTGTAGTAGGACCTGCAGGCCTCTTCCCACAGCCTGGCTCCGGCCGCCTGGCTAGCTTATGCCCCGAAATAACAACAAACAAATTGTATTCATTTAAACACTGCCTGGCCCATTAGCTCTAGCTTCTTACTGGCTAATTCTTACATCTTGATTACCCATTTCTATTAATGTATGTAGCACCCAAAGGTGCGCTTACTGGGAAGATTCTAGCCTACGTCCATCCTGGGTCGGAGCTTCATCATGTCTGCCCCAGAGAGGAGAGCTATCGAGTCTGAGCTCACTTCCTCTTCCTCCCAGCATTTTGTTCTGTTTACCCTACCTGCCTAATTTTCTGTCCTATCAGGGCCAAGGCAGTTTATTTAACCAATGACCTTCCTCCATCACACCACTTAATGATGGGGACATGTACTGGAGAGTATATCACTAGGTGATTTTTTTCATTGGGTAAACATTATAGGGTATAACTAAACAAAATAAATTATGATATCAATAGGCAAGGTAGTCACAACCATTGTATATACAGTCCATCTTGCTTGGGGTGTTGTATTTTTTGTCATTGTTGTTTTTTGTTTTGTTTGTTTACTTTTCTAGACAAGGTTTCTCTGTATAACAGCCTTGGCTGTCCTGGAACTCACAGAAATTCCCCTGCCTCTGCCTCGTGAATACTGGAATTAAAGTTGTGCGCCATCGCATCCAGCTCCAACCCTTTTGTTGTTGTTGTTTTCATTTTTATGTAGTCCATCTTTGACTGAAACATTATTACTTGGCATAAAATTGCACTGTTAATTTTTATTTTGACATTAAGGCTCAAAGAGATGAAATGTATTCATTTGATAACTATTACTCAATCACTGTGTTCCAGGCACAGGGTGGGTGCTGTTTATGTGAAATAACAAACAAAATGGATCTGGTTTATTTCTTTTCATGGTGGTATGACCTAGTGTAGAAAATATATTTTTTTTAAAAAAAAGTGAAACAAAACACTTAAGTAATTACATATAATGATATTTCTCATAGAAATAAAGACTAGAATACCAGAGAAGATAATATTGGTACAGGAGTAAGAGCTTCAAAGAAGTCTTCAATGAGGATATGATGTTTAAGTTGTGGCCTAGAGTTTAAATGAGAAAAGTCAAGCAGGCCAAGAATGAAGGAAGGAAATGAGGTTGACTGACTTTCAGGAAAGCGAAGGACGAGCTGCATGGAGGTCCTTGATCTCCAAATGAAAACATGGTGTGGAAAGGTGAGAAATGATGACCCATGAAGTGAGAGGGGGTAATTGAGAATGTAAGTTGGCAAATGAGCAACAGTCAGATATCCATGTTTATAAATCAACTTTTCTTGAAACACAACCACAGTTCCACATTCAAGTATTGTCATTGGTTATCTCTACTCTATGATTATATAGTGCAAGAAATGTAACACACTATCTGGCCCACAACACCTAAAATATTTACTGTCTCCTTACAGAAAAGAAGTGTTGACCCCTTGTCTAGACCATGAAAAGAAGTCTGGAATTTAATCCAGGCAAGAGAGGAGTCAAAAGAGTTTTAGGCAATAGAATTAAGAAAGGCAACTCAAATCAGCAAGATGTCTCAGCAGGTACAGGCTCTTGCTGCCAGCCTGACCACATGGTAGAAAGAGAGAACTCGCTCCTATAAGTTGGCCTCTAGCCTCCAAACAAGTGCTACTATATTCACATGCCCTTTCCCAATAAATAAAGTACAATTTTGAAATAAGGAAATAAATGAATAAATAATAAATAATGAAATAAAAAATAATATCATTCTAGATATAGTATGTGGAAAATGGAAACCCGGGGTGAAGCAAGAAGCCATTAAAACTTCTTAAAAGAGTCTTGATGAGACTGGCTTAGAACAGTGTTTTTGGTGCAAAGAAAATCTGGGCATAGATGTTAGTACTTTGCTTTGTACATGGAAGTATAGACTGAGAGATATAAAGAAATAGAATGAAGCCCTTGACCTTCTAGCTTGGACACTGGATATGTAATAATGCTGGACTCTGAGATGAGCCCATTAGAGTATATGAAAATCCTCAGAGTTTTATGCATACACATATGTATTATATATACACAAAAGTTAATTTTTGGCTTTATTTTCAACATTACAAGTGTCTAAGATCACTAATGAAAAACTTCCAAATGTAAAGTATATGTACCTTGGCATGAACTGTTCAGCAGACAACTTTGGGACATACTGTGTTGTATAGAGACTGCTTGTTTGTTTTCCGGCCACCCAGACTCCTGAAATAATCATACAGAAAACTATATTATTTAAATCACTGCTTGGCCAATAGCTTAAGCATATTGCTAGCTAGCTCTTACATCCAGAATTAACACATTTCCATTATTTTATATTTTACCACATGGCTTACCAGCAAGGTTTCAGTTGTGTCTTTCCCCTCTGGCGGCTCTATGGCATCTCCTGTACTCCACCCCCCCCTCTCTCTCTATCTCTCTCTCTCTCTCTCTCTCTCTCTATATATATATATATATATATATATACACACACAATATATATGTATATATGTACATATATATTGTGCATATATATGTACATATATACATATATATACACATATATATTATATATATATATATATAATATATATATATATTCCAGCCTGGTTACACTCTGTTAAGCTATTTGCTGAAAGCAGCGTCTTTATTCATTAACCTATAAAAGTAACACATAGATAGAATGACTTCCCACACAATTTCCCCTCTTTTGTTTAAATAAAAGGATGGTCTTAACTTTAACATAGTAAAATTACATATAACAAAACAGGTATCAAGCAAGAATTACAGTTACAATATTTATATCTACTTTATCTTTTATCATAACTAAGGAAAATGATGGAGGAAGGTCATTGGCTAATAAAGGAACTGCCTTGGCTCATGTTATTGGTTAGGACATAGGTAGGTGGAGTAAACAGAACAGAATGCCGGGAGGAAGAGGAAGTAAGGTCAGACTCCGCAGCTCTCCTCTCCGGAGCAGACACCTCAGAGAGAGACGCCATGCTACCTGCTCCAGGGAAGACGCACGCTATGAAGCTCCGACCCAGGATGGACTTAGGCTAGAATCTTCCCGGTAAGACCGGTGCTATACAGATGATAAGAAATGGGCTAGTCCAGGTGGGAGAGTTAGCCTAGAAGATGCTAGGTAGAAATGAGCCAAACAGTGTTTAAATGAATACAGTGTCCGTGTAATTATTTCGGGGCAAAAGCTAGCCGAGCAGGCGGCTGGGGTGTTGGGGGACGCAGCCCCGCGGCCGCTCCTTATTACTACAAATGGCGCCCACGTGATGGACTAAACCCACTTAAAAAACCTGAGAAGGCTTAAAAATAAGGGAGAGAGAGTTTAACACAGATTTTTGCTGTTTGTTGGTGGCTTGCTGTAGAGAGATTTCCTGATTTGGCAACAGCAGCAGAAAAAAACGCTGTGTCATTTTAAAGCACAGCTTCTTGGGGCTGTGCCCCCAGTGCAAACTCTGGCTTTATGTTTGTGTTCCCTCTTGGGATCGGAAGGAGAGTGCTCTGAGACCGTGACGATGACTCAGAGCTCCCCGCCTGCTCCTGGGAAGAAGGCAGAATCAGGCTTAGGCAGGCAGAAGAGCATGGCGGATTCCTGCCGCCATACAGAGACGTGTTTTCAGACTGCACAGTGCTCTGCGTGTCAGATTTGGATGTAACTTGGATGAAAAGAATTTCTGTGCTGCACACTCAGTCTCAGAATTAAAGTGCTGAGTGCCGCTCCTACCTGGCAGCCCCAGAGCTAGCACAAAATGGTACATCCTCCATTTTGAAAATTTCCTAACTCAGCAGCAGGAAAAAACCTGTGTTGTTTTAAAATGCTGGCTTTCTGGGCCATCCTGCCAGGGCAAACTCTGACTATTTGAGGCAGGAGGGCCGGCTACTGAGAGAAGACTTGAGTGTTGTCTGTTGTAGCTTGCTGGCTGGCAGGGACCTTGAAACGCCATAGAGGTGTGGCTATAAACATGGCTGCAGCCTGTATATCCGCCATGAGGCTGGAAAGCTAAGGAATGGACTGGATCTAGCTGGCAAAGCCACGCCTTTAGTCCTACTGAGATTGCTTGGCAAATTAAAGACTCATGTGGTCAGAAAAAGAGAGATATACAGTAAAGAGAACGTCAAAGACAAAGAAAAATTTTAAATGATTTACAGTGTTAAAATATATGCAGACTAAAAGTTAAAATTCTTAAAGTAAACCTCTGTGACTTCAAGGTGTGGTAGCACACGCCTTTAATCCCAGTGCCTAGAAGGCAGAGACAAACAGATCTCTGTGAGTTCAAGGTGTAGTAGCAAACACCTTTAATCCCAATGCCTGGGAGGCAGAGACAGGCGGATCTCTGAGAGTTCAAAGACAGCCTGGTCTACAGGGTTATTCCAGGTCAAAGATATGCGCTCAAAAAGCAAAAAGTTAACCTAGGAATGTCACAGCTTAGATTCTTAAGCGCCTAGTGATTTAAAGGCGCAAATCAAAAGTGCTCCTGGATAGTAAAAAATTGCAGATTCACAATAGGACAGATTCAGACCACTAAATGAGTCACACTGTTGGATGAATGTACATAGGCTTGGGAGAAAGAAGAAAAAGAATATAGAGAATAAAGTTAATGGTTTAAAAAAAAAGGTAAAGTCTTTAAAGAGACAGAGTACAGATAGTTAAGAGATTAAGAGAAATAAAGAAAACTAAGCCATGTAAAAATGGAAAATTCACAGAGAGTCTGGATTATGTACATTGTGTTTTCTTTAAAATTTTTGACTGTGAAGGAGCTAAGTACAGAGAGACATTTCATTATATGGGCTGCCAAGTGGAACCAGAACAGATATCATGAGGGTATGATTTCAGAATTTGGATCTAAGGATATGATACTTTGGAAAAGAGATTCTTCTTTTGTTTTCACAGAGGATGAGACCCTGTTCATTTCTTCTATTCCGATTTGGTATGATGGACCACGCCCTCCTGAAGGGTTGGTGTGAATACCTTCAGAAAATTGCTTCACTCAACTGCCAACTGAGATGAAACTAGCACACAGGTTATACCATGAAAGACCTAATTAACGACGCCCCCATTCAGCAGGAAGCAGTTTGGAGAGAAAAAACTGCGCCCATGTTCCCAAATATAGTTTATAAATGTTCTTTTACATTTAAAGGGGGATATGATATAGACATGAATAATTTGCATTAGTATAGATTTTGCTTTATTGATAGAGATTTACGGTCAATTTTGTTATATGAATGTTTCTGATGTAACTTTTACTTGATAACTGTTTTGTTATATGTAATTTTGCTATGTTAAAGTTAAAGCCTTTTTTTTAAACCGAAAAAGGGGAAATGATGGAGGAAGGTCATTGGCTAATAAAGGAACTGCCTTGGCTCATGTTATTGGTTAGGACATAGGTAGGTGGAGTAAACAGAACAGAATGCCGGGAGGAAGAGGAAGTGAGGTCAGACTCCGCAGCTCTCCTCTCCGGAGCAGACACCTCAGAGAGAGACGCCATGCTACCTGCTCCAGGGAAGACGCACGCTATGAAGCTCCAACCCAGGATGGACTTAGGCTAGAATCTTCCCGGTAAGACCGGTGCTATACAGATGATAAGAAATGGGCTAGTCCAGGTGGGAGAGTTAGCCTAGAAGATGCGAGGTAGAAATGAGCCAAGCAGTGTTTAAATGAATACAGTGTCTGTGTAATTATTTCGGGGCAAAAGCTAGCCGAGCAGGCGGCTGGGGTGTTGGGGGACGCAGCCCCGCCGCCGCTCCTTATTACTACAGGAAAATTGTAACTATATTTATTCTTCAACTCCATCAAAGACTGCAGAAGGATATAATATTACCTAAGTAAACAGGAATTGCATTATAAGCAACTTCCAAAACTCTGGAATTGACAGAGACATCTCGCTGCCTGGACAGTCACCTAAAGTTCTTCTGTAACACTGTGGGCATCCATCTCCAGCCTTCAGGCCCATAGTATCTGGCAGACTTTCTCATGAAGCAGGAAATTTCAAAGACAGTTCCACCTATGTTGGCAGTTTGTTAGTCACTTTCTTCTGTGTCCTGCAGAATGTCTTGCAGACTCTTTTATGAAGCAGAAAACCTGAAGGACTGTCTTGCCTTCTTAGGCAACGTTAGCAGTCATTTTTCTGTGGGTCCTGCATGTCTAGTTCATACAGCATAACATCAAGCAGTCCAGGCAAGAGCAGTTTCTTGCCCAAATAGATAACAAACTCCATAAGGAGCCTCTCTGATGCCCATCTTCCTCTTGAAGTAGATTGGTGCTTCCAGGAGCAGATGTGTCTCATTGTCATGAAAAGGTCCTAAGATCTTAAAATATTTGTAAATGTATGGTACTGCACATAGGTATGGGGCTCTTGTTGTCATCATAGCATTTAGTTTGTTAATGGTAGCCTGGAGAACCAAACACTAATATTTCTCAGGTTCCATGTTATATCATAAGATTCCAGTACTGTGAATAGTGTGGGCAATAGTTTCTCTGAGGATGCTAAGCCCTAACAAGGTCTCCTACATCAAGTCAACTGATCTAAGCTAAGAGGACAGACAGAAGCTTCACTGGGTGTCTGCTCTACTCCACCCAAGGTGAACAGAATCTCTAGCCCCAATTTTTATTATCAATTTTCCCATTTTGAGCTTCCTTGTGGCATTTTCATATATAGTTTCAATTGAATTGTTCCTCTCTCCCATTTCCTTACTCCCTTCCTCATCTGTAATTTGGCTGCCAATATTTGCCTTTTCACTTATCACCACACATGTTCTGTTATCTTTCCCACTTCCTCCTTTAAGTCTTTACCCTACCTTATCATACACCCCATTCTAGTTTGCTGACATTAATCCACAAAAATACATACATAAAAAATTTAGAAGTTGGGAGTTCATATGAAAATTCACACATCTCTTAAGTAATGTGCCCAACTTTTTTGACTGAGGTTTTCTGTCCCACCAGGTCTCACAACCATTTAGCCCCAAAGAAATCACACAGAGGTAGACATTAGTTATAAACTGATTGGCCCATTAGCTCAGGCTTCTAATTAACTAATTCTTATAACTTACATTAGCCCATAATTCTTGTCTGAGTTAGCCACGTGGCTTGGTACTTTTTGTGGTGATGCAGTCACATCTTGTTTCCTCTGAGGCTGGGTCACAACTGCAGAATAAGCTTTCCTCTTCCCAGAATTCTCCTGTTCTCGTTGCCCCACCTCTACTTCCTGCCTAGTTCTCCCACCTATACTTCCTGCCTGGCTACCAGCCAATCAGCATTTTATTAAAATACAATCGACAGGGTACAAACCATTGTCCCTGAGTACAGCCCTGGTTTAAATTTGATACAGTGTAAAAGTCTGAATAGCTACTCATGTGGAATCATTTCTGGGGACTTATATGGAAAGTCCTGTTTTTTAAAAAAAAAACACAACAGATTGTCATGGAGATATAACACGTAAATGGCTAGTTATTAATTATGCACAGTAACTACCTGTTCTACTCAGATTTCCACCAGCAGTTTGATAGACATGGAGTTTTGTTTGGGTGCAGTTGTTTGAGGTTTGTTTCCCTCACCATCTATCCTGAGGATTGAATCTGAGACTCCCAAACTCTAAGGATAAATTTATAATGTATCATATAAGTCCTAAAGGGACTGTTATGATCTCATCTGAGCAAATGAAAATTTTAAAAGAATCTCTAATGTGCGTCTTATTATCACACCTCACAGCACTTTTAAATGTTGATAGTGCAGGCAGCAGATACAAAAAAGCAGAGCTTTACAGTTTTATCCAAATAGAATTCACAGAGTAATATTCTTCTACTTACTGTATATCACTGTGAAATAGTCCTTCATATTATGATTCATTTAGACTTCATTGTTTTTTTTTAATTTTTGCTGCCTTTTTATTTATTTTTAGATTTACTTATTTATTTTCTTAGGTTTTAGTGTTTTTTGATTTTGAGACAGGGCACCCTCACTGCCTGATACATATAGTAGAACATTCTACTCAGCCTAGTCAGATCTTGAATTGAATTCAGCCTCCCAAGTGCTGAGGATACAGGTGTGTCCCTCCAGGTCAATGCTTACATTATTCTTTATGTAAAATAAATTATATCACATATCAGATAATATTTAGTAGCTTCAATTGGTCTTTTTTAAAAAAAATCTTTTCTTCTTGCCTCATATTGAGTACATTCTCCTCTTTTACTGATTTAAGGATTGATTCTTGCTTGGGTGCTGACAAACTCAAGAAAAAATGTTTTTTTTTAAGGTGTGAAAATTAGCAGCTGGTTTTCAAAGGGTTATTGTTTGTGCTTGGGGCAGCATCCTTTGTGATCCACTCTAGTTCTGGATCTAAGCTTCCACTTAAAATTCCATTTAGAAGCAAGAATGAAAACTACACCAGCACTAAAACTGGACGATACAGCCTCGACTGTCTGTGTCATAGAGCCTTGAAAGTGGAAAGAGCAAGAGACAGCAAGACTGCCGAAAGCGATGTGTTATATCTTAAGGGATGTGTCAAGGAACAGAGCAAGCTGTGCTCTTGGGTTCTGTAGGGAGGAAGCTCTTTTTCCACTTGTGTTTGTTTACTTGTTTTATCTTTTTTTTTTAGCCCCAGTGGGTAACTATTGTGGAGAAGTAATCTTCCTGTGATTCTTTCATGTAGTACATGGATAGCTTTGGGGAGTGAAACCCTTTCATTTTTCACATAGCCAGCCTCAATGCAAACTACAAACTCTCTACATGTAAAATGGGAAGTTCTCAGTTTGTGTAGCTCAAGTGCATGTTCAAAGCAGATTTCCCAACAGAGCAGAAAACAGGATTTCTCTTTGCCTTTCTGTGGATAAAGTGCAGCCATTGACCAATTTGTAAGGAATTTTCCTAGGGTGAGACTAAACTCAACAGAGAGGCACACTTTAGAAACATAGTAGTAATTCCACCACCATCCTTCCCTCAGTGAAAATTCTATAGTGATTTACTGCAAAGCTTTTAAGAAGGATCAGGGCATTGCTAGCATTTCTGCAATTTTGAGGTTTATTTCAGAATAGTCATGTTTGAACTATGCATTTGTTCTTACTTAACCTGAATTTCACCTTCTGATAAGATAATCCAGTCTGTCCTATGAAAGTTTATACAAATATCTGCTTGTTATCATCTTTTAATTGAAGCTTCTTTGAGGCCATTATTTTTACCCATGCCAATATTTAAAATAGTACTTCCATTTTGATGCTTCACTTCCCCCATGTATATGAACGTTTCCAACTAGGATGAGAGTTTCCCAACTCTACCTGTATGGCTAGTATTCAAGCACAAGACCAATCCTAGCAGAGCTCTACATCATTCCAATTTCTTGATGTAGACCATTAACCCTAAGAAACACCGGAAACCCACACTACTTCTACATGCAAAATGCAGGGCCACTAAGTCCAGAAAATAGAACCATTGCACTTAATTCCTTTTGTGCCTCTTACCTGCCCAGTCTTAAACAACACTCCTAATGGGAGCCTTTTGGACACAGATTTCTGTTGTAATAAGGAAAGAAGGGCAAAGTAAAGAGAATCCATGGAGTCTCCACCAGAGACAGACATGCTGAAACTTTGCGGGTATGCCATGACATCGTGGTGATGCACAGATTAATGGAAATTGGTTAAATTAAGATAAGTATTAGACAATAAGACGCTATATCTAATGCGCCAAGGAGTGATTTAATTAATACAGTTTCTGTGTGGTTATTTTGGGTCTGAGCTGCCAGAAGGCCAGAAAACAAACAAGCAGCCTTCTTTCAACAGATTTCCCTGGATACCAGGATCTCTGTGACACCAGGTCCTTCCTTACTGTGACTTGGTAGTCTCCCTGTAGCTACCTCTGTGTTAATTTTGATTCCCCCACCAAGCCAACTCTGAGGAAAGCATTTCTGTGTATACAGTTAATTCCAATTGTACCCACAAGAAATGCAATTCAGAGGGTGAGGAATAGAGAAAAAGAGATGAAAAGGCTAGCAAAGTTCACAGTAACAGAAACAGCGTGATACCGACACAAAACAGCCATGCACACCAATGGAACAGCAGAGAAAATCTAAACATGAGTACATGGTACAACAACCATCTGCTATTCGACAATGATGCCAAAATCATCCACTGGATGAAGGAAAGCATTTTCAACAAATGCTGCTGGAAACACTCAGTATCCACATGTAGAAGTATGAAATTGATATTGTATCTATAGTGCTGCATAAAGTAACTCCAGTGGATCAAAGACTTCAATGTAAAAACCTGAAACACAAAGTGCTAGAAGAAAATATACTTAGTACTCTAGAATATTCAGGTGTGGATATGGACTTTCTAAACAAGACTCTATATGCTCAGAAATTAAGACCAGCAGTTGACAAGTGAGACCTCATAAAACTAACAAATTTCTATACAACGGAGGAAACAATCAATTGAGTGAATGAGTCCAAAGAGGGAGAAAGAATCTCTATCAGTTATACATCCAGTAGAAGATTGATATCCGGGATATATAAAGAACTAAATAAACAAAAATCAAGAAAACAAATAATCCAATTAAAAAGTGGGCTATGAATGTGAACACAGAGTTTTCAAAGGCAGAAAGAAAAATAGCTAAGGAATATCTCAAAATGTGTTCACATCCATAACAGTTACAAATATGTATTAAAGCTATTTTGAGTTTTCATCTCAGTCAGGGTGGCAAGAAGATCAAGAAGACAACTGACAAAAAATAGTAGTGAGAATTCAGAGGAAAGGGAACCCTCGTTTACTGTTGGGTGTTGAGACAGGTGCAGCCACTATGAAAATCACTGTGCAGAGTTCTCAAAATGCTGAAAATAGATCTGCATATGATCCAGTTATGCCATTCCTTGGCATACATCCAAATGGCTAACCTTAAAAACAAGCACATATGGGCAAACTAAATGGACTCATTAGGGTGTGTGTGTCTGTGTGTGTGTGTAGAAAACAATAATAATTTTGGAAAAAGAGGTTATAAATATGAGAGGGAGTTGGAGAGTGCTGATAAATGGTGGAAATGCTATACTCGTGTACTAACTTCTCTAAGAAATGGAGAAAAGGAGGAAAAAGGAAAAGATAGCAAAATAGAACTCACTATGTAGAACAGGCTAGACTTAAACTCAGAGATCAGCATACCTCAGTCTCTTGAGTGCTGTGATTAAAAGCATGCACTACCATGCTTAGCCTAGATGGTAAGTTATAAAACCATTTACCATTGTGGGAAAATGCAACATCATCATCTGGAGTAGAACTTTTTTTTTTAATTTCAGTTGAATACCTTAGTTATTCAACTGAGAATCAACTTGATTGGAGTAATTATACTTTGAATCCTGTCTAGTTTTTCTCTGGGAGGTAATTCCCTGACCCTTCTGCTGAAGCATATATGGCTAGGGTAGACTTTAGCAGAGTGATCTCACAGGCCAGTAGAAGTGGGAAAGGAACCCTAGTTGTCTGCCATAGCTCTGAATATTTTCCACTGTTCATTTCAATAGAATCTCTATTCTGTTTTTTTTATTGAGAAAATGAGAAAAAAAACAAGTTTCCACCTCTTCCCAGCCTCCCATTTCCCTCCCCCTCCTCCCACCCTTCTCCCCCTCCTCCCACCCTTCTCCCCCTCCCCCACTCCTTTCCCCCTCCCTCTCCAGTCCAAAGAGCTGTCAGAGTTCCCTGCCCTGTGGTAAGTCCTAGGTCCTCCCCCCTCCGTCCATATCTAGGAAGGTGAATATCCAAACTGGGTAGGCTCCCACAAAGCCAGCACATTACATAGGATCAAAACCCCTTGCCATTGTCCTTGGCGTCTCATCAGCTCTCATTGTTCGCCATGTTCAGAGAGTCCAGTTTTATCCCATGCTTTTTCAGTCACAGTCCAGCTGGCCTTGGTGAGCTCCCAATACATCAGCTCCGCTGTCTCAGTGGGTGGGTGCACCCCGAACAAACCTTACCATTTCATCTCTGCTGTTTTCTGAGATCTGCTCTTTTCTTACCTTATCCTGCCATTCTCTTGGCTTCTCATTATTAATTCATAGGCCATTATTCTTTCCGAGCTCTTCAAACTTTGTGCCTGTTCATTACTTATGTTCTCTAACAGAACCACCACAAATTCTTCATATGTAAAGATATTCCCTAGATGCATTTAAGAGCTGACACCTCCTGAGCTCTCTTCCATATGCAGGGTTAATCTCAACATTTAAATATTCAATGGGTAAATGCCATCTCAGTTTCTCCATCTCCTTCATTCTCCCCTCTTTCAGTGTTCTATTTTTAGCAAGAACTCCTATCTCCACACCTTGAACTTTTTTGACACTTACAAAGAATCGCTTCTAATGTCACAAACTCCTGGTTACTGAACTGCCTCTCCCTGAGCCCTTTTCTCCACGCTCACTGATCCTTCCTTTGGCCTTTCTCTTGGTCTCCCTATTTACCACTCAACTCAGAGACTTAACATATCGGGTTAATGGCCTGTCTTCAGAAACAACATTCATATTAATCCCATAGATTAAAAACTCACTGTGATCAGCGTCATGCTGACTTGACTGCAATCCTCACTCCATGCCATCCTGTAGGATGGTGGTAACCACATTGACACCACTCCTGACTACACTGTGTTATTGCCAGTCTTATTATTCCCACATAACTAGTTGGTTTTTGTTTTTGTTTTTTTAATTCTTAGGTGTCCCAACATCCAGCTCCCAAATAAATACATGGAGATTTATTCTTACTTATGAATGCCCGGCCTTAGCTTGACTTGTTTCTAGCCAGTTTTTATTAAATTATCCCATCTACCTTTTGCCTTTGGGCTTTACCTTTCTCTATTCCATATACCTATCTTTACTTCTTACTCTGTGGCTAGTTGTGTGGCTGAGTGGCTTCCTCCTCTCCTTTCTCTCTGTCCTCCCCTCTGCTCCTCTCCCCTCCCCTACTCTCCCCTCTCCTTTCTCCCCTCCCCTCCACTCCCCTCCCCTCCCCCTCTCTTTCCCTTCCCTTCCCTCCCCTCCCCTCCCCTCTTCTCCTCTCTTCTCCTCTCCTCTTCTCTCAAGCCTAGATTTCTCCTCCTATTTATTCTTTCTGTCTGGCAGTCCTGCTTATCCCTCTCCTGTATAACTATTGGCTATTCAGCTCTTTATTAGACCAACCAGGTGTTTTAGACAGGCAAAATAACACAACTTCACAGAGTTAAACAAACTAAACATAGAATTCAATATATCTTTGTATCAATAAACAAATATTACACAGCATAAGTGAATGTAACACATTTTAAATATTCTGCAACATTCTCACTCCATGTAATTCCTTTCATTTCTTTGCCTATCTTTTAAGCCCCTCCTGTAAGTTCGACTACTTTGAAAACTCTTCCTGGAGTATAACTTTTCTCATATATATCCTGGGAATGGTTAGTGCCTTCTTCCCTCGTGTTCCATGTACCTATGCATGCCTCCACATTTCACCTTCATTGTCTTCATCTGTTTACCTATCAAGCTAAACTACGAGCTGCTTGAAGACAGAGAACCTGTCATGCTCTTCACATCCTAGCTTAAGACCATTGAAACCATTATTCTTGTGTCTAGCTTCCTTCTGAACAGATGAATGAGCTTCTGAATTCTACTACTGGTGACAGGCATTGCAGGGCATTTCTTGCTGTGTGATGCCCACCAAAGCCCATGTAATACTCACCCAGTTGACATTTCACCTGCTATAGCATATGCAGGCTTGGATTCAGAACTGTTTTGGTGCATGGGTAAGATTCTCATACTTTGTAGGAACTCTTTCCCAAAGAGCAATGCTTACCAGAATTAAATACAAGATCTTCCTCAATTCTTCCCTGATTTAACTGCAAATATGTCTCGCAGGTGCCAGTCCCACCCATCTTGAATCCAAATTATATTTGAAAGCAGATTTTTCCTTTACTGGACCCTGTATATGTCTGTGTGATGCCCCATCTTTATTACTCCAAGAAACTACTTTCCTTGGCAAGTTCTAACCCATCGATCAAAATCCAGCTCAAAGGCTGCCCTTTTAAGGTGTTCTGTTAATTCCTTTTCTATATCCCATAAGTTGTACTTGGTTCTTTTGCCTTTTGCTTTCAGGATATCTGTAGTAACTCTGTCCTGTAGCTCTCAAATCCAACCTGCTAGGCGAAGCGAACAAGTTGATTAACTTGTCTACGCCTCTGTTGAATGAACTCCAAATTGAAGAGGTGATTGGTGCCCTTCAGCAGCACTGCAGAGATTGAAAGAATCCTGTTTTTGAACTTGTAAAACAATAATTCTGTATGTAGCTCTAATACAAAGTGGTTACAAAGCAATCAATAAAAGCAAAATCCCGGGATGTGACTACTTTCAATATTGAAGATAACTTCATTGTGGATAGAGGGAAAGAACATTGGTGTTCCTGGTCTGGTTTAGACTCCTTCCATTACCTCAAATGATTTGTTGCACCTTGAACATCATGTATAATCTCTTTGAAGAATATCTATTTTCTCACAGGTGAAGTAGAAATAACAAAGTCCATTTAACAGAATTATTGTAAAGACTAGAAACGATGAGGGTCAAGCAACTTGACTCAGATTGGCTTAGTCATGAAGAATATTAAGTGGAAGCTGGCATAGCTGTGATAGCAGGACCCCAAATAGTTCCCAACACTCCTATAGGAGCCTGCAAGACTAAGACTCACACCCTAGGAGGGAGACAATATTATGTGACTTGACAATGCCTGAGAAAAAGTGACTGTCAGACCCGTGAGACAGAATTCTATCCTTAGAGGTGATACTGCTGACCCGGACAAGTGTCAAGATCTTACTTTAGAATCCTGTTTTGCAACTCAGTGCACCCCAGGGTTCTCTGAGTCATGGCTAGGAACAGTCTAGAGCGTCATCTCAGCTTCTTCAGAAGTTATTCTGGGAACCTCAAGGATGGCGGGTTCAGAAAGAAGCTCCAAGAATGTGTATCACACATGGGAGGAGGGAGAAGAGCCATTCCTTATGTGGTAATAGGATGAGCCAACTCTATCACTTGGCTAGACTTTCCTCTGGGTCTGCTGACATGCTGTATTGTGGAGCTCCAGGAGCAAGGACTGTGTATGATGCCCTGCCCATATTCCACCCTCCTTAAAGCTTTCATATTGGACCCAGATCCTTCCGAAGCATTGATCTGTGATTATATCATGGTAGCGAGGCCCCTGCTATTGAAGAAGGAATGAAGAAATTTGACAAATGGGGTTTCTTTTTTATTCATGGCATCTAAGGTTAAAAACATTTTAAACTCTAGAGCTTCTGATAGTCAACTCTTATTTGAAGTATTAATAATAATTTCCCAATATATAGATGAGGACATGAAAATACTTCATGAGTGTGAGGTATTTTCCACACTACATGGCTTACAGTAGACATGAGATAAATGGCTGCTTATACAAGAATATGCTCTGAGAATAACTTTGGCTAGCCTCAAATGGATTCTGAACACCTCTCAATGTTTTTATAATGAAGCTTTGTACATAGTAGTTGTAATGGTTACTGTGCAGTTGATAATATCTAAGATCACATAGGTGCCATGCCTTCAAACACACCCGTGAAGGATTCTCTAGATTAGGGTAGCCTCTTGGCATGCCTCTGTGGTGTTGTTTAGATTAGGTTAACTGAGATGGGAATGCCTGACTGCCTTAACTATTGGCAACACCATTCCATGAGCTGGAGTCCTGGACTGAGAGAAAGTGAGCTAACACTATCACTTTTCTCTCTCCCATTCTTAACTACGGATTACTACATCCAACTGCCTCAAGCTCTTCCTGCCGTAACTTCCCTGCTCTGATAAAGTGTATCCTCAAACTATGAACCCAAATAAACCCTTCCTTAGGCTGCTGTTCTCAGGTATTAATACAGTATTGTATTGTGGCAAAAAATGGTCCAAGAAACTTGTTCTCTCTTTTCCCATTTTTTTTCTCTCTGCTCTAAGAAGGAGAAAAAGAAGATGGGGTAATCTTGGAAGTGTCAGAATGAGTGATTTCTGGATAGTGTTCTGAAGAGTATTTGAAAAAAAAACACTTAGCCAAATACTCTAGATGAATGGCCATCTTACTCCATTTTCTGTTATTGTAACAAAGTGTCTGAGAGTGTGCAGAGTGTGCACTTGAAAAGAAAGAAGAAGTTGATCTCTAGTTCTAATGGGTGGAAGTACCAAACACCACTGCCTTAATATCTTGGCAAGGGGTGACCAAGGCATGGAGTAGCCTAAGTTTCTACCACCTTTCTCTGATGAGATGGTATGAACCTGTTTATGAAACACCTATGACATAATTACCAATTACCTTCTGTGAGATACGCCCACCTCATCATCACAGTGCTAGACATCCCACTTTCCAGCACCATGACACTTGAAAGAAAAACTATATCAAATCATAGGAACAAGTTTATACAAATTTCTTTTTTAAGATACTTGTTTACTTAGTGTGTGTGTGTGTGTGTGTGTGTGTGTGTGTGTGTGTGTGTGTGTGCAAGAGGCAGTAAAAATTAGAAGGCAGCTTCAGATCCCCCCATAACTGGAGTTACATGTGATTGGGAGCCACTTTCTTGGTGCTGGGACCCAAACCCACATCCTCTGCTAGAGTAATAAGTGCTTTGAATCACTGAACCATCTCTCCGGACCCTTGCTTATATTTCTTGACTACTATAGGACACTCAGCAACTGGAAGGGTTTCTAGAAGATGCAAATGTATGTAGTTTAAAGTATTTTCCAATTTATCTGTCTTCAGGATGAGAACCAAGACAGCCAAATGGTACAAGAGAATATTCAGAAATTTTTCCAGCCATCTGGGGGAGCCTCTTTTCCATCAACTGAGTCCTAATTACTTTCCTAGAATGGCAATCCGGAATGGGCAAGAAATGGCTTAAGCTACATAGTGTGTCCATATAGTCTCAAACAGTCTGATGGATAATGGGAACTTGTTAAATCCTTGAGGAATGAACTTTAATAATTTTTAAAGTGTAGGTAGATAAAAGGAAGTAATTGCACAACTACAGGGAAGGCCTGCTAATGGAACGGACGATAAAGGAGTATTTAAAACCATAATAAACTTGGAAATCATCACAGAATTTTGTAAAATATGTTATTGTTTGAGAATTTCATACATGCATATAAAAGTGCTTTAATCAAACCTACCATCCCTTTCTTCCCTGCCATTTCTCCTCCATCCTTCCCCATGATTCCCTCCCAGTTTTATATACTCCTTTTTTAAACTCACTGAATCCACCAAGTGCTTCCTGTATGTGCATGTGTGTTGAACCATGTCCTGGAACGTGGGTAACCTTTCAGAAGCTGCAACCCTGGAGAACATGGACTCTTGTTATAATGCCTTAAGAACATCATTTCAGTTGTTTCTAAACAGACTGGAGGAAAACAAGACAGACACTCCATTTCTTCCTAAAAGTTGTTTTTCCAAGAATAGTTGCTGGATGAATTAATTTCAAAAATAATGCGGTTGTCACAGAAACCATAAGCTTCTTGTCTCATCTCACTTAGATTCTTATTTATAGAATCAAAGTAGGAATTGGATGTCTGTCATTAAAAATTGCAAAAGAATGATGTTCAACCTAAGTTTCTCAATATTCAGTTCAAAACACACACAGTCCTTTGCACACTTTCTTTTACTAAGCCTGAAGCATCAGCACCTACCCTGGAAACTAATTTACACTTGGCTCAGTAAAACATTTTCTGGGCATGTTGAAATTACAGGACATGATGATGATCATGATGGCTATAGTCATACTACCAAGAAAGGCACCCTCTTTGCAGTACAGACTCTAGATACTTGCTGGACCAGAGTGACTGAAGAAAACATTTTCCCCATCATTCTACCTCCTTCTAAGCAGTGTGTCTGAGTAGCAGGGGTTTGGTGAAATAGATGAAGTTTACTGCAGCAAAGGCACTCGCTGAGAAGTACTTCAAACACACTATTCCTACTTCCTTGAAACATTTTCTCTCCTCCCTCAATTCTCGCTCTTATCCACATCCACCCACAAAGACTTTTTCTTTCTGGCACTCTTCAAGGAAAAATAATGAGAAGGGAAAAAAAGACTGGAATTTATGTAATACCTTCCTTCTGAGACACTAAAAGCAGTTCACCCATCTATAATTTGTTCTCATAACAGTCCCCTGAGCAGGCCTGTTATTATTATTAACCTCCTCATTATTATTATTTCCATTTTACAGTCACATGTCTTGCTGCTGAGCCTTTTAGCTAACACTTCATTTCTTGGATGATATTAGCCCCTTATTCTAAGTCCAAAAAACAGACTTCTATCTCCACCTCCCATTTGTGACTGTGCCACATATTCTATTATAATTTCTGGACCTCTGCTTAATTTTATCATTTAAAAATGCATTAAATCCCTGTGTTGTGAGAGCCTGCAGGATTGCGGCATGGGAGCCAAAAAGAACACTGAGAGAGAACAGAATCACAGAAACATCTTCCAAGCTCAAAAGGAAATGGAAAGGAACTGTCAAGGCTAATTGGTTTGAATTGCATAAGCATATTTTTTTAATGACTTTGTATATCAACTTTGCAGGTTACATTATCAGTCTCTTTTGAATCTCTACTAGTTCAGCCTCCAAATTTATGTTGGCTCACACATTTTCATATCTCAAAAATATTTCCTACATTCTGAATTCCTGTCATCATTTTATATACAAGGTCTCCCCATGGGAATGTCCTGACTTGACACGAGCCACTTGCCAGTGATCTCTTCTAATTGCCTTAACAGTCACTTCTTCCTTTGGACCACTACCGAATTTTATTTTTGACATAGACAGATTTCATTCAACAGGACAGATGTTGAATCTTACAACTCCTGTGCCTGCCTTCCTTCTTCGTGTTCAGTGACATTCTCTTTATGTACCAGCTGCCCCATTCAATGACGGCTGTATCAGTCAGCTATCTTCTTCTAACAGATAATGACAAGATTGTAATGACTTCCTGTATATTTATTTTTCTGTGTCTCTGTGTGTGTGTGTATGTGTGTGTGTGTGTGTGTGTGTGTGTGTGTGTGTGTGGTTAAATTTTCTACTCTAGTTATTTTTAAAGCATATAACTGGCAACATTAATTAAATTAACAATATTATATAATTATTATCACTTCTAAAATTTCTGTCACCTCTAAGAGCAACTGTATACTCATTAAGTGATAATACTCCATTCCCTCCTTTGCAGGCACCTAGTAACCTACTGTCTTATGTTTTGTCTCTATCAATCTGCCCGTTCCAAAGGTTTCAAGCAATATCACAATCCCAGTAAGTGGAAGGGGAGTCTGTCTAAAAGGCCACAGGGATATCCATGGATTGGCCACTTATTTGTGAATCTATCTCAGAACACTTACATTGGACACTACTTGAAAATCTTCAGTGTAGCCTAAGATTTCTCTTCTTCTAGATTGAGAATCAAATCAAATCTGTTTGGTTTATGCGATTTGTTTTCAAACCACATAGCAAATTAATGTTGGAGCCAAGAGGAGTGTGGATGTTCTTAACTCCTTGTTCATACTGTGTTGAGCTCTGTAAACTTTCAGTGGCCTTACTGGCCTATGATAATCTCTTCTGTTTGCTGTATCCTCCTGTCTGCATCTTCAATTTGCCCTCGCTTCAGCTATATACCATAGTTGGATGCACTCACTGTTCTCAAGTATGATTAACCACAAGTGAGGAACTCAGACATATTACTGAAAACAGGCTTCATAACACAAAAGTAGAAGAGATTGATGAACAGGATGTTTTATATATATATATATATATAAAACATCCTGTATATATGTATATATATATATACACTTCTCATTGATTTGCATTCCATGGTTTACTCAGCTTGGTTTCTTATCCCACCTGGGGCCACATGCCCAGAGATGGCAACTTTCACAAGTTAGGCCCTCTTTGATTAGTTAGCAATTAAGAAAATACCACATAGACATGCCCACAGGCTAATCTTCTAGAGGCACTTCCTCGGTTGTAACTCACTCTTCCCAGGTATGCCTGGGTTTGTGTCTAGTTGACAGCTGAAGCCAGCTAAGACAATTATATTAGACAGTCATGAAATACAAGTCAATACTCTCACTCACATAGTAGGTGTAGAGATGTGGAGAAAATCCTTAGCATCTCTGAGTTCAGTGTTGTCTAGGTGGAATGAGGCTAATGCTAGTTTTGTAGGATGTTCTAAGTGTGAATGTAGAGGAATCACAGAATCTTCTGTTAAACATCATTAACACTCATCATGTTGGGGTTATTAGTAACGCTTTCAAAGTGCCACCATGCTATTTTCTAAGTATTGTTCTTCTAGAAGACCCATCCCTGAATTCTGTATAATAACTTAATCATTAATGTGTGTCTTGTGGAGTCTGAAAATCATGGGTCCATGTACTCCTTCTGCATTACCCGACTGTAAACTGAAGTTCTCAAATCAATTTATCTGCACCTAAGCTTTCTAGTCTCCAACTGAGGCTTACAGCGCCTGGAAACTGACTCACTAGGAGTCCTAAGCAATGTGAAAAATGCATAGTCTCCTATGGAGTGCTTCTTACAAATATTTCAAGTTTCTCTCAGTTTTGTACCTACTCAGACATAGGGGAATATATTTGGTGGAATGTGAGACATCAGTACTTAAAATCTTTAGAAATCATCCTGTAGTTTTTCAAAACACAGCCTGTCTTAACTTTAGAGAGAAATTATTTAAGGTTTTCCACCAAGAGAATGGGCTTTTGTGAGGATTATGCCAGGAGGATTATTCAGGGCAATTTCTTATCTTTGAACAAGTGAACACATCTGTCTTCCCTCCCTCCCTTCCTCCATTCCTCCCTCCATCACATCGCTCTTTTCTTCCTTTCTTTCTTTCCTCCCTCATTTCATTTCATCTATAAGACAAGGTGTCATTCTGTAGTTCAAACTAGACTTGCACACACGACACTCTTCTTTCCTCATCCCCTTGAGAATTGCGATTTCAGGCATGGTTTCCCTATATTTGTGGCAATCCTCCTTCCTCAGACTTCTGAGTGGTAGGATCACAGACATGAGTCTTATAGGCCAAGCTTTTGGGTACCACTTCTGTGTCTCTGTGCATTATAGTAATGTGTTGCTAACTGCTCACACACATGCATGTGCACACACACACACGCCTCTTCTCAAATAAGGGAAAAAGCATGCTAACCTATGGGGATAGGAACATCTTGTTATTTTCAGGGACACTTTTTCTAGAAGATCATCTATAGTAGCCTTCTGCAATGGTGGAATATGGTAGCCTCCAGCTACATAGGGAAATTAGACACCCCAAATGTAATTCATGTAACAGAGGACCTGGAATTTATTGTAATGTGGGACACACTTCTGTATGCTGTGAATATATTTCATTACCATTAGATAATAAAGAAACTGCTTTGGCCTATGGCAGGGCAAAATATAGCTAGGCAGGAAATCCAAACAGGTACAGAGAAAAAGAAGAAGTAGTCAGGAGACACCAGCAGCCAACAGGGAAGCAAGATGTGAGGTGAGGAGCCATGAGCCTCTAGGTAAAATATATAAAAATAAAAAATGGGCTAATTTAAGTTGTAAGAGCTAGTTAATAATAAGCTTGAGCTACTAGGCCAAACAGTTTTTATTAATATTAAACCTCAGAGTGGTTATTTGGGAACTGGTGGGCAGAAGAGAAACCTCTAGTTCCATTATTGTTTTATTTTATAGATTTTAGTTGATATAGATCCTGAAGCATCTCTGATTCTTCTAGAAAATGTTATTTGAAATTTTGATATTCAACTATTGAAATAACTGCTCAAGATCATTGGTGCCAAGATAGGAAGCCTTTGTATTAGAAATGTGTCACAGAATCTCTTAGATTATTTTCTTGTTGCTGTGATCAAATACTCCAACCAAGGCTACCTAAGGGAAAGGGGAATTGCTTTTGTTCAGAATTCCAGGTTATATCCATCATAGTGGATAAGGCACAGCAGCAGGAGCTTGTAGGACTGACTAGTCATGATGTGTCCACAGTTAAGAATCAGGGAGAGACAAAGATGAATGCTGTTGATCAGCTCCATTTCTCCTTTCATTCGGTTCAGGATCCTAGCCCATAAATAAGGCTACCTACTTCGAGGATGGGTTTTTCTCCGTCAATTAACCTAATCTACAACCTTCCATACATGCCCAGAGGCTCCTTTGTTAGGTTACTCTAGATCCCGTCAAGTTGAAAATCAATGTAAAGTATCACAGCATCCCCCAAATGAATGACAGTGTGGAAATCACTCTTCCCAAGTCTGCATGGAGAGCATGGGCTGTTAATCCACCTGCACACTGGGGCTTGGAGATCACAGTAATTTTTATATAGTTTTTGCTATTTACCTTGAGTGTGTTGCATAGGATACACACACTCATTTTCAGCACCCCTGGGTCAGCTGACAAAGCTTTAAATACTTTACATAAGTTACAGACATTCTTCTCCAGCCTCTTCTTTATGGAACATAAATTGACCATTTATTCAACATGATGCCATTCAGTAATAGTAGCATTTATCTCCACATGTACTCAGAGATAAGTGTTTAGATGACAGCCTGTATTGATGGACTACAATGCATTCTAATAGCCAGTGGAATCAATGGGGCTCCATAAGATGCTATGCAGCCTAGAAGAGTAATGTAAAGAAGGTTATTAGAGTCCACACAATTAGATATACACAAGCCACAGAATTGGGAAGAAATAATATAGCCAAATGAAACAGGGTCATACTCAAATCCTTCAGCATATTTATTTCAATATTAGGTATGTGTGATGTGGAAATCTATATGCACATTTACCCAAACACGCATATGAGATAGTTACGAGCATGCAGCACTACACCCCAGATTGAGAGATACTCATATGCCAGTGGCTGGCAGAGTACATCAATTGTGATACCTTTCTGTAATAGCTACTACATCAGTGTGCACGACATGTAAGTGAATCTCAGAATCAGTCCTGTGGGAAAGCAAGAGGAAAAATAGTTTATACTTCATGGTAACATTTATGTGACATTTCAAATGAAATTACATTATTGCCTGGTTTTAGAAATCAGATTACTATACTCAGTTACTTTTGCAAAAGGCATAGGGAATTCTGGAGTACTGATAATATTTTGTTGTTTTTTTCTAACTGAATTCTCTTGTAATTAACTATTGTCACATAACAAATCACCTTTAAAAACTAGCATTTTTAAACAATAATTCTTTATTAACTCATGTTCTCTGTAGATCAGGAAATTGGGTACTGTTTTCCTGGGCACCTATGACTCAAGTTCCCTTACATAACCATAATCCAGAAAGTGTCTGAGGCTGTAGTTTCACCTGAGGACCAACTGTAAAGGGTAGGGTTCCACTTTGACTCAGGTATTCAGGGGGTTCACTTTAGATGGGCATTTATTTCTCACAGATTGACAGACCCCAGTTCCTTAATGACTATCATCCAGGGCCTCCCTTATTCCTCAGAAAAAGTCCAAACATCACAAGAACAGATAGCTGGAAACCATCTTGATGTCTGCCTATCAAGTGGACATTCCTCTTATAGACGTTTAATACATTGTACTCTTCAGACTTGTATAGGTTTCTATGTCCATATTTAGCCTTAAAAGTTTAATTGATTAAATAAGTAGTTACCATGCCCTCTGGATCTTAGAGCCTGTCTTCATATAGATTGTATCTCCCTAGAAGATCTTAAATGAACTTTGGTCTCAGGAAACAAAGTCCCTTCTTCCAACCCAACCTCTGCTAGATAGGGAAGCTGCAGGGTTGACACTTCTTCGTTCCCTCTGCTTTCTACTTTATTATAGTGTAAACTGTAGTTACCATCACTCAGAAAGTCCATGATTATTGAAGGTTTCTTTACAGTTAGATAGGCAAGGGAATAAGTGTTCCTCACATTAAAGAACAGAAAAGCAACCCTGTGTGATAGAATCAAAACCTGAGTTTAACTGGGTGTTATGCACAGATCATGGAATCCCCCCAAAAACCAACTAAGAGACTGAGTCCTGTATGTAAAAGCAAAGAGCCTTTATTCTTATGCAAGTTTGCAGACTCAGACTTTTCGTTGTATCCAACGTTTCAGAGTGATCGGAGAGTCCCGAGCTCAGTTAGGGTTGGGTTTTTATAGTAGTATAGGTGGAAGTGAGGGATTTCTAAGGTTCAGGACCCATGATTTCCTGACATTCCTTACAGTTAGTCTCTAATGGAAATATTAAAAACTGAACAAGAGAAACAAATGCATAATATATAGAATGTGTTCTGCTTTAAAAATGGCTGGTTACATCCCTCCTTTTCAAATAAGGCATACAATTTGCTAAGTTTTTTTGACAGTGGGTATCCTCCTAGAAGTCTGCATTTATTAGCATATTATTCTATTAACATGAGCATGTTCATATTTAATGTATCCTCGACTTCTCTTTTCCACATTATCTTAAATGTTATTCATTACATGTAGTTCACGGCATCACCACTTACCTCCAGTTTCACTCACCTGTGCTCAGCTCAGTCTCAAAATATTAAATTGAACATTACAAAAATTAAAATTCAAAATTCCTGTTGTTCACTCTTCTGCATAATTTGATGAAATCTTCCACTGCCCTGCTCACATCCCTTGAGAGATATATTCATCTCTTTGACCCACTATATGAGATACCTATCTAGTAGGCATAGGTAGTTGTGTTAGTTACTTTCCAACTGTTATAAAACACCACGAGAAACCAACTCATACAAGAAAGAGTTTATTTGTGCTTACTGTTACAGAGGAACAAGAGTCTATCATGGAGGAAGCATGTCAGCGAGTAGAAAACATGGAGACATGAATTTGCGAGCTTATATCTTAAACAGCAGCAAGCACCAAGTAGAAAGAGCAAACTTGAAGTACTGAGAGGTTTTTCATTTCAAAGACTGACAAAGTGATGTTCTTCCTCCAATAGGTAGAACTGCACCACTTAAAGCTTTTCAAATAATACCACTAAATGGAGAGAGAGTTCTCATTCAAATCACAACAGTATCTGTCTTGATTATCAAAGCCATTGTCAAGGTTATATGGAGTTCACATTCAGGAAGTACAAAGTTCTGTTTTACTCACAGTTTTGATTGAGCATCGACTGGGAAATTGAAACATCTGTCAAGAATAAGGGAAGAAAGTGGGATGTGGTCGCACATGCCTTTAATCCCAGCACTTGGGAGGCAGAGGCAGGCGGATCTCAATGAGTCTGAGGCCAGCCTGGTCTATAAAGCAAGACTGGCTTTATAGCAGTATGGCTAAGACTGTTACAGAGAGAAACACTTTCTCAAAAAACCAAAAACTATAAAAAAGAAAATAATACAATAAGAGAAAACATTTCAGATATTCTGTTACTTATTTGTAATTGAATGTCTTCCTTTTCTAGAAGGTTAAATGTGTCAAGTTAGACATTTCATTGTCTATTTTCATTCATGATATTGCTCAAAGACTTTCCATTATTGTTATTGGTATATTGTGCTATATAGAATACTTTGTTGTGGGCGTTTTCCTGTAAATATTTAATGGTACGTGTATGTGTCTGTTTGTATGGGTATACATGCATACATGTTTGTATACTTTTTTTCCATGGGTGTGGAGGTCAGAGGACAAACTCTGGTGTCTTTCCTCAGGTACCCCAGTCACTGTCCACCCTATATTTTGTAGAACAGGGTCTCTCACTGGCCTGAAACTCTCCAAGTAAGCTAAGCTGATTGGCCAACAAACCCTAGGGAGCTTCCTGTTTCCCTCTCTCAACACCATGATTCTAAGTGCTCAATATCATGCTGAAATGTTCTTGCGCATGGGCTCTGGGGATTGAACACAGGCCCTCATGCTTGCGAAGCATGAATTTCCCACTTCCATCCTCAGCATTTGAAGATGTTTTTCAGCATTCCTGGCTTATGTATTAGCCCCTTGTTTAGTTGAAACAGCCAGAGGTGTCTCCAGACTTTTCTAAATTCCCCTTGTTGAGAATCAGTGATGTTTCTCAAAAGCTTGGTCTAAGGTAGGTATTCAGGAAATATTTATTAAAGGGATGATTCAAGTGAGAGCCATTTAGTATCATACATGTGTAGCACCTCAGCAGATCCTTCTCTCTATTAAATCTTCAATGTAAGTGCCATTTTCCTCTGTTAATTAAATTAATTCAAATGTAAAAGACAGCACTCATTCATAAATTTAATGAACAAAGCAATCACATCAAGCCAAAAACAGACCACATGTAAACAAAGCCCTCTTAGCAGCAGCCTCTAAATTCCAAGTGTCAGATCCTAAAATTTATTACAAGATTATAAAAAAATCAATAAAATAAAGTGTTTGAAATGATTTCATTAAAATGTAAATTTTGATAATCACTATACCAGTTATCTGAATTTTAACGTTAATACCCTAATGTGCTTCACAAAGAAAATCACAGCCTAAGCAGAAAATATCTTCAATTAAAATGTGAAATAGAGGATAAAGTGTTGCCTTAGAGGTTAAGAATTCCTAGTGCTCTTGCAGAGGACCCAGGTGCAAGTCCCAAAAATCACACAATGGCTTACAACCATCTGTAACTCCAGTTCCAGCAGATCAGACAGCCTCTTCTGATCTCCACCAAGCATGCATGACGTATGCATACATACATGCAGGCAAAACACTCGTAAAAAAGAAATCTTTAAAAATGTGACGTCCGTGCAAACAAATCTTGTTTCCCTTGTGCTTCTCTCAAGTCACTGATTGTATGTGAGCTGTTTAGATTGAACTTGAAAGTTGCAATGGACTTTAATCCTTTCTGTTTATAGTTCAGATCTATATTCCACGGTGCAATTCCACTAGTGCTCTCCAAATTATTCTTTAAGGACAGCTTTTGGCCAAGATGTTAATGGAGTCCTGTCCTCTCTCCTAATTTTATTAGTTTTCTTCTTCTTCAACACCAATCTCCAAAAGTCCGTAATTAATGTTACAGTTGTGTTAACGCTGTCCCTGGCAATAAGGACATTACATTCCTCACAGCGACATGTTTGCCTAAGATGGTTTGGTTTTTCTGTTCGTTTGTTTGGTTTGTGTTTTGTTTGTTGTAGTGTAGGTCATAATGACAACATACTGGGGAGTCATTTTCTTGGATATTTTTCCTTGTTTGATCATAGAAACATGTGCCATTTTAAATCCATTTCACCCCTTTGGTTGTCTATTGTTTTAAATATATACCCTTCACATTCTTTGGGGGAAAATGATGTTCTAGTTATCTGTGACTGTCTAGCAAACACACATAATGGCTTAATAAAACCATCTATTACTCTCCTGGCTGCATAAAGTGGCTCTTCTCATCCAGATGGTTCTCAGTGGGCTGCCTCAAGTGCGGCTGCAGTTAAATGACAGCTGTGGTAGGCCTATGGAAAGGCCTGATTGGCCAGGCGTCCACAACTATTTCTGATCTTGGAGATCTGACATAGCTAGGACTGGCTAGGCATCTCTCTCTCTCTCTCTCTCTCTCTCTCTCTCTCTCTCTCTCTCTCCCACACACTGTTTTACATGGCTAACTTCTTTAAAGCATGGAGATCACAGGGTTGTTGGACTATGCACATGGCAGCTGGCTTCTTCCAAACAGAGCATTCGAAGGTACCCATGTGGATGATACAAGGCTTCTCAAAGTCTTCCAAATAAGACCTGGAAGTTTTTTGCTATGACTGCAGGACTAGCTAAGAGTCAAGAGATAGAGACCACAGGAAGGTATGAATACCAGAGATGACTAAGGCTCATCTTTACAGCCTCTGTGTTGCTAATGGAAAAAGATAAATAGGGCAATCATCGAGTATTGGGAGAACATACTGTTTCATAAGATGCTTTATTAAATCCTCCTGGCTTCTTCCATTGATAACTAAACTGGTGCTCTTTTGTATTGGCAATGTAACTTCTCACTCAAGAGTGAAGGTGATAATGGGAGAGACATTGTCAGAAAAATTCAGAAAACGCAAAACAATTCTACTGTACAAGAGGAGTCTTTTTAAGTTTTATTTTATTAATTTATGTAGATGAGTGTTTGGCCTATAGCATGCACTATGTACCACATGAGTGCTAAATGAATGCTGAGGCTTGATGAAGGTGCTGGATGCCGGGGACGGGGGTTACAGATGGTAATGAGCCATCATGTGAGTCCTGAGACTCAAACCTGGGCCATCTGAGAGAACGACAAATGAGCACAAATGAACCCTTAAATCCAGCTTCTGTCTGCCTTTATTACTCACACGGATAAGGTGGCTTCATTCTTGCATAATTTCTTCCATAGCAACCCTACAAGGTAACTGAGAATGACGAATAACCCCATTCTTCTCCTTGGATGGTATCACTGTAATGGCAGACTTTTGACTTCTGCAGCAATAAGTAGAGATTAAATGGTTCATCTAGTCCAAGATAGAGTACAGCCTCAACTGACTGACCTTTGCTGAGAGCTCACTCATATTCGGGACATCTCCAGTCTCTCCGAGAAATGACTTCAGTACCCGTTAGGAACTGATTCCATGGATAATTAAAATCTCTACTCAGACTGTTGCGGAGATCAATGGGATGAAGCACTAGAACCCATTCCAAGTTGAGTTCTGTGCTGACTTTTCTGAAAGTGGCCCGTGACAACAGTACTTCCTCCAGCTTTGTCAGTGACTGATTAGGCTGATACTGCCCTATGATTGGGTATTTGGTCAAAAGCATCTTCTTGTTTATTTCCCAGGTCTGAGTTGGAATAGAGAAAATAGAATCAAAGCAATAGGTTCTATTGCAAAACACCCCAGGACCAAAGAAAGCCCCTCCTCAGCCAGGTCATGGGAGAAATCCTGGTGGTTGGTTATTGTTGCCATCAACAGTGGCTGCCCACAAGCTGGGAGGGCAAGAGCTGGCATGCACTAGCTTGCAGGAAAGAATAATTTTTTTTAATCCCTTTTAAGTACTCTGAAGTATGAGAAGAAGAATGCTATGTGTAAACATGCTTAGCTTAGAAGGGCAAGATCAAATCTCTCTTGCTGTGTCTCACCACATTGCCTTCCAAATAACAACACTACAGAACAGTTTATTGAGTTATTTTTAAATGTCATTTTATAATTTACAGAATCCCTTTCTTCTGCACTCCTAAATTACCTCTTTATTTGCCTTTTAAAACTTAACCTTCCAGCCTCCCCAGACTGAGTACTTCTCCTTTTAAGGTGGAAAGTCCAATCATTTACTTGTCTGAATTTAATTGTTTTAAAGAAAGACATTTAAATTTTCATAAACAATGGCCTTCTGCCGCTGATTTTTGTTGTTTGAGTTTTATTTCCATTCATTTTCACAATCTCTGAGGAAATATAGGTGCAGTTAAATTCATAACAGTTTCTAAGTTGGATCAAGGGATCTAATTAGTTGGTGGAGAAGGTGCACATGCTCATATGATTACATGGTGAAGACCTAAAATAGTCTAACTATAAAATGGGAATGGCAGCTAAAGAAAGGTACCAAACTATGTTGCGCTAAGGAATTGAGAGTATCAGCTTAGCTTCATCGTTCAGAGGGAATTTAGGGATAGTGATATAGTTCAGTAGTAGAGCACCCGCCTAGCATGCCCTAGGTTCGGATTTTAGTCCCCAGTACTAGTGGGGCTAGGTCAGAAAGACTTGGTTGTTGTTGTTGCGGAATGAGTACTTTTTTTTAATTTTTATTGATTTTATTGAACTATACATTTTTCTCTGCATCCCTCCCTTCCTCTCCCCTCCCCTTCTACCTTCTCACATTGTCCCCATGCTCCCAATTTACTCAGGAGATCTTGTCTTTTTCTACTCACACCCCAAAAGACAAATATCTTATGTACTCACTCATAAGTGGCTTTTAGACATAAAGCAAAGAAAAACAACCTACAATATTCACAATCCCAGAGAACCTAGACAACAATGAGGACCCTAAGAGAGACATACATGGATCTGATGTAGATGGGAAGTAGAAAAAGATCAGAAAGATTTAACACAGAAAAATTGTACTTCATTAAAATGCAAGGTTCTCCTTCCCCTTGTTTGCTTACATCTGTAGAATGATGTCCAATGAAACTGAGCAAGCATATGATTGTGCTCGGTGTCCCCAGCAGGTTCAAGGGACTCTCCATCAAGAAAGGCTGACACAAGTCTTCTGTGAAAGAAATGAAAACATAGGAACTGAGAGTAAATTTGGAAAAGGTAATCTAGGAGTGTTAGACTTAATTTTCCCCTGTCAGTCAACACTATGATTTAGGAAGTCAAATGATTTGTTTTATCATTTTTAGAACTTTATATATAAGCACCATATCTACATCACTTCCACCCCTCCCTAGCCCATTAATCCCCTCCCGTGTGTCCTAAATTCATAGTCTTTTGTTTAATTGTCATTATTTTACACACACACACACACTTATATTCAATCTACTCAGCTCAGTTAGTGTTGTCAGTATGTCCACATGTCCAGAGCTAACCACTTGATGCATCCTATGCAGGAGTTTGTTCCCCACTGCAACCAGTTCACCCTTTCTCAGCAGCTATTGGCCCATGGAGCTCTTCATCTAGGGCTTGGACTATGTGGAATCTCCCCTGCCCGCATTGACAGGCCAACATTTTAACAAATGCAGATGTAAAAAAAAAATATTGGCTCTGAACTTAAAATTACTTCTCAAAAGTAGAAATTTTACTTGGAATTTATTATGAAATACTTCTCTAAATTTGCTTCTGCCTAGATGTTTAAAAGCCTCAAGTTATTTTAGGCCTTCCTAAAAAGAGGTTATCTTCTTGCTTGAATGTTTGCTCTTCTATTCCTGATTCTATCTTTCTGCTGAAGCAATTTTAAAGTGCCTTACATTTTGCCCTAGGATTGTATGATTGGGAATACTAAGGAACACAAAATAGTATGAAGTTCATTTTTCCTTCCTGGCAGGTTCTAATTGAATAATGCCTAGATGAGAGGAAACATAAGAGAAGCATATCTCCTGCCTTAATGACAAATATCATTTTAGAATACTTTGCTTCAATTTAGATAACTTCTTGCCCTAATTTGTAAAATTGAAAATCAATCTAAGTTATGTTTTAGGCAAATTATAGAACATTACAACAAGCAAGACAATTTTAAACAACAATGAACACAGTTTTTAATGTTTCCTATTGTCAGATTTACAAGGTATAAAGATCAATACTTCTTCTAGTAGTTGGCAGGAAAATAAACCCATATATGGGGAAGCCATGAATAGAAACCACTTTTGAGCCACTTAAGTTTGGTGGTTAGGGTTGCCAACTTGCCAGAATCTAGAACCATCTGAGAGAAGGGTCTTTGGGCCTGCCTATGAGCATCATCTTGATTGTATTAATTCAAGTGAAAAGACTTAACCAGTGTGGGTAGCACCATTCCATGGCCGGAATCCTGGACCAAATAACTGGAGGAAAAAAAAACAGAGTATTAACATGCTTCATTGCTCTCTGCTTTCCGACTGTGATGCCATGTGACCAGTCACTTCAAGCTTCTGTCTGCTATTTTCTCTTCCCTGACACAATGGATTGGGTCTGTGCACTTGAGGTATGATGCATAATAAATTCTTGTTCCTCTCGGCATGATAATTTGAATGGGATATCCCCCTGAGTTATCTGTACTTGAAGACTTAGTCCCTGATTGCACTGTTTCAGCAGTTTGGGACTTCCTGGAGAAAGTATGTCATTGAAGACTCATGCTGTTTGAAATTTACTCTCTTTGTTTCCTACTTGTGGTTCTAGATGTGAGGTAGCCATCCCTGCCCCTTGCTGCCATGTCTCCCTGTCATTATGAGCACTTTGACCAACTTTGGTTTTGCTTTGTTTTTTGAGACAGGGTTTCTCTATGCATCATTGGCTGTACTGGAACTCACTCTATAGACCATTCTGACCTCAAACTCACAAAGATCTGCCTGCCTCTGCCTCCAGAGTGCTGAAATTAAAGACATGCGTCCCCCACTGCCCGGCTGCCATTATGAACTCTATCCCTCTGGAACCATAAACACAAATAAACTTTTTCTTCTATAAGTTGCCCTTGTGACATTTTGTCACAGAAACCAGAAAAGTAACTTGGTCACAGTTCCCCTTTATCAGTGTGACAGGCAGAATGAAAGACTAGCTAAGATCCTTGCCTCTTTGTATTTGTAACTTCGTGTATCCCCCCCCCCCTTTTTTTTTGCATGACCAGGGTCCTTGTTTCTAACCAACAGGATATGGTAAAGGTCAAGTCACTTCCACAATTATGTTATATAAAATTGTAGCTGTCATGCCAATTGGCTCTCTTTTGCTGGCTTTGATGAAGCAAGTGCCCTGTTGAATTGATGTCTCAATCTCTTAAAATGTGAAGAAGCTTCCACAATAGGATCTTACCATGTAGTTTACATGGGGAATCAAAAGAAATAACAGTAGCCTGTCTTGTTATGGGTGTCCCTGAGGCCTCCTTTACCAATACTCAGAGAGGTAACCTGTACCTGGTCCTGGCACTAAGATTTTCATTTAATAATCTACGTCTTCTGGGAGCAGCATTGTTTGTCCATATGAGATACCTCTGTTTAAATTCCCCTTAAGAAGTACAAACTAGTGGGCAGTCATAAAGCTTCATAAAACCTTTCTCTGGGTATACTCCTTCCTCTTCTCATTCCTCCCATCTTGACTTAATTCTTTAGCTTCCAGTATTTTGGGGGTCTGTTTTTCCCTGTCCCATGTGTTTCTACTATCATTTTTTATTCTATTTACTTGGTTTACAAGATCACAGGTTGCCCTCAGCTTCTTCATGCTTACTTCATTTTGGTCCACACTTCTGTCCCGTCATTCTCTCATCACCACTACCTGACTGAACCGTCTTCCTCCAGTATTCCCCCTCTCTAGGTCTGTTCCACGTATATTCTACTACCTCTCCTCCCTAAATACATTCTCCATACAAATGGCCCAATTCTAGGTTCCTAGCTTCCATTTATCTGCCACTTTCAACACACAATACATAAGATTTGGCTGGGCAGTGGTGGCACACACCATTAATCCCAGCACTCGGGAGGCAGAGGCAGGTGGATCTCTGTGAGTTCGAGACCAGCCTGGTCTACAAGAGCTAGTTACAGGACAGGCTCCAGAGCTACAGAGAAACCTTGTCTCGAAAAAACCAAACCAAAACAAAACAAAACATAAGATTTGAAGAAAGAAAACTTGTGAGAAATATGTAGTGTTTGTCCTCAGGGTGCTAGATGACCTCAGTCAGTATAATTTCTTTATAGTTCCATCTGTTTACCTGAAAATTTAGTTACTTTTTCTTACAGTTGAGTAATATTCCATTTTGTTTCTGAATCACATTTTCGTTGACCACTCATCAGCCTATGGACATCTAGGTTGTTCCATCTCCTAGCTATTGTGAATAGAGCAGCAGCGAACATGGATCTGCAAAGTGCCTCAGTTGTAAGATAGAAAGGCGTTTGGGCTATGCCCAGGAGTACCATAGCTGGCTTATATTGTAGTTCTATTTCTCATTGTTTTGGAGAAACTTCAATACACGTTCCAGAGGTGCTACACTGGTTCACACTCCTACCAGCAGTGTGTTAAGACACCCACTCTCACCATATTTATGACAGCATGTGTTGTCATTTAGATTATGTGTTAATTGGGGTGAAATGGACTCTTGAAGCCGTTTTGATCTGTGCTTCCCTGATAGCTAAGAAAACAGACCACTTTTAAAACTGTTTACTGGCCATCTGCATTTCTCCTTTTGAAAACTTTCTTTTTACACCTACCACCTGGTTTTAATTAGGATGCTTGTTTTCTTGATGTTTAATATTTTTAGCGTCTAGAATATTATACGTACCCTCTGTCAGATGTACAGCTGGAAAATATTTGCTCCCATTCTGCTTGCTACACCAACCCCCTATTAACAGTTCCCTTCGCTGTGTGTACAGACGCTTTTTTAGTATGAGATCTGCTTTGTTGGTTGTTGGTCTTATTTTCTGGCTGTTGGAGTCCTATTTAGAAAGTTCTTACCTGTGCCTGTAAGTCAACGTGTACTCACTGCTTTTTCCCCAAGCATTTTGGAACTATCCGGTCTTATGTTGAGGCCTGTGGTCCACTTCTGTTTAGGTTTTCTCTAGGGTGAGAGATAAGGTTCTAGCTTCATTTTTTTTCTGCATGGTAAATTCCATCTTTCCCATAACCACTTGTGAGTGTCAGAAGTTCAGACACCTTGATTTAGCAAAGGAAAATCTTTTTATGATAAAATAAATATATAAAATAAAACAGAGTCTAATACATCAGAATGGGACAAAGTAAACAAAAAAAAAAGAAGGAAAAGAGCAACAAACAAGACACAAGAAACAGAAATCCACTTGTTTACCCACTCAGGAATCCCATAAAAACACTAAAGTGGACGCTATAATATGTACACAAAGGACCTACAGGGTAAAAAGAGAAAAAATAAATAAATGATAATAAGATAATTTTTGAAAAGCAAAAATGGAAAAGCCCTGAAATAACATTATGAGACACGGAACCACCAAAGTGCCATTGAGGTCATTTTCTGTTGTTTACCAGTAGCTGGGCATGCGGCCTACCTTTAAGAGTAGTTTGTTTCTCCAGTGAGACTCCTGTGAAGACAGAAACTAAATTTTCATTTGTAAGTTGTTATCAGTTGGAGATAGCTTCCGGGTCAGGACTGGGGGCGTGTGTCCATCTCTACATTCAGCTCTAGGACCCCATCTGATGCAGACCCCTGAAGGCCCTGCGCATGCTGCCTTGGGTTCTGTGTCTTTATATGTAGCATAGGAAACTCTTGATCTGACATCTGCCCTTCAGAGATAGAGACAGTAAATTTGTATCTTAAGTTACTAACTTTATCCTTTATGTTACAATATCAGAAGACAGCTAATAGAGTAGTTTTTGCTTAGTGAGTCCATTTGCTCTGAGCAACTACTGCACCAGATCTGTGAAGGAGCAGCTCCACTGACCTGAGGGAATCAAGAAAACCAGTGACACTGAGCCTTGTTTAAAAGTAAAGGAACTCTCATCTCAAATGTTATGGTGTCTCCCACTTTCATCCCTTCCACTACATCCATTGTCTCATGAGCTACACTGATCTTTTAAAACATTTTTTTTCCAGACAGGGTTTCTCTGTGTAATAGCCCTAGCTGTCCTGGAACTCTCTCTCCCTCTCTCTCTCTCTCTCTCTCTCTCTCTCTCTCTCTCTCTCTCTCTCTCTCTCTCTCTCTCTCTTTCTGTAGACCATGCTGGCCTCGAACTCACAGAGGTCCACCTGCCTCGGCTTCCTGAGTGCTGGGGTTAAAGGCACACACCACCACCGCCTGGCTTTCAAAACATTTTTGAGGGAGGGCATGCATGTGTGCATGCTGAAGTGCGTGTGTGATGGTCAGTGGACAGCCTTGGTGACCCGAGTCTTGTCCCTTCCTGTGTTGAACTAGGGTCCCTCTTTTTGTTTCCACTGCTACACTGTGTGTATTCCATGCTAGCAATCACGCCAAATGTTGAACCACTGTTTCTAACTCCCATCGGTGTCTGGGATCACGGATTTTCTTCACTGCATCTGACTTTGGTATGTGAGTTCCAGCATTGAACTCCTGCCTCCATATGAGTACAGCACATATCTTTATCTATTTAGCCATCTCTCCAGCACCCTGCACTCTGATCTTCAGCCTTGAATCATATATTCATGTTTTTTATTACTCCTTTTTGGCTTGGAGTTCTACCTGCCTTAAGTCAATTTCTTGAATTCAAAGAAAATCATCTATCTATTCAAGACCACATAATTAAAGATAATTTTTGGTGGGGATGTGGCAAACAGATTTCCCAGGGTGCAATCACAAGGCAAAAGTGTTTTTCTATCATTGTCCATTGATAACAGCTCTACATCTTTAATTATAGCCTCAACAAAACCTTAAGATGGTCTCCAAAATGCTTTCAACAGGTTCAGAAATATCCTCTAGTCATTAGTTCATTTGTAATCACAACAATTTGCACAGTGTAATTAAAATGTTCATTTGTGATATAGTTAAACTCCCTACTCCACGGAAGTTCTCTTTTGTCACCTTTCAAGGACTTGGAAAGCTGCAGAGCATCAGGGAACATCAGCAATGTTTTCTTTGTCTTTCTAGCATTCTTTTCTAGCTGTGGACACATTGGAATTGTAATAATTCTGGCCAGTGTGATGAAATCAAAGAAAGTTCTCCCTTTAACTGTTACCAGTAAAAGTCAGCACTGATTTCCTCTATCCATTGCCAAGAACCATCCCTGACTCTCTTGTGTGGGTGCTTTTGCGGATGCCTAGATGAGTTCTCTGTTGAGAGGCTGCAGTCGTAGCCTCCTTGGGTCAGAATGAACTCTGCTGCTGTGCTGGAATGTCTCTGCTTCCACACATTGCTGCTAAGTCCTTTTCACCCTTAGAAGCAGTTACTTATTAGGAAACCCTCATAAAATGGTCCGATCCCACATTTCCACCGTACCTTCTATTAATTTCCCCAGGAACCACACCTTTAGGATCCACCTCAGTTGGAAGGGCGGACATTTCACAAATGTAGCTTCTGCCCTCTGGGTGTCTGCTGCTTTGACTCTCTCTCCCTGTTGCCTATTTGGGGGTTGGAGGAAGATATGAGATAGACCTCAAAGTGAGTTGAGAGTTAATATTACAAATTCTGGTTTCCAATGTCTCCTGTTAACACCTCACAGCACCCTCCCTTCACCTGTGGCGATGACTGGTGTATATTGGCATGGGGCCTCACTAAAGCTGTCTAAATCCATTTTAGCATCCTATAACACATGAACACATATGGCTTTGATTGTCTTTTTCTTTCTAAGAATGAGTTAAGAATCCTAAGGGATCTGAAACAGAATGGAGTTCATTCTTCTTGTCTGGCAGGTGATGATTAACTACTTACAGATGAGAGAAAACAGAGGCAAAGCTCTTCCCTAGAATGGTGATAGATATCACACTGAGAATTTTTGCATCAATTATTTTATTTCTAATGGAGCAGTGAACAAGCAGCCCTCATAAAAGACAGAGTCAAGATTGTTCAGGGATTCAGGCCATCTCTATCCTGTACTCTGGTACCCTGCCCCCTAGTTCTTCTTAATGTCCACGTCTCCTCATTCTAATGTTGGAGAAAGGAAATCTGGTTGGCTCATTTCAACATTCTCATATGATCACCTGGTCCCAAAGGATGAGTCCTCAGGATCCGCTGCCTACTACTGAAGTCTCTGGGAACAAATTTGGGCAAAATAGGGCATGTTGAGTAGATACGTTTTACTTGGCTGCCACACTCTGGAGTTCCAATATATTATATTTTAAATGAATGTATTTGGTTCTTAATAGACTATAAATTTAAAACTAAGTAGAATAGCATTCTGCAGTTGGTTGCTTTCTTCCCCTGTTAGGTTCTTTGAAGAACCTGCTACCCAGATGCCAAATAAATATATAAACACAAAGACTTATTATTACTTGTGAATTCCCGGCCTTAGCTTGGCTTGTTTCTAGCCAGATTTTCTTAACTTAAATTATTCCATCTACATTTTGCCTCTGGGATTTTATCTTTTTCTGTTTCTGTATACATTTACTTCTTACTGGCTATCAGCTGTGAGGCTGGCCCCAAGTGTCCTCCTCCTCCTCCTCTTGCTCCTCTATCTCTTTTCCCAGATTTCTCCTCCTATTTCTTCTCTCTGCCTGCCAGACCCGCCTATCCTTTCTCCTGCCTGGCTATTGTCCATTCAGCTCTTTCTTAGACCAGCTAGGTGTTTTCCACAGACGAAGTAGCACAGCTTCACAGAGGTAAACAAATGGAAGATAAAGAATGCAACACATCTTTGCGTCGTTAAACAAATGCGCCACAGCAAGTCAATGAAACACTTTTAAAAATACGTTCTACAACAGCATTCCACTGGTTTGGTTTGTTTATATATTAGAATAGAATAACGATTTTCAAAGCTATGTGCATATGTGCAGTTTTAACTTGCAATAGTTTGATGATTTCATGTATGCCTATAACATGTTTTGGTCGAACATGTTTTCCCTTCCCAACTTCAGGTGCTCTTTACTTTTTCAGCCCTAAGAATCTACTTAGTCCTTAGTGCATAGTGTAGTGCCATCTATTGCAGTATGAATAGCCTCCCGGGGGTGACATCCTGGAGGAAAACTGACTCTCTATCCACCTGCCAGCCATCGACTGCCAATAGCTCCTCAGGTGGGGGTGGGACTTCATGAGCACCTCGATCATCCAGGCTAGGATTTTGTTCAGCTTAATCTTGTACAGGTCTTGCTCATGCAGTCACAACTACTAGGAGCTCACGTGTACAAAACCTTCTTTTGTCAGAAGACACCATTTCCCTGCGGTCACCAGCCACCTCTGGCTCTTACAATCTTTCTTCCCTCTCTTCTACAATGAATCCTGAGACTTTGGGGGGGGGGGTTGGATGGGATATTCAGAGATGAGCATTCCCCAGACTCTTCTTCTCTGCACACTGACCAATTGTGGGTCTTTGAATTAATTACCATCTACTGTGAAAAGAAGCTTCTCTAATAAGGGTTGAGAGATGCAGCGATCTATGGGGATTATTTCATTATTTGCGTACATGCATAGATGCGTGTTGTTTATATGTGTGTGGGTGCTCTTGTGTGTAAAACATATGAATATGTTGTACACGTCTGTGTGTGTGTGTGTAGATCCGGTGTCTTCAAATGCCTTTTCTCATTTAGATAAGGTCTCTCATAGGCCTGGAATTCTCCAGGAAGGCTAACCTGGATGGCCAGTGACCCTTAGTAATCTACATGTCTCTACTTCCCCAGACCTAGGATTATAAGCATGTGCCACCAACCTCTGTGTGTGTGTGTGTGTGTGTGTGTGTGTGTGTGTGTGTGGTTACTGAGCATTGAATTTAGGTCCTCATGATTATAGAATCAACACTTTATTTGAGTAAGCTGACTACTTGGCCCTATATTGCGTTTCATCTGTAGAACATGTATTTTTGGGCAAGAAGTGAAAACTAAGTTGCAGCACTTTTTTTCTCTTTGCGTGGCTTCCTGCCTATTTGTTTTTTATCTGCTATCCCCTGAAATGGACACTCCACATACTTCCAACATGTCAGCCCCACATGTTCTGTTCCAAGCATGTCAGCCCCACATGTTCTGTTTCAGAGAGCATTGTTATCTACACTTCCTAAGAGAAAGAGGCAGGATTCTTTGAGAAATAAAATCAGGATGTACTGGCTAGGTAATAGTATTTTTTGTATTTTTAAAAATTGAACTAACCACCACATAGTCCTTTCTCATACCCACTGAAACCTTCATTATATATCATGACTCTGCCTACTGCAGTTTTGGGGTAATCTGCCAGCCCGGAAACTGAGAAATTGTGGGGGTGGTCTCGCCAATAGCATTGTGCAATCCACCTATCAGTATCACCATCATCCTTAGTGTCCTGCTTCTTCCTTGAGTTGCAGATCTAGATAGAGTCCCTCCTAATCCCGACAAGCCCTCACTTTGCCATCATACTTCGGCTCAAGGGACGCACACTCCTCCAGGAGTCAGTAGATCACAGTCTGACCATACAGAGGGAGCATGCTGACCCACAAAAGTGAAAGAAATGGCATTTGCAGTGGTTTCTCCAAGGCAACAGAATTCACCTTACTCATTTGACCAAAAATCACAAAACAAGTAACCCGTTGAAGCCTAAAGTAAAAATAGCTCTTTCTTCTTCAGCAAAACAGCGAGTGGTTTTTACTTACGATTTAAAAGGAACAAAGAAAGAGGGAAGAGAATATTCTAAGCCATAACATGATTTTTCCTCAAGGGTTTTGGTTACTTGGAGGAAATTAAATAAACCATTCTAGTCCATTGTTCTGCTCTAGCTGTGAAGTGCTCCCTACTGTGAACACTATTTCCCAATTGTTGCCTGTCAGAAATACTTAGCAGCTCTGGTCCTGGGTATTGCATGCATTGGGTTGCGCAGTGTGGGGGACAATCAAACGACACTTTTCTTCCATGATGTTTTCCCTGAGAACACATTTCATGCATTGATAGAATGTTTCAAAATCTCTCCCCTTAAAGAAAGCACCAGAACTTTTCCAGCAGCAGAGGAAAGTAGGCTATATGAAAATCAGAAAGGGAGAATCAATTTTGAGAGCCAAGAACAGTCTAGAGGCTGACAAAGTTTGGTGCTTTTGAAATCATTCTTCCCTTTACCGGGTCTGATTCAGACGCCCGGTTGTTTGGTCATGCAAATCAAATGGCCGATAGAATCTGCTTATGAATCTGCCGATGGGATGGTTTGCTGCAATCAGAAAACACTTGATGGGGGGTTGCTCTGTGGTCTGAAGCCCTCTTCTGAGCTGTTTCATTCTCTCTGCCCTGGTAGCCCAAGGAATATTTGTCAACACGCTACACACATTTCTTCTCAAAAGCAAGCCGTCTCTGTTTGAGTCTGTGCTTTGTGCGCTGTGTAAATCTGTTTGTTTTTCTTCTCTCTTTCAGAAGCTGCAAAGAATCGATCCTGCTCACTGTCATCCAGCCTTACCCTGTAAGTGTTCTGTGAGCAAAAGTGCCACTCCATGTCCTTGAGCTTCCGGTCTCCTCAACCCACTCCAGGAAAGCCACCAGGATGAATAACAGTGGAGACAAGCAGCATGTGTTCACAATGCAAGCTTAAAATTCTTGATCATTTCTATTGTGTTCTGTGTTGCCAAAACCATTCATTGGCGTGGAAACTACCGCGCTTCCCTAAATATCGTCAAAGACAATCAGCTATGCAGGCCTGGGAGCGCTCCACATCTGCAACTAATACAAAACCCGAGACTTTCTTGTTTGCCAGCTTCCAAGTCACAAGTCTCATGGGAATATCTAATTACAGGAAGTTGTGTGAAAGTTTTATTCTTGTCCCCATCTAATTATTTTGGTAGAGAACTAGCTAATTAAGCCTGATTCAAAGGAGGCAGGTGAGGGACACCACTGTCAGAATTCGAGTTCAGATACCTTGGTTAGGAGGGAGGAACTGATTATGATCACGCTCTTTTCATTTCCTGTGCTTTCTGCTTTGTTTGTTTGTTTGTTTGCGACACAGTTGCGCACATCTAAGGCTGCTCTAAACTTTTGAAGCGGCCAAATGATGACCTTGAACTTCTGATCCTGCTGTCTCCTTCTCTAAGGCTGTGCTTACAGCCATTCCTCACTACTCCCAGTTAATAAAGTATTGAAAATTGAACCCATGGCCTTGCATGGGCTCGGCAAACACTCTACCAACTGAGCTATACCATCAAACCCAAATTTTAGGATTTTTGAAACCAATTCTATGATGGTATAACCTTCGTGGTGTGCAATTCACTCACTTTTCACGTGTGAGGCAAAGGTCTTTGCGAAGCACAGGGAAGTGCACTTTCACCACCGTAGTCCGGCTTCAGACTATTCCACCACTCTTCTACAATCTCGGAGTCCCATTTCCAGTTACTCCCTGTTGCCACCATCCACCCCAGGCAACGGCTCATTCATCTCTTTCTACAGGCTTGTTGACATTTACTTGTAAACGTCATACATTCAAATGATACCAAGGAAAATGGCTTTATGGCCAGCCACCTTGTTGGGCCTTTATATAGACAGGAAGAGAATCTAACCAGCATAGCTTCCATGTTTTCTCCTCACAGAGCAATATGTATATTCTAAAGGAAGTGCGATGTTGGTTGCTGTTTTTACTCCCATCTCCCAAATTGTCATTCTTTTACCTGAATTTTCTCTTTACTTTACAACCTCTTAAAAACATATGAGCAGAACCCTTATAACTCCAGGCTAATTTCTTTTCTTGCCTTGTGTGCTGTTGTTTTAGCCCATGCGGAAAAGAGAAAGGCAAACTAAAAGGAGGCATTTGGCATTCAAGTTCAAACGGAACCTAATAGGTTAGGGTAAGGGTTTAGGGACTGGCTCTTCTGTCCAGCTGAGTATTCATGACTTGGTACAGAAGTAGTCCTTACTGCCATTGAAGCCAGATTTGATGATCTCAACTGTTTTCCAGAGTTCAGGGACTTCTTTTCTACATTGACACCGAGAGTTTATCCATTCAGGAGAGAATGCCACACACACTTCTTGGCAGTAGCCACTCTCCTACTCCGTTCTTCCCATAGCCAGTTATTGCAGAGAAATCCTCACCCTGAACTACCCTTCCTTCCTGAGATGCTGGCCAGGCTTTCCAATACTCCTATTCTCTCTGATCAGTCCAATCTTCCAGTCTTTCATGCTTCTGCCCTGATCTAAATGCTGCCAGAGGGTTTCATGGCCTGACACTGCTGACATTTGGGCGGGAGAGTTTCCTGTTTGGGGGTGGGGCCTGCAGAAAAGGGGATGCTTGGGAACAACCCTAACATCTGCTCAGCAGATTCGAATTGCACCCTTTCACCCAAGTTATGACAAGCAAAAATATCAGCAGATGTAGCGCGCACCATGGCGCTGTCAGATGTAGCGCGCACCATGGCGCTGTCATGTCGTGGGCATGGAGCCTGGGCGCCGGTTGCTGTTCCACGTCAAACTTGAGAGAACTTGTGCGCATGCGCGCGAGCTCCCCCCTCCAGCGCGGGGAGTCTTTCGATCTGGCCATCCGATCTGGCCAATCATTATTTAGCACGTTTATCGCTCCATTCTGGCCTGAGCCATTGAGTTGATGACACATCAGGGCTTTGTCTGGCACCGTATATATTCTTCTGCTTCCACGGGGACGGGGTCTTCTTGCCTCTTTCAAACCTCAAGTGTAAGTGCTCCAATAAAAGGCGTTCTGAGAAGGATCCTGTTGCAGTCGTCTCTTCTGCTGGCAGTAGCGGTGTGCTGCAAGCAGATTTTGCTAAGTGTCTCTTCAAAATAAAATTGTTCTCAGCAGAGATCCACTGTACTGCTTTAACGCCCATCCTTACTGTTCCAGTATGACGTTTCCCTCCTCTGAACTGTGGATGTGCATATTCTAAAGCTACTGAAATAGGTACACTGGATAGACAGAGAAGAGCAGATGGCAGAAGAGACTGTAATGATTTTACTTGTATCTTTATATTGAGATTTTTTTCCCCTTCTAGTTTGCTTCTTTTAAAAAAATTTAATCTTGGTATAAGCTATATTCTCAACACTTGTGAGGCTGGGATAACAAGGTTGATGCAAATTTGAGGCCAGCCTGGGCTATAACAGTGAGTTTTAGGTCAACCTGGCCTACATAGTGAGACCCTGTATCAAAACAAAATAAACAAACAAGCGAAAATCGGGGTTTAAATCGTTATAAACAAGATAGGTTAAAAATGATAACCCAGGCAAACAAGAGAAGGTCTGTAGATTCTGCTTCTGTCTGAGAAAAATCTGTGAATTTTCAAGGCTATTAGAGCACTTACATTTCTTTTGGAACTGACTCGCAAAAAATTCTGAAGATGTTGGCCCTGCTGCTTCCTGTTGAGCTCCAATGCAGTGTGTTCCATGCACCTGAGAAGCTGAGCCTTTTGCTGGACACCCTGCTGCTGCAGTTTCCTGGGTGAGCACATGGTTTCTCAGCATCAGCCACATCCCCTGCTAATAAAGCATGGCAGTCAAACTCCCAGATGGCCGATATTCATGAAGCAAGCTGGGTGTGCTAAGGAATCCACTCCTGGAGGGCATATTTTTCCGTTCTTCATGATGATGGTCAGTCAGAACATTCACAAAAGGGGACACAAAAAAACGAACAGAAAAACACCACTGTTACAGTCGTAAGTCCTAAAGAGACCTAGTCACTATGTATCAAGAGGAGGGTCACATGAAAGGGAACACCAAGGGAGTGGGTTCAACCTCGTAGGAGAGGAACAGAGAGACAGAAAGAGGACCTGTGGACAAGTACATTTATTGAGGGTGAGAGGAGAACACACACAAAAGTTGAGGAGAGATGGGTCTGATTGAATGTGCCTTTGATTGTAGCACCTGGGAGGCCAACACAGGAAAATGGAAAGTTCAAGGTCAGTCTAGACAATTCTTAGCAAGATCCAGTCAAAGAATAAGGAGTAGGGAAGAGAGGAGGAAGAAGAGAAAAAAAAACTTGTAAGATGGTTGCATTAGGATTTTTAAACATCAGTAGGTCAAAGTCAGGGGTGGATATGAAGGTGAATTTGTGGTAGGACCACCTCTTCACACTAGTGAAGTGTACCCACTTGCCTAGATTGGGTGCTCAGAGCCTGTTTGCTGGGGTGCTGACACTTCAGGAAAACAAAAGCTTTAAAATGTAGTTTGTGATCGCAAGAGCTGGCAGATAAATACACTACCTGTCTCTGTCCTTTGAACAAGGTAACTCTGGAGAATACAGTCAGCCTTGCTTCCCAGAGATTCTCAGTAGGAATAAGTTCCAGTTGCCTGTAGTGGTGCCTCGTTAACAATGAAAACTTCACTGGTGTATTTCCCCTTCCTGTCTGTCTCCTTTTCCCACCTCACCTGCTCATATTTCTTAGAAGCACCTCCCGAAACTAGCTACCATCTTATGAAGCAGTAACTAAGTATCTGCTTGTGAGGATTAAAAAACACTTAGTAGCTATAGGTTACTCCCAGGCTACAGGTTCAAAGCCCTATTATGTAGTTACCGAAATCAGTCTTACTTGTGCTCTTTAAACTGTTTTGTGTAGTGTTAAGACAACCCCTCTAGGGGGCGGGGTTTGCCTCGGGCGAATGCCTGCCAATAAATGGGCGCGCGGGGAGGCCGCTCGCTCTGTTTCCCTCCCTACCTGTACTACGCTGGAACTTTGGTTCTGTAAGTTTATCATTAAAATGGTAAATATTCTTTGATATCTGCATTGTATTTATTTTGTGCGGGTACAGTTTTGCTCAATTTTCCTTATTGGTTTTGGTGTGAGCCTGTTTGTGTGTGTATGCAGGTGCTCTAGAATGCCAAAGAAGGCATCAGATCCCCCTGAAACTTGACTAACAAGTGATTGTAAGCTGCTAGATGTGGGCACTGAAAACTGAACTAGGATCTTCTGCAAAAGCAATAAGTCCTCTTAACCACTAAGCCATTTCTCCAGCCCTTTATTTGTGAATATTTTTTTCAAGTACTGTTCTGGACATTTCTAAAGGCCTTTGGGGAATATTCACCATCCTATGGCCACCATAGCAATTAGCAAATGTGGAAAGTAATGTAGAAACTGATTAGGGAGGTGATAGAGTTAAAATCAACTCACAGCAGGAGAATTTCATTCTTCTAAGTGTTAATTGCTTGTCAGTTCTGCCACGTGATATAAAATGCATCGGATTAGTGCTTATAGCTGCTGATAGCTAATTCGCCAGGATTTTAAGCTTGTACAGGGTATGTGTTTTGACTAACAGAGGGGATTATAAGTTAAAACTGTGTTCATAATTGGTTTGCACTATCCTATCCACCTGACACTCTAGCTAGCAAAGTAAGAAAGGCACCCTGTTGCCAATTCTCATTAGATAGCCTTCTTGGGGACTTTTTGTGTTCTTAATCATCAAAAAGTCGTTGTAAAGGTTTGAGGTATTTTGATTCCTTTTGTTTTGTTAATGGATGTTTTGCCTGTGTGTCTGTATTGCACATGTGTGCATGCAGTGCTCACGGAGGCCAAAAGAGGGCATCAGATCTTCTGGAACTGGAGTTAGAGATGGTTTTTAGCTGCCAAGTGAGTGCTGAGAATTGAACCTGTTTTCTCTGGAAGAACAGTTCCTGATCTTAAGGGTTGAGCCATCTCTACCGCTCCTAAAAAGCCATTTTAATGACTTCAGAATTCTATTTTGATCATCTCAGATTCCCATGTTAGTCAGTAATACATGGGTTAATATAGTAATGAGAGCCTAGCCAGGCTATCCATAGTAAAGTTACAGAGAAAAGAGAAGCATCCCCAGCATGACACATCCTGCTCTCTCTAGTCATTTACTTTATACACTACATTAGTTACTTTCCATAGAACTAACTGTACCTTAGTTCTGTTTCTATTGCTGCCATGAAAACCACAACCAAAGGAAACTTGGGAAGGGAAGTATTCATTTCACCTTATACTTCCACATCACAGTCCATCACTGAGAGAAGTCAGGGCAGGAACTCAAACAGGGCAGAAACCTGGAGACAGGAACTGAAACAGAAGCCATAGATGAACGTTGCTTACTGATTTCCTCTTTCATGGCCTTTTCAGCCTGCTTTTCTCATACAACCCAGAACCACTAGGGATGACACCACCCACAGTGGGCTGGGCCCTCCCATGTCAGTCATTAGTGAGGGAAATAGACCGTGGGCAATCTGGTGGAGACATTGTCTCAATCTAGGCTCCTCTTCCCTGACAACTTAGCTTCTATCAAGTTAACAGAAACCTGATCCAGACAAGGTATCTGCGAGACAACTTAAAGGATCAGGTTGAGTTTGGCTCACAGTTGCAGAGGTTGCTGACGGCCCATGGTGAAACAAAGTATCATGGCGTGGTAGTGTGTCAGAGGAGGAAACTCTTCACCTCATAGCAAACAGGAAACAGACAGAGAGGAGAGGGCCCAGAAACCAGGTCAAACCTTTGAAGGCACACACCCAGTGTATTAGATACTGTTGTTGAGATCAAAGCAACTGAAGAAGGGTTTGTCTCGTCTCCCAGTCTGAAAATACAGACCGTCATGGTGTCAGGAGCTTGAGACAACTGATCTCATTGTATCCCCAAACAGGAAGTAGAGTGAGGAAAGCCAGTGCCCAACTCACTTTCATCTCTGCTTCTTTGTATTCAGTCCAAGACCACAATTCATGGCAATCATATTCAGGTGGGCCTTTATGCCTTGGTGAACCTAATCTAGGTAATCATTTGCGCAGGCTCTGAGGTTTGTCTCTTAGGTGACTCCAGAGCCTGTCAAATTAACAAGCAATATTAAGCATCATACCCAGTGACCCATTTCCTCCACCTAGCTCCTAAGTTCCTCTCACCTCCTAAAGCAGCACCACTAGTTAGGGACACATGTTCAAGGCATGAGCCTATGGGGAAATTTTCATATTCAAACCATCACTTAGACAAATAACTCCAGGTTTCCAATGAACCTGATTAACACCACTCTATCTCTAAAATCATATCAAATATCCACATCTCAAAAGTCAGCTCTGATATACCTTTTTACTGAAGTAAAGAATTATGTAGAACATTCTAGAAAAATATAATAAATAGAATACCCAGAATGCAATAGAGAAGTCAAATTTGAGAATATGGTTGCATGAGTTGAACATTTTATTGCCAAATAATGCTAGAGCAATCATGCGTTCTTTGTGACATCTCAGCCTATGACTCAGGTCTGCTCTGGTATCTTCATTACAGCCACTTCACTTGTGCTAAACTCATCGAGTCAATGTAAACACTGCCACTCAGAATCGTTAAGGGAGAATAATGTTTTCCTTCAGCTAAAAAATGGCACATCAAAAGCAAATGAACTCACCACTGTATGATTTGCTCGTTAATCATCACTCCACTTGGCCTATAATTACACAAACACTATGAGAACATACATTGTCACATCGCTCCAGCATCCCAGTGTGACTTCTAAAAAGCACACAGAGCTTACCGAACACAGGCATCTTTTGAGGAGCACTCATTCAGAGTCCTTTTGGAGGGTTTTTTTTTTTTTAAAAAAAGAGAACATCCATTCTCTTTTAAATGGCTTATATAAGTGTCTGAATTGAAGCTTCATCATCATCCATCTGACAAGTCTTCTAAGATACTGCTCACAATTCAGGTAGCTTCAGAAAGCTGTGCAGGGGAGTGTTGGAAACAACATCACCTAGCATAGTTCTGCAAACCGGTAATTCCAGTGCCAGGAAGGGTGAGTCAGAAGAATTATAAGCCAAGGTTACCCTGAACTACTTTTCTAATTCCAAGGCCCAGAAATTTATAACCAAACCCTGTCTCAAAAATAAACAAAGAATAGTATTCTCCTAATATTAAGACAAAAATCTCTGCCCCCGAACATTTATATTAGTCATTGGATATTCCCAACAATGGTTTCATATTATGATATGCATAAAAATTATGCATATGTTATGCATTTATGTGCATAACATAAAGTGTGCCATTTTAACTGTGCAGTTCAGCGATATTAAGTACATCTGTGATGCATTAAGCATCACATAATAGTAAAACCTCATTGTAAAACCTTCTCATCACTCATAGGGAAAATCCCATATCTATTAAACATTTATTCCTCCTTTTTCTTCTGCCCCTGTTCCAACATTTCTGACTTTTTTTCCATTCTGGCTGTTTCACTTAAATATAATTATACTATATTTTATCTTTTCTGTCTGATTTTATTTATACCATGTTTTCAAGACTATAGCATCAATCAATATTCTCTTGTATGGACATATCACATGTTATATACCATTTCATCATGTTGGGGTTTCCTTGTTTAATCGATTTCCAGAATATGCACATTTGGCAAGGTTAGAAGTCTTTTAAATTGTTTGTTGTTTTTGTTTAAAAAGAGAAGTATTGGTTATGATCATTAGTTTGGGGGCCACGAAACTAACATTATATCCATATTAAGCCTTTATGTAGATTCAAGGGTCAATTACTAGAATGTGTTGTGCAAAAGCCTCAGTGCCTGGAGAATAAGGAGTGTGGCCATCAAGCTGTATGGTAGGCAATAGTCAATATTTGACCATTTTAGTTTATGAACCAGAAATCATCTGATTCTCTGCTAAATTCAATAGAGAATGAAGGTTGTTTTCGTTTTGTTTTGTTTGTTTGTTTTCTGAGACAGGGTTTCTCTGTGTAACAGCTCTAACTGTCCTGGATCTAACTCTGTAGACCAGGCTGGCCTTGAACTCACAGAGATCTGCCGGCCTCTGCCTCCTGAGTGCTGGGATTAAAGGCGTGCACCACCACTGTCTGACTTGTTTTTGTTTTTTAACTAGTGATGCTATCAATAGATGGGAGTTCAACTGTCTTTAAGCTTCGCTAAAATTACATAAGGATTATTATTGACTTGAGCAAGGCCAGACAACAAGGACTCTCCTTTGTCTCGGCACCCTTTTAAACAACGTTCCTATTGCTCTTACGGATTCTGAGAAGGCTCTGTACAATTCAGTCCTCAATTCCAAGAAAAACAGGGAAGAATCGAAAAATACAAAGCACCTGTAAGATAAGGCAGACCTTGAAGTCTGGAGTTCAAGTCTTAATTGTAAGTCAGATCTCCTCCCACTCTGCCCATTAAGATCCAAGATCACAGATACCAGTAGGAGGCTGAAAGTCAGGTTCTAGAGACCTGAAGCAGAGAGTTTTAAGGCACTTCCCACTTCTGAATTGTGTTCAGAGCTCTGCATTCAGACAAAGTTTAAAATCCTTGGGATTGTACTTAGTAAGAACATGGGTCTGGTCACTAAATCAAGATTATTAATTTGCAGTCATGACAATGTTTCAATCACACCCAAAATTTGCAGTTTGTCCTTGAATCATGCATGCACTGATTTAGCAACAATGTTGTGTATACCTTTGAGGATAAAGATGAAAAAACCAATGTCACAAAGTTTGTGTTAGCATGCCAATAATCAGATAAAAATCTTTCCATTTCCTCTAGTCTCCCAAATCGGCATTTATTAGTGCTGCAAAGAAGGCAAGATTGAAGTCCAACCCCGTCAAAGTGCGCTTTTCTGAAGAGGTCATCATCAATGGCCAAGTGTCGGTAAGTTCACAACTATCTGTGTGGCTATGCAGAGAACCACTGAGGCAGAGACTCTGTACTCTAGTGAAGCCAATTATGTTAGTAGAATGCTCATTCTGGGCCTGTTTCTTGTCTTTCGTGGGGGTGTCAAATCTTACCTGCAAAGGACTTGACTCACCACTGAAGTATGATTAATAAAAACTCAAAGACAGAAATTGGGATTCACCCTGAAGGTCAGAAAAGCAAAGCACCTAGCCACTGGCTCTTACCTCGACCTTAGTTCAAAATAGCAATTCTGCCTCCTGGAATCTCAGAATGAGACTGAGCCTGCGAACTGTCTTCTCCCGTTTTATAATCCTCTCTAGGTTTGGGATTAAAGGCATGCACCACCCAGATTCTATGGCAAACTAGTGTGGTTACTGGGATTAAAATTGTGTGTCACCACTGCCTGGTCTATAAGGCTAACGGGGGGGGGGGGGGGCTGTCTCACTCTCTGATCTTCAGGCAAGCTTTATTTATTTATTAAAATAAAAATGAAATGTCACTACAGCCACCATCTCACTGTCATCAGAGCTAACACAACCAGAATAGGAGATAGCCCGGTGATTCTGGTGATACTTGATGTCTTAGAGTCTCACTACTTTGGTCTGGGAGCACTAAGGTTGCCTTATTTACATTATGGAAAATAAGCTTCCTTTGAAATTTCCACTACATTGTGCCAATTAACTGCTTCCACAGAATAGCCTTTTATGTATTTTGTGAAAAGATTTATGTCTTCCTCGAGTTGCATGGTGTGTGTATGTATGAAAGTCATTGAAAGAACAGATTTTGTATATAGAGCTACAACTGAAGAATGATCCCCCAGGTCAATACAAATAGGTCTTCATGAAAAGAATGGCTTCATCATCTTCCACGTAGATAATGCCAACATCAAGAGGATACTTCATTTTCTACACTTTCCGAAGACAGGAGAAGGGTTCTATTTCATTTTCATTTTTGTTTTAGGTTTTAGGAAGCTTTTCCCAAGGGTACTACTAGTTTGGGGGCCTTGGAAATTTCAAATTTTTATTGTTGATAGTTGTTGGCTGCTGTTGATGTTGTGTAAATGAATCCCAAAGATAGACCGTCATTTGGGATCAGTTTGCTGTGGATCACACACTCTTTCCTGAAGTTAGCCCTGGATCTGGATTGGAAGCTGTGGACATGTGTCTACAAGCTTTGAGCAAGGCACTTGTGAGTCTTCTTATCACCAGTTCTACCTAAGACTGTCCAACTTGGAGAGCAGCAAATTGAAATACGTGATAATTCTCTTTCAGCTATGATAAATTACCAAGGCTAAAACACTTAATGGGGGAAGGATCCTCACAGTTGCAAAGATTCGTCCCCTGTGGTGAGGCAGAACATCACAGCAGCAAGAGATTGTAGCGGAGGCTACTCAGCTGGAAACATCCAGGAAGTAAAGACAAATTGAGCTAGAGATAGATAAGGAGAGGAAATAAAGACAGGTAAAATAAGAAGGAGAGAAGGAAAATCTATGCACAAAGAGGGTCTGAGACTTTCTTCCCTGTTATTGCATCTGGACTCAACCTATTTAATGACAACCCCTTTATTCAGACAGGTCTTCTCTGTCAATCATTTTTGAAAAGTCCTCCCTGAGACATGCTTTACTAATCTCCTAGTTGGCGATCAATCAAAACTAATTGATAAAAGATTAAGACTGGTCAATCTGCCAAACTGTTGGGCCATTTTGGGGGAAAGGTCTGAGGCTGTGGTTGCTATCCTGGGCACAGTTTATACTGCCCTGTAAACTTGATGTGCTCTGCTCGCTGCAATGGATCTCCCTTAATCTAGGCACACTGTTACCACGTGTCACCAACACAGAACTCTGTCCCAGGGGAGGAGCAGAAGATTCCAGGCATAGAAAAAAAATAAGTGCATCACATCAAAAATTCATAAGAAACTTACCTTTCCACACCAGGGCTTCTCAGCATGTGACTGGGCATCTAATGAGAGAATAATGTTCTAGAAGCTTCTGTGACAGTGTCATTTCAACCCCATTTATAACAGGGCTCCTGCGAGGCAGCTGGAATGTGAGGGCATTGTTGCAGGGCCAGTGGTCTCCTGCAGCCTCTGCTGCCTTGTCACGAATCTATAGAGGTAGGCCCTTCAGTTGCATATCTAACCCTAGGTTCGTGAAAACTCATCCTTTCTAATCTGCTCTTTTCAGTCACAAGGTGCCTAATCTTCTGATTTAAAGCTAGGCTTACTCAGTGAATCAGGCGGCAAGAAGGTCACAGCGGAAAGTCATGGCAATAGAAATGAGAAGAAATTCAGAGAAAGAAATGAACAGTGAAAACCAAGGGACCAGTTAATGACTTCTACAAGGGTCGAGTCTGCTCAGATTGTAAAACACCTAGAAACATCTGTGCATCTGGTCTTCAGTTCCTCCATCTGGAAGCCAAAGGACATATGGCTTTGCTATTTCTGAGTCCTCCCCCAACGCCCCCATGACTCTGTGACACCAAATACATGTGTATAACACAGTGCCCTCTAAGGACGCATTAATCTTACAGGAAGACATCTCCTTCTCTCCTTAATCTCTCTCATTGTTTCGCATGATTTCCAATTAAAGAAGGATCCGAAAGAATGCGTTTCTCAGGTTCACTCTTGGTCATATTTCAAATTGGCATGCCGTTTGAGTTATTTCTAGAGTATATTATGAGCTGTTCATTATCGCTTAGACTTAGCACTTCACTTCTTTTTTTGTGGCACTGGGAATGGAATGCAGAGCCCTCCTACATGCCAGGTTTGCTCGTTAGTTTTCGTCAACTTGGTATAAACCAGAGTCACCTGGGATGAGGGAAAGTTAGTTGAGGAACTGTCTGCATCAGGTTGGCCTGTGGGCCTGTTTCCAGAGTGTTCTTGGATTGATAATTGGTGGAGGAGGGCCCAGGGCACTGTGAGCGGTGTCATCCCTAGGCAGGTAGTCATGAGTTGCATAAGAAAGGCAACTGAAGGGCAGCCTGGAACAAAACGAGTAAGCAGTATTCCTCGATGATCTCTGCTTCGATCCCTGCCTCCCGGTCCTACCTTGAATTCCTGCCCTAGCTTCCTCCGATGATGAGCTGTAGCCTGTGAGCTATAATAAATCCTCTGCTCTCCGAGTGGTTTTTAGTCATAGTGTGCTATCACAGCAACAAAAAAGCTAACTAGGACATCGGGCAAGTGCTAGACCACAGAGCTGAAAGCCTTGACCCTGTGTTTTTCTCTTTTAGAACACTAGCTCACCTCTTACGTTTCCCTTTTGAGTTGAAAAACATTCCTAAATGGGTTACAAAGAGTTTCAAAAAATAACCTTACCCTTGTGCTCCTTCAGGCTTGTGACTGATTTGCATGACAGCCACCAGAGACCAGCAGTCTCCTGTCACACAGAGCCATTGATGGTCTTCACTTTGTTCATTTAATCCTGATCCACAAAAGTCAGGACTTGTGCTCCCAGACACAGATGCTTGACTACAAAGGAATTATGCCTGTAATAATGTTTTCCATTGGGAGTCTTGCTTTGTAAAAAACTGCATCTGATTTTTCTGAAAGGCAAAATGTCTTTTGTTAGATTGTTCTGAGTTATTTGTAGCTGGAAAACAATATTGCTATGAACAACGCAGTTCAGATACCACCAAAGGGATACCTAATTGGTCTTTGAGCATTTGGTTACTTATCCTTTATTATATTGTGATAAGAATAAACAATAGACGTATGTCGCTGGTGCCCAGAGTAAAATTCTAATTTGACTGACCTTCACATCTACCATTCCTCTTTTCTGTTGTTAAACAGGAAACTGTTAAAGACAATTCACTTCTCTTTATGCCAAATGTTTTGAAAGTCTATTTGGAAAATGGGCAGACCAAATCCTTTCGCTTTGACTGCAGCACCTCCATCAAGGTAAGATGACATTCGAACCTCTGGGCCTGTACTCAATATGTGAGATCAAACCAAGACAGAGTGCAGAAACAGAAAAGGCTCTGGGCTTTTTGTCACTATTGGTGCTGCAAACACTATAACATGCTGTCTATGAAGAAACACCAGGGCTAGTGATTTTAATGCAACTCCAGATTAATTAAAATAGCATGACTGTCACCAAGAAGGTTTGCCACCCTACCCAAAGCCAACAGGATTTCCCAGCAATTTCAGCCACCAAGAAGATTAGGATGTTAACTATCGATTGAACATCTGCCACTTTTGACGTCTAGCAAAATCAAGGGGAATAATACTTTAAAGATAACATTTACTTTTGATTGCTTTAACCAATTGCTGGAGAATGCTACATAACAAGTTGGACCTGAGTTTACTTCTCAGGAGGAGGTTAAAGGAAGAGCCACCAAGCAGTCCCATGATTTCTGAGCCACGGGTGAGTTTTACATAATAGGTTTCGTAGCAAAGCGTATGGGTCTCCCCCCATGCTTTTTTCCTAGAAAAGAAAAGTGCATATTCTCCTCTTTTTCTTATTGTACAAAAGTATGTTCAGAAATTGATTGCTCCCTAATGTCTCATCAGCCTAAAATAGACTTTCTTCAAATGGCACAGTCAGAAAAACTTTATGGAGGTAAAAATGTACCTAGCGATGATCTGTACCATAATCTAGCAAGAGACTATCAAGTCTGTGTTTAAAATGTCTATCAATACTCAACCATTAATTCTCTGCGTTTGAAAGGCCTCAGAGTAGATCTCACCTGTGCAAACGGTTCTACAAAGCCTACTTGCTGTGCCTTCTTATTTTCATAATACCAGCAAGCAGCTGGGGTTAAATTGCCTTAAATACATGGTGATTCAGTAGGCAGTAGAAGGCACAATATTAGTAGATGGGTGTAGGAACACTAAGTCATCCTTAATTGCCCCAGATGAAATACTAGTTCCCTTTATCTAAGACTGCTACTTTGAAATGGTGGATGGCTGATAAAATATTTTTCCTTCTTTTCCTACTCAATACCAACATAGTTGATCTAATAATCAATCACCTAAAAGGAGAATCAGAAAATTCTTTCTGTAAAGAATTTGGGCTTTGGGGTCATCTGTTGTCTGCGGGGATTTTTGGATTATTTGTTGCACCAGGAAAACAGCCACAGAGAGGAGGTATTGGAAGGACCTCAGGATCTTCTTGAAGAACACCGAAAACTCAACCATTTGTCCTCTCACATTCTAGTTCATTATAGAAGTGGGTAAAAAGCTGGATTCAACAAGGGACATCAGCCCATAGGACAGCTTCCAGAGTCTCCTTCTTATGGACAGCTACAGGCAGTGTTATAGTCTCCCAGAAATAATGTAACAATATACACAGAGTATTATTAAGAAAACTCCCCTTTGTCTTGGTGTCCAGAATTTTTTTATTAGAGGTTGGTCACATAGACACAACTGCATGGCTGGACTTAGGAACTCGCCCCTCTAGAGGTCAAGTTGATATTGCATGACACAGGACTGGTTGTGGACTACTGTTTAGCAAAGACTATATGCTGTAGTCCAATCCTTTAGAGACAGAATAATGACTCCTGCCCAACAGACCACTGAAGAGCAAAAAGGTCCTTTCCTACGAGTGACACAGCAGAGCCACACCTTGCTTTAGGTGGTGCTAATCCATTCCTGCATACACTTTGCGTGAGCAAATGAGGTGGCCCAGTTGGACCCATGGGCTGTTGTTTGCAGACCCTAGAACGCATGCACAGAAATACATGACTATGAATCTCTCTCGCCTTTTGGGCTCATGCTTTGTTCTCAACTGTTCAGCTCCTTGCTGTTATACCTTCTAGCTCACTTGACTTATGATAAGACTTGAGTACATTTCTTACCAGAAACCAGTCTAAACCGGAGGACAGTTCTGCTGTTATTCCTTTTAACTTCCTTATCACAGCAACCCACACTAGTCTGAGTTTTATTTCCTGGTGGATTACAGGTGACAATGAGGAGACTAGACGCTGTGTAAAGAGTTCCCATCAAATTCAAGCTATCTTATCTTGTACCTAACAGCCCTATTAGCACGACAGTCACTGGTTGGTGGGCATAAAATGGAAAGAGCAGCTCAGTGATGAAAGGAAGTTGACAACTGCTGAATACAATTTGCCAGAACTCTCCTTACAGAGTTAGATAATAGGGCAAAACTACCAGGGTCATTTTCCATGCCCCCCACTGGTTTACAAAAAATGTCACATAGAGTTCATGTAGCCTTCCAAAACCTGGGTTGTGTTTCTCTTTCCTGGATTTTGTGCAATATATATATATATATATATATATATATATATATATATATATATATATATATATATATCAGGAAATATTTTAGGTCACATTCAACACAATCAAGAAATTTGGGTTGAACAGTTATTCTTTGGGGGTATGTATGTGTAGGTAGGGTTGGCTTTTGTGGATTTTGTCTTATAAGGCCTGAAGAAATGGCAAAGGAACATAAAGTAGACTCAAATAGCAAAACAGTCCATCAAAAACCAACTTTATAGATGGGAAGGGTTTTTTTTTTCCTTAGCAACCAATTATTGCGGTTTTGGAATAGATGACTCTTTGCTGTGACTGTCCTGGGCATTGCTAAAACAGCATCCCACTCTCTACCTACCCAATCCCATGACAATTCCAACCCTGCTGTGACAACCTAAGGATGTCTCCCCAAAATGTCCAAATGTTGTTCCAGGACACCGTTTCCTCCCATTAAGAAGACTTGTTCTACAAGACTTTGGTATTTGACTAAAAATTACCCTAAAGAGTAATAATTTGCTAGTCTCGAATCTATGAGCCAATGAAAGGCTGAGCAGACTAGCTGCGCCTTGCAGTTACAGTCTTTCCCTGTTTACTCAACACATTCTGACTCTAAATGTTTAATCCTATGAAGTATTACAGACATAGCTTGCTCATTTCACCTTCCCCAGGGATGTAAAATAAACTGCTATGGCAGGGCTCTCTGTGCAAATGGTGTTATAATAAATGCTTTGTAAGTATGAACTCGTTTGATTCCCATATCAATCCCAAGGCAGGCATTATTATGACTTCCAGTTTACAGGTAGGGAAACTGAGATACTGAGAGGTTGAATAACTTCCCAGTGCTGGGACGTTTGTAAGCATGAGGACTGGAATTAGAGCCCAGACATTCTCAGAAGCTTCATTACTACCATGGTGCTCTTTCAGAACAACAGGCGCAGGCCGACATACTATCTGGGGGCAGGACTAAAATGGTGGATATTTCAGGCCTCACGGGTTCAACTCTGTTCATGAAGTGTATGGACAATAAAGCAACCGTGACAATAAAGAAATGGGTTGAGACCTTGGGAGCTCAGTCCAGTGCTCCAGTGTGGGTCTCTGTCTCTATCTCCATCCGTCGCCAGATGAAAGTTCTAGGATGATATGCAAGATATTCATCAGTATTGCTCTAGGATAGGGTCATTTCAGGTTCCCTATCCTCAGCTGCCCAAGGAACTAACTGGGGACCTCAGCTTGGGCACCTGGGAGCCCCTCTAATGTCAATTCTCCTGCCCACCCTAAAGTGGGTCCCTTAACTAAGAATTGTGGTTCCGTGCTCCCCTATCCAACCTTCCTTTATCCCGATCCTCCTGTTTCCCCAAGTCCCCCCTCCTTCCATTCTACCTTTTCTCTCCCCATCTCCCCTTACCCCCATCCCACCCCACCCCCAAGATCCCACTTTTCTCCCCAGCAATTTTGTCTACTTCCCTTATCCAAGAGGATAACTATATGTTTTTCCTTGGGTTCACCTTCTTACTCAGCTTCTTTAGGTTCGCCTATTGTAGTCTCCGTGACCCCTATTTATGGCTAGAAACCAATTATGAGTGAGTACATCCCATGTTCATCTTTTTGTGTCTGGGATAACTCACTCAGGATAGTGTTTTCTATTTCCATCCATTTGCATGCAAAATTAGAGAAGTCATTGTTTTTTACCGCAGCGTAGTACTCTAGTGTGTATATATTCCATACTTTCTTCATCCATTCTTCCATTGAAGGGCATCTAGGTTGTTTCCAGGTTCCCGCTATCACAAATAATACTGCTATGAACATAGTTGAATAAATGCTTTTGACATGTGATAGAGCATCTCTTGGGTAAATTACCAAGAGTGGTATTGCTGGGTCCAGGGGTAGGTTGATCCCGAATTTCCTGAGAAACCGAAACACTGACTTCCACAGTGGTTGCACAAGATTGCATTCCCACCAGCAATGGATGAGGGTACCCCTTCCTCCACAGCCTCTCCAGCAAAGGCTATCATTGGAGTTTTTTATTTTAGCCATTCTGACAGGTGAGGAGCAGAAGGAGGGAGAACATGAGCAAAGAAGTCGGGACCACTAGGGGTGCACCCACCCACTGAGACAGTGGAGCTGATCTACTGGGAGCTCACCAAGGCCAGCTGGACTGCTACCAAAAATGCATGGGATAAAACTGGACTCTCTGAACATGGCGAACAATGAGGGCTGATGAGACGCCAAAGACAATGGCACGTGGTTTTGATCCTACGCAATCTGCTGGCTTGGTGGGAGCCTGGCCAGTTTGGATGTTCACCTTCCTAGATATGGACGGAGGGGGGAGGACCTAGGACTTACCACAGGACAGGGAACCCTGACTGCTCTTTGGACTGGAGAGGGAGGGGGAGAGGAGTGGGGAGAAGGGGAGAGGGGTGGGAGGAGGGGGAGAAGAGTGGGAGGAGGGGGAGGGAAATGGGAGGCTGGGAGGAGGTGGAAATTTGTTTTTTTCTTTCTTTTTTTCAAAAGAAAAAAAAAGAAATGGGTTGACTCGGTCCCGATAAAACTTTATTTATCAAAATGGTTGGCGGGCTAGATTTGACATGCAGGCCATACTTAGCAGGTCCCTGATATAGAACACTTTCAGTGTTGGTTTAACTGTGTCCTCACTGAGAAAAAGGGAGACATAGACTAGACCTCTATCTGTTAAAAGAAAAAAACCTTTCTAATCTAAACCCTTACACAGGGACTGCAGAGATGGCTCAGCAGTTAAGAGCACTGGCTGCTCTTCTAGGGGATTCAGCTTTGATTCCTGTGATGATAGCTCACAACTGCCCGTAACTCTAATCCCGGGCCTTCTAGCCTCCCTGGGCACCAAACATTCGAGTGCTACACACAGCACACATGCAGGCAAAACACCCAAACACATTTTGAAAGAAAGAAAGGAAGGAAGGAAGGAAGGAAGGAAGGAAGGAAGGAAGGAAGGAAGGAAGGAAGGAAGGAAGGAAGGAAGGAAGGAAGGAAAAGAAACTTATATGATCACCAAGCTCCTTTTCCAGCTTACCTCTCAGTATTGAACTTCACAGGAAGTTTGGGTGGTGCTGGAAGTTAGAAAGGGCCAAGAAAAAGAGTCTCGATTCTGTGCTTTTCACTCTTAATGCTATTTGATTTCAGTACCATTTGACAGTATTTCATTACGGAATGTAAAGCCTACATTGATGTAACACTTTCTGGTCACGATAGTCTCTAAAAACTAAAAAGGACAGTGTTGATTTTGATCTCTTCCTGTCACTGTTTGCTCTGTAAGGATGTCATCTTAACCCTGCAAGAGAAGCTGTCTATCAAAGGCATTGAACACTTCTCCCTCATGCTGGAGCAGAGGACCGAAGGGGCTGGGACCAAGCTGCTGTTGCTTCATGAGCAGGAGACGCTCACCCAGGTCTGTGGAGTAACCCCAAGAATGATAATGCCGGTGGGAGCAGAGCCTGTGGAACCTCCGAAGGCCCTTTCTCCAGCCCTCTCATTGTAGCGTCTCTATTCCCCAGGTCCTCTCTGAAGGAAGCACCACCTTCAGCATGTCTCAGACACCTCAAGGAGACAGCCTCCTTTTATTGCCAATCTGTCATAGACTTCTCCAGATTTGTCATTCAGAGGCCAGGCAGATACTGGAATGTAGCTCTGCAGAGTGACATTTTATGTTTCTGCAATGGTTTCTCTGCTTGTTTTGATCATTAAAAGCAAAACTGTTCACAAATGTATGTAAATGAAGACAGAGTCATCTATGTAGTCCTCTGCTCTGGGTGCATACTCAGGACTATTTTTGGGAGCCTACAGTCACTGCCCCAGTCCCGCCCACTATAAATATGGGATCTACTGGTGTGTCCCAATTCTTGGTTCCAAAGGTGACACCCCATCTGTTCTCTGGGGAGACAAGCTGAGTGCTTACAGCTGCACGAAACATACCACCTTCACTTGTCTCAACTTGAAACAAGCTGAGCATCTTGCTCAAGTGTCTAAGTATCCACTCTTGCATAGGAAAGTTCAATGAAGAGATAACTCTAGAAAGAGGAGGTGGGGGGACATGATCAGCTGAAGCAGCCAGATACCACCAAGGGATGAAATGACAGGAAGCATTGCCCTGCTAAAGTGCTTCTTATTTGGTGCATAATTAAAAGCTAATATCTGGAATGGGCTGGAGGGATGTCTCAGCAGTTAAGAACATGTACTGTTCTTCTTGAAAACCTGAGTTCAATTCCCAGAACCCACATCAGGTGGCTCACAGTGGCCTAGAACATCAGCTCCAGATCTGACACCTCCGGCTTCTTTGGGTACCTGCGGCTCACATAATTAAAACGGAAAATAATTCTTTAAACAAAAATCAACACCTCACATTTTGCACATCAATTCCCTCAAATAGCCCTATTTTGACAGAATCCCAACAGGATGTGACGGACTGGGAAAGTCGCAATGTATGTTGATTGCCACTTCTGTATCTAATTTGACCTATGATCAAGTTTAAATCTACATAGCCATATTTAAAATCACTTGCAAAATAACCCACGACAAAGCTTATTTTATGCAGTGTCATAGGCGAACCATCACTTATATTCAGAACCCCTCAAGTGAAAGCTCATTGTGTATCCAAGTTCCCCTGGAAATAGAACCTTAGCCAAACACTTGAATGTGCAGAAGTTCCCTGAGAGATTATGATCAATACTGGGAGAGGGGTGGAAAATAGGAATTGGGCAAATTGGGAACCAACAGAAATTTCTCAGCAAGCCAGTTTCCAGCATGGGACTAGAGCCGTATCTGATTAGAAAGCTCAGAGTGGTAGCATCAAGCACATGCGTGTCAGTGGTACCTCACCTGGGGTGAGGTTGGCATTGGTAGCAGGCTATGCCTGATGACTCCTCAAATTCCCTGACCCATCCAACGGTCCCAGGCGCATAGAATAAATAGCCTTCAGTTTGTGACTGTAAGTGAGAGTGGTGTGGGCAGCGTACCCGTTTCTGAGTCTAATGGAAGTTCCACAACTTTATCTTTCCCTTACAGTTCTACTACATGAGCCCTATAGGAAAACATTATGGTGATTGAGGTGAACAAAGAATCAAAACTTTTTGTGATGCTACATATCTAGAGCTTAATAAAATGGGCCAAATAGCCTGAAACCAAGCAACTCCATCCTTTTGAACCGTCCAGTAGAGTCAGAGCAGGATAAGAACTGGTGTGATAAAGCTGTGTATATGAGCTCTTGTCATCTTCTCTCCTTTCTCATGATGCTTTCTCTTTCTTTCCCCAGCCTCTCCTTTGAACATTCCCATAACAAGTCCATTATGTACAACCCCTAGCCCCAGAGTCTGCTTCTGGGTACCCCAGCTTTGCACAAAGGCCAAACTGAAGATTTTGTTAATGTAGAAAAAAAGAGGAATGTGATTCTTTGGGTCTCAGTCCTTTATCAGTGAGCACCTATGAATTCTTAAATGATGTGTTTGCTCTTCCAGGTGACACAGAGACCCAGCTCCCATAAAATGAGGTGTCTTTTCCGGATCAGTTTTGTCCCAAAGGATCCCATTGACCTGTTAAGGAGAGATCCGGTTGCCTTTGAGTATCTCTATGTTCAGGTAGGTAAATGTTTAGATCGTTCTATATAAATGTTGATATGACCATAAATCAACCCCACCATTGTTTTTCTTTCCATCATCCATCCTAAGCACAACAAACCATAAAATAAGTGTGTGATACTCTTTACATGTCTATATTTGGTTTTGAAATAATTTTATTACTCTTGTAAAAGTTTCAAGAATCTATACCCTCCATCCCTATTCATTGATCATTGGTATTATCTCATTTGTATTTTAGTTTAATACAGGTACATATTCCTGTTTTCTTTCATCACAGAAATTCACACACAAACGTTTATTCTACAGCACAAGAAAGCTAGTTGTTACTTCAATCATGTATTATTTTTGATATTAAATATGCCATGTATTTTCCAATAACAAGGATATTTTCTTATATAAACTCTGTTCAATAAAAAAAAATCAAGAAATAGGACACCGATGCATGCCCCTTATCTCATCTTTTATCTACATCCAAATGATGCCTGTTGTACCCCAAATATCCTTTATGCCATCAGTTTTTCCAGAATAGAATTCACTGTGGAATCTAATTTTGCATGTAGGTTGGTTGTCAAATTTCTTTGGTGTCCGTAAATCAGGTCTATCCTTTATCCTCCTTTGGTGACTTTTGTGTCATTGAATTTAAAAAGTACTAATCAGACATTGCATAGAAATCTTTCTGTTTGGGTTTCTCTAGTATTTTCTCAGGATTAGGTTGAAGTTATGAGTTTGCAAGGAATGGCATGAGTGTCTGTGTCCTTCTCAGGGTAGCATACGAGGAGCAACATGTTGCCTGGTTATCCCCTTAATTGTGAGGCTGACTTTGACTCTTATGTGGGTGGTGTCCTTGTAAAAATTAACAACTTTTCTTTGGTAATGACTATGAAATTTGTGGCAAGTCATTTTGTGACTTTTATGATGTTATAGTTCATCAAATTGTCACCCACTAATTTTTATTAATAGTATTAATTAGTGATTCTTGCTTGAATCTATTGTTACCAGGATGATTTAAAATGACATGTCTAATCTCATTATGTCTTCTTTGTTGATCAGTTGGCATACTATAAAAGTTTTTCCTTCTCCATATATTTATTCATTCATTTTGGCACTTAAATTTCTCTGAGATACCACAGTAATGATTAATATTAGGATTAATAATTTTCAGAATTCTAAGATTTTTAAATATATATATATATATATATATATATATATATATATATATCTTCTCTAGATTGTCTATTTTATATTTTATTATGGGGTATAATCCCCCACAAAAAAACCTGCCAGGGATGAGTATCTGGAACAATTTGTCTGAGAGGAAATGTATTGATATAGATAGATGTGGGTAAGTTTAGATGATTCAATATTTAGATGTTCCTATATTTTTGTGAATCCATCCTATCATTCTGACTTAAATTTCCCAATGCAATTGGAATAAACATTAATAATCTATATTTTGGATCTGGACAGATGGCTCAACAGTTAATAGGACTGGATACTCTTCCAGGGGACCTGAATTTGATTGCCAGCCTCCACATGGCAGCTAACAACCACCTGTAACTACAGTCCTAAGGGATCTAATGACCTCTTCTGGCCACTATGGGCACTGAATGCACATGGTACATAGACAAGCTTATTGGCAAGACACTCATACACATAAAAATAAAAATAAATCTCAAAAAAGAATCTATTCCTTTAATGTGTAGTACATAGAATCACCCAAAGCGTCTATAAGCGTGTTTTTACCTTCACATTCACAAAACCAGGAGAAAAACAAGTCAAAAGACAATACATATTAGGTTAAAGAGAGATACAAACAAGATAGATGTGGCAAATTACATCTGTTGGGATCAAGTGGCAATAAGCCCTAGAGATCAGAAAACAAGCCAGAGAAAAAAAAAGAAGCAGAATGTACAGGTACATTCTAGTACGCAGGATCCTCAGAAAAGACCCTAGTAACTTTCCCCATCTCTGTGGTCTTTGAACAAGACTTTGTTTTTTTAGCTCAAGAAGTCGATTAATGTTCATGAAGATAGCTCTGCTCCTCCAAGATAAGTCCAATCCTGTTCAGAATGTACAACCTTTTATAAAAAATGATTTTAAATGTATATTGCATTTTCCAACCTAAACAGAGAGACTATCATGTTCTGGGTTTTCTCAGTGTTAAATGAGGTCATATGCACCCCTGACTTGACAACAATGACCTTTGTTCCTCCGATAGGCCAGGAAACCTAGCCGATTATGGCTGCATAAAATCAAGAGTTTGATTCTCATCTTATCGGATACTGTGCCTTCACCATAATCCAACTGAGCCTCACTCAGAGGCTAGGTCACCTCTGATAAGACCATGTGCTACAATTATTAGCTAGTTAGCAGCAAATGAATAGCTCCAGGTACCTGTTAGTATAAAGCTTTAGACAGTGAAATACAGAAACAGGCTGTTCTCTGTAATTACAGTCTCATCTTGAGAACAGGATGGGGCTTTCAAACCATCCGGCTTCTGTTGAAACACCACAAGAAGTCTACTGCCTTTGTAAAAGGGAAAAACATGGCTGTGCTTGGGGAAGGGAGACAAGAAGTACCTCTAAAGCTCATTATGTTTTGTTTAAGGCGTGTCTGCTCAAATTAAATGCACGGAGAGTTTTCTCATTTGAAAGACATCTTTTATACCAGAGGACTGGCCTCAAAATAAGACAAACTGTCTGGAGAGTTTGCCTGGGGACTGGGAGAAAAAGGCTGATGTTGTTTCTGTTTTCCTGCCTTCCCTTTCATGGGGGTGGTGGTTTATCTACTTCTTAAAGGAATAGGCTGCACGGGAGATGGATAGCCGTATACTATGGGCAATGGAGACTAAAATCAAGTGACTATCATATTATATTTCCCACTCAGAGAATAAGAAATGAATGTGGGTTTTTTTTTGACTTCAGACTCTACTTGGAAATGACTGTATCGCAGACTGTGTGGTGCGTCTAAAATAACCCATCTGTCTTCTAGAAGTCAACAGGTCTCCTGTGTGCCCATGTTGGGTTTTAAGCTACTACAAAGATGCAATGAAATTGCCCAGAGAACAGAAGAGGAAACAGAAGTCACACATAGTACTTTAAAAGACCTAAATCAATTTAACTTAGCAGACTCGGAATGAGGACAGTCACCATTGGCCAGATAAAACATAAAGATGCAAACTGGTTTCATAGTGATCATACGTATTCATCTCTGAGTCATTAATAGCCCGTGAGGTCTTTTACAGATTTTAGCATATATATTAGCAGTAAACTCTAATGATCTAGACTGTTCTAATTCATAATGATTATATGCTTACCGATGTTTGCCCTCTTCACTCTCTATTCAGAAAAAAAATTGTTTATACCAATTAGTAAACAGGATACAACCCATAAGCCACCAAAATCTTTACAAACATGTTAATATAGTATTGTTTTCCTCTTAAGCATGCATTAATTACAAACAAACTTTTTATAAGCATACTATTCACCTGTAAGACTGTATTTTAAGTAATAGATTTAAAGAGTAATAAAAGGATGATTAATCTCTTTCATACACACACACACACGTTCGTGTGTATGTATAATTCATGTTGCATACCACCTCTCCAGGGTCATTCTTAACTAATTATATAATAACTAAGCGACTAATTAATTGCCTTGTCAAAAGAGTCATGCAGAAGTCTGTTTAAATGCAAGTGTCTTAGTTATTGCTGTGATGAAACACCATAACCAAGGCAACTTTTTTCAAATGTTTCTTTCAAAGCATTGAATTGGAGCTTGCAGATATTTTCAGAGAGTTCGTGCTATGATGCTGGGAAGTGTGGTGGCAGGCAGGCAGGCAGGCATTTTGTTAGAGCAGTAGCTGTCAGTTTCTATCTTGATCCACAACCACAAAGCAGAAAGTGATAACTGAGAAAGTCATGGGCTTTTGCAACTTCAAAGCCCACTCCCAATGATACACTTACCCCAACACTGCTACACCTCCTAATCCTTCCTAAATGTTTGGAGACCAAACATTCAATCATATGAGCCTACAGGGACCATTTTTGTTCAAACCACCACAGCAAGGTAAAACAGGAATGAAAAAAATGGTTCAGGCCAGCCAGAGGTCTTAGGGAAAGTAACAGTAATGACTCGTGTTTCTATAACACATTCCATTTATGAATTATCACAGCAACCTTTCAAATTAGCTAGCTCTCAAGTTAGTTGTTCTTCAGTGCTCAACGAGTTTTTACATAAGAAAACTAACATGTCATGGCTAAAGTAACTGTAGTGGTAGTTGAAATAGCCTACTGTCAAACCTGGGCTTTTTTATTTAAGTTTTATACATGCACTCGTGTATAGTTGAAATAACCTACTGTCAAACCTGGGCTTTTTTTATCTAAGTTCTACACACACACACACACACACACACACACACACACACACACACACACGTCTGCTTTGAATCCTTATGCAGTAGCAGTTTTCAAAAATGTCATTTGACAAAATAACTTCTCACAAACCAGCTTCTAGGCCTGGGACAGTAGCTCGGTCCTTAGGAAACATAAACACATGGGTTTCATCTCAAGAGCCCACATTTAAGCAAAAGTAAGACATAGAAGAACAAGCTTGTAATCCAGCATCAAGGAAGTAAAGACGGATGAGTAGAGCCCAGAGGGTTGCCAGCCAGCTAGCCTAGCCTGGGAATTTACCTAGCCTTGGTAAATTCCAAGCTAGTGACAGATTCTGTCAAACTATAAATAATAATAAAAAGGTGGATGTCTCTTGAGGTCTAGCATTCACAGATGTCCTTTGACCCTAACACACATAAGCACACATATGCCTGTGTGCCCATGCATACATGTATGTATACATACACACGGGCACACACCACATTCTGGGCTTCCAGTTCTCTTAGTGGACTATATGAGACAATCTTACCTAGGCTGTTAACATGTTGGGGCCAAGATCGCCTCAAGCACTTGAGCATGATTGTTAAAATCAAAATTTAAAAAAAAAACAAGTTACAGCTTTAAAGTGTTTTTGAGGGTATGACCCAACCATCCCAGGTCTTGCTGTTTAACAGATCCCTTTCAAACACAAGCTGCTCCAGGAAGTGTGCTCCAGGAAACTATAATGTTTTTCAGGGGAAAAAAGGCAAAAATCCTTTTTGGGGAGGCATTGGGAGGACAACTGGACTCACTTAGCAATGAAGCAGTGGACTGAGAAATATGCATCCATCATATGTAGATACAAAACCTATGATGTGCTAAGTATGCAGTGTTTAAATACTACATACAGAAGCCACGTAGTGGTGCGTGGTTCTAACTTCATGAAATCTGTATGAGGTGATTACTAATGTGCTTCCCTTAGAAAGGGAACAAACAATAAATTGCTGCGAGTGTTTCCCTTTAATGTCTACTTGAGAGAAGGCAAAGAATCCAAGAAGGATGCAGGAAAGGGTATACGTTTTTCTCCAACTAGAACCCAGTTGTCAATATAAAAATCAGTCAGCACACATACTGAATCTTCTTACATAGTCTGTATGTTCCTTCCACTCTCCGCTCCCAACTTTGCTCCTAACAAGAGAGAGGAATCCACTACTCGAGTCTAGTATCTGTGGCCATTTTACCATACATACTCAGCCACTTTGGTTAACTGAGATGCAGTCTGGTGATTTTGCTCAGGCTAGCCTTGAATTTGTAGTTTACTATGGTGGTTTGAATGAGAACGCTCCCCATAGGCTCCTGTATTTGAATGCTTGGTCTCCAGTGGGTGGAACTGTTTGGGAGAGTTAGGAAATGTGACTTTGTTAGAGGAGTGTGACACTGGATGTGGGCTTTGATGTTTCAAAAGTCTTCATTTTTAGTTAGGTCTCTGCCTCACTTTGAATAAGGATGTGAGCTCTCAGCTACTGCTCCAGCACCATCCCTGCCTGCCTGCTGACATGTTCCCTGCCATGATGGTCATGCACTCACCCTCTGAACTGTAAACCCCCAATAAACTCCTGCTTCTGTAATTTGCCTTGTTCGTGACACTTAGAACAGTAATAGAAAAGCTAAGACATTCACATACCGCAGCCTCAGAAGTAGCTGCAATTACAGGGTGTAATATCATACATGGCCTACATTTTGACCCATGCTCTGAAAAAAAACCGATTCCAAGAGATAACTCCCACATAATCACATGCTTGAAATGGGAGGGCTGCAGCCATTGACATGAATAGGTTTTAATAGCTACCCTTAGAGCATGTGCCAATGTCCGTGATAAAGCACAAGCCTCGTAATCCTTAAGCAGCTCTAGTGAAGTGTTTCCTATGAGCTCCACTCATGTATGAATAAACTGAGGTCAAGGGTTCAAATAAACGGGAAGGTTTCAAATGTGATAGCTATTGTTGGCAAAGCCAGGACTGCAAACCCCAGTTCCACACAAAGCAAGACTAGGAATGACATAAATAAAGCTTTAGAAGTGTGCTTACAGCTTCCAAGTACAGTTTAACTGTTTTAGTCCGCACAACACCATGCAATTAGGAAACAGCATCACTCCATTTTAGGGAAAGGAAAACTGAGGCACCACCAAGTTAGAAGTTTGCCCAAAGCCACAACTTGTATGAAATGAATGAAGTTTGGAAGCTTGGATTCCAAGTCCAGCAGCAAAAACCACATTCCTCCACAGTGCTTCCAGTGTTCAGCTTCAGCACCTGTGTTTGTCAGTTCCATCCCCAAATTCTTAATTATTCTTACAAAAAGCTAAATATTTAAATAACAGCTTGTCGATGACTGTTAAACGTTTTGTGTGGTCGCTGTGTTCGTGCAATTAAAGACTGACTCAACTCCAAGCAGCACGGTGGGAATGTTTCCACATTTAGCATTTCTCAGTACCTTAGAAGTGAAGGTTGAAACACTGGGGAAACGCTTGTCACCTGCTCCTCTAAAGGGGAGCACAAGGCAGCCCATGCGCTGATGAACTGCGCCCTCTGCTGGTCTCTTTGCAGAGTTGTAACGACGTCGTTCAGGAGCGATTTGGACCTGAGCTGAAATACGACATTGCCTTGCGGCTGGCCGCCTTACAAATGTACATCGCCACTGTCACCACCAAACAGACGCAGAAAATCTCCCTCAAATACATTGAGTAAGTGTTCACACTTGGTGCGGTGAGATGCCGTGGGGTTTCCTTCACTTTTCTGTATCTGTTTGCAAAGTTCATCTTGTTCGTGGCCAAATCTTTGTAAACTAGTGGGAAAATAGATAAAAAATTTTGTCTTTTATAATAGGAAAGATGCATTTCTCACTTTACCCACCTTTAGAAAACTACAGGCAAAGTGAAAGCAAGTTCTTAAAATGATATGTACACCCCAGATTGATGGCTCACTCCTGCCACCCCATCAACTTTAGCAGTAGAGTGTCCTGAGGCAGAAGGCTTACCATGGGTACAAGACCAGTCGAGACCACATAACAAGATTTTGTCCCCAAAACACCATAAAGAAACAGCTAGGCCTGATGGTGCAGGCCCATAATTTTAGCTATTCATGAGGCTGAAGCAGGAGAATCCCGAATTCCGGTGCAGCAGACTGAGTGCAAGGTCAACCTGAGCAACTTACTGTGCTCCTCTCTCAGAGGCAGGAAGAAAATCAGTATCAGAACATTTGGTGCCCAGGGTTTACTTCAAAGATAAATGGGTAAACTGAGGTACAAGATTATTAAGTAGCATGTTACTTCTCCAATTCACCATATAGGATTAGGGGTGGGGAAGGGTTAAATCCCAAGCAGGGGAACTACTCTTTGTGTCTGAGTTTGTATGATAGACGGGATTATTGTGAGAGTCTAGTTAGGCTTGGCTGCCCCTCAAAAATACACCAATTAAAGAGACAAGTTATAGGAAGAAAAGAAGAAAGAAAATGAATCTCATGTGGTAGAACTGAGAAGAGGAACAAAAAATGGGTATACTGAGCCCCAAGTCTATCTTTAGGGTCCTGACATGAGATTTAGATTTGTGGAGTTTAGGTTTTAATAGCAGGCAAGAGGTATATGTAACTCAGCAGTCTTGATCAAAGTGCGGTCCTGCCCACCATTTAATCTTCATTGTTTGGTCTCTGTTGCATGGTATTCAGAGAAAATGTGGGGAGTGTATATATTTCTTCCTAGGAGGCAAGTTCCTCCTCTGGATGGTACCACACTTCAGCCATTGCCTTCTTCCAGTGTGATATTCTTGGAAGAATTCATTTTCTAGGGACTCCTTTGTCTTAACAGCCAGCTAGAACAAAGAATGGGCACGATTGTCTCTTTAGAATCCCTCCTCTCCTGCTAGGGTGGTTATAGAATAGTGATTCTCAACCTGTGGGTCACAACCCCTTTGGAGTTCAAACATCCTTTTCACAGGGGTTGCCTTAGGCCATCAGAAAACACAGATCTTTATGTTACAATAGGTAACAGTGCAAAATTACAGTTATGAAGTAGGAATGAAATAATTTTGTGGTTGGGGGTTACCGCAACTTGAGAAACTTTATTAAAGGATTGCAGCTTCAGCAAGGTTGAGAACCACTGTTACGGAGGGACATTTTCTGAAGAGTCATCATGGCAGGAGATCAGCTGGGCCTGGTGGCTCACACCAATAATCCTAGCATTGAGGGAGTCTGAGTTAGAATTACAAGTTTGAAGCTATCCCAAGTTACATAATAAGACCATGACAAAAATAATAAAAAAGAGCGAGCTGGAGAAATGACCCAGTGGTTAAGAGTATTTGCTGTTCTTGCAGAGGACGTAAGTTTGGTTCCTAGCATCCATCTGATGACTTACAACCATCTGTAAATCCAGTCGCAGCACAAACTGACACCTTCTTCTGGCCTATGTGGGCACTGTGCATGCATTTAGTACACATACAAACATGCAGGCAAAACATGCATGCACATAAAATAAAAATACATCTCAAAAATATGCCATAATCAGAAAGCATGGTGCCTTGGTATCTATGTAGGAAAAAAAACTGAGAAGTGGCTGGCAAAGATGTCACTCAACAAAGCTGACTCTGTGGGGCACATCTTATTTGTAAACTTTAGATGCCTTCTCTCGTCGAGGATGCCATTTTACCAGCCGCATCCCTCTTTGGCCAAGGAAAATTCGCTTTTCTTAGAAAATAGATGGTTTGTATTGCCTCCAACTGATGAATCTATTTAAGGGTCATCCTTTAAGAGGGAACGCTTAGTCTCCCAGCAAGAGATTCTCTAGCCTACAGCAAACACCAGTTACTTCATCCCAGCAGCTCTTTATGCCAACAAAAAGGCGAACTCACCAGACTGAATCCATATCTCCACGCATTGCCAAAAGCTTTGGATTTCTCCTCATCTGCACTCAAAACAAGGACAAATGAAAGTAATCCCACTCTCCAAAGGCACTTTCTCAGGGGCTGCCACACTACCCATCCTGAAGCCTTTGCTCAGCAGGCTTTAGAGCCTGGGTTGGGGAAGACTAAAGCTCCAATTCCCTGCCCCCAGTGCCACTGTTCTGGCTATTATAAATTTACCTACTGGCAACTAAATGATGAAAAGCCCTCCTATATGGTTCGCTCCCTTGAGCGGTCCATTCCTTTTTCCCTGGGGCGTACCCATAATGGCTGTGGTCTGAGAGACTGTTCACAAACAGGTCTCAGCTGGACACAGTCACGTGTTCCTTCTCCTGCTACCTAAAGTGTTTAGGGACAGATAAAACTGGCTGCCATTTGCAAAGGCGCCTATACAACTAGAGAATGTATTCAGACAACTAAAATGCATCTGGGGAGCTGGGGACACAGCTCAGTCACTAACGTGCTTGCTGTGTAAACATAAGGACCAGAATTTGAGCCCCAGAACTCATGCTTTTAAAAGCTGGCAATGCATGTGGCATGTGCATGTAATCCCAGCACTGATAAAGCAAAATCAGCAAGCCTAGCCTAACCAGTGAGGTTTAGGTCAGTGAGAGACCCTATCATCAGAAAACTAGCATACCTTTCTGCCCCTCCTGTCTAGCCACTCTTCCCAAGGAGAACATTGTGCAGCCCAGAACCTCTCAATGATAAGTAGCTTCACTCGAAATCTTGCAGTCTGCAACTGTGTTGGCAACACTCAGTTCGTCTACCAAATATTTGACTGAGAATTGTATACGGCATTTCCATCAGATAGTAATTTGTCGTAAATATAATCCTGACTATCAAGGAACTTGTGGTCTGAGTGTAAAGATGAGGTGCAAAGATATATTAGTGGAAGAACACACGTCCAAGAATATCTAGACAGCGCAAATTAGTATTTGCAGAGTAAGTGGAGAGCGGGGACACACAGAGTTGGGTAGACAGAGAAGGGGATAAATCTGGGAAGATAGGAGAGTGGGGATCACTGCGATCAAAACATGTTGTAGAAAACTCCAAAAAAAACATATTTTAAAAGATACAATGATGTGAAAACTCACTAAGATAACAATATAGGGCTGGGGCACATCACTAGCATAAATACAGCCTTGGGTTCCTGCCCTAGTGACGTGCCCCTCCAATGCATATATGTATTTTATATGTGTGCGTATTTTATCTTTTTTATTTTGAATTTTTCTTTTATTCTTATCTATGCAAAACATCCTGACTACAGCCTCCCTTCCTCCATTCTCCCAGGTAACCCCCTCCATTTCCCCTCTCCCCCAGATCCACTGCTTCTCTGTTTCCCTTCAGAAAAGAGCAGGACTCCCAGAGATATCAACTGAACACACCATAATCAGGTGCAATAAGACTAGGCACAACCCCTCAGATCAAGGCTGGAGAAAACAACCCAATAAGAGAAAAGGGGGCCCAAAAGCTGGCAAAAGAGTCAGAGATATCCTGTGCTCTCACTGTTAGGAATCTGACAAGAGCACCAAGCTATTGAGCCGTAACATATATGCAGAGGACCTAGGTCAGACCATGCAGGCTCCATGATTGCCCCTCCAGTCTCTGTGAGCCCCTATGAGCTATGTTAGTACATTCTGTGGGCCATGTTCTCCTGGTATCCTCGACCCCTCTGGCTCCTACAATCCTTCCTTGACCTCTTACATGGGGTTCCCGAGCTCCGCCTAATATTTGGGTATGGGAATCCTCATCTGCTCCCATCGGCTTCCAGAGAAAGCCTCTCTTATGAAGACTGGTCTAGGCACTGAAGTATGAGAATAGCAGAAGATTGTTAGGAATCATGTCACTGGTTTCTAGGTTTTTGTTTTTGTTGTTTTGTTGGTTGTGGTGGTCAGTCATGTTTTGTTCTACTGTAGGTCTCTGAACCCTAGCACTGCCCCCCGTATGTCTGTGTGTGTGTGTGTGTGTGTGTGTGTGTGTGTGTGTGTGTGTGTGTGTGATATGTGAGTGTGTGCGTTTTAAAATAAAGACACAAATAGCCCTAAGACATGCAAATCAATGAAGACAGTAAGGACAAGCTGAGGAAGACAAAGAAACATATTGGAAATATCTGGATATAGGATGTATGTATTTAGGAAACTGAAATTGGTTGAACAAAATGACTCTTTAATGTCCATTCTTAGTGTTCTTTCTACAGAGTGAGGAATATATATGTTTCTTTTTAAATGTGAACATGTGTATCAATGATCCAATAAGGTGTTTCCCACATGGAAATGAAAAGTTGCTTCTCGGTCTTTTGTTCATTTGTTCCGACAAACAGCAGAGTGTCATTTGGCCTTATGGAAGTCATCATCACAAGAATTGGGGAATGAATGATGCGCTTTCTGTTGCAGGAAAGAATGGGGCCTGGAGACATTTCTTCCATCTGCTGTGCTGCAGAGCATGAAAGAGAAGAACATCAAAAAAGCTCTCTCCCACCTTGTCAAAGCAAATCAAAACTTGGTACCACCGGGTAAAAAGGTATCCCAGTTACATCTTAATAGAATCTGGATTTTAAGCAGAGAAATTTGCCTTCATTCAAAAAGTCATTTCAAATGAGCCCATAAAGAACACACTTGGCATACCACATTTCCAGAAGAACTTTGTACACTATTTACATATGTCTAAAAAGAACAAAAACTGCTGATCCTTCCAGAAATCTATTCCTTTCTCACAAGTTGGAAACTCCTTATTGTACGGGGCCGGAGGCAAGTGGTGCTCACACGAGACTTTTCCATCAAGGGATCAAATCACAAGACAATTGTACACTTTTATCCTGTAACTGGTTGCTGCTCAGACTGACTTAAATGCCCAGCAGCCAGTAAGGAGCCCTGCAGGCCAGTTACTGTAGTCATTAGGGATTCTCTCCAAGGAAGCTGTGGACATTGGGTAAGATATAACGGTGATACTCTTGGCATTGTGAAATATGACGCAGCATCCTTCCTTGATCCATTCTGACCACATGCCAGGGTCACCCCTCCCTTAATTGTCACAAACAAAAATGTGTCCTAATGATCAAAATCACTACCACCAACATTCCCAGTGACAACCATTAGATTAAATCCTATAATGGGAAGAGAAAGCAAAGTGATTTCTGTCACTGGTCATGGGTATTAAAATCTTTGTATTCATTTCTGTTTTCATTAAGTGGGAGACACACAAAGTCCATTTAAAAGTATACTGTTGGTCAGGAAAAGAAAGATATGGTTTAGAAGCAACAACACAACAAAAATTCCAGTAAGGAGAAGGGTAAGGAGTCATAAATCTCTGAACCTATAAAACAGGGAACGGCCTGAGTATACATTGCAGCTGATATGGGCTATTGATATTTGCCTGACCCCAATGCAACTCACCATTCATGCAGGTAGTCCTTTGCTTTTAGTATCCTATTCTCTGTCATTTTATAAGGTTTCACCTCATAAACATTTTTTCAAACATATGATCAACTTCAGTACATGCTCAGCCACACTCTCCTTCCCAGTTTCAAAGGAAAATGACTCCAATCATCTCACTGTGAGCACTCGGCTTCAGAAAAATAGCAAGATACCATGGGTCAAGAGTTTTATGATCCCTAGGGCTGGGAGACTGCTTGGTCGAGAAAGCACTTGCTATGCAAGGGGGAGAACATGAATTCAATCTCAGAACCCCAGGACAGGTGGTGGTGGTGCATGCCTTTAATCCCAGTACTTGGGAGGCAGAGGCAGGTGGATCTCTGTGAGTTCAAGGCCAGCCTGGTCTACAGAGCGAGTTCCAGGACAGGCTCCAAAGCCACAGAGAAACCCTGTATTGAAAAAACAAAAACAACAACAGTAACAATAACAAAAAAACATCGATCTATCAATCCCAGATCCCATGTAATGATGGTGCTTGTGGTGACAATCCCAGCGCTGGGAAGATGGACATAGGCTCACTGCAACTCACTGCAACAACTCACTTGAATGCACTTGCCAGCCAGTCTATCCTGCTTAAAGACCTTCAGGCCTATGAGCTACACTCTCCAATAAAATGAGGTGGCTTACTTCTGAGAATTCATGCCTGAGTTTGTCCTCTGTCCTCCATACACACATGCATTCATACACATGCACACCCCTTACATACATGTACACACATATACCAAAACACACCTAGACTTTAGTTTCATGGATTTTGTCCTTATTTGCCCAAAATTGATTTCTGTTATCCAATTTTATTTGGTTTATTTTCAAAGCCTCATCTACTGGTCTCATAATAATTTGGCAACCACCAATTTTAGTTAGTTTTATTATTTATCATGTACCAATTTTGTGTGTGTGTATGTGTTTTCTATAAAACTATCATTCCCAGTCATGAGTGAGTGGTTTACTTAAATTGTTTCAGGTTTTGGGCAAGATTTAGAGTGAGGGAACAGTGCAAAATCCCAACCACACAAAGGGCAATCTCTCTCTTTGTAGTTAGCAAGAGTTGGAAAGTCATGTGTGGCTGAAATGGAATTTTAGTCTTTGCTACTTAATGGTGATCATCTCTGCCTTGTTGAAAATTTTACTCTGAGAAACATTCCTTTTGCATTCAATATGAAACAAAGACAGATTTCTAGTCAAATTCCATTTTTTGAAAAAAATTATATAAAAGCCTACAATTTTGAATTCTTAACAGATCTCCGAGCTGAATTAACAAAACAAGGGTTTACACAGCAGGCTCAGACTGGTTCCTAGTGATTGGAGCTCAGGAAGTTCATTCTCCCTGGAAACTTGAATTCCACCCCAGTACTGAATAAACTGAGCATGGTGACACACATGAGTAATTCTAACACTCTAGAGTTGAAGACAAGAGGATCAGAAATTCAAGGTCATCCTCGGCTAAATAGCAAATTGAAGGGTAGCCGAGGATACCTGAAACCTTGTCTCAAACAACAAAAAAAAAAAAAGCATCTTTCTCCTGTGTCTTTGTTTCTATAGTAGAAAGGGCCCCACTCACTGGAATCCACACTTAAGCTTTCTTTTCTCTCCTCAGCTGTCTGCATTGCAAGCCAAGGTTCACTATCTTAAGTTCCTCAGTGACCTGCGACTATATGGAGGTCGTGTGTTCAAGGCAACGTTAGTGGTAATTTCATTTTCTTTCTTTCTTCCTGTTTGCAGTCACAGAGGACTGCCAAATGTCACAACACAGGCTATCTTCAAGGATTTGTCCCTGATGACAAAAACAAAGAGGCTGGGAATCTTTCCTGGTCTTCAATCCTAACTGACTCCATCACAGAACGAAGATAGCTTGCGAAATATCAAACCAGATAGCTTTGCTGCAGCAATCCTTGGGAAAAGAAAAGCAAAGAAACAGGGAAATCAAAGGACTCTTAACAATAGTAGTCTTTCAATCACTGGACCGGAAGGGGAAAATATCCACAAGTCTCACTTCTAAAAGCTTCTGACGTTTATAAATTTATTGCAGCGTGATAACATTTACTTTCTATGTGATTCATAATTTATCAGCGCTTCCATACACTCAGATCTGCGTCCTCCTAATTGGGTGATTTAGTACAGTGTGACCCAGAAAAACTTTCTAAAGAAAACAATGTGATCTTATGAAAACAGACTCTCAGACTGAGATTTCCAAAGTGCTTCAGAAGTCCAGGCTTTGAAATATTCTGTCATTCTCTTTCCCTCAGCAAGCAGAGAAGCGCTCAGAAGTGACTCTTCTGGTTGGCCCCCGCTATGGCATAAGCCATGTCATAAACACCAAAACCAATCTGGTGGCTCTTTTAGCGGACTTCAGCCACGTCAACAGGATTGAAATGTTTACGGAAGAGGAGAGCTTGGTGAGGGTGGAGTTGCACGTGTTAGATGTGAAGGTAAGGCTTTCAGATGTTGACCCTTGGCCCTGGCATGAACAGATCATTTCTGATAACATCAATGGCACTCACCATGCAGGGAAGAGTTGATGTGTGCAGGGTCTCAAAGATGCCATATTGCAAAGAAGAAAAAAAGAAAAAAGAACAATAAATCTAGAGAACTCCAGTCCAGGGACTCTAGGCCTCATTAAATTGCTGTATGATTTGGGGACAGGTTGATATATTTCTTAGAGCACAGTTTCCTCATTTATGTACAAAAAGCAAATCATCATCTCTCGGGCCCTTCTGATTATAGAATACTGGTGATCATATAACATCAGGGAAAATGTGTTCCCATTTGACTTCTAGACTAGATTGTTCACATGGGGAATCAACAAGAGCTCCCCTAGATGTATTAAAATTCTCATTCTCTTTGGTTAAATTGGGATACCCAGCCCTAATGTCACTCCCACTATGGCAGAGTTGGAAAAAAGGATTAAGGGACACTGTGGTGATTATAGAGATTTTTCTGCAAAGCACATCAGAATGTTATAGCATGCTCTGCAGCAGGAGATTACCATGATAGAGAGAACATGGAGGTTCACATGATGCCATGCCCTTAATTCCAAATGACTCCAACTGGCTTCTTAGACAAACACAAGTGTAGCAAGATTCTTGGTAGTTCATGGTCCAAGACGCTGAGAGAAATGGTCACATTGTAGGGAAAATACACAATGGATGGGAACTGGATGTTGTCATTAGTAATAGGAATAGTGTGTCCCAAAAAGAATTGAGTGAGGAGATCGTGGAAATGGTCTCTTTAGACACAATTAGGAAAGTCCACAAGAGCCCAGAATAATGGATAACAAGTATTTATTTGGAAAAATACTTGCAATAAGGGTAGAGAGCTGTGGTCCTCTGCTCTGTCGGTACTAGAAGCTGCAAACAGAATTCCAAACACCATCCAAGAAAGCAAGCAAAAAATGTCTGCACTTATCAAATCACACATAGTACCTCAGACCATGCCCTAATGGGCTGGTAACCAAAAGGCTATTGGTTGAATGAATTCCACAGCACCTCCTCCTTTTATCTAAACAAGAGGGTTCTAAACCTAATACAAAACTATATTCAATAAGAACAAATATCAAGTATTGTCCAGGAGAAAGAAAAGGTGAAAACATATACACAAATAGAACTACAACCAACATGAACAACATCAAACAGAAAAAGTATGCTAAATATCTAGTCTAAAGAGATTAACAAATAACAAAGATTATTTAAATAATTATCCTCACTTGAGGAGTCTAAGTTTTATACTAAAAATGTCTTAGCTAAGTTAAGAGAGGAAAATAAGTATGACCAACTAGTCTTCAATCCCCATCAAAGACATGAAAAGGAAATTAATAATACCTGAGTAAGCAAGAATTGCAAGCAAGCAACTTCAAAAAGGTGCAAGAAATGACAGAGACAGCTGGCTACCTGAATTATCTCTTATGCAATGTTGAGGCAACCAACTTTGGTTAAGGCCTTGAATATCCTACAGACCATTTTCAGAAGCAGGTGGGTCTTCTGATATGAGATAGAAACTCTGAATTTTTCTTTTAACAACATGCTTGGATTTGGAGAAGGAGAGAGCCATAGAATAACAACAATGCCAACTTTGATTTTTCAGTGAGTCAGTCTACCACTATGTTGAAAAGTAAGGAAATATGGATGTTAAGGTAGTAAGATTTTTACCCTGCAAAGAATATTGGTATCATAAGTCAGATGGTTAGCTATCTTTTCTTCCTTAGATGTCTAGATGTCCAAGGTCTCTTGACTTAATGAAGATGGGTATTTTCTATTTTCTCACAAAGACAAGAACAGAAAGAACTGTTTTGTTATATATAATGTTACTATGTTAAAATTAAAAAATATTTTTAATTAGACAAGAGGGAAGATGATGTGGGACGTCCTTCCATATATGTGTTGCTTTTATTCATTAATGAATAAAGCTCTTTTGGCCAATGGTTTAGCAGAGTAAAACTAGGCGGGAAGTTCAAATAAAGATAGATAGATAGATAGATAGATAGATAGATAGATAGATAGATAGATAGATAGATAGATAGAGAGTAGGCAGAGTTGAGGAGATGCCATGTAGCCCACAAAGGAGTAACATGCTGCACCAGTAAACCACAGCCTGTGGCAATACACAGATTAATAGAAATGGGTTAATTTATAGTTATAGCTAACCAGTAAGAAGCCCAAGACATTGGCTAAACAATAAAACTGATAATAAGCCTTAGAATGGTTATTTCATAAGCAACTTCAGGAACAGGCAGCCAGAGAAAAACTAGTCCAGGGGAGCCAGCAGGACAGAAAATACTTCCAGCTACAGGTCTCATCTCTTGACTGACTGATGATGATGGGATGGCTTAAAGATTAAGCAGGGACTGCAGTTCTGGTGGAAATGACAGTTCATGAATTTTGGATGGCAAGTGTTGTTCCAATAATCAAGGGCACAGTACCTGGCCAGTGTACTACTTCTAAGAGTGAGAAATAGAGACCAGTCACTTTCTTCTCTTGATCTTTTCTGTTGTCTGCTTTCTTCTGTTCCCACATTTCTGTATCCTTTGCTCTTTCTTCCAACAAGAACACATCATTGCAAGCCAATGAGAAATATTATCCTATCAGCGTTTCATTCCATACCCAAGATACATGGCCTCTTAAAAGCTCATTGCTTCCAGTTTTAACAGTGCCTCTTCCCAGCTCTCAGCTCTAGTTTACATTTGTGGAAATTTACAACTTCTTTTAGAAACAATCTTTACTCAGCTCTTTGACACTTTCCACACAGTTACAGTCTCAATTCTGACTTGCATTTCATTTCTCTTGAACACTCATTTTCACCACAGATCTTACATTTTCAAAGAGATTTTCTGAAGTGTGTGTGTGTGTGTGTGTGTATGTGTGTACCCATACACACACATACACACACACACACACAGAGGGGGGGGGGACATTGGCTTTCCCAAACTGGAGTTACAGACAGTTGGGAGCCACCAACTAGAAGTGTAGGAGACCAAACTCAAGGGCCCCTGAAGAGCAGTCCTAGCTTTCGACCAGAGATATCTCTTCAGCCCCATGAATCTCAAGTTTAATATTCCTGATGTTTTCACATCATAGGCTTAATTCTTGGTAACTAAAATAGCAGCCTTAACTATTACTCTTCAGACGTTTAGCTATTGTAAAAAGAAAACCAATGTTTCATGGAGCTTGGTACTTGGTTTTTTTTTTTTTTTTGTCTAGAATGAGTTGGAAGGGAATTTTAAGTTCAGTGCATATATTCACAATGAGCATATGTGAACTCTATGTTGTTTCTGTTATGGTCATATTTCCTGCTGCAGAGTACGGGTGCATTCTCATTTGCTCTGCAGAAAATCTTTCCCATTGATTCTAATACCTTTAATCCACTCCTCTCTACTTAAAAGTGTGACTCGGGCTAGGTCGGTCCCCTGTTTCTCTCAGAGCTCTTCTGCTAGATATGTCAACTCCTCTGTGAAGGCAACAGGCTTCAACAATCATGTCTCCTAAAGGTTTTCTCAGTAAGGCAACCTTGTGTTGTCTCTGAGTTTCTCCCCCTCATTTATATTTCTCCAATGGAATGTTTACTCAGTAGCTTCATTCGCTTACAGTTCATAAGCATTTATAAGTACTCTATGGGGAAATACTTTAATAAAAAATACTTTCTTGTGCATTTCTTTGTTGTACAGCCCATCATACTCCTTATGGAGTCATCAGATGCCATGAACCTGGCCTGTCTGACGGCTGGATACTACCGGCTGCTTGTGGACTCCAGGAGATCAATATTTAACATGGCCAACAAGAAAAATGCAGGCACACAGGACACAGGTATTTTCTTCCTAAATTCATGAATTACTGACCCTCGTACCTAACTATTGAGAACTTCCCCAACAATAGTAATCAGGAACAGAATTCAAAAGTAAAGTCTTATACTTAGGAATACTGGTTCCAAGGGCTGGGGAGATGGGAAGTGTGTTTCATACAAACATGAGGACCTGAGTTCCAATGCTCAAAATTCACATGAAACTAGACATAATATATGTCTGTGTTCCCAGTGCCCCTACAACAAAATAGGAGGCAGAGACAAAAGAATCCTTGAGAGCTTATGGGCCAGCTAGCCTGGATTATACAGCTCAGCAGCAAACAAGAAAGAGACCCTGCCTTAAACACAGTAGAAGGCAAGAACCAATACCTACAGCTGTTTTTTGAGCCCCACATGCATACTATGACATATGCATGCCTGCATATACAGACACATATGATCAGAGAGAGAGAGAAATTGTGTAGAATGTCTGCCTAGCACATGTGAGACCCTTGTTTCAATCCCCGTTACCATGAAGAAAAGAGAAAATTTAGGGTTGCACTTTTTAAAAAAATGTAATATCCAAATATAACATGGAACCTTTAAGAACTGATGGCATTGATAACAATTAAACAACATGCTGATTTACCCATTGCAGTTGGAATGTAACTTGGAAATGACAGGCACTCACTTCAAAGACAGTGGTTTTATTGCTGTGAACTCTTGACAGTCCTTTTCCCATTCTTTCTTTTATTCTTGGTGCTTGTGGGATAGAACCCAGATCCTCACCTAGTCTTCTATATTAGACAGACACTCTGCCATTTAAGCTACTGTCATGGTCCTGTGACTACATTTTTTCTGCCCCACGCTTATTTAGCCAGAACCCTGAGAATTAAGTCCCCTGCTGTAGAGTGTCTCTTCCTTTAAAATCCTAGACTACAGCTTTGACATTTTATAAAGTCACAAATTTACTTATGTGTGTATGTGTTTATTTAGGAAGACAAAATGTACAACCCAAGCTAGCCTGGAACTCACCATGTCCCAGGCTAACCTCAAGTCATGGCATTCCTGGCTTTGCCTCCAGAGTGCTGGAATTCTCAGTGTGAGTCACCACACACAGTTTGGACTTGGACGTTCCAGAAGGAATCTCTTCTACCCTGGCACCACCTAGTAGCCATATGATAAGGCAAAAATATCACATAGTTCATGCCAGCCACTTGATAGGACAAAAGTTATACCAGAGTAAGGTCAGGGAGGGTCATAGGTGTTAAATTAGCTGTTCCAGTGAGTTTAAGTAGTTATAATTTGTTTCGTGACTTTCTCCACAGTCTTCATCTTCTTCTGACTGAGTAGATGACCAATAAATATAGCTAAGAGATGCTACGTTGCAAGTCAGAACTGAACAATGAAAACAATTAGAATCAAGGGTCCCACAAATAGGGATTCTGTTTTTAGAAAATTGAGATCTGCCATCTAGACATAGTAGCACACCTGTAATCCAAGTACCCAGAATTTACTCAGTGGAAAATTATTATGAATAACCACAAGTCTGAGGTTAGCCTTAGTTACATAGAAAACTCCAGGTCAGCTAGAGCTACACAAGAAGACTGTCTCAAAATAATAACAACTGTAGTAGTAGTAGTAGTAGTAGAAGACAAAGAAGAAGACAAAGAAGAAGAAGAAGAAGAAGAAGAAGAAGAAGAAAAAGAAGAAGAAGAAGAAGAAGAAGAAGAAGAAGAAGAAGAAGAAGAAGAAGAAGAAGAAGAAGAAGAAGAAATAAAAAGAATTATAGGCTGATGAGATAGTACTTGTTGCTAAACCTAAAATTCTGAGTTTGATCTCCAGGACCCACATGGTGGAGGGATAGAACTAACTTTTATAAGTTGTCCTCTACCCTGTACATGCTTGCCATAGTGTGCACATGCACACACACACACACACACACATGTATGTATGTATAAAGAATTCTTGAGAACAAAATCATTTTCGCTATTTCTAAAAGGCAAAAAGAAACATTATTTCATTTTCAAACTGAACCCAAAACATAAATCTTCACTATAGAATATATATCTGTACATGTAGACTTGTGTAATGTTTATTGTGATCGTTGGGAAACACAGAAGGAGTTTTAGCCATGGATAAGGGGCAGCCATACCAAAAGAAATAAAGAGAAGAAAGAAAGATACTCTGAGGGCACCTTTAATTTCCAGGCCACTTTAAGTGGTATGGATTTTCAAAATTCTTGAAGTTTGAGTTACCTCAGTCACATAATTCTACTAAAAAAATTAGCTTGGGAAGTAAGAATTAGAAAAAAAAAATCTGTGTGCAATGCTTAAAATGATTTTTAGTGATTCTAATAATAGTCATTGGGGGACGATACAAAATAATAATGAAAATCAAAGAAATACAGAGAGGAGAAGCCCTGAGAGATATAAATGAGCCAAAATGAAAGGGCCAAGGATGCAGCTTGTGGTAAAACAATTACCTACCATGCACAGGATTCTGAGTTCCATCCCCTGGGTCAAATAACAAAAAAAAAATTTAAGGACAAAATGAAAAGGAAGTGGTAAGTACATACAGAGAGTCTTGTGGTGAACATTTTTACAACCATGTTTTTCATTGAGGGAGATTTACAGCCATTCAACAATGACCTTTGAGATTCCAAAGAACAGTTGGGCAATTTAATGCAATCTTTTCACATCGGAAAACTGGTGTCTGGCTTTTTATTTTCAAATCATAAAGTTTACCCAGAAAATAAATCCTTTTTCCCCCATAAGCTGTTGAAATTCTACAGGTGCAAGAACAAAAGGAAACTGACCACTCTAAAAATGGTTATAGAAGTCTTGCTGCTGTCCAGCTTTTAGGAACACATGATGGGATGTGCAGTTGAAAGTGGGAGGCAAAATGACTTAGTTGTTAAAGGCATTATTACTGGGAGAAAGAATAAAGGTTTAGCTTCTCAGTGGTCTTGCTCAACGCTATCGCAAGAATGAAGGTACAGATATGTGCTCTCTACACATTCGTCACTCTAACGGAGTGGCACAGACAAGCCACCGAAAGAACAAAATGTTAAAGCACTAGGCCTAAGGTGAATAATAGCCTGGGTCTTAAGTGTGATAGTCAGTTAGCTCTCAGTTTGATCCTGCATCAAGATTGCCTAAGGCTTAAGGCCTTGGACATAAAATAAGTTGTCATCTTGACATAATCTAGAATAACCTGTTAGGAGAGTATCTTAGTCAATGTTCTACTTCTGCGAAGAGACACCATGACCATGGTAACGCCTTTAAAAACAGCATTAATTAGAGAAGGCTTACAGTTCAGAAGTTTAGTCCATCGCCATCATGGTGGGAAGCATGGTGTCATTCAGGCAGACATAGTACTGGAGAAATAGCTTGAATGTTCTACATCTGGATCCACAGCCAACAAAAAGAGGAAGATACTGGCTTGAATATTTGAAACCTCAAAGCTTGCCCCAAGTAACATACTTTCTCCAACAAGCAATATCTACTCCAAGGCCACACCTCCTAGTGGCTGTCGAGTAGTGAAACTCCCCAATGACTAAGCACTCAAATATATGGGTCTATGGGAACTGTTCCTTTTCAAACCACCACAAGGAGATCCGATGAGGAGCTGTCTAGCTGGCCTATGGGCATGTCTGGAAAGGATTTTCTTGATTGTGTTAATTGGCATGGGAAAATTGAGTCTACTGTGGGTGGTATCATTCCCAGGATTTATGTACTGTACTGTATAAGGATGGAAGAAGTACCAGGAAATGGTGGCACACACCTTTAATCCCAGCACTTGGGAAGCAGAAACAGGTGGATCCCTGTGAGTTTGAGACTAGCCAGGCTGTAAAACTACACAGAGAAACCCTGTCTCAAAAAATAAATAAATAAAATAGAGTGGAAGAAGTATGCTTAGCACTAGCAATGGCAATGCATTCATTGCTCTTTGCTCTTGGCTGTGAAGAGATTGTCATTAGATCCTGTCACCTTGATTTGCCGCTGTCTGTGATCGATTGTAAACTAGAATGAAAACCTTTGCTGCCCTAAGTTACTTCTTGACAGGTAAACTAGGATACTTAGGAGCTGTAATGGCTAGTAGTAACCCTACCCCTGCTTTGGAAATTCCCAGAAGGTCTCCTGAGATAGAGGAAAGATAAAGAGCAAAGGTCGGATATCAGTTACCTTGCTCATTGCTGTGAACAAATCCCTGACACAAACTTGCTTAAGGAAAAGTTTACCTTGGCTAGCAGTTTGAGGCTACTGCCCAACACAGCAGGGAAAGATACTGTCCAACCTAGCAGGGAAGGCATGGGGGCAGGAACCTGAGACAGTTGAGAACATCACATCAGCAGTCGGGAGGCCAAGAGTACTGACTGCTAGGTTAGCATTCAGCACTTTGTCATTATTGTTCAGTTTGGTACCCAAGCCCATGGGACACTGTCATCCACATTCAGGTTGTGTCTCCCCTGCACTGTTAACACCTTTTTGTAAACACCTTCAGTAAGCGGGTCTCCCAGAGGCTGGAAAATCAGTAAGTCAACAATGGAGATTAGTCATTACACTTCATGCTTAGTTCAGTGAAGGCTAAGCCACAATTCCCATCCCAGAGTCTTCTAGGTCTCCTGAACCATTCCAAGAAGGTAAATAGTGTACACTGTAGAAAAAAGCCCAAATGGAGCACAGGTATTTTTTCTTATTTCAAGTTGAAATAGGCTTTATTCAATGCCTTCTAATAAGAACCTATAAGCTAACATTTTTATCCTATCTTGAAATTTTACCTTTAAACGTTTCAAAATCCCGAACCCCGCATACATATGCATTTATTAGCATTAGGAAACTCTAAATACGTGTAATTGGTGCTAAGCTTTCTGACCTATTTAGTATAATTATTATTCAAACTCAAGAGTTAGAAAACCAGGACAAATGGGCTGACTCCTGTTCTTATTAATAAAGTTTTATTGAAATGAAGCCATATATATTATATCACTTGCCTGAGGTTCTGACAAGAAATAATTGTAAATGTGATGACGTGGAAAAAGAATCAGAAATTGACTCTTTCATTGTTTGAAGGCCAGAGGTCTAAAATCAAGCTGTAAACTAAAATCAAGGGGTGTAGACATATCTTGGCTTCCTCCAATAGATCTAAGTGAAGATATTTCCTATTCCTTCCTATCACTGATAGCTGCCAGCATTCCTTGAGGTTAGAACAGTGATTCTAGCCGCTGCCTGTGTCTTCACATGGCCTTCAGTTCTTCCCTGTGTAGCCCAAATTCTTTTCTTTCTCTTCTGCCTTAAAGCTACTTGCCACTGGATTAAGAAACTGCACAAATTATTCAGGATAATCTCATATCAAAATCCTTAATTAAGTAAATAAAACTATTTTCCAAATATGGTCACACATTCAATAAAGAAACATTCTTCAAGTGGACATGTCTTTCAGAGACTGCCAACTGCCATTCAACCCATACCCCCATGTGTTTACCTATCTTTCATCTCTGGCTACTGTTATGTTAAAATTGGTCTCAGAAACATCAAATATTTACTATTTGACCCTCTTTCTAGAAAGTCTTTCCCAAATTCTTGTCTAAATTTATGGCCATGTTACAATGAAGCTCTGCTAATTATTCTGTCTCTTGGCAACAATCAGTCCTATACACATGTGTGTGTGCGCACATATACACACATGCACACATACAAACACGCTTAGAGTATCATGATCTATTTATTGTTTTTGATGAAACAAGGTTGACAGTTTGATTGCAAAGTAAGATGCAAATATGGCCAGTGTATTATTGCACAACATTATATAATTTGTGAAGAACAAAACACTACTCTAGTAAAACTGACTTTCTTTTCCAAATGTCACATATACCTGAGGTCAGTATGCCCCAAATATGGGACTGAGGACAGTCTGAAAAACAGAGGACAAGATAGTAGGGCTCTGAATTTTCCTCAGAATGTTGCTTCTGGAATCGACACAACAATAGCCACAGAATGACCTACTTTTTGCTCTTGTTAAATATCAGAGTAAATCTCCACATGTAAATTCCACATTAAAACACCCTTGAAGAGCAAATGACACAATAATATTTAAATTTGTGTTTTGCAATTTTAATTGGTGAGAAACATCAAGGAAATCGTCGCAAGTTCTCATGATGCAAACAAATGTTGAAATGAGCCCAAATATTAAATTTGACCAGAAATAGCTGAAAGGAGGTCCTGTGAAGGATCTATCTTATGTATTCTATACACATATACACATACATATAAATACGAATACTGGCATTTATATATGAATATATTATACCCACTAAGGTTCAAGTAGGCTGAAAATAGATTTACTACATTGTTTCCTCATAAATGTGAGAGAACTATGGAGATCCTTGCCTTTCTCATAACCCAAGGAAGAGGAAATCTGTTATCATCTTTCACCAAGTACAGAATGTTAGATATCACTTCACAAAATAAATGAAATAATTTCTGGGAATTATTAAAGGAATATTACCTTTAAAGACTGTAAAAGTCATTTTACGTATTTCTGTTCATAGACATTATTGAGGCCCAATAACAGTAACAAGGGTAGGATTAAAATATCATCCTCTCCTCTAAGATGCTAGTTATTAAATAGCAACTCTAATTTATGCAATGTCAATTTGGTTAAGGACAAGTCTCCTAACCAAGGAATCTAACATCTGGAGCTTACATCAAGTAATACCCTATTTGGAATGCTGGGTGATGTACTAACACTGTGATAGTACAAGCCATTAAATTATGAAACACAGGCCGGGCGGTGGTGGCACACGCCTTTAATCCCAGCACTCGGGAGGCAGAGGCAGGTGGATCTCTGTGAGTTCAAGGCCAGCCTGGTCTACAAGAGCTAGTTCCAGGACAGGAACCAAAAAAGCTACGGAGAAACCCTGTCTTGAAAATCAAAAAATAAATAAATAAACAAACAAATAAATAAATAAATAATAAATAAATTATGAAACACAGACAGGACTGGGAAGATGACTGAGTGGATGAGATGCCTGTTGTGCAAACATGAAAGCCTGCATTTGGGTTCGTAGTAACCGCATGAAAATCCATGTCTGGTGGTCTACAACTATACCCCAACAATGGAAAGTGAACCCCAGAGAATTACTGGTGAGTCACCAGTAACTGAATCACCAAGCTCTGGGTTCAGTGAGAGACCCTGACTGGAAAATATAAGATGAAAAATGATAGAGTTAGATAGCAGTCATTTGTTTGGTTTCTATGTGCACACTCATGGCTGAGCATACCCACATATACACATATGTATATACTGCATACCAGAGAGAAAGACAGACAGACAGACAGAGCCTCTACCATCCCTAAAACCATACAGCATAATAACCTATCTACCTAATTCTTTCTCTTTAGGAACAGAAAATAAAGGCAAACACAATGTCCTTGGCCCTGATTGGAACTGTATGCCCCAGATGACCACCTTCATTGGCGAAGGGGAACAAGAAGCCCAAATCACATATATAGATTCTAAGCAGAAGACAGTTGAGATGACAGACAGCACCTTATGTCCCAAAGAGCACCGGCATTTATACATTGACAACTCATACAGTTCTGATGAACTTAGCCAACCACTGACTCAGCCAGGAGATGCCCCCTGTGAAGCTGACTACAGAAACCTAGCTCAGCGGTCCCTGCTGACCCTCTCAGGACCAGACACTCTTAAGAAAGCACAGGAATCCCCACGAGGAGCTAAAGTGTCCTTTATTTTTGGAGATCTTGCCCTGGATGATGGCATGAGTCCCCCAACTCTAGGCTATGAAAGACTGTTAGACGAGAATCCAGAAATGCTAGAGAAGCAGAGGAATCTCTACATCAGCAGTGCCAATGACATGAAAAACCTGGACCTCACTCCGGACACAGACAGCATCCAGTTTGTGGCAAATTCTGTATATGCAAACATTGGTGATGTGAAGAACTTTGAAGCCCCTGAAGGGATAGAGGAGCCCCTCTTACATGACATCTGTTACGCAGAAAACACTGATGATGCAGAAGAGGAAGATGAGGTGAGCTGTGAGGAGGACCTTGTGGTGGGTGAGATGAATCAACCAGCCATCCTTGACCTGTCCGGATCAAGTGATGACATCATTGACCTCACGACCCTGCCTCCTCCAGAAGGCGATGACAATGAGGATGACTTCCTCCTGCGTTCTCTGAACATGGCCATCGCTGCTCCCCCACCTGGCTTTAGAGACAGTTCTGATGAGGAGGACACTCAGAGCCAGGCAACATCCTTCCAAGAGGAAAAGGAACAAAGCAGCGGCCTACAGAATGAGGAGATTCCTGTGTCCCTCATTGATGCTGTGCCCACCAGCGCAGAGGGCAAGTGTGAGAAGGGACTGGACCCTACTGTCGTTTCCACACTAGAAGCCCTAGAAGCTCTCTCCGAAGAACAGAAGGGAGACAGTTCAGGTTCTTTCACCATTGTTACATTTATTCACTGATAACCATTGTCATCTCATCCTTTTGAGCCATTTGTCCTTGGAGTCCTGTTCTGTGATGTTTTCCATTTCATACGTGTCCCATTCCATAAATATGCTGATCCGTAAATATATCATCATGGGGGTTTTGTGTTAGGTGATTTCCTTTGTTGCTAATTTAAAAATAAATTACGGCGCACCTCCCCTTCTCTGGAACAACTGTGCAATAAAATCAGAGTCCTTATTGTAAAGGGAAAAACATCTTGTTTTTTTTATTTTGTTATTTTGGTCATTGTGGTTGTTTGTTTTCATTTTTGTAATAATAATGAGTCACATTTTCTTGCATGTCTCTAGGTGCCTCTGCTCCGGCCATTAACTGCTTCTTGTTTTTTATGGCATACAGGTGTAGCCATCTTGCGGGCTTATAGCCCTGAGTCTTCATCAGACTCGGGCAATGAGACTAACTCTTCTGAAATGACAGAGGGTTCTGAGCTAGCCGCAGCCCAGAAGCAGTCGGAAAGTCTCTCCCGCATGTTCTTGGCCACTCACGAAGGCTATCACCCTCTGGCAGAAGAGCAGACAGAGTTCCCCACCTCCAAGGCCCCTTCAGTGGGCTTGCCTCCAAAGTCCTCCCATGGCCTGGCTGCTCGCCCAGCGACCGACCTCCCACCCAAAGTTGTGCCTTCCAAGCAGATTCTTCATACAGACCACATGGAAATGGAGCCAGAAACCATGGAGACCAAGTCGGTCACGGACTATTTTAGCAAACTGCATATGGGGTCAGTGACATATTCCTGTACCAGCAAAAGGAAAAGCAAACTTGCTGAGGGAGAGGGCAAAGCCTCCCTGAGTGGGAATGTGCCAGGGAAAAAGCAGCAAGGAACCAAAATGGCAGAGATGGAGGAGGACACCAAAGGCAAAGTTGGCACTGTGTCTTCGAGAGACAGTCCACACCTCAGCACTTTTAACCTGGAGAGAACTGCCTTTCGCAAGGACAGCCAAAGATGGTATGTGGCCTCTGATAGTGGAGTGGTAGAGAAAAGCGGCGTGGAAGCACCAGCCATGAAAACTTTTCCAAGAGGTCCGGGTCTGGGAAACAGGGAGGCCGAAGGGAAGGATGAGGGTGCTGTGGAAGGAGAGGCTGATGACAGTTCAGGACTTGACCAAGGGGACCGCTTCCTAACAGACATGGCCTGCGTGGCCTCAGCCAAAGACTTAGAAAACCCTGAAGATGCTGATTCGCCCACTTGTGACCATGCCACTAAGCTTCCTGAGGCTGAAGATAGCGTGGCCCGCCTTTGTGACTACCATTTGGCCAAGCGGATGTCATCCCTGCAGAGTGAGGGCCATTTTTCTCTACAGAGCTCTCAAGGCTCTTCAGTGGACACAGGCTGTGGCCCAGGCAGCGGTAGTAGTACCTGTGCCACTCCTGTGGAATCGCCCCTCTGCCCCTCCATGGCCAAGCACCTGATTCCAGATGCTTCTGGGAAAGGAGGGAGTTATATTTCACCGGATGAGAGAGTCCCTGGCCATCCCAACCATGGAGCCACCTTCAAGGAATTACACCCACAGACAGAAGGAATGTGCCCGCGCATGTCAGTGCCTGCTCTGCACACAGCCATTAATGCCGACCCCCTGTTTGGCACTTTGAGAGATGGATGCCATCGATTGCCCAAGATTAAGGAAACCACAGGTACAGCAATGATGGATTTAGTGTTTTATTTTATGTGCCAGGAACACTGGGAACCTTATTTACAACAAACCTAAAAGTATAGAGTAAAAGGTAGAAAAGAGGCCACAGAGCTGTTAAGAAGCAATCATTGACTCATTGGCAATAAATAGTGACTTCTCAATCTGGAACAATGTGGGAAATAGGGTTTTCTCATTATAATCTTGCTTTGCTCTTACTTTAGGATTTGATGGAGTCATAAATTCTGTTCTGAGTTCTTAGTGTAGAGATCCCCATATGACTCCCGCCTACAACATAGTATTGCTTAAGGTCACATGGCACTTTCATTTCCTTCTTGCTGAGATAACCCCTTTCTAGTCTTTCTGTTGTGTTGTTTAGGGAAGGACATAGAGCAGACATGGAGGGAGGCTGGAGGTTTGTCAAGATTCTCTGTGTCTCAGCAGAGTCATAGATTCTTCCCTCACCCTTAGGGAACACCTTCCCTAAAGTAATAGTCTCATGTCTTTTATGGACATCAGTGTTGGGAAGAATATAAAGGGTTATAACGAGCCCCTCAAATTAAATCTATATCAAGTAGAATTAATAACACAGACACTTCTTGTGTCCACCCTAACCGACCACCCAGCAGGCTCACCCTCTTCCTGGCCTATTTGGTTGGTCATCAGGTGACCCAAGTAGAAGCTCTTAATGTTTCCCATAGTGGCCAGTAAAGGTTACTGAGATCTCATACAGGTTGATTTCTAGTTCTACCTTTAAAAAATATCCTTAAGAGTCTTCAGAAGATTTTCTAGTTCTCCCCCAAACTCACTGTTAGCTTTGGCTGCCTTGGGAAAGTTGACTGTGAATGTTACCCAACTTATTGTCTAGCAGCACGGTCACCTCTAAATCATACAAACAGTGCCCTTTAACCCTCCATGGCTTGCAGAGAACCTTTTCCTCCATTACCTCTTGCTCTTCTTCACATGACCGCTTCTTTTTCCTATGGAAGTTGAGTAACTTGCCTAGTGTCTTGACCTTAAGCGCTATACCAAGCAAATGTCACAACTCATGCTGTCCTTTTAAAACAGGTAGCTGAATTAATTAGCAAGAATTCAATTTGGACCCTTAAAAATGGTAACCTGTGCCACAATTAAGCCAACTCCCTTAAGACGGAACTTAAATATCTCAATCTCAATTTTGTTGGAATAATATATGCAGTGTAATGTTTATTTACTAACTATATGTCTAACCTTTCATAGGTACATACCATGAGCAAGAAAATTCATGAAATGCAATTGTCTCTATACAAATGTTTCAGATTTCTAGACAAGTTCATCTGGGTCAGTAGGTCCAGGAGTAATAGACTTCACTAGTTCTTGCCATATGTTGACATCAGAAGCTGTAATGTGAAGTCAGGGAGGAATCTTTGGGAAGCGGGGTAGCCCTGACACATGGCAGCTCTTTTAAAATGGACCCTTGAAAAATAACAGCTATCGAATAAAGCAGCAGTGAAAATGTTCACCCAGGGAATGCTTAACGACCCTCTCTGTTTTTTCTACTACCCCTAGTGTAGCTTTGACAGAGCCTGGGAAGGAGAGACAAGGAGGCATGCCTTCAGCTTGGTCTCAACACCCTGAAGCTGATCCCATCCTGCTACCATCAAATATTCACTTGGAATCAAAGGTGCCAAGCCCAAATCAAGACCCTAATGATTTCTCCCAAGCAAACCAGGCATTTGGAGAGGCTGTGAGCTGGTGGCCAGCAGATCTGAGAGGGGGGAGCCTCAGGACACCCCCCAGCCAGAGGGCACTCAGACAAAGCAGCAGTGTCCTCTCAGGACCTGTAGGTTTGGAGACCTTCCAAGAGAGAACCAAGGGTGCAGTCAGCTTGAAGTATCCAGGTATCACAGAAGCACATGAGGCCAGTTCAGAAAGACGAGCGGAACTCCCCCTGGGGAAGAAGCTCACCAAAAGTTTTTCCCAAAGCTCGATGCACTTTACCTCTGAGGGAAAATTTCACAAAAGGTCCCCAGTGTCTCATAAAGACTCAAAGCTGTATAGGACCCTACCCTTGCGGAAGCTGGAGGGCAGCAACTGGAGATGCCGAGGACCCTTCAGCTACTGTTTTCTGAACCAAGGGCAGGATGAAGATGGGGATGAGGAGGAAGAGGAGGAAGAGACCACCCTTCAGGTCTCTTGCCTCTATCGACCACAGATAACTCAAGCCATGCAGGAACCCAGCAAGTCATCTCTGGGTATTGGACTGCAGAAACAAGAACTGTCGAGGGGGCCAATGCTGAAGGTCTGGACAGAAGACTCCAGTGGCCCAGATGACTTGGACTTCAGCAGTCTGGCGTTTGATGCCCGAATTGCAAGAATAAATGCCCTAAAGGCTAGCACATATGGAATGCCCGATGGGTTCCTTGAAGCCCAGAATGATGCCAATGAGCTGCTCTGCCTTGTCAGGGCAACCAAGGCGAAGAGGGAGGAATCACGCCCTGAAGCATATGACCTTACACTTTCTCAGTATAAGCAACTGTTATCCATTGAGTCCAGACAGTTGGGAAGTGCCTGTAGAAAAATGGCAATGGCCGAGAAAAGCCCGGAAGAGATGCTTTTAGCTATGAGTTCCAGTTTTCAAGTGCTCTGTTGCCTAACAGAAGCTTGTATGCGGTTGGTGAAAGTCGTGAACTCTGAAACACAGCGGCAGGAAATTGTAGCGAAGATTGATGAAGTGGTCATAAACTATATTTGTCTCCTGAAAGCTGCTGAGGCAGCCATTGGCAAGACCACTGGGGATCCTAGTATTGGACTATCGATGCGACATTCAACCACCATGGCCGCTCTTGTAAGCACACTAACACGTTCTCTCAAGATGCTTTTAAATAAATAAATATGAAAGTCACATCATAATCTACCTTTGCAAAGCCATACATAAACTTTTCTTTACTTTCTGTGTACAATGAACAGATGTCTCCTTTCTTCTCTCTGTATATTTTGTTTTTTTATATAAAATAGGAGATAGAAGTTACATTGATGAAATGTTGAAATGTCCCAATCAGATGTATTCTGTTTATATTATACATATATTACATGTAAAAGGAATATATGAGAAAATGATGGCATTTGGCTATTTTTCATATAGTCAAAACTCCAGGCATATGATGTGAAATTTTAAATTCTACCATATTAGAGGAAAACAATGAATCCTATTCCCTCTCCTTCCAAGTGGATACTTAGAGACCCTATCATTCATATTTAGAAGTAAAAATCAAAAGAAAAAATAGAAAAGAAATCAAAATGTATATAAAACAGTTCTTGTGTTTTAAAAGTTATGATTTTAAGCATTGGAACTAGCAAAAGGATATTTAAAAGTCAAGAAGCTATTATGAATTATTAGAAAATATCTATAATAAATTAACTTTTGCTCATAGTGTTTTGTTATTGAATGCTTTCTTCCAAGAATTCCCACATATTTAATTTTGGTTTATGCTGCAAATGGGCAGGGGGTGGGGCAGATTCCATTGTGTCAACATAAACGCTCTTTACAGTATTTCTAGACTTTAAAACTTCCCCAAACAGAAGAACAGAGGAAACAATGGGCAGGATCCTAAGCAGTAGCTAAAGGTATGGCTTATCTAATTGCATAAAATAAACGGAATTAGTAAGGCCAAAATTAAATTGTTTAGTGAAAAAGAGAGATCTGCTTTGACTCAACGTCAAAATACATAAACCAAAGGCATTCTTTTCTTCTGATTCAACCATGAAGCTTATGACTTCCTTTAGAGAGCACCTAGTAAAATATTCATAGAATTACACAAAACAGAAGACATAATCATCACAAAAAGTACAGACCCAGTATTGTAAATCAGACCATACACCAGCACCTGCGAAGCACATCTTAGCCTTCAGCTCCCAGCCCTCGGCTCTAAGAGCTTCCTGTGGCACCTACCTTATTGGAGCTATGGCTAGACACAAACCATGGAAGGACAGCCTACTACTACTGAGACAAAAATTCAAATCTAGGGTGTTCCAGTAAATCAAGGAGAGATGACTACTCTGATCATTGAAACCATGATTCAAAACGTAGTATTTCTTTAATGAATACTTCATTTGGCTGATAGAAATATGAAATCGGAACAGAAACATGACAAATTTGGATCATTTCAAGTGAAACTAAGGGAATACAAAGGTGTGTTCTCAACTATCATCTCTCTAAAACTATATTTGGATCAAAACAAAAGAAGGCAAACTCTTTGATCATAAGTTAAATTGATATGTACATATGTAGTTCCTGGATCACTCCGTAGTCAAGCTCTCCACATTCTATTTATGTAAATGGCTTCTTAGAATAAGAGTAGTATAGCAAGAACCAATATTTCCCATTTTTCTAGCCTGCCGTGCAGGAGGCCTAGCAAGGTCCACAGCGACTCAGCAAAAGCCACACCACAGATTTATAGATTGTAATCAATGAAAGGCGTTCAGACATGTGTTATTATAAATAATGTTTGATTAAATAATAAAACATTATTTCATTACAATTCTAAATATTTGGTGTTTTGCTATTGAGAGACTTTAGTGGTGTTTACTGTGGAAAATTGTAGTAAATATTCTGTGTACTATAATACAAACAATAATAGGACGTGTGTTCTGTGTCAGACAATGTGCTAAACATTATCACATGTATTATCTCATTTAATCATCTATACGATCTCTTGGTTTGGACACTATATTAGTTCCTTCTGGTGGCATTATGGTTTAGAAGTTATGAAATGTGGGGCTTGGGATCTGAAACATCTTGATTTAAATTTTGGTCCTGCTATTCGCTAGCCCTTTCATCTTCAGAAAGCTATCTTTTTTGCAGTCTCGATTTCCTTATTGTGAAATGGACTTCAGTAATGAGATCTATTTCCATAGGGTTTTCACAAGTTTTAAGTAAAATTGTGTATTGCAAAGTTCTTTCCACAATATCTGATGGAGAATAAGTATTCAATGTTAGATATTATAATTATCATGATTGTTGTGTTACATATATTGCCCAAGATACTATGTGAAGGATGTTTGTTTTCTATGCATATTGTATCCTGACTGTGTGCAGAACACATTATGTGTAGTGCATATACTGAAAAGAAGCTTACAAGGAAATGATGGTCCTTTCTCAAATTGCAAATCTAGCTAGAACAACTTCCTAGTCCATTGTGGTTCTTTGAGAAGCCTCAGGGAAATAGCTCTGGGTCTTTCTAGTCAATCTCATATTTCCTGTGGCTACTCAAGTAAGTTTCTGTTCTCCTAAACAGTCTTTACTGTTCAAAAGTCTCAAAGGGCCCCCTTCCTTTCACTAAGCATGGGGCTTCTCCCTGAAGCCCAGGTCCATTAGCATATAGGAAGAACATACTAGAATGATACTTGTGTTTATTTTTATCTAGTTTTTTATGTTTGTGTATGTTTTCTAATGGCTAATAGTACAGTGGTATATGTACATAATTTTAAATAAATAAAGAAATAAATAATCAAACAAATGAGCCTGGTGCATATATGCAAAAATCCGGTCACGGGTAGAGTTACAGTCATTAAAGTCTGAAGAGCATGGAACTGGAGAGCAGAGCTACCTGGCACTGAAGTTTGTTACCTTTCAGTGTCTAGCCTGTTTTACCAAGTATATCCCCCACCACTTTTATTAGGCAGTCCTTTTAAAAGGTACAAATGTGTGCAAGGATGCACACAATTATACAAGGAACCAACTGGGGACTCATTGCCCATCACCTCCTGACCAGTTTTGCTTTCTCCATTTCTACTCACCTCCTTCCTCCCTGTATGATTTAGAAGCAAATCCCAGACATCATATTGTTTAATCCATAAATATCTCAGTAAGAATCTTCTGGGAATAAGAAGTTGTAAACATAACCATGCCACTTCACATATCAGAAATGAACTATTTCTCCACATCATTAAACAAGCGCTAGAGAAATGAATAGTAATGAAAACGAAAATCCTTGACGAACCCGGCCGCCAAAGACATTATCCACAATTGCTGTCTCTTTCCCCCATCACCAGTTTCTATCTACATTTTGGGGTCTTCATTCTTCTGAGTCTAACTTTGAACTCAGAAGTGGTCTGAGCACTTGGACCCCAATTCCCTCATACTTATGCAAGTGGATTTGCCACAAGGCACATAGTTGGCATGAGAGGGAGACATGTCACATGAAAAACAATTGAAGCATTAGTGAGATCCACAATTTATACAGTTTCTTTGGGTGTCAAAGTTAACACAACTGCCACCAACTTTCTGTTCAACAGGAATGAATCCAATGATACAGGCAAATATTTTCCAGAAAAGAGAGGCTGAAAATAAGTTTTGAAACCACCAGGTACAATATCAATACAAGAGTTTGATTCCTTTTGCTAAGAACTCCATCTTTCATGGTAAAGACGCTCCACCCACTTACATTCTGGTTCCACAGACTTCCAACGCAAATTGTCATATACCTTAATGTTATCTCTGAGCCACTTAGAATGTTGCTTTAATCTCTTTTGCCTGAATTTTGCTTGATTTGGAAATGGGGCAATTTGTTCTTTATCACTCACTGGGCTCCTGATAACTGTTTTTTGAAATTGGAAATCTAAGGAGATCAAATCAACTATATTCAGTCAATTTCTTATCTAAACACTTAGAAAGTTGCATGTATGCCCTTCTGGGTTCCATCCCCAAAAGTGAGGGGAGAGGGAAGGGGAGAGAAAGGAAAGGGAAAAGAAAGAAAGGGGGAAAATGAAGAGACAAGAGACAAACACAGAAGATTATGGTTGTGGGGGATAAAAGCACATAAATATTACTTTGTCTCTAGCCTGATTTTGTTTTTCCTTTGAACATGATCAATTTTTGATGTGCGTGTCTGTCTGTCTGTCTATGAGACAAGCTTTCAATTTGTCTCTATGGATTTCAATATTCATTTTCTCTCTGATAGTACATAAAGTATGAAAAAGAAATTTAGATGCAATGAGCTTAATCCTCCCTCAAAGGCAGATTATAGTAATAGCTACCCGGCTTTAAAATATCAAGGAACATGAATTCAATTTTTTAAACTGAGGTTATATTTATAGCAACTTAACCATCATCACCAAACTGGGTATTCTTAGTTATTCCAGTTATCCCTTGGCTACCTATCTCAACTTGAAAATATTTTAAAACTGATTTTTTTTTGAGAATTTCACACAATATATAACTGAAATACCCACTCCAATTTCTCCTCTTCAATTCCCCCCAGGTCTCCCCAGCACATGCACCCGCATCTTCTTATTCCTCCTCAGTTAGAGGCAGAGTCTCCTAAGTCTCTCCGTCACCGACGCTGGAAGAAGAAATTTAGTTGGCTCACTCTTGTGCAGGTGGCCACAGATGCTGCAAGGGCAAAAGTGGCTTGGCCATGTGATGATTAGAGACCAGCATGTCCTAAGACTCCTGCCCAGGCTCAGGCTCTCGCATTCTTCGCCTGCCTCCCCCAGGATATTCTCTGAGCATCTCTGAAGGAGGGTTGAGAAAGATCATTTTGTAATTTCAAAGCCCCACATAGGAAATCCATGGGGAAAATTCTATCTACAAAATGTTGTTGCTGCACAAAACCTACCCTGCTGGGAAATAGATAGATAATTATCCCATGTGGTTTAGAAAATTAACCTGCTACCTTCAGCTGAGATCCTTCTGGTCTTTCCCACCATATTTATAATTACACCTCAATTTTTCTCACATAATCATTTTAGAACCTTCGATTTTTTTAATTTGCATTCTTCTTGGTTATTCTCATTTCCACCTCACAGCTTGAAGCAAACTTCTGTGCCATATGTGACATATTGTTCACAATATGTGCGTAAAATTCACTATAGCCATAGATTTATGTGGTATTTGTACTTTATTTTCTTATTGTTTGAGAGTTTCATATATGCATATATGTTTTTTTATCAAATTCAGTCCATTTCCTCCCTCCCAACCTTTCTCTTACCTTCCTTTCACTTTCCTTTCCCATATCTCATTTACTCTGTTTTGAAACCCACAGAGTCTGCTTAGTGCCACCCTTGTATGAGTGCATGTAGGACTATCTACCGGTGCATGGTAGCCTTAACCCATTCTCTCCCCCAAACCCTTCTCTTATCTCCCTATCACTTTCCTTTCCCACGGAGCCTACTTAGTGCTGTCTTTATGTGAATGAGTGTGGGACTATCTACTAGTGTGTGGAAGCCTTTCAGGGAGTTCATCCCTGAAGAAAACTGACCCCTCCCTCCCCAGCTATCAACTGTCAATAGCTGCTCAACTAGGAGAAGTTCACGAGCCCCCTCCAAATTCATGGGGAGATTTTGCCTACATTGTTCGTTCTTCTGTACATCTTGTGTACATAGCCATAGCCACGGTAATTTCGTCTATGCAGTAGTCTTCTCATAGCCAATAAAGCAGTTTCACAGCAAACACCCACTGATTCTAACTCCTACAATATTTCTGACCCCTCGTTCGCTATGATTCTTGAGTTTTGGGGAGGCGGTGTGATATGGCTGTCCAATTTAGAACTGAGCAGTCTATAGTATCGTATTTTCTGAATGCTACAGAAAAAAAGCAGCTCCTCTGATGAGCTCATTTATAACAGAAGAACGAATTAATATATACATATATAAATAAGAAATAGGAGGTCAGTTTAATACTGTGTCCACTTAGCAGAATTAAGGCATTAGGGTCTCCTTATGGTTTATGACTATATCAATCCATGAGGTTTTAGTCCAAATAATAGTACCTGCCATAATTCTGTGGAGTGGGCCTAAAATCAAATCAGAAAATGGTTGGTTACTTCCATAACATTTTTGCAAGTGGGACTACCCTGCCAGGCCTGTAGTTATTGCAGGTCACAAGGTTCACAACAGGGAAAGACTGATGGTAAGGGGGTAAGGCTGAGATCATGAACACTACAGACCTTGGGAAAAGCCCAATGGAAAACTGCTACTACAGAAGCTTCTTACCAGGGATCTTAATTTCCTTGGAAACCTCCAACTAAATGCTATTTCTACTGTTTCCATCTTCACTGGTGTCTGTTATCTATCTATCCTGCCTTCCCATCAATAATCCATGACTATTTTCTGTCTCCTACTTAAAAAAGGCAGGCTGATTCTACTCACTTATTCAACAGCTATAAATAACTTCCTAACGGTCGGCAAATACCGTGTGGGTATAGTGATTAATAAGACTGATAAACCTTCTAGCAAAGACAGAGTGCCTATTCTAGAGTGAGTATGCCTTTATCATTCTCTGCCAAAAGAGGAGTTCAGAAGCAGCGTCATTCCAAACAGCCTTTATCTGCAGGCTGTATCTGAATGAGAAAATGGCAGGCTGACAGTTGGTGACCAGAATAAAATACAGTTAGGCAAAAGAAAAAAAATCTCAAAACTTAAATATACTTTCTATCAATTATTCCAAATGGCTAAGGACATTAGAAAATTTTGTGAAACTAGTTGGAGTTTTGTTTGTTTAGGTTCTCACGAATTAAACCAGACTGGCTAGGAACTTGAAGCCCTCTTGCCTCACCTACCTGAGTTCTAAGACTATATCTAAGCAACGCCATGCCTGGCTTTCCAGTCTTTTACATTACTTTCCTGCCAGGTACAGGCATAACCTGGAATCACTAGTGAGGCCATTCCTTAGAAGATAAACAAAGAATTGGGGTAGTAAATATGGTCAACGTACTCAAATATAGTTTAGAAAAATTGTTTTGGTTAAGTCCAACCACTATGGATAATGAATATGTACCAGTTTTAAAAACTCTCAAGAACTCAAGAAATAAGCAAAGAACATGAGAAACTAAAGAACTTAAGCAGGTCTTTCCCATAAAACCTTATCAAGAGGAGTTTGAAAAGTTCTGCGCTTTGACAAATTGCATGCACTTTTCTATGTTTTGATAAGCTGCTAACAGTTTTTGCATTTGTGGTTTGAGTCTTATGAAATACCTCAAAGAGTTCTTTTAATGTGACTCTTTTTGTCACTTCCTCTGAGACAGCTTCATCCTTTTCTCTCAAGTCCTCTCCTTCACTGCATGTCTCTGACTGCACAGCCATAGTTCCAAATGAAGACGCTGTCGTTCCCACTGTCAGCTGCGGCTTCAATTACTCCTCCTCCAGCACAGCCACTTTTGCTTTCTTTGTGGCACTTTCAGCTGTGCTAGCTGGTTTTTTATCCCAGTGTCCCATTTTTCTAAACTGTTCTTGGGTCTGTCTCATCACTCGGGGAACCAAGGGAGGCAGCGCAGTTACAGGCTCTGCTCTATGCAGGAACTGACCAGCGGGTACTCAGTGAGCAGTTGCTGTCAGTCTTTGAAAGACATGATGTGATTGGTTGCTAACCATCACACAATATTCTATTTACATATTGACTTTTGGATTGAAGAGTTTGCCCCAAAGTGGGTCCTCTAAACAATGACAGATAACATGCCATAATAAGGGAATTCAAACCATGTTGCTAGGCACTAGTGATCAGATAAAACATAGCAACTGAAAATCATGTTTATCAAATTATGAATATTGAGGAGTGTCATAGTCTGGCATGTAAAGTATCTAAGCCATCCTTCAAAAATAGTATCCTTCATTATCCAAAAGAATTTTTGTGCAGTAATGGACATTTTTCTAACTGTGATGCTAAAAATGGTAGCAATTAATTCCATGTGACTGCTGGGTTCTTTGAACATGGCTGACCGAGGAACTGATTTTGTAACTTTATATAATTTAAATTAATTTAAACATAAACTTGTGTTCTTACTTGACATTTTTAGCTACCTATTTCACGTAGGAAATGCTGAAAACATTCAATGGTATATTTGATGAAAATTGCATCAGATAAAGACTTTTCTTTCTCTCTTTGGATTCAACATGAGTTCACTTTACCCAAACTCCATTCCTTAGCTCTGTGTATGTCCTAGATTAAGAAATATCTGGGCTGCTCAATCATACCACAAGGAAAAGTGCACAACTATGTTCATAGCAGTATTATTTGTCATAGCCAGAACCTGGAAACAACCTAAATGCCCCTCAACTAAAGAACAAAGGAGATGTGGTACACTTACACAATGGAGAATTACACAATGGGAAAAAATAATGACATCTTGAAATTTGTGATCAAATGGATGGATCTAGAAACATCATATTGAGTGAGGTAACCCAGAAAGACAAATACAATATGTACACACTCATAAGAGGCTTCTAGACATAAAGCAAAGAAAAACCAACCTACGATTCACAATCCCAGAGAGCCTAGACAACAAAGAGGACCCTAAGAGAGACACACATGATATAATCTTCATGGGAAGTAGGAAAAGACAAGATCTCCTGAGTAAACTGGGAGTGTGGGGATCATGGGAGAAGGCCAAAGGAGAGGGGAGGGGAAGGGAGGAAAGCAGAGAAAAATATATGGCTCAATAAAAACAATTTTAAAAAACAAACATCTGGGGAAACTCTCAAAAATAAAGCATGTGCATGCACACATACACATACATGTACACACACATACAAACACACTCAAATGTTCTTCATAATGCCTTATGCAGTAATGTATGACTTGCACAAATAACTATTCTTCCCCAAGATCTGAACAGTTACAATAGAATTTTGTGTACACTTGAGTTTCAAAATCATTGACAGAAGCAGTAGGGAATGGAAAATACAGATCTAACAGCCAGCACATTTTTTTTTTTTTGCCTGAAACACGTCCTTCCTAACATAGTCTGAACCTATATCACTCAAGAGCTCAGAGTCTGAACTTTACTCTGTTTAGGCTTCATCTTTCTACCTATTCTTGGATCCAACTTACATCTTAGGTTCAAAACTACTCCAAAGTTCATGGGATATACGGAATATAGCCCAGCATGTTTTTTAGGCATGTGTGGATATGAGGCAGCGTGGAGGTCAGGGAGATATGTACTCATAATTTTATGGATGCCAATTGAAATATGGTCTTCAGGGGTGCATTATTTCCTGAATGTTTTCTTTCTCCCCTTTGTTCCTCCTGTCACTTATATAAAACATTAACATAGAGGTCAGAAGTCTAGTACTTGCCGAGCTAGTATGTATGAGTCTCTCAGTTAGATTCCCAGTTCCATTCCACAAAACAAAAGCAAAGTAGTGATTTACAATGAAATACGTTTACTGTGGTGAAGTCTCTGTGGATCAGTAATTTGGGCGTAGCTAGTCTCACAAAAGTTCAATCAAGGTTATATCTGGGGATGAGTCAGCTTTTGAGCTTACACAGGTTATTGGAAAAATATATTTCCTGCAACCATTTTCCTGAAGCCCTGACATTTTACAGACTGGAAAAACTGAGTCTGCTAGGAGGTCATAGAGGCTGCTTGCCATTCTGTAGGATATATATATATATTAATCCCTAGAGGAGAATTCTGACTTAAAGGGGAATCCAGTCCCTCTTTTTTGTCTGATTATGTCAGGCTAGTGTTAATCTTCCTTTTGGTTTCCCAAAAACTGGGGCTAGAAAGATGGCTCAGCATTTAAGAGCATGTATTACTTAGGGTTTTCTAGAGTAACAGAACTTATAGAAAGAATATATATTTATAAGATTTCCTCGAATTCCTTTTATTGGCTGACTGTGAATAGAATGGCTTATATATGGCTGGCTGTGAACAGAAAGTCCAAGAATCCAGAAGTTGCTCAGTCCACAAGGCTGGACGTCTCAGCTCCTTTCAATGTACACTGCAATTCTGTAGAAGTAAGCTCTAATGACAGTGAAGGAAAGGACTTGCTAGCAAGGTGAGGGCAAACAGGCGAAAAACAAAGCTTCCTTCTTCTATGTCCTTTTACAGGCTTCCAGCAGAACATGAGACCTAGATGAAAGGTGTAGATCTTCCTAACTCAAAGATCCAGACTAGAGGTAAATCTTCAAATTAAACAACAAAAACTCCACTGCAAGTCTGCCCTCCATTTGGGGGTTTTAGTTGCAAATGTAGTTGAGTAGTTGATAAGCACCAGATGCTCTGTGGTAGTGCTTTCACAGAGGATATAAGTTCAGTTCCCAGAACCAACATCAGGGAGCTCAAAAATGCTTATATTTACAGCTCCAGAGGATCCAATGTTTTCTTCTGGTCTCTTTGAACAACCACACTCACTTGTACACACACACACACACACACACACACACACACACACACACACACACAAATAAACAGATTTTCTTAAAAAAATAAACTAACCTATTTGGAAATTTAATTCATCTCTAAACTTTTCCCTTTATTGTGTGCTCTTGGAAGCACATCACACACAGGTCCTGCTCAGATTTCAGGGGAGAGGACGGGACAGGGCAGGAACACTGGGGACAGGAACCATCAAGACCACCTTGGCATCTGTTTGCCTCAACTACTGACTCAACTACATCATCTCCTGGTCAGAAGGAATAATGGAGACATTTCTTCTACTGCAGAAATACAGCCCCTGTGTGAGTCATTAAAGGTCACAGGAGATGTCTGTGGTCTTTTTTGTCCTGGCTCAGGCCCATTCTCTAGATATATTTCTGTGTTAACATGACAAGTTGCCCCAGGGATGGAAAGTCCAATCATTATTATGCATTGACCTGTGTGGGTCAGGATTTTATTAGTGCTAACTTTATAGGTAAGCTTCTAGTGACAACATGACTGTTCTCACTGCACTCATTAGAAAGTCAAGTTATAACGTCAGGATCAGCCTAGATGAAATAATTCAACCTGACAGATGAATTATTGAAGATGCAGAACTTTAGTGTAACTACGCCTTTCTCAAGAATGTATAGGGCAGGAAGATGAGGTCAGCTCAGGTCACTCTCTCCTATATTAGTCATCTGGAAACAAAGCCCATGCATTCAAATTCAGTTCTCCCACAGATTCCATTTGGACCCTCCAGACAAAGTGCCATAAGAGGCTGCTGCTCCCTTCATGTGCCTTCTAGCAAAGATGAATATGAAGTACGACTCATTTCTTTATACACTCCATGCCCATTTATTCCTTTTCTTTATTTTCCAAAGTCCTATCAAGTTATATTGGGTGGGGAGGTGAGACAAAATCTCACCCTGTAGCCCAAGATGGCCTAGAATTCCCTAGGTAGCTCAGGCTGCCAGAAAACTCATAACACTCTTCCTGCCTCTGCCTTGCAGATGCGAGGATTATAGATGTATGCCACCACACCTAGGAAAGCTATAGTAAACAGACTACTGAATCAGATTTACAGAGAAAGAATACTCCATCTCTATTACTTCTTGAATTTATTTACAAAGGTATAGTAATCCAGACACTCATATATTTATATCACAGGATGTAAATACGTGTACCATAACACGCCATTCAGTAATCCATGCAGGATCAGAATTGGGTTTCCTGCCTCCATTCTATAACTCCTGATTGTCCAGTTGCTAGTCTATTGCCAGTATGGTTATACTGATGTTCATAGTAATAGTGGCCAAAATTATTTGTTTATTATGCCAAATACTGTGTTAAGTGATCTCTGTGCATAATTATTGCATCAAATTCCCAGAACAATCTGTGATAAATTATCTTCCCAACTTTCAAGAAAGAAAATAGAGGCTAGAGACTCTAAGCAATTTACCTCCAAATCATACATGTCAGTAAGACTTGAGGTTTTTTTTATTATTATTGAAAAAATTTCCGCCTCCTCCCCATTTCCCATTTCCCTCCCCCTCCTCCCACTCATCGCCCCCTCCCCACACTGCTCCCCTCTCCCCATACTCCTCTCCTCTTCCCCCCATTCCTTTCCCCTTCCCTCTCCAGTCCGAAGAGCAGTCAGGGTTCCGTGCCCTGTAGGAAGTCCAAGGTCCTCCCCCTTCCATCCAGGTCTAGGAAGGTGAGCATCCAAGCAGGCTAGGCTCCCACAAAGCCAGTACATGCAGTAGAATCAAAACCCAGTGCCATTGTCCTTGGCTTCTCATCAGCCCTCATTGTCTGCCATGTTCAGAGAGTCCGGTTTTATCCCATGTGTTTTCAGTCCCAGTCCAGCTGGCCTTGGTGAGCTCCCATTAGATCAGTCCCACCATCTCCATGGGTGGACGCACCCCTCGCGGTCCTGACTTCCTTGCTCATGTTCTCCCTCCTTCTGCTCCTCATTGGGACCTTGGGAGCTCAGTCCAGTGCTCCAATGTGGGTCTCTGTCTCAATCTCCATCGATCGCCAGATGAAGGTTCTATGGTGATATGCAAGATATTCATCAGTATGGCTATAGGATAGGCCCATTTCAGGTTCCCTATCCTTAGCTGCCCAAGGAACTAACTGGGGATATCTCCCTGGACACCTGAGAGCCCCTCTAGAGTCAAGTCTCTTGCCAACCCTAAGATGGCTCCCTTAATTAGGATATATACTTTCCTGCTCCCATATCCACCATTCCTTTATCCCAACCATCCCATTCTCCCAAGCTCCCCCCCATCCTCCCCTTCTCACTTTTCTCTCCCTATTTCCCCTTACCCCCATCCCACCCCACCCCCAAAAGACTTGAGGTTTGAACTCACCAGGCTCATGAGATTGAGGCAGAACTGCCGAATGTCCAAGGCCAACTGAACTATGTAGTGAGAACCTGTCTAAAGAAAAATTTATGGCACTTTTCCTTTGTAGTTTTAAACTGAGTAGCCTGCTTACATGTTTTTACTAAAGAAATCCCAGTATGTAGGTTGTTGTTGTTTTCCGTTAAGTTCCACAAAAGTAGGCCAGCCAGTGAGATGATTCAGTGGACAGCAGTTCCTGTCTCCAAGCTTGATGACCTGAGATTAGTCCTTGGGATCCACATGGTGGAAGGAGAGAACAGATTCCAACAACCTGTCCTTCAATTTCCCACACACATACCATGGCACACTCCTTCCCCACACAAAATAAATAACCTCTGCCAAAGAACTCACAACAACAACAACAAAAAAACAACTTTCACCCCACCATGTAAGATAATCCATAATTCATCTATTTTCTTCCTTTTAGTGTTGCTTGTTTTGGTGATCCTTGCCTTGGAACACATAATAATCACATAAGCACATACTCCAGCCCTACCTGACCCCAGTTACTGTCTTTAGTTTCTTTGTGTGATTCTTCAAAGGTATAGTTAATCCAACTTCATGGCTCACTGTCTTTGGAATATTTTTTTGTCAACTACCCCTGAAAAACAATTAAGTAATTTATTTAGATCACCTTTTACTTTATCTTCTCATCCCCTAACAAGTTATCCATGGGGACATCATTATGTTATAGTCTTGGCTGTTTATTTAGTTTATATTGTATTGTTACATTTTTATTTTTGCTCAATTCTCTTTAGGCAGTGTCTCTGAGTTTTCACCTATGAGAAAGGAAGCATTTTGTGTCTCTGTCGTCTCTTTTCCTCCACCCACCATTTCTTTACTCCTTTCTATCCTAGGCCACTGTTTCTCCCCATTTACATAATTAATCTTGTCATTATTAATAACATTTTCTGTAGTGATTAGGGTCACATCTATTTAAACCAGTGTAACTAAAGAAACAGCATGGTCAACTGCATTCACGAAAAAAACACCACGAAGCTGGACTATGAAGAAATCGCAGTAAAGAGCCAGGTGTCCTGAGTTCAATCCCCAGAAGCCATGGTACATAAATTGGGCACAGTAATCTCAGCACTGGGGAGGTGGACACAGGTGGGATCTTTGAGGCTAAATGGATGCCCAGCCTAGCTTATCTGGCAACCTTCCAAACAGTGAAAGGCACTCTTCCAAATGATGAAGTGGAGACCACTTGAGGACAGACACTAATACTGACCTCTGACTTCCACATGCACACACACATACACATGCACACAAATAAATAAACAAAACATCATGAGGTTATCCAGAGCTCTTCCATGGAGTAAAGCAAAAAGCCCTAGGCATGAGAGAAAAATACAGTTAACTAAATTCACTACTGTGAAGTAGTGGATTTCAAAAAGAGGCCCCTCAGCTAACAGTATCAGTATCCTCTAGAAACATGGTGCAAATGGCAACCACTGGGCTTCACCCAAAACTGAAGGAACTGGTTAGTATCTAGACATCTGTAACTTAGCATATCTTCCACATCACCCTAAAGAATACTCAAATTTAATACTTGCATGTTGTGTGATTACCATGTACTGTTTAAGAACCAGGACCCTTCATGCCATTATCCATTGACTTCTAAGTTAAATCCTTTAAGCTATATTGGAAAAGTTAAATCTACACAGAGCGACTTTGATAAACATTTCCAAAAGGATTTCAACATTATTCCACAAGAGAAATCAGAATAAATGGAACATGAATAGTACTTTGGGGAGGGGGGGGGACAAGTGTGTGTGGTGCTTCTCCATTTTATCTGGCCACATATCCAAAGAAAACCACACCCATAGGGCTAGGCACACCAAATGTCATTGGCTAAATGGATTGAGCTCCCAAAACATTTCCCTATTTATTTTCTAGTTGAGAAGGTTCTACAACTGATTTGTTTACAAAGAACCCAAAATGGTATAATGGAAAAAGGAAAGGATCTTCAACAAATGGTGCTGGCATAACTGAATGTCTGCATGTAGAAGAATGCAAATAGATCCATACCTATCCCCATGCACAAAACTCAAGTCCAAATGGATCAAAGACCTCAGCATAAATCTAGCTACATTGAACCTGATAGAAAAGAAACTGGGAAGTAGCCTTGAATACATCAGCACAGGAGAACACTTCCTAAACATAATACCAGTTGCTCAGGCACTAGAGAAACAACCAATAAATGAAACCTCCTGAAAATGAAAAGCTTCTGCAAGGCAAAAGACACAGTCAATAAGATAAAATGACAGCCTACAGAATGGGAAAAGATCTTAACCAAATATGACAGAGGGCTAATCTCAAATATATATATATATATATATATATATATATATATATATATATATATAAACTCAAGAAACTAGACATCAAAATACAAAATAATCCATTTTTTAAAAAATGGGGTATAGAGCTAAACAGGAAATTCTCAAGAGAACAATCTCAAATGGCCAAAAGACATTTAAGGAATTGCTCAACATCCTTAAACATCAGGAAAATACAAATCAAAATGACTCTGAGAGATAATCTTATACCTGTCAGAATGGGTAAGATTAAAAAAAATACTGAGGATAGTTTATGATGGAGAAGATATGGAGTAAGTCACTGCTGGTGGGAGTGCAAATTTGTAAATTGGTATGGCAGTTTCTCAGAAAATTGGGTATCAATCTACCTCAAGATCCAATGACATAACTCTAGGGCATATACCCAAAGGATGCCCAATCATACTACAAGGACACTTGTTCCACAATATTCATAGCAGCTTTATTCATAGTAGCCAGAACCTGGAAACAATCTAGATGCCCCTCCACAGAAGAATGGATAAGGAAAATGTATTCCATTTGCAAAATGGAGTATTACTGAGCTGTAAAAACAATAACAAGATCATGAAATTTACAGGCAAATTAATGGAACTAAAAAAAATCATACTGAATGAGGCAACCCAGACTCAGAAAAATAAACACAGTATGTACTCATTCATAATTGGATAACAGATGTAAATCAAAAGACACCCAAATTACAATCCACAGCTCTAGAGAATCTAGGTAACAAGGAGGACCCTAAAAGGGTCACATGGAGTGGCCTGGCCAGGGGAATTAGATGAGATCTCCTGGGTAAACTGGGAATGGAGGCCAGTAAAGGGAAGCAAATGAAGGATGGGAACATGAGAAAACAAGATAGATGAGAAGAAAGATGAGATGGTGTGGGAGAGCAATGGAAGAGTTATCTTAATAGAGAGAGCCATTATGAGGTTAGGGAGAAACCTGATGCTAAGGCGATTCCCAAGAATCCACAAGGATGACCCCAGCTAAGACTCCTATCAATAGTGGAGAGGGTGCCTGAATTGGCCTTGCCCTGTAGCCAGATTGGTGAACACCCCAACTATCATCATAGAGCCTTCATCCAGCGATTGACAGAACCAGATGCAGAGATCCACAACCAAGCACCAAGTCAAGCTCTGGAAATCCAGTTCGAGTGGGAGAAGGGAATATATGAGCAAGGGAGGCCAAGATTATGATAGAGAAATCTATAGAGACAGCTGAACCAAGTTTGAGGCAACTCATGAACTCTAGATCAACAGCTGTGGAGCCTCCAAGGGACAAAACTAGGCCCTTTGCATATGCAGTTATGCAGCTTGGTCTATCTGAGGCACCCTGGCAGTAGGACCAGGATCTATCCCTGGCACACGAGCTAGCTTGTTGGAGTCCATTCCCTATGGTGGGATACCATGCTCACTTATCTTAATATTGGGAGGGAGCAGGCTTGGTCCTTTCTCAGCTTAATGGGCCAGGCTTTGTTGACTCCCCATGGGAGCCCTTACCTTTCGGAGGAGTGGATGGGGGGATGGACTGTGGGGGGGGCAAGGGGATCGTGGGAGTTAGAACTGTGATGTGAATATAAAATGAAATTTAAAAAAATAAAAAGAATCATAAAAAAGAAATTCATTAACGATAAAAGGGTTTATCAACAACATGCTGTTGATAAACATAAAAAATAAATAATAAATTTTGCTTTATTAGAGTAAAAACGAAAGTTCTAATCATAACATAAGACTATATACAATAAGAACTATCAAGTTGTCTAGAAGAAGGAAAAGGAAATAACATAAAAATGAAACTACAACCAACAAGAACAACATCAAGCAAGTAATACATACTAAATGTACAGACCATAAGCAATTGACAAATTACAGAGATTAGTCCAATAGTTGTCTTATTATGAAGAGTTTAAGTCTTATACCTAGTATGACCTTAGCTAAAATGCAAGATGATTGTAACTATAACTATCTAGTCTTCGATCCATCAAAGACTTGAGAATGAAAGTATTATTACCTGAGTAAGTCAGAAGTACAAGCAAACGACTTCCAAAAAATGCAAAAAATGACAGAAACAACTGGTTGCCTGAACAGTTACCTAAAGTTTCTCTGCAACATTGGGACATCCAACTTTGGCTATAGGCATAGAATCCCTGACAGACCATTTTCAGGAACATGAAAATTTGAAAGACTGTCGTGACAAGGTTCAGCAGTCACTTTTCCTTGAGTCCTTCTTGTCGGGATTGAACAGCATGCTAACTGTCAGCAATCTAGTCAAGAGCAGTCCTTTGCCCAATAGGCTAGTTTTGCCAAAAAGAAAACAAGCTCCATATGGAGTGTATTGGGTGCACATCATTCTCTCTGGAGTAGTTAGATGGGTGCTACCAGGAGCAGTCATGTCTCACATCAACAGAATTTTAAGTTATTAAAATATTTAAATGTCTTATTCTGTAGGTCTTTGATGTGTTTGAGGATTACCTATCTATATGAAATACATCACTGTGCATCTAGAAAACCTAACTAACATAACTATAAGTGTGACAAATTAACCTGTAAATTTATTTTATTTTTGGAGGGGGGGTCTACAGTAATTTTATTGTAACAGAGAAACCAGGCGGCATTAAGTCTACATGATTAGAGCAGATGGTGGTTATCTTTCCAAAGGGTGGAGTCGGAGCCGGGCTGGCAGCACACAGACCCCAGAATATCTCCTGATCCTGCCCTGCACTGTCTGACGCATGTGAGGAGACAGGCTGTGCAGCCAGGATGAGGGAAGGGGTCCAGCTGGGCAGAGGCCCATCCCGGGAGGATCAAGTCAATCGCTGAAGGGGGACACTCAAATTAAGGTGCAGACTCCCTCTTCCATGGTTCTTGGCTGAGAAAGGAGGGTCTGGCATGAACAGGAAACTACATTCTCCATCCTACACAGATCCTGACAGGATAAAGCTAATGGTCAATCCAGCAGCCCGGGATGAAGCTGTAGGCTACAGACAGCAATGACAAGAGGAGACAGGCTGACAGACAGCATCTCTTACTGCCCTCACTGCAGGGGCAGCAGACTTGATTTCTGTAAAGCAGAATTCCTGTAATGTGAGCTGCTGACACAGTTGCTCATTCTGGGAGGACAAACACAAGGACAACGGTTAACGATGGAACTAGGTTTTCTCCTCACAGCCCCTAACGTGAGCGGTCTCAGCTGGGTCCAGAGGTGAGCCCCCGACACCGCTGGATGCTTCAGTAAAGCTTCTATTCCAACGCCGTGGCTGACAGGTTTTTGGTGCTGTGATTTTCTTGCATGTGTAAACTCTTTCAGACAAGTTGGAGACAGAAGGATGAAGGAGAGTTTGGTTTGGAGCCAACAAAGTTCCAGACACCAGCCGTGGAAGCCTCTGCCCTGCCTCTTTTCCGAGGAACACATTCAATCGCTAAGCCTTACGCACTGTGGTTGGAAACACGATCTACTCACCACCATCCACCCCCCTTCTCCTGCGCGTGCGACTCTCATGAGAACAAAGGCTGATGGGAAGGTGGTCTCTGTCCCTTTGCACCCTGGTAATTACTTGGTGACCTGGTGAATGGCATGGGCAAGGTAGCCCACGTTGCCAGAAGTGACCCCTGCCACGGAGATGCGACCATCTTTTGTCATGTAGACCGAGAACTCCTTAGTCAGCCGCTCCACCTGCTCGGGCTTCAGGCCTGTGAAACAAAACATGCCAATCTGGTCGGTGATGTGCTGCCAGTTGTGGGAGGACCCCTCCTTCTTCAGGTTGGAGACCAACTGGGTCCTCATGCTGATGATGCGGTCGGCCATGCCTTTCACTTCCTGCAACCATTGCTTTCTCAAGTCTGGAGAGGTCTGGATGGTCGCTGCAATCCGGGCACCATTGAGAGGTGGGTTGGAATACATGGGACGGATCAGGATCTTCAGCTGGGACTCCACCCTTTTGGCCTCATCAGCGTCTTTGCAGATCACAGTGAAGGCTCCCACACGCTCACCATAGAGACCCATGTTCTTGGCATAGGACTGGCAGAGGCAAACATTAATGCCTTGCTCGATGAAGTGGCGCACGGCCCAGGCATCCTTATCTCCATCACCACTTGCAAAGCCTTGGTAGGCCATATCAAAGAACGCAAAGAGATTCTTTTTCTTCACCACTGAGGCGATTTCATTCCACTGCTCCAAACGCAGATCCACGCCCGTGGGGTTGTGAGCGCAGGCATGAAGTAGGAGCACACTCTGCTCTGGGATTTTTGAAATGTCTTCTATGGCTCCCTTGAAGTCAAATCCGCAAGTCTTGGGGTCATAGTATCGATAACCTTGTAGCTGCATGCCGGCATCCCTGAAGATGGGCGTGTGATTTCCCCAGGACGGTTTGGGCAGATAGACATCTCGGCTGAACTTAAAAAACCGTTGCAGAAAACTGGCTCCGATCCTTAAGGCTCCAGTCCCGGAAATGGTCTGCACGGTGACAAACCGGCCACTTTTCAGCACTTCGTTGTTCTCACCCAGGGCCAGCTCTGCAGAAGCCTTACAGAATTCCGTCAGTCCCCCGATGGGCAGGTATTCCTTGTCCAAATTTTTTGCAGCAACCTGGGCCTCTGCCTTCCGGACATTGGGGAGCACGTAAGGCTTCCCGTTATCATCCCGGTAGGCACCAACTCCCAGGTTCATCTTTTTGCTGTTGGTATCTCTCTTGAAGGCTTCAGTAACTCCCAGGATGGGATCTGGGGGTCCCATTTCTACATGGGTCCACCAGGAGCTGGCTCTGGCAGAGGCTGCGGCCGCAAGGCCTGGGTGAAAGGCGGCAGCCACCACGGAGAGGACACGGCTAGAGTGCAGCAGGGCCATGGTGGGCGGCGGGACGGCAGTGGACAGTGATAGAGCCTAGAGCCGAGAGCACGGGAAGCGTCCGCAGGAACCGAGGCGCGGGCTCTAAAAGGTGAGGACACCGACCTAACCTGTAAATTTAATAACCTATAAAGTTTAAACACTAAAGCTTCACATTATAAAAATAAACAATCTGTAGACAGATAAACAGTATAAGGACAATGACCTTGAAATTGTAACAATATATAAAAATATTTTAATCAGAGGTAAAACTGTATAGTGCAATATGACAAAAATATCCTTAATTTGCATCAATATAAAAATATCCTAAACAGAAGTAGAAGCATGCATACAGTATGACAAAAATAATCTTACATTTATATCAATGCACGTGTATGGAATAATATTTCTTTCCCTTTTCCTGATCAAAGAGAAGTCATTGTTACTTTGATTTAGGTTTCCTTAGTCAAATAATCAACATTTCTGTTATGATTATCATTGGGCTACAAGAATTTTCTCTACACAATCAAAATCCTGTTTCCTGGGTCATTTGAAATAACGTTCATTGAATTTAACTATAACTGGTACTCTTTTAATTCTTTTATTAAAGTACATCAGTTTCTCGAAATTATGGCATGTTTGAATTCCTTATATTTAAACTCAGTACTTGGTAGGTTTCTTTTAAAGATTCCTTGGAGTTTCAGTAGATTTTTCCCTTTTTCCATACTGACAAAATGAAAACACACTGTGCATGTATACATTAGAAACTATCTCAAAAGGTCAAAGATGTTGCTCAGCTATAGAACATTTATTTAGTATATGCAAGTTCCTGGATTCAAGCCTGCATCATTGCCAAACCAAAAGCAATAACCAATGAAAACCAGCCCAAGATGTGGAAACAAAGAGCCAGTTACTGTCAAGCCTATTGGGGTAGTAATGGACTCAACTGGTGGTCCCCAAATAAAGTCTCCCAAGGACTTGCAATCAGGTGATTATGGAGTCAGACCTACTGCAGCTTGACACAGGTCTGATAATTCTTCCCAAATGGCTAGCTACCATTGGACTGAGAGACTAGCTGGGTTTATCAAGCCTTAGCAAACCTAGGGTCATTTCCCTGAGGCTCGACTTTCTGCTAGCACAGCATTGAGGAAAACCAGCATTTCCTACATGGTGAATGGCTCCCAATGGTAGAAAATCTCAGTCTGAGCATGCCAAGATATGAGGCTTCTCTCTTAGTCTAGATACTCACTGAATGACTTTTGGAGTCATCAAAGCAAGCCAGATTTAAGCAAAAGGAAATAAGTCTCTTATCAAATGTAGAGTTGACAAAAATAAGAAAGAAATCTGCAATCACCTTTAATTGTGCATATGTATTTTTCATAACCCAGGCTACCTATGAATTGTTATGTACCTGAGGATAAACATAATCTTCTAATTCTCTTGCCTCTACCACTGAATTACAGGCATGCATCACCACACAGGTGTATGCAGTGCAAGAGAACAAATCCAAATTTTTTTTAATACTAGGTAAGCATTCTACCAACTAAGCTACATGTCCAACCTGGCATAAAACTGGGCATGGTGTTTCTTTCCTGGGCATAGTAGATCTTTTCAGTAGTATCATCACTGGGGAGGTCAAGGCAGGTAGATTGGAAGTTCAAGGTCATCCTTGGCGCACAGCAAGTTTGAGGCAAACGGGAGCAACGTGAGTCACCAACGCCACACCATGATCCAGCATTTCATTCGTATTATCTGTTCCGTGAAATAAGCTGGGCCTGGAGCTTCTGACTTCTATTTCTAGCACGAACCTGGTTTTAATCTGCACAAATAGTATGCTGGAACTGTCTCCTTCCTCCATTCTCAGAATAGAGCCTGAAGTTTCTATACCCAGTACTACCTAAAGGAATTTTCTCATAAAGATTATGCAGAATGTAACCTTTTTGGATTCTTACCGTTCGAAAAAGCTTGGCTTTCCCCTTGTGTAACTGATAATTTCACTGTGTATAGGGTTCTAGAATTAACAATCACACGAATGCCATTGCCCCAGCATCTATTTGCATCAGTTTGATGAGTTATTTTTATTCTACTAGTATTCTCCATCCTCACCAAAAAGATACTCAATAGTCGCAGTTTTGCAAAATTGTTTTGAAGTCTAGAATTTTCAGTCATTCTTTCTACCCGCTTTTCCCTTGGAAGCATGTGTCTTTCTTTAATTCTCTATTGTTTTCCTTCTGTTCCATTTATTTGTTTAGTCATGTTGCTGTCTTACCATTGTCTGTTTTTTCAATGAATAAAAAACATGAGTTATTCATAGGTGTTGATTCAGAGCAAAGAGGTAGGTTATTTTCATGAAATCCTCTTTTGCCTGTAGAGTTATGCTCTGAAACTTTTATGATCCTTAGTTATGATATGGCCATGGCCGGTATTGATATCAAGCTAGGACCATCATATAGACTTACATAAACAGATACATGGGTGACTCTATTCATGTCTCTCCTTCAGGGGGTCTCTGTGCACATTGTGATGTTAGTGTGACATAGCAGTAGCATGCATTCTTCATCAGTTTCTGTGTTTATACCTATCGCTATTGTCAGATCCTGGCAGCTATTTGGCTCTTGCTTTTATAAAAATAATCATCAGAGACACAGCTGGAATATTCTGAGTCACCTTCCCTACCACATGCTTATCCCTCTCTCCCCCAAAATCAACACACTTGGTTTTGATTTTATGATACCTCTAGTTATTTGTATAATCCCCATTAAGTTATGTGCTCGTCTGTTGTGTGATGTTTTAATGTTTTAGCTTTTTCGGGGACCCACCACCAAGCTCCAGAGTAAAACACACATGGAGGCTTATTTGTTATGAATGCCTAACCTAAACTTGGCTTGTCGCTAAGCAACTTTTCTTAAATTATTCTGACTACCTTTTGCCTCTGGGCTTCTATTTTTCTCTATTTCTGTATACCTTTCTTTACTTCTTTCACCGTGGCTTGCTGTGTAGCTGTGTAGTTGGCCCTTAATGTTCTCCTCTTATTATTATCTTGCTCCCTCTCTTCCTTGTTTCACCTTCTATTTATCATCTCAGCCTGCCAGGCCTGCCTATCTTTGCTCCTGCCTTGCTATTTGCCTTCAAATCTTTATTAGGACCATCAGGTGTTTTAGACAGGCAAATAATCACAGCTTCACAGAGTTAAACAAGTGCATCATAAACAAAAGTCACACACTTTAAAATAATATTCCTCAACACTCATCTAATATGTACAGTGTACAATGCTTTTAAACATATTCGTGAAACTGTATGTAAGCAGACATATCCTTTCAATCATTGACTTTTTTGATGTAAGAATTTTTAATACTGTCTTTTTTCATTATATATAGCTATCCCCATTCTCCCTCCCTCCCCTCCTCTTGTCCCACCTTTTTGTCCCACCCCCACCCACTCCTCAGAAAGGGTAAGGCTTCCCATGGGAAGTCAACAAAGTCTGATACATCACTTCGAGGCAGGACCAAGGCCCTCCCCTCTATATCTAGGCTGATAAAAATATCCCTCCAAAGAGAATGTGCTCCTATACACTAACTCAGGCACTAGGGATGAGCCCCACTGCCAGTGGCCCCACAGACTTCCAAAGCCTTACAGCTGTCCCCCACATTCAGTGGGCCTAGTTTGGTCCTATGCAGGCTCCCCCACTGTCAGTCCAGAGTCAGTAAGCTCTCACTAGCTCAGGTCAGCTATTTCAGGGGGTGTTCCGATCATGGTTTTGACCCCTTTGCTTATATCATCACTCCTCCCTCTCTTGGACTGGTCTCCAAAAGCTCAGCCCAGTGTTTCACTGTGGATCTCTGTATCTGATTCCACCAGTTTCTGGCTGAAGGTTCTATGTTGACAATTAAGTTAGTCATCAATATGATTACAGGGGAAGGTTCAATCATTGATTTTAGTATTTAATATTAGTTTATAATTTAACATTGGTCTATACTTTTTGATGAACATAGCTCACCAGTCATTTATTTTCACTGTTTCACAGTAGTGTATTGCAAAGGAAATTTACACTTTTCTTAGTGGATATTCAAGCTGTTTACAATTTTTTACTGCCAAAGGACTGTAAAAACAACAACAAAAAAAAAAAAAACGTTCTTGTATGTCCTGACATGTATCACTAGAATACCTGTCTAGGTTTGAAAGTTGAAAAGGAGCTCTTTGTCTGCTTTCTCAGTACTGATTACCCTCCATTGGATAGGGCTAACCAGCAACAGGGATTGCAAAAGCAAAATAACGCACAAAAGCAGGCTACATCAATCATGCTGGCTTTCCTTCTATTGATAGTCAGTTCCTTACTGTGTCCTTCTATGCAGGCTAACAAAGCAGACAGACTTTCTAAAAGAGATCCATCAGGAGAGATAGCCATGGATATAAGTTAATTGCTCTCACCAGGAAAAATTATATAAAATTTATATATCTAATTAAACATTTAAATTATTTATTTTATATAGCATTCTTCTGTACTGACCCAAATCAAAGTGCTTTTAAATATGCATGTTCATATTTAAATATTGTAAGTATATTTTATTATTGTTGGAGAATTTAATGAATATATATAATGTGTTTTGATCAAATTCACTTCTACTCTCTCTTCTCCAATTCCTACCTTTATTTTTAATTAATTTCGCTTAATATGTATAAGTGTTTTGCCTGCATGTAGAACTGAGTACTACATGCATGTGTGGTGCCCACAGAGGCCAGAAGATTGCATCAGATCCCCTGGAGCTAGAGTTACAAAGGAATATGAGCCACTGTGTTGATGCTGGGAATTGATCCAGGGTCCTCTGAAAGAATAGCCAATGCTACTTAACCACAATAGCTTTTAACCACTGAGCCATCTCTCCAGCCCCTTAACTCCTATTTTTATGAGAAAATGTTTTGTTATTTTCACAACATAGAAAAACATTTGCAGTGGAATTTTAATAAAATTCATAGGCACACCCAGGTAAATCAATAGACAAAGCTATTAGACGGGGAGAGAAAGGAAAGAAAAGGAACCTATTTATTCAGGAGTTGTATACATTATACAACTTCTAATGTATCTTAGAAAAAACAGTGCTGTTTTGTGCATGTATATTACTTATGGATCTCATTTCTACTATTTAATTTGTATGTCTACCATATTACTACTGAAAAAAAAATTGGTTCCATGTTTTTCTATAGACTCCATGGCCGAATTCTGGTTTCCAATTACTGTATAATATTTCATCATGTACCTCTGCCATCATTACTATTCCCCCAGTGATGAACAACTACATGACCTTCAACTTCCTGCTCCAAACAAAACTAAAGTGAATAGTGAATATACTCAATATAGTCCTCTTAAAAATTTTTGACAAACACCTACCCACCTACCCTACACACATACCACTTGACCAAAATGGCTTCACCTTATCTACATTCTCACAAGGCATTACTTCATATAATCTAACCAACAGTTCAATATTACCATTCATCCAGATTCTTCATCACTTTGCCTATTTGATACATTTCTATTTCTTCATTATTTGTAATGTATATCTTCTGATTACCAATACGAACAATTACCTCTTTGTAGGGTAACAAACATTTATAAACAATATTTGGGAATTGGGGCATAGTTCTCTCCAAACTGCTTTCTGCCTTTTTTTGTGCAAAGTATTTTGGGGGGTGTTTACAGCAACCTTTCAGAGGGTCTGGATCTATCAAACCACATTAGTCTGGAAGGAATCTACAGGTTCTCATCCTTTGTGAAAACAGAAGATCCTCTTTTCCAAAGCAACATATCCTTAGACCCGAATTTTAAAGACAAAATACCTTTAAAGTACATATGTTGATTTAGCATAGCAGCCCATACAATGAAATATCTCTCTGTACTTACCTTCTGCACAGTCAAAAGTTTAAAGAAAACACAATCATATACATAATCCAGATTCTCTGTGTATATTTCAATTTTATGTGGCTTATTTTTCTTACTCTGTTACTTTTTCTACAAGTTTAATATTTTTATTATCTTTACTCCTTTAATCCATGACTGTCTGTACTCTTTTATATTACATTTACTGTCTCTTTACTCTTTTTCTTCTCTCTCCCCAGCCTACATATGTAATAATAGGAGCGGGGCTGCGTCCCCAGCACCGCGGCGGCCTGGCTAGCATATGCCCCGAAATAACAACACACAAACTGTATTCATTTAAACACTGCTTGGCCCATTTCTATCTAGCCTCTTCTAGGCTAATTTTCACATATTAATTTAGCCCATTTCTAATCATCTGTGTTGCACCCCAAGGTGCGCTTACCGGGAAGATTCTAGCCTACGTCCATCCTGGGTTGGAGCTGAATCGCGTCCATCTACCCGGGAGCTGGGAGCATGGTGTCTCTGTCTGAGGCGTCTTACCTCACTTCCTCTTCCTCCCAGCATTCTGTTCTGTTTACTCCACCCACCTATGTTCTAAGCTATGAGGCCAAGCAGTTTGTTTATTACTTAACCAATGAAATCGACAGATTGATATATGACACTCCCACATCACTTCCTTTTTCTGTTTAAACAAAAAAAAGGCTTTAATTTTAACATAGCAAAATTACATATAACAAAACAGTTATCAGGTAAAAATTACAATATTTATATCTATTTTATCTTTATCATAATTAAGGAAAACTATAACTAACTATTCTTAACTCCATCAAAGACTCCAGAAAGATACAATATTACCTAAGCAAACAAGAAATACAAAACTCTAGAAATGACAGAGACATCTCACTGCCTGGACAGTCATCCAAAGTTTCTCTGTACTGTTGGGGCATCCATCTTCGGCCTACAGGCCCATAGTTTCCAGCAGACATTTCCACAAAGCAGGAAATTTCAAAGGCAGTCACTATTTGCTGTGTCCTGCAGAATGTCTTGCAGACTCATTCATGAATCAGGATCCCCGAAAGACCATCTCACCTTTAGGTAAGTTTAGCAGTCCTCTCTCTGCAGGTTCTCTATGTCCAGTTTATGCAATAGTCCAGGTAAGAACAGTTTCTTGCCCAAATGGCTATCAAACTCCATAAGGATCCTCTTCGATGCCCATCTTCTTCTTGAAGTAGATTGGTGCTGCCAGGAGCAGAGTGTCTCATTGTCATGAAAATCCTAAGTTATTAAAACATTTAAAATGCCATATTCTATAATCTTTGAAAGATATGAAGAATACCTATCTAAAATATATCTATGTACATCTAGAAAATCTTAACTAACATGACTACAAACTTGACTATTACTGATGATTATCCATTAACCTATATTTCTTAATTATACATTACATTTTTTAATGAACTACACAATCACAATATCTTAATCAATAGCAGAAATATGCATATACATATAACAAAATTGACCTTAAATCTCTATCAATAAAGCAAAATCTATACTAATACAAATTATTCATATCTATATCATATCCCCCTTTAAATGTAGAAGGACATTTATAAACCATATTTGAGAACATGGGCGCAGTTTTTTCTCTCCAAACTGCTTCCTACTGAATGGGGGCATCGTTAATTAGGTCTTTCATGGTATAACCGGTGTGCTAGTTTCATCTCAGTTGGCAGTTGAATGAAGCAATTTTCTGAAGGTGTTCACACCAACCCTTCAGGAGGTCGTGGTCCATCATACCAAATCGGAATAGAAGAAATGAACAGGGTATCATCCTCTGTGAAAACAAAATAACAAACTCCTTTCCAAAGCATCATGTCCTTAGATCCAAATTTCAAAGTCAAGGCATTTTCAAAATATCTATGTTGAATTAGTTCAGCAGCATTTATAAACAAATATCTTTTAGCAGCTGTTACTCTTTCCTCAGCATTCAAATAATTCAAACAGAGCATAATAGCATACAGTATCAAAATTCTCTGTGTATTTTCCATCTTTGTGTGCTTTATTTTAACCTCTATTTTGTTTATTTTTACTTTTAACTTTTTGCTTTTTGAGACAGGTTCTCTGTGTATCTTTGACCTGGAATAACTCTGTGGACCAGGCTGGCCTTGAACTCTCAGAGATCCCTCTGTCTCTGCCTCCCAGGCATTGGGATTAAAGGTGTACCTACTACACCTTGAACTCACAGAGATCTGTTTGTCTCTGCCTTCTAGGCACTGGGATTAAAGGCGTGTGCTACCACACCTTGAAGTCACAGAGGTCAATCTCCCTCTGACTCCCAAGTGTTGGGATTAAAGGTCTGTACTACCACACACAACAACTCTCTTCCTTTTTTTTTGTTTTTTACTTTAAGAATTTTAACTTTTAGTCTGCATATATTTTCCATTTAGAAATTGTCTTTGTCTTTGAATCTCTCTTTACTGTATATCTCTCTTTTTCTGACCACATGAGTAATTTACCAAGCAATATCAGAATATCAGTAGGACTAAAGCCATGGCTTTGACGGCTAGATCCAGCCCATTCCTTAGCTTTCCAGCCTCATGGCTGAGGTACTGCTGTAGCCACGTTTACTGCCACAGCTCTATAGCATTTCAAGGTCCCTGCCAGCAAGCGAGCTTCAGCAGCCTGTGCTTGCAAACCACACGAACTGCCTGCGTAAAAGAGTCAGAGTTTGCCCTGGCAGGACAGCCCAGAAAGCCGGTGTTTTTAAATGGAGCAGCTTTTTTCTTGCTATGGCTGAAAACCAAAAAGCATGCGTTCAGCTTTTCGTCAAAACCGTTTAAGTGTTTTGTGGCAGGACCTCTTAATGAGCTGCAGGGTTTTGCAGCTAAAGCTGAGTCAGGAAGCCTCTGTGTCTCCTTTAGAGGTATTTTATGCCTGAATCTGCTCTATTGTGTATCTGAAATCCTTTTCTGTCCAACAGCACTTCTTAAGATGTTAAACAGCATTACTAGGACTAGAGCTGCTTTGCCTTTTGGTTCCACCCTGTCCAACATGTCAGAGGTCCATTCACTGTGTCTGAGAGCCATTCTCTCCACCCTAGATCTAGGGTTGGTTCATAGCACATCTGTGATGCCACTAAGCAAGTTGTAGCACTCTCCTCACAAACCCCATTTAAATACTCCATAGCCAGACCTCCCAAAAGAGTCAGATTTTATGCTAGCAGCATGATCCAGGAAGCAGCCATTTCAAAACTGTGCAGTATTTTTTTCTGTCACTGCTGAATAAGGAAGACCTTTCTAAAAAGAATGATGCCTCTGCTTGCTTCTAGCAAACAAAGCAAGAAGCTGCATTAAACTCTGTTTTTTGTGTCTAGAATTCCTTTTCAAACTTTCTCAGGTTTTTATGTGGATGTAGTTACCCACATTGGTGGATGTTTCTGTCATCCTAGTCCTGTAATAAATACACAAAAACTATATTATTTGCAATACTATTTGGTCAATAGCTTAAGTATATTTCTGACTTACTCTTAAATATCTTAAATTAACCCATTTTATATTTTACCATGAGGCTTGTGGCCTATCAGCAAGGTTCTAGCTGACTGCTTGTGTCTGTGTCCAGCAAGGCTCCGTGGCTTCTCACTGACTCTGCCTACTCTCTGTCTCTGTCTCTGTCTCTGTCTCTGTCTCTCTGTCTCTCTCTCTGTCTCTCTCTCTCTGTCTCTCTCTCTCTCTCTCTCTCTCTATATATATATATATATATATATATATATATATATATATATATATATATTTCAGCCTGGCTATATTCTGTTAAGCCATTGGCTTAACAGCTTCTTTATTATCCAGTAAAAGCAACACATATACAGAAAGACTTCCCACACCAAGGTGTGAAGACTACACTTATCTGTGGGTATAAGGACAAATGTTTATAGACTGTTGTTAGGGATTATGCTGCTTTAATATAATAGTGGTTATCGACTATCCTCCAGTATCCATGATGTCACTAGCACTGAGGAGTTGGCTAGGTTTCCAGCACCAGGAATGGTATCCTTCTTGTGGAGTTGGTCTTAAGTCTAAGTAAAGGGCCATTGGTTACTGCCAAGGTTTATGTGCTACTGCTGCACGCACAGGGTTATCATGTCATGCTTGTCATTTGTAATGGCTAGTTTTATGACAAGCTGACACAAGCTAGAGTCATCAGAGAAGGGAGTCTCTACTGATGAAATGCTTTTATAAGATCAGGCTGTAGGTAATCCTAAAAGGCATTTTCTTAATAGGTGATATATAGGAAAGAGCCAAGCACACTATGGTTGGTCCTATGCCTGGGCTGGTGTTATCAGGTCCTATAAGAAATCAGGCTGAGAAAGCCATCGTAAGCAAGGTAGTAAGCAGCATTCCTCCATGGCCTCTGCATCAGCTCCTGCTTCCAGGTTCCTGTGCTGCTTGACTTCCTGTCCTGACTGTTTTGGATGATGAACTGTGATATGGAAAAGTAAGCTGCTTTTGTCATGGTGCGTCATCACAGAAACAGTAACCCTAAGACAGAAGTTGGTACCAAGAGTAAAAGGCATGGCCATGTTGTTTTGAGGAGGATTGTGGAAGGACTTTGGAATTTGGGGTTACAAAAGCCATTGAGTGTTCAAAGTTTGATGAGATATTCTGTAGGAGCTTGAACGATAAGAATATTGTGAAGAGCCATGGAACCAGGCCGTGCCAAGATACAGCATCACTGCCTGCTCTGCTGTGGGACTAGACCTCACCAAAACACAGTGTGGCCATGGTGACAGCAGAGACCTCCATAAACTATCCAACCACCAGAATCTCAGCCTAAGTCTCACCGACACCTAAAGCAGTGAACACCAGAGACATGATACCGCATTCACCTGGAAGAGTGACCACTGGAGCCATTGTCTCGTCTGCACCAAAAAGAGTGACCATCTGAGAGCCTTGGGCTCATCTACACCTAGAGAATCAATTGCTGGAGGCTTAGCCCTGCCTGCACCTGAAGGTGTGTTCAACAGAGCAACAGCCTCCAGCCACACCAATTGAAGGAAGAGGGACCAGCCCCCCGAAGCACAGGCTCCACTCATACTGATTGGAGGAAGAGATGAAGAGACAAGGTAAGAATACACTAAACAACTCAAAAAGCAATAGAGCAACACCAGAAACTAGTGGCTCTACAGCAAGAAGACATGAATATCCTAACACAGATGAAGCAAAAGAAAATGACACTGAAAAAACTTTATGAAGATGATTGAAGAAGAAATGAAAGATTACATTAAAGAAATGGAAGAAAAGACAAACAAAAAATTGGAAGAAATCAACAAATCCCTTAAAGACAACTAAGAAAAAGCAATCAAACAGGTAAAGGAAATGGTTGAATATTTTAAAACTGAGAAGCAATAAATGAAACACAAACCTAGGGAACTCTGGAAATGGAAAATATGGGCAAATGATCAGGAACTACAGATGCAAGCATAAACAACAGAATGGGGAGATAAATGAGCACTCCTGAAAAAACTGGGGGTGAAGGAGGACAGTAAAGAGGAGGGGTTGGGAGATAAGAAGATGAGGGAACAAGATGGTCAAATTGGGGAGAGGGATGGAGTGGAAGAGCAATAAAAGAGATCTTGATAGAGAGAACCATTATGGGATTAGAGAGAAACTAGTGCTAGGGGTATTTGCAAGAATCCACAAAAATGACCTCAGATAAAACTCCTAGCAATAGTGGAGAGGGAGCCCGAACTTGCCTTCCCTTGCAATCAGCTTGATGAATACCCCAACTATCATCATAGAGCCTTCATCCAACAGCTGACAGAACCAAATGCAGAGTTCCATAACTAAGCACCAGACTGCACTCTGGGAATCCAACTGAAGAGATGGAGGAGGGAATATGTGAGCAAGGGAGGTCAAGATCATGATGGAGATATCTATAGTAACAACTGCACCAAGCTCATAGAAACTCATGAACTTTAGGCTGACAGCTGTGGAGCCTCCATGAGACCAAACTAGGCTCTCCATAAGTGAGAGACAATGGTGAAGTTTGGACTATCTGTGAGGTTACTGGTAGTAGGACTGGGATCTATCCCTGGTGCATGAACTAATTTATTGGAGCCCATTTTCTATGGTGGGATGTCATGCTCGGCCTTAATGCAGGAGGGAGGGGCTTGGTTCTCCCCCAAATTAATGGACAACATTTTGTTGATTTCCCATGGGAGTCCTTACCCACTGGGAGGAGTGGATGGGGAGTAGGTTGGGGAGAGGCAGGGGGGGGGAGTGGAAGGGAGAACAGTAGATGGAATGCAAGATGAAATTTTAAAAATGAAAATGAAAAATGTATTTTGATAAGGAAGTTACTACACAGATATTTTTGCTCTTCCCCCTCAACTTTAGTGAAAGACTATTTTAGTGTACCCTCAAAGCCTCCCTATCACTTCTCTAACTGCTCCTTAAGTACTTCGGCATCTATTCCTCTCCTGAAGCCTGCACTTGACTCTTCTCATACCTTTCCCCTTACCAAAAAGCTCACTGATTTTTTTTTCACGTTGACTTTCAAACATGCCTAGAGGTACTTGAGGCTCCGAGACAAATGCCCCCTCTCTTTCCACCTGCATGGAGCTTGGCTCTCTAAGGCCACTGGCATTACTTCATACTTATGAATACCCCTCTGTCTTCAAAGATTTATTTAAAAAACAAAACCAGAACAAGCACAGGCATGATGGTGTGCAACTGTAGTTCCAGCATTTGGGAAACTGAGGCAGGATGATCATGTTTTGGTGGCTAACCTGAGTTACCTAGTGTACTAAGATACCTAGGGATATAAAGCAAGGTCAAGGCTCGTCTGGGAAATATAGAAAGCTCAAGACTAGACTAGTCTACTTAGCAAGCCATTATTTTTTATTTGTTGTTTAAGCATTGGAGACTGAACTCAGAACCTCACACCTGCTAGTGCGTTCCAACTGCAACACACAGGCTCGCTCTTGAAGAAACCAACAAACAAAACAAAAAATAAGACAAAAATAACACAGAACAAGATAAAGAAAACATTCTAACACCACAGCTGAGTTTTTCTGAGCAGAAACATCCAATGAGAAGAGAACCACAAAGAAGAGAAATGAAGAACAACAGGGGAGAATGTCTTTCTGGGTTTGTTCATTGCTTTCATTATGCTATGTTATTTAAAATGCTTTTAAAGGTGACCTAGTGACATTTTCTGCATTACTGGTATAATTATAACATCTTATTTCCTATTCACTTTTATTGCACATCAGAAAATAATTATAAACTATCATCTTTCACTCATAATGTGATGATGTGACAAAAAAGGGCCTGGTCTCCAGAGTCCCACAACTGACTTTCTGAGGGCAGTAGGCAGGTTCTGACACCTCACAAAGGGGCACCTCCGGCCTCGAGCCTGGAGCCTTGCTATTGGTCAGGTTCTGTTTGTCTGGGTCACAAAGGTTGCTAGGTGCTGGGTGGAGAAAAGAGGAGAGACTCAGCTGCGACCATCTATCTAGTCTGTGTTGTGCAGGAGTATAGTCTTGCTGTCAATGGCAGGATACCAGCTCTTTTCACCATGGACCCCACTGGACGAGAATTTGCAATGGCTGCGGCACACAACACCTACCTTTTCGTCCAAACACCCTTTTAGGGATTCTCCTTTCTTCCCACAGACCCCTTCTGACCTTGAAGTCCAAAGGTGCTTTCATGAAGTTGCTGTTATCTTAGACAGCCAACGGGTGGTTCATGCAGAGAGCCCACGGTCACCTGACCAACCATCAGGGCACGAGACCACCATGAAGAAGAAAGTACTGATTAAGAGGCCCAAGCCGGTCCGCCTCCTTGGAGTGGATTCGGTCTTTGGCAGGTCTATTACAATCCAGCCACCTAAGTGGACTGGAACCTTCAGGGTTTCAGACACATCGGCCTTCTCTAAAGTTGTCAGCAAGGAGCAACGATGGCCCGCAGGACTCAAGGAGCCTCAGATTGAGATGACCGTGGCTATGTGCAAGCAGATGCTACGCTCGATCCTCCTCCTGTATGCGATATACAAAAAGTGCACCTTTGCCCTGCAGCACTCCCAGTAAGGTGCCCCCGTCCGACTCCTCCTGTATTTCACACCACACTCTATGGTATATAGCTGGAGCCCATAAAGACCTGTCCATGTAAATCGATCTGTAACATCGTGCTTGCTACTTTGCTCCTCTGTCAAGCTGTGACAATCCAGAAGCTCCTCTCCCCACCTTTCTCTTCAGAATCAGGGCCAATGTGCCTGATCAAGAAAGAACATTTCAGCTAAACAGACATTTAAACACTAAACTACCATTGCCATGGCCATGTGATGAAGAACAGTTAAACCACCCAAACCAACCAATCCATACTCAAGCCCCAAAGTGTGAACATACTCAAGCCCCAAAGTTAACAAAGAGCTGGCGGCAGAAAAGGGACAATAAAGAAGACAGGCACGGAGTTTTCAGTATACCAGAAGATAAAGTGATCAACAATCAAAATCTATGTGTGGGTTAAGTGCTATTTTGAGATCAGCCTTCCATCACCAAACATACCCTAACTGCTCAACCCTAATACCAATGTGGACAACAATATTAACAAATATTAATCTTTACAGACTGGCATGGATAAAATTGGTAGCATCTTTAAGACTGGAATTTTTAATGGAAGACAGGAGAATCCCCATTTTAGCTCCTAATGTTCAATTAAACCAATAAACTACAATTGCTTTATTTAAAAAGAGTTGAAAGTTTCTCATCTCAAACTGTAATTTAGTCCTCACTATAGAATTCTTATATAGCAAATAAGCAAAATGGTAGTTTCACCTTATTGTAACTGGATTCTTTTAAAATTGTGAGTTTGAAAATTGTCCTACAAAAGTTGCGTGTTCTCTAATTGATGGCTCCCAGCTCCAGATCTTCAAATGTGAATATATTGCCTATAGTAACTACAGAAACCAGCAAAGTTCAATGGGGCCATTGCTAGAACAGGAGAGTTGAGGAGTAATAGAGAGGGGAATAGCAGGTTACAAGTGATCTGATCAGGGAAGTGGGAAAGGGGGTTCATTAGGAAAGGGGGGGAGGCAAATACAGAAGAAGGTTGGAAGAGGGCAAAGAGGAATGGTCGGGTACAGTGATCTGATAGCAGAAATTGGGAAAGAGGCTCTGTTCGGAGGGTGAGGGAGGTAAATACAGAAGAAGAAGGGAGGAGGGTAAAGGGAAATAACAGGATTTAAGTAATCATGTGGGGGCAAGTTCCTTAGGGAAGGGGAGAGAGGTAGATATAGGAAGATGGGGGGATAAAATAGCCATATGGATGACTGAAAAGGCCATAAGAAATCATACTATTAACCATTTACCTAAAAAACCTATAACACATCTAATTAAATACTTATATACATACATAGTTTCGTTGAACTGTTTTCATCTGTGCTAATGGTACTTCTTCAAAGAGCCAAGAACCACCTAACAAAAAAACTCAATACCTGACATGAGAAGTACTCTTTTGAGTTTTGCCCAGGGCTGTCTCGGAAACTCACCAAAATATAGCTTACTGCTGTTGTCTTTGATTATTCCTCAGAGTTTGAAGGTAAATGCCTATTGATGAAGATGGCATGTACTCAAAAACATGGCCCAGAGATCCATTAGCTAGAACTGACCAGAATTCACCCTCCCTGAGGACTAGCTTTATGATACCAGAAGGTACCATGTAAGCTTTCAAAGAAGAGAGGCAACCAACAGTCCTAACTAACTATAACACCCATGAACTGTGTTAAGGGTGGCACCCTTCACAATGGGCTGGACCTTCTCACACCAGTAATAAAGAAAATACCCTAAAGACTTGCTTACATCCTGACTTTATGGAGGCATTTTATTTTTTCAGTTGAGTCTCCCTTGTCTCTGATGACTCTAGTTTGTGTCAAGTTGTCAAAAAACTAGCTAATACAACTGGCATCTTGTCAACCTGATACATAAACACATGACTTTTCATTTAGAAACTTTCCTTTCTCATTCATCTCCCATGTCCCCCATGTTAATATTCATATTACAATGTAAAATATAAATAACTTTAAAAGTCCCGAGGTCCTTACATATTCAAACATATTAAAAACTCCAGTCTTTTTAAAATATCCAATTTCTTTAAAAATTTCCAAATCTTTTAAAGATGATTATTAAAAAATTGCAACTGCAATAACCCCTCCATCCACTCCTCCTCCCTTTCCATTCAGAAAAGCACAGGGCAACCCTCCCATGGATATCAACAAAACATGGCATATCAAAGGTGCAGTAAGAAGGGGCATTTCCCCTTGTATTAAGGCTGGACAAGGAAACCCAGTATGAGGAATAGGATCTCAAATGCTGTTCAAAGAGTCAGAGACAGCCCCTGCTCCCAATGTTGGGAGTCCACAAGAAGACCAAGGTACAGAACTATAACATATATGCAGAGGGCCCAGGTCAGTCCAATGCAGGCTTTCTGGTTGTCCATTCCATCTCTCTGAGCCTCTCTGAGCCCACATTAGTAAATTCAGTGGGCTTGGTTGTGATGTCCTTGACTTCTCTGGTTCCTACAATCCTTCCCCCCAAAAAGATGTTCAAAGTCTTTTAGTTTTACATTCCTGTAAAACTCAAACTTAAATTAAATAACTTCACATTTCAAGAGGGAAGAACCAGGGCACAGTCACAACCCGAACAAACAAGACCAAACTTCCAATGTCTGGGATTCACGTATTCTGGGCTCCTCCAAAGGGCTTAGGTCACTTCTTGTCTCTGCCCTCTGCAGCATACACAGCTTGCCTTCTAAACTCTGCCAGGCTCCAGTTCAAGAATGCTGCTATTCCTGGTGATTATCCCATTGTACTGGCATCTCCAAAGTGCTGGGGTCTTCTCCTGCAGTTGGGCTTCGCTTTCACCAATAGCCTCTCCTACGCTCTCTTCATGTTGCCAAGCATACACTTCTTTCCATGACCCCTTCAGTCCTAGGCTTTCAACTGCTACTGAGGTTACAACTTTTCCAATGGCCTCTCCCAGCCTTTTATAATGCCAAATTGCAGCTGCTCTCCCCGACCCCTTCATGTCTTCAAAATCACTACCACCTGGGTGATGCTTGGACTATCACATTCAGCTGCCAGCTATGTCTGGAACACAGATTCTGTGTTCTGACTCTCTGGAAATACTTTCACATCAATGATGCTGGTCTCTCCTAAATTACTGCTAGTTTCTCAGCTTCAGATGACCAGAATTGAGTTTCCCAGCAAAACAAAGGCTTCACTTGAGTAGTTCTGGTATCTTGTTAACCACAGCTGATTTTTCAGCCCAGCTGACAAGAACCACAGACTCTTAATTCAAAATAACAAATGCCCCAATAAAGTTTTTAAATTTCCTATTGAAACTTCCTAAGACCAGACTCTATCGTCTGCACTGTTCTCAACATTATTTTTTTCTTTTTTATTAAATCCTCCTCATTTTAACTGTTTGAGTAAAAATGTGCTATACATTTCTCCCCTCTCATTTCCCCTTCTTACCTCCACTTCCACCCTCTCCCTGCCCTCCACACTCCCAATTTACTCAGGAGATCTTGTCTTTTTTTCCCTTCCTAGGCAGATACATGTACGTCAATCTTAGGGTCCTCTTTGTTTCTCAGGTACTCTAGGGTTGTAGCCTGTCGGTTGATTGTCCTTTGCTTTATGTTTATTATCTACATATTATATTTGTATATATATATATATATATATATATATATATATATATATATATATATATATATATATGAGTGAATACATATTACATTTGTCTTTCTGTATCTGGGTTACCTCACTCAGGATGGCTTTTTTCTAGTTCCATCTATTTGCCTGAAAATTTCAAGATGTCATTTTTACTGCTGAGTTATCCTCCATTGTGTAAATGTACCACATTTTCCTTATCTGTTCTTCTGTTGAGAGACAGTAATATTATATCCTTTTGAGTTCTTTGATTGAGGTGAAGAATAGATGTTATATAGTTATAGTTTTCCTTAGTTATGATAAAAGATAAAGTAGATATAAATATTGTAACTATAATTCTTGCTTGATACCTGTCTTGTTATATGTAATTTTATTATGTGAAAGTTAAAACTTTCCTTTTTATTTAAACAAAAAAGAGGAGGTGATGTGGGATTCCCCTCCGTATACTGTAAATATCATTGGTTAATAAAGAATCTGTCTTTGGCCTGGCAAGGCAGAATAGAGGTAGGCAGGGAAAAAGAAGGCAGAGTGAGGAGAAGCCATGTAGACCTGCCAGAGACAGATGCCAGACAGAACCTTGCCTAGGTAAGCCACAGACACAAGATGTTACACAGATTAACAGAAATAGGTTAAATTAAGAGGTAAGAGCTAGCCAACAAAAAGCTAGAGTGAATAGGCCAAACAGTGATTTAATTTAATTTTCTGTGTGGTTATTTTGAGTCTGGGTGGCCAGGAAACAACAAGCAACCTTCTACGCGTTCGAGTGTACTTCCCATTTTCTCTTCTTTGAGGTTCAGTGTGGCTGGCTTTATGTTGAAGTCTTTGATCCATTTGGACTTGAGTTTTGTGTATGGTGACAGGTATGGACATATCTGCAATCTTCTACATGTTGACCTCCAGTTATGCCAGCATCATTTGTTTAAGATGCTTTCTTTTTTCCACTTTATACTTTCAGATTCTTTGTCAAAAAATCAGTTAGTTGTTCATAGGTGTGTGGATTAATGTCAGGGTTTTCAATTTGATTTGTTCAGGTGTCTGGTTTTGTGCCATACCAAGCTGTTTTCATTACTGTAGCTCTATAGTAGCGCTTGAGGTCAGGGATGGTGATGCCTCCGGAAGTTTCTTTTTTTGTACAGGATTGTTTTGGCTATCCTGGGTTTTTTGTTTTTCCATATGGAGGTGAATATTATGCTTTTGTGTTCTGGGCCATATTTTGCTGTGGTTTTATTGGGTATTGTGTTGAATCTGTAGAATGTTTTTGGTAAGATTGCCATTTTTGCTTTGTTAATTCTACCTATCCAAGAGCATGGGAGATCTTCCCATTTTTGTGTGTGTGTGTGTCTTCTTCAATTTCTTTCAAGGGCTTAAAGCTCGTATCATACAGGTCTTTCACTTGTTTGGTTAGGGTAACCCCAAGAAATTTTATGTTATTTGTGACTATTGTAAAGGGTGATGTTTCTCTGATCTCTTTCTCTGTCTATTTATTACCTGTATAAAGGAGGGCTACTGATTTCTTTGAGTTAATCCTGTAATCTGCTACATTAACTGATGGTGTTTATGAGTTGTAGAAATTCCTTGGCAGAACTTTTGAGATCACTTAGGTACACTATCATATCATCAGCAAATAGCAAAAGTTTGACTTCTCCTTTTCCAATTCATCCCCTTGATCTCCTTTTGTTGTTTTATTGCTGTAGCTAGAACCTCAAGTACTATATTGAATAGATATGGAGAGGGAGAGAGTGGACAGCCTTGTCTTGTTCCTGATTTCAGTGGGATCACTTTTAGTTCCTCTCTATTTACTTTGATGTGTGCTTGCTGTATATTGCCTTCATTATGTTTGGGTATGTTCCTTGTATTCCTGCTCTCTCCAGGACCTTTATCATGAAGGAATGTTGAATTTTGTCAAAGACTTTTTTGGCACCTAATGGTTTTCCCAATCAGTTTGTTTATATGGTGGATTTCATTGACAGACTTTTGTATGTTGAACCACCCCTGCATCTCTGGGATGAAACCTATTTGGTCATGGTGGATGACTTTTTTCTGATGTGTTCTTGAATTTGGTTTGCCACTATATTATTGAGTATTTTTGTATTGATGTTCATGAGTGAGATTGGTCTGTAATTTTCTATCTTAGCTGTGTTTTTATGTGGTTTGAGTATCAGGGTAACTGTAACCTCATAAAAAGAGTTTAGCAATGTTCCTTTTGTTTCTATTGTAGGAACAGTCTGAGGAGTATTGGTATCCGTTCTTCTTTGAAGATAGAATTCTACACTGAAACCATTTGACTCTGGACTTCTTTTGTTTTGGGAGACTTCTGATTACTTTCTATTTCCGTAGAGGTTAAAGCTCTATTCAATTTGTTTATCAGGTCTTGATTTAATTTTGGTATGTGGCACTTATCCAGAAAATTGTCAGTTTCCTTTAAATTTTCCAATTTTGTAGAGTACAGGTTTTTAAAGTATGACTTGATTCTCTGGATTTCCTCAGTCTCTGTTTTTATATCCTCCTTTTAATTCCTGATTTTGTTAATTTGGATAGTCTCTCTCTTTGTCTTTTGGTTAGTTTGGATAAAGGTTTGTCTATCCTGTTGATTTTCCCAAAGAACCAACTTTTTGTCTCATTGATTGTTTGTATTGTTTTCCTTCTTTTATTTTTATTGATTTCAGCCCTCAATTTGAATATTTCCAGCTGCCTATTTCTCCTGGTTGAGCTTGCATCTTTTTGTTCTAGAGATTTCAGTTGTTATGTTAATTCACTATGTGTTTGATTTCTCTATTTTCTTCATGTAGGCATTTAATGCTGTAGATTTTTCTCTTACCATGGCTTTCATTGTGTCCCATAATTTGGGGTATGTTTTACTGTCATTTTCATTGAGTTTTAGAAAGCCTTTGATTTTTTTATTTTTTATTTCTCCTTTACCCAGTGGTGAGTCAGTTGAGCATTGTTCAGTTTTCATAAGTTTATGGGTTTTCTAACATTAGTGTTGTTGTTGAATTCTAACTTTAAGCCATGGTAACCCAATAAGATACAAGGGGTTATTTCATATTCTTGTATCTATTGATGTTTGCTTTGTTACAACGTATGTGATTAGTTTTAGAGAAGGATCCATGGGGTGCTGAGAAGAAGGTGTATTTTTTTTTTTGCTTTTTGGTCGAATGTTCTATATATGTCTGTTAGACCCATTTGAGTAGTAACATCTGTTAGTTCTCTTATTTCTCTGAGTTTCTTTCTTTTTATTTATTTATTTTATTTTTATTTGTTTTATTTTTCCATTCAAGTATTTACACTTCCTTCCCTCCTCCTAATCCCATCCCATTCCCCCACATCCTCTCCTCCCTCTCCCTCCCTACTTGAGAGAGGGCAGGGAACCCTGCCCTGTGGGAAGTCCAAGGCCCTTTCTACTTCCAGGCCTAGGGAGCTGTGCATCCATATAGACTAGGGTCCCAAAAAGATAAGTCCCAGTGCCTTTATCAATGGATTCTAAGTCAGCCCACAATGTCAGCCACAATCAGAGAGTCCGGTTTGATCACATGCTCATTCAGAACGAGTCCAACTGGATTTGGTGAGCTCCCATTAAAACAAGCACACTGCCTCAGTTGGTGGACCAACCCCTCACAGTCTTGACTTCCTTGTTCTTCTTCTCCCTCCATCTGCCTTTCAGCTGGACCTTGGGAGTTCAGACCATTGCTCTGATGAGGGTCTCTGTCTCTATCTACATTTGTCGTCAGACCATTGCTCTGATGAGGGTCTCTGTCTCTATCTCCATCTGTGGCCAGACGAAGACTCTATGGTGATATTGGAGATAATCATCAGTGTGATAGTGGGGCAAGGACAGTTCAGGCACCCTCTCTTCTGCTGTCCCAGGACCTAGCTGGGGATATCACCGTAGACAACTGTGATCCCCTCTAGAGCCAAGTCACTTGCCAACCCTAAAATGGATCTCATGATGTAGGTATCTTCTTCCCTGCTCCTATATCTGCCCTTCCTCCATCTCCACCCTCCCACTCCCCCAAGCTCTTGCCAGTGCTTCCCTTCTCCCTTCCTTCTCCCCCTCTCCCCTTCCTCCAACCACACCACCACTCCTGGCCCCACCCCCATGTTCACAACTTTTGCCTGGCAATCTACTTTGCCTCCAATTTCCAGGAGGATCTATATATGTTTTTCTTTAAATAAATCTTTTAAAAAAATTCTGCATTAAAACCATCTGATCTTGGGATTTTTTTTTTTGCTGGGAAGTTTTTTATGACAGCTTCTATTTCCTCACGACTTATAAGTCTATTTAAATTGTTCACCTGGTCTTGATTTAATTTTGGTAAATTGTATTTATCTAAAAACAAGCCCATTTCTTTTACATTTTCCGACTTTGTGGCATATAAGCTTTTGTAGTAAGACCTAATGATTCTCTGAATTTCCTCAGTGTCTGTTGTTATGTCCCCCTTTTCGTTTCTCATTTTGTTAATTTGTGCATTCTCTCTCTGCCTTTTGATTAGTTTGGATAAAGGTTTGTCAATCTTGTTGACTTTCTCAAAGAACCAACTCTTTGTTTCATTGATTCCTTGGATTGTTTTCTGTGTTTCTATTTTGTTGATTTCAGCCCTCAGCTTGATTATTTCCAGTCTTCTACTCCTCCTGGGTGAGTCTGCTTCTTTTTTTTCCAGAGCTTTTCAGCTGTGCTGTTAAGTCTCTAATGTGAGCTTTCTCTGATTTTTTAATATGGGCACTCAGAGCTATGAACTTTCCTCTTAGCACTGATTTCATAGTGTCCCATAGGTTTGGGTATGTTGTGTCTTTATTTTCAATGAATTCAAGGAAGACTTTAATTTCTTTCTTTATTATTTCCCTGACCCAGGGGTGCTTCAGTAGTTGACTGTTCAGTTTCCATGAGTTTGTAGGATTTCTAGGGGTAGAATTATTGCTAAATTCTAACTTTATTCCATGGTGATCTGATAAGACACAGGTGGTTACTATATTTTTTTGTATCTGTGGAAGTTTGCTTTGTTACCAAGTATGTGACCAATTTTTAAGAAGATTCCATGAGATGCTGAGAAGAAGGCATATTCTTTCCTATTTGGGTGGAATGTTCTATAGATGTCTGTTAAGTCCATTTGATTCATTACCTCCATTAGTTCTCTAATTTCTCTGTTAGGTTTCTGTCTGATTGACCTGTCCATTGGTGAGAGAGGAGTGTTGAAGTTTCCTACTATTAGTGTGTGGAGTCTGATGTGTGCCTTGAGTTCTAGTAATGTTTCTTTTACATAAGTAGGTGCTTTTATATTAGGGGCATAGATATTCAGGACTGAGACTTCATCCTGATGAATTGTTCCTGTTATGAGTATAAACTGTCCCTCTCCATCTCTTCTGATTGATTTAAGTTTTAAGTCAACTTTGTTAGAAATTAGTATGGTCACACCTGCTTGTTTCTTAGGTCCGTTTGATTGAAAACCCTTTTCCCAACCCTTTACTCTGAGTAGATATCTGTCTTTGTGGCTGAAGTGTGTTTCTTGTAAACAGCAGAATGTTGGATCCTGTTTTCACATCCAGTCTCTTAACCTGTGCCTTTTTATAGGTGAATTGAGTCCATTGATATTAAGTGATATTAATGACCAGTGGTTGTTAACTCCAGTTATTATTATTTTTTTGGTGGTAGAGATTGTGTTTTTCCCTTCTTTGACGATGAAGTGTCAATAGATGTCTGAGTTATTGTGGGCATTATTGGGCTCCTTGGGTTGTGATTTTCCTTCTATTACTTTCTGTAAGGCTGGATTTGTGGCTACATATTGTTAAAATGTGTTTTTATCCTAGAATATCTTGTTTTCTCCATTGATGGTGAATGAAAGCTTGGCTGGGTATAGTAGTCTGGGCTTGCATCCATGGTCTCTTAGTGTCTGCAGCACATATATCCAAGACCTTCTGGCTTTCATGGTTTCCATAGAGAAGTCAGGTGTAATTCTGATAGGTTTACCTTTATATGTTACTTGATCTTTTTCCTTTGCAGCTCTTAATATTCTTTCTTTATTCTGTATGTTTTGTGTTTTGATTATTATATGGTGAGGGGATTTTTTTTGATCCAGTCTATTTGGTTTTCTGTGTGTTTCTTGTACCTTTATAGGAATATCCTTCTTTAGGTTGTAAAAGTTTTCTTCTATAATTTTGTTGAATATATTTTCTGGGTCTTTGAGCTGTAATTCTTCTCCTTCTTCTACCCCTATTATTCTTAGGTTTGGTCTTTTCATGGTGTCCCGGATTTTCTGGATTTTTTATGTTAAGAATCTGTTGGATTTGTTGTTTTCTTTAATCAGTGAGTTTATTTCCTCTATAGTATCTTCAGCGTCTGAGATTCCTTCTTCTATCTCTTGTATTCTTTTGGTTAATCTTGTTTCTGTAGTTCTTGTTCATTTACCCAGCTTTTCCATATCTAGCTTTCCCTTGGTTTGTGTTTTCTTCATTATCTCCATTTCATTTTGTAAGTCTTGAATTGTTTCCATTACCTGTTTGATTGCTTTTTCTTGGTTTTCTTGGATATCTTTGAGAGATTAATTCATTTCTTCTACCTTTTTGTTTGTCTTCTCCATTTCTTTAAAGGAGTTTCACATCCTGTTTAAGGGTCTCTATTATTTTCATAATGTTACGTTTAAAGTCAATTTCTTCTACTTCTTCTGGAATAGGGTGTTCAAGTCTTCTTGTTGCGTGATCACTGGATTCTGATGTTGTCATGTTGCTTTTCAGGTTGTTGGAGGAATTATTGCATTGACGCCTGCCCATTTCTTTATTCAACTATAGCCAGAAGAGTCTTGGTGTCTTGGTCCAATCTTTGCTGTAACTGACTGTGTACTTGGGGAATTTTCTTGGTCTGGCCTCTCTCAAGGCCCCTCAGCACTGGAGCCAGTCATGCTGGTGTGTAGAAGGAGCTGTGGGCTGTGTTCCTGCCATCCAGCTCCTGGCCGCCTGGCTAGCTTATGCCCCAAAATAACAACACACAAGCTGTATTCATATAAACACTGCTTGGCCCATTTCTATTAATGTGTGTAGCACCACGAGGTGGTGACTTACCAAGGAGAGTCTAGCCTACATCCATCTTGGGTCGGAGCTTCATCGCATCTGCCTCAGAGAAGAGAGCTATGGAGTCTGTCTGAGGCATCTTAACTCACTGCCTTCTTCCTCCCAGCATGTTCTAACCTATCAGGCCAAGCAGTTTCTTTATTAATTAACCAATAAAATCAACAGATTGATATATGACACTCCCACATCACTGGTGGATCTAAGGACCCCACCGATGGAGAGGCATGCCCTCTGGCTGTATCTCCTCAGTGCAGGAGCAGGATCTGTTCCTGGGCAAAGGACCTCGCAGACAATAGGGCAGGCCCTCTGGATGGATCTCCTCAGCACAGGAATAGGGACTCCTGGTGGGCCAAGGACCCCCGCAGACAAAAGGGTGAACTAGGGTGGGGGCAGAGTCGTGTGGAAAAACGAAGCCCCTGCAGCAGGAGCTGGAGGTGCCCTGCACTCCCTTCCAGGGTTGAGCAATTCTTTAAATGATTTTCGGTCGTCACTCACTCGGCTAGAGTTAAGAAGCCAATAGTCATCCATATTGATTGGGCCTATCCGAGTCCATTCCAGATTTGTGAGGCATGATGGCATTTGGTTAATCGTTATTATCTACCTGAATGGTTTTATAATAACTAGAGAAACATGCTTCTGGGAACTTCTGGGATTGAGTCACTAGGTTAGGTTAACTGAGGTTAGAAGATCTACCCTGAATGTGGTTGGTACCATTGTATGGGTTGGGGTCCTAAGCTGAATGAGAAGGAATGAGCTGAGCAACAGTGGTCATCACATCTTGCTCCCTGACTGAGGGTGTAATGAATGGAACCAACTGCATCCTGCTCCTGTCACTGCGCCTTCCCTTCAATAAACAAGTTTATCCTCAAATAGTGATGCAAAATACTCTTTGCTTGTTTTGAACCAGTAGTGGGAGAAGTAACTTATCAGGAAGAAGTGTATTCTTCCTGATAAATGCATTATGGAATAGAAAAGGAAACAAACATAAGTATGGGACCATTTGTCTATGATGAGAAAAATTCCAACAATATTCCCTCAAGACATTAGTAAATACTGTAAACACAAGTCATAAAATGAAAAGTATTAAGCGACTGCTAAAGTGCCTTGGGTTTTCTTTTTTTGCCCACAGTCTTTTTGCTTTATACTTTTTAATTTCCTCTCCTTTACTGAGAAAACCTTTTCAAATAATAAAATCACAAAATGTATGAGAATTGTAACATTGGTGAAAACTTATCAAGTTTATGTCCTATATAAGCTATGACTCTTCAAGGTGTTTGAAGGTACTTGTGCAGTAGCTATTTGTGTGTGTGTGTGTGTGTGTGTGTGTGTGTGTGTGTGTGTGTATGTGTTGACAACACTCATCGACAGGCTAGCTTGTCTGTACGGTAGTATCATAGTATAAATTTTATGGCTTAATTGATATAATTTTGTATCAATACCCTGAGAAATAAATTGTAAAATGGTTTATTTCTGACCGGAGAGAATTTACATTTTAAGTAGCTGGAAATCAGAACTGAATCCTCTGCTTACAATCGTACACATTTGAATAATGAGGAGGGATTTTCCACAGACTAACTTCTGACTTCAGCTATTTCTAGTTGGATTTCTCTTTGCTGTTTGAAATCCTAGGTGCTGTGCATATATCTGCACTGAGATAAAACTTCAGTCTTGTCACCAAATGAGTCAAGTCAGAAGGAAAGAGCAGTATTCTTAGAAGGTCTTCCTACACCAAGGTGGCAAGCATTAACTCAAGTGCACACACAAGCAACCAAGAATTGGGTAACTGCAGCCTACATGTCCAGGCTAAATATATTTCTTATTTAGCTTCTATTTACAGTTGTCCTCCTGCTATTAAAAATGAGTAACAGAAGTAATGGAAGAGATGTCAGGGTAGAGACAGTATTGTTAGCTAATGTCATTTAAATCACATGCCATTTACAATACCTTTGTATAGAAATTCATAATCATTCAAATACATTACTAAGGCCTTTATAAGAGGTTTGGAAGAAGTCCAGGGAAGTAAGTAATGGCATCTGAAGCATGCATGAGCTTCCATAGTTTTACAAAAAAAAAGTAACTTCTTCACTGGCCCAGTGCTATGATTCACATGTGTCCCCAGAATTTATGAATTAGAAATTGGAGGAATTTTTGAGGTAGGATATCAAAGAAGGATTTGTGTCACAAGAGTCGTGTTCTCTTTAAGTGTCTTTTGGCCATTTGAGATTCTTCTGTTGAGAATTCTGTTTAGTTCTGTAGTCCATTTTTAATTGGGTTATTTGGATGTCTAATTTCATGAGTTCTTTATATATTTTGGAGATCAGTCATTCTGTCTGATATGGGGTTGGTGAAGATCTTTTCCCATTCAGTAGGCTGCCTTTTTGTCTTATTGACTGTGTCATTTGCTTTACAGAAGCTTCTCAGTTTCAGGAGGTCCCATTTATTTATTGTTTCCCTCAGTGTCTGTGCTACTGGGGTTATATTTAGGAAGTGGTTTCCTGTGCCCATGCATTGAAGGCTACTTCCCACTTTCTCTTCTATGAGGTTCAGTGTGGTTGGATTTATATTGAGATATTTAATCTATTTGGACTTGAGTTTTGTGCATGGGGATAGATATGGATCTATTTTCATTCTTCTACATGTTGACATCCAGTTATGCAAGCACCATTTGTTGAAGATGCTTTCTTTTTTCCATTGCATGTTTTTAGTTTCTTTGTCAAAAATCAGGTGTTCATGGGTGTGTGGATTAATATCCAGGTCTTTGATTTGATTCCACTTGTCAACATCTCTGTTTTGATGCCAGTGCCCAGCTGTTTTCAATAATGTAGCTCTATAATAGAGCTTGATGTCAGGGATGTTGATGCTTCCAGAAGGTCCTTTAGTGTACAGTATTGTTTTGGCTATCCTGAAGTTTTGTTTTTCCATATGAAGCCGAATAATGTTCTTTCAAGGTCTGTGAAGAACACCAAATAACCCAATTTAAAAATGAGTTACAGGTCTAAACAGAGAACTCCCAACAGAAGACTCACAAATGGCCAAAAGACACTTAAGGAAATATCCAACATCCTTAGCCATCAGGGAAATGCAAATCCAATCAACTCTGAAATACCATTTTTATACCAGTCAGAATGGCTAAGATCAGAAATACCAATGATAGCTTATGCTGGAGAGGATGTGGAGTAAGGGGAAAACTCCTCCATTGCTGGTGGGAGTGCAAACTTACACAACTACTTTGAAAATTAGTATGGCTGTTTTTCAGAAAATTGGGTATCAATCTACCTCAGGACCCAGCAATACCACTCTTGGGCATATTCCCAAAAGAGGCTCAATCATAGTACGTGGACATTTATTCAACTATGTTCATAGCAGCCATTATTTGTGATAGCCAGAACCTGGAAACAACTTAGATACCCCTCGAACAAAGAATGGATAAAGGAAATGTGGCACATTTACACATTAGAGTATTATTCAGCGGTAAAAAGCAATGACATCTTGAAATTTCCATGCAAATGGATGGGACTAGATAAAAAAAAACATCCTAAGTGAGGTAACCCAGACCCAGAAAGATGAACATGGTATGTACTCATTCATAAGCGGATACTAACTGTAAAGCAAATGATATTGAGCCTATAGTTTATAATCCTAGAGAAGCTAAGTAACAAGGTGAACACCAAGAAAAACATACATATATCCACCCAGATCATTAGGGAGGGCAGAAGGGGAAGATGAGGGGAGAAGGGGACGGGGGAGGAGAACATGAGGAAATAGAATAGTCAAGATGGAGAAAGGACAGAGATGATACTAAGTAAAGAGATATTTTTATTGAAGGAACCATTACGGGACTAGCAAGAAACCTGGTACTAGAAAAATTCCCAGGAATCTACAAGGATGACCCCAGTTAAGACCCTAAGCAATAGAGGAAAGGGGGCCTGAATTGGCCTTGCCGTGTAGTCAGACTGATGAATATCTTAAATGTCACCATAGAACCTTCATTCATCAACTGATGGAAACAGAGTTAGAGACCTGCATCAGAGCACTGGACTGAGTTCCCAAAGTCCAATTGAAGAGTGGGAGGAGTGAGAATATGAGTAAAGAGGTCAAGATCATGATGGGAACACCCACTGAAACAGTTTACCTGAGCTAATAGTAGCTCACCAACTCCAGCCAGATAGGGAAGGAAACAGCATAGGTCCAAACTAGTTGTATGGCTGGAGCAGACGACGGGGACACTGGCAGTGGCACCAGGATTTATCCCTATTGCTTTTACTGCTTTTTGGGAACCCATTCTCTTTGGATGGATACCTTGCTCAGCCTAGATATAGTAGGGAGGGCCTTGGACCTTTTCCAAAGCAATGTGCCTTACCCTCTTTGAGGAGTGAATGGGGGATGGGATGTGAGGAAGTAGAGGTAAGGGAAGGAAGGGAGGGAGTGGGAACTGGGATTGGTATGTAAAATGAAAAGGATTGTTTTTTAAAAAAACAATAATTAATTAATTTGAAAAAAGAGTTGTGTTCTCATGGGTAGATTAATGTTGGTATCAAGGGTAAATGTGTTACCTCAGTAATAAGCTATTTATAAGAATCATTTTGCCCCATCTCTACCTCCCTCTTACTCTTTTGTCTCATTCTGTGTAATGATGTAGCAAAATTCTCACCAAGTAATGGTTCCTCAGCCTTCAGATCATCAGAAGGAAGTTGGTATTTATCATAAATTACTCATTTATGGGTGTTTTTTTCACAGCAGCACAAATAGACTAAAGACACATCATCTTGGAAGCCATATGGTTACCTGTATGGATTCTGGTACAATGTGAATACGAGCTACACAAAGGCATGACTTGTAGGAGGGAAGGATCACTGGAAGCCATCTTGAAATCTGGGTACTATACTGAAGATTCTCAAGTTCATGGCATTATGAATGCTTTTTGTTTGCTGTTGCTTAAAATTTATCTTTCAAAATCAGTTGTTTTCTAAACTTAGAGGATAGTTGATCTAAAATTCTCATGAAGTAAATTCTTTGAAAGATGTGCTATGTAACATTAAAGAATAAGCAAAAAAAAAATCAAACTAGCTTTGATAAGCATTACCAGACAAGAAAAACTGAAAGACACTGATGCACATACCTGTACTAAAGCTTTGAAACAAGCCTCAAGCAAGGTATTACTAAGGCTATGAGAGCAGTTATGTCTACAAGGGAAGGAGGATGTGGTTAAAAGGTGATGGGAGAGGCTCTGAGCTGTGAACTGTGCCCTAATTTACACCTTGATCAGTTGTTGCACAGACATTTGCTCTATAAAAAGTCATCAATCATGTATATATGTGTGTGTGTGTGTGTGTGTGTGTGTGTGTGTGTGTGTGTATAATTGAGTCACTATTGTGTATGCAAGTTACAGATCATAATTTCAAAATTAAAGTTAAGTATCCTGGGGAAGGGCTTATCAGCAAGTGGCTTGAAGAGGTCCCAAGTTAAGTGTTCTGACTTTCGAAGGTTGAGCTCTTTCTTCTGATGCAGAGTGCCTTGGGAAACATTTTGAAATGCCCATTAAGAGCCTATTAAGAGGAGGGAGGCAAAATGGAGAAGTCACAGCCGGGCAGTGGTGGCGCACGCCTTTAATCCCAGCACTCGGGAGGCAGAGGCAGGTGGATCTCTGTGAGTTCGAAGCCAGCCTGGTCAAGAAGAGTTAGTTGCAGGACAGGAACCAAAAGCTACGAAGAAACCCTGTCTCGAAAAAAAAAATGGAGAGGTCACCACCTGACAGAGCCACACTAGACATGTGCTTTCCAAAATGGGTCAGGGGTGTGGTCATCCAAAGGGGAACCACATTGTTTTACAAAGTGATAGCCCTATTAATACATTTCTGGCCAGACAAGTGAAGGAGTATTCCAGATGGGCAGTCTAGTAAGAGAGAACTTGGACTCTGAACCCTTCGTCAGTGGCTTTAAACATGGTTTAACCTCTCTGTAGCTTCAGTGAGTCAAGCGAAAGTTCATCTGGCACAAGAAGCTTCCATATAAAATTTCCTCAATACCTTCCCACACACATGCCCAACACACACACACACACACATGGACTTTCTCATGTACAACAGTGCACATGGCCATCCCTCAGCTTTAAGGAAGATTCTGTGGCTGGAGAAACAGCTCAGGCAGTAAATTATTTTCTATCCAAGCATAAGGACATACGTTTGGTCCCTAGAAACCTTGTATAAAACTCAGGCATGATAGTATGTGCTTACAGCCTCAGTGCTAGGGGCGAAGATAATGGATCCCTGGGTGCTCTCTGTTTCTGTCTGTCTCTATTTCTGTCTCTATTTCTCTCTCTCTCTCTCTCTCTCTCTCTCTCTCTCTCTCTCACACACACACACACACACACACACACACACACACACACCACAAAGGGAGTCTACCACAAAAAGCCTGAGCTTGGGAATCTATGGTTTTTCTGCCAAGAGACAAGAAAACTGAAGGATGTGCCATACAGTGCTTCCATATGGCTTACTTTTAATATTTAACTCTATGATTTAAATGAACAGGAGTTGACTCTACCTCTTATTTGACTTGACTCTATCAAATTTATCCATTCCATTCTTCTCCTCAAATATTCTGTATTGTCTTGTGATTTTTTTTTCCAAGTACATTCTGGTCACCCCCAAAATCAGACTTTTCCGCTGATTTAGGTACACAGATGTAGCAGAGTGTTGGTTCAGACTAGAAAATCCTTGCCTGGGTAGTTCTATCGTCTGGAGACAATTGCTTATCATGAGCAACTTTGGAGCAAGGTTGGAACTTATTTTTATGTATTGAAATACATGAAATAATACCAGAGGGTAGAGGCCAGGGATGCTGCTTTAAAAATCTTCTTTTATTTTATTTAAATAATTTCTCTTCATTTATTTCACATACCAATCAGTTCCCCCTCCCTCCTCTCCTCTCATCCCCACTCCCCACTTCCCATCTACCCCCCTCCCCTTCCACTCTTCCACTCAGAAAGGGATAGGCCTCCGGTGGACTTAAACAAAGCTGTTTCTCATCAAGTTGAGGCAGGATGGAGCCCCTCCCCTTGCATCAAGGCTGGCCAAGGTAACCCAGCATAGGGAACCAGTTCCCAAAAGCCAGCCAAGAACAAGGGACAGGCCCTGATCTCACTGCTAGAAGCCTTACGAAGAGGACGAGCTACACAACTGTCACACACATGCAGAAGGCCTAGGTGGGTCCTGTGGCGTCTCCCTAACTGCTGGTCCAGTGTCCATGTGCTCCTGTGAGCTCAGGTCAGATGTCTCTGTGAGTTCCCCCCGTCATGAACCCCCTGGCTAGTACAATCCTCCTCCCTTTCTCCAGCAAGATTCCCTGAACTCAACCCAGTGCTTGACTGTGGAAGGCTGGGGAGATGGCTCAGCAGGGTAGTGTACTTTTCTGCACAAGCATGAGGGTCTGAGCTGTAATTGCTGGCATCCATGTAAAAGCTGGGGATGGCAGTCCACATCTGCATTCTGAGCAGTGGAAAATGAAGACAGTTGAAATCCCAGGGCTGCTTGCTTGGCCAACTAACCTGGACAAATTGGTGATCTCCAAGTTCAGTGAGAGAAACTTCTCCAAAAACAAAGTGGAAAGTGATAGAGGAAGACACTCACATGTGGCTTTCACATGCACATGCATGGACAAATGCAATACACACACAGACACAAAACTAAAATATCCCCAAATGCTTAATATCCCCCTCACACACCAACAAAAAATAAGAACCAAACATGATTGGATAAAAAAAAGTCAAGATAATGATGCCTAACAATATTCTGTTATGCTCAAAGATTGGTAACTACCCCAACTGTCATCAGAGAGCCTTCATCCACTAACTGATCAAAACAGATTCAGAGACCCACAGCCAAACATTAACCCAAGCTCAGGGAATCTGCTGAAGAGAGGGAGGATAGATTACACAAGCCAGAGGGATCAAGGACATCACAAGGAACCCATATAAGCAGCCTGGGCCATAGAACCTGCATGGGTCTGACCAAGGCACTCTTCATATATGTGGCAAATGTATGGCTTGGTCTTCCTGTGCAACTCCTAACGGTGGGAGTAGTAGCTGTCTTTAATGTTTTGGCTGACTTTTCGGAACCTTTCCTTCATACTGGGCTGCCTTGCTTTAATACAAGAGGAGATGCTTAGTCTTACTGCAACTTGATAGGCCACACTTTGTTGATATCAATAGGAGGCCTATCCCCTTTTGAACAGAAACAGAAGCAGAGTGGATGAGGGGTGCAGAGGGGAGGTGGCGGAGGGAATGGGAGGAAAGGAGGGAGGGGGAAACTGTGGTCAGGATGTAAAATAAATAAATAAATAAATTTAATTTTAAAAATATATCTGGCCTAATATATCAGAAGTTCTGAGCTTAAGAAGTCCCTTTCCCAAATTCCTCTATATACCTGAAATACCTTTAGCACTAAGCTCAAAGTATTGACTTACCTTTGTCGGGTATGCAACTAAGAATAACAAACCAAGACTCTAATGAGCCCCACTTGTGCCAAGATTTTCACAGAAAACAATTTATACTTATTACACATGGTTTCAATTTACATATATATTCTGTAGGCATCAAATATTCTGTGAGAAATCCTTCTCAAAACTGCACCTGCTTGCTGTTTTAATGATCCAATTAAGAAGCCCACAGAGACTTGCCCACAAACATTCTACAAATGCGATAAGTTATGGCTGGCTAAGCATTGGTGATCATTTTTGCCCTGGAGGATACTAAAACCAGTTGACTTGTTTTACAAGGAACATGTCTGAAGTTCTTTGCAGCTCTTCTTATCATTATTTCAGTAAAACAAGGATCCCAGCATTCAGGAGGCAGGCACAGGTGGATCTCTGTGAGTTCAAGGTCAACCTAGACTATGTATCTGTCCCAGGCCACCCAGAGCTACACTGCAAGAAACTGGCTCAAAATACAAACAAGCAAAAGATATTGCAGAAAATAATTACATGCATTTCATTAATGGATACATGTGTATCTTAAAAGGTCTTTGAATGTATTCATTATAGCTAGCTTGAAGCTCTTGTCTTGTGTTTCACCTATATTGCATTTCTCAGGGCCTCCCATAGTAGGGTTGGTGGGCTCTAGTATGTCTAGTATGTCAAGGAGGCATAGTGCCATGGATATTGTCAATTGTGTTTCTGTGCTGGCATCTAGGCATCTGGATTTGAAATTATTGTAATTCTAGGTGTTGGTATCTGGTCATATCTTTGTTGGGTGGGTGATCTTTGATTCTGTTATCCTCTTTGGATCTTAGTACACTGGCCTGGCTGTGGGTTGTTTGGTAGAATACTTCTGAGTCCCTGCCAGGTATGGCCACTGGGGGTCCTGAGTAGAATGTGTTTCTAGGTATCGGGAGCTGACACCAAAGAAATGGGACTGAACTGGGGGTGCAGGGTGCTGAAAGGGTATACAGGAGGCAAGAAAGTTTGGCCTGCCATGAAAATCTGTGGAGTAGGAAGGGAATGGAGGGAGAAGACGGGGCCCTGCTACTGGGCTAAGGATGAGACTGGGAGAACTGGAAATGGAGAACAGAAGAGAGTGAGGATGTCCTGCAAAAAAATCTGTTGAGAGTGCCTCCAGGTGTTGACTGAGATAGTCTGTTGGGATGCGGGACAAAGGCTGTAGGATATCTATTAGTTCCTCAGGAGTGGCGGCAGAGAGGAAACAGAAACTAATTATGGATTCAAGATAGACAGAAAGTCAAGTCATTCTTAGACTGCAGTGTTAGAACTGTCAGAATCAATGGTTAGTAATTCCTTATCCATACCCATCCAGAACAGCTACCTTTCAAGTGAGAAGTAAAATAAAAAAATAAAAAAAAACATTCTTTGATGAACAAGACCAGAGAATGTGTTGCTGGCAGAATTTCAGCACAAGAAATAGGAAGTAAAGTAGTTTAGCCTGAAGGTAAATGGCACTGGGTAGAAAACAATGGTTATACAAGAAAAGAAAGGAAAATATAAATGTGAAAACAAATATCATTAAGTTAAGAAAGGGAAGGAAGGAAGAAAGAGAAAATCATAAATTAAATTTTATATAAAAAGGATTGTAAAGAGGGGGTACAAAGTTGGGGTGGGGTATCTGAAGAGTTTGGGGGAGGAGGAGGGAATATGAACAAAATTCATTATATGAAATTCTTAAAAATTAATTTAAATACTGTCTTTCACAAAAAGAAAGAAAACGGGAATCCATACATAATCCATAATACTGAGGTCTTTTATGGCCTGAAGCCAGGCTTGAATGTGGCATGAAACAAACTTTCCACTCACTAGTCAGTGCTCTTGCATGACTTCAAATTATAGAGACAATATCCTGCTGATTCCTCTGATGACTAACTGTAGTGACCATATAACTCAGGAACTCCACTCATAGGCTGGAGAGAAACAAACCCATATAATGATGCAACCTTTGAGCAGGAATGCTCATGGAAACATTTTAGTACATTCTAGTAGTAAAAAATAGTGGGAAGAGCTGATGAAGGGATTTTTTGAAGTGTTTTTTAATGTGCCTGTATTAGTCAAATGTCCACTAGAACCTAATTCTTTAGATAGTCAAATTTAGAAGTGGAAAGATTTAACTTATAGCGTTGATGGCTTCAGTCCATGGTGAACCGACCCTATTGATTTCTATCAACTTGGAAAACTAATGACCTCTAACTTGAAAGTAAAAGACAGTAGGAAAATGTGGTTTTAGGTTCTATAAGAAATCAGGCTGAACAAATGATGGAAAACAAACAAAAAATAAAATAAACAGCATCCCTCCATGGCTTCTCCAAGAGTCCCTGCCTCTGGGTTCCTGCATTCAATTCCATCCCTGGCTTCCCTCGACAGTAAAATATTCCTCTTATGCTGAAATAACCCCCTTCCTCTTCAAGCTGTCTTTAGTTCGGGATTTATCACAGTGACGGAGAAGCAAAACTGGGACACAAGGAGCCCTAGATTTTTCTGGTGATATTACTGCTTCAAAAGCATCATTCTGAAGTGCAAATTCGACTGCACTGCTTCCCCTCCTTAAAAATCTGTGCAGTTCCCCCTGAAGACCCCAAGTGTTCCCTGGGTCTGTGCCTTCCATCAGTAGTCTAGAATGTCCTAATCCTGCTTTGTTCCACTACCGAAGGCCTGCTGCTCTAATTTCATTTCACCTTTTTTATGTGTACGGCTGTTTTGCCTGCATATATGTCTCTTTGCCGCATGTTGTACCTCATGCTCAAGCAGGACTGAAGAAGGAATTAGATAACCTGGAACTGGACAAGTGTGGATGTGACTACCATGTCTGTACTGGGTAATGAACTTGGATCCTCTGGCAGAGCAACACATATTCTTAACTCCTAAACCATTGTTCCAGTCCTCATCTTTTTTGAAAGCACATCTGAGATTCCTGAGCTGCCATGTGGGACTGACCTTCCAACTACACCTAACTGCCATCCTCTGAGCTGCCATGTGGGACTGACCTTCCAACTACACCTAACTGCCATCCTCTGAGCTGCCACCCTCTTCATGCTTCTCTTACAATACTAACTTTAAAACAAATCTGTTTGACCTCTTACTCACATGTATTACTGGCACTAATGACAATACCTAGCACATGACAAACAAATGTTACTAAAACACACACATACACACATGCACACACACACGTGCGCACACACTGCCAACAACAAAAGAAACCGATTAAGAAGTGTTAAAATACTAAGGCTTTCTTTAGTGATGAAAATGCTATGGAGTATATTTTTGTTGCTTTTTAATTCTTTTTTCATATTACATTGTAACTGCTGCTTCATTTCCCTCCTCTCCTCCCAGTCCCCCATCCCCCATCCATTCCACTTTCCCTTCAGAAAAGGACAGCACCCAGCAAGAGATATCAATTAAACATGGCATATTAAGTTACAGTAAGACTAGTCACCTCCTCTTGTATTAAGGCTGGATGCCATAATCCAGGAGGGAGAAAAAGCTTCCAAAAGCAGTCAAAAGAGTCAGGAAGAGCCCCTACTTCCACTGTTAGGAGTCCCACAGGAAGACCAAGGTACACAATTCTAACATGTGAACACAGGACCAAGGTCAGACCCATGCAGGCTCTCTGATTATCAGTTCAATCTCTGGGAGCCCCTATGAGCCCAGGTTAGCTAATTCTCTGTGTTTTCTTTTTTTTTATTGAGAAAAAAAATTTCCGCCTCCTCCCAGCCTCCCACTCCCCCCCCAATCCTCTCCCCATCCCCCCACTCCTCTCCCTCTCCCCCCACTCCTCTCCCCCTCCCTCTCAAGTCTGAAGAGCAGTCAGGGTTCCCTGCCCTGTGGAAAGTCCAAAGTCCTCCCCCCTCCATCCTGGTCTAGGAGGGTGAACATCCAAACTGGCTAGGCTCCCACGAAGCCAGAACATGAAGTAGGATCAAGACCCAGTGCCATTGTCCTTGGCTTCTCAGCAGCCCTCATTGTCCGCCATATTCAGAGAGTCCAGTTTTATCCCCTGCTTTTTCAGTCACAGTCCAGAGTCTTGGACCTAGATGGGCTTCCAGGTGCCCAAGGCGAGGTCCCCAGTTAGTTCCTGGGGCAGCTGAAGATAGGGAACCTGAAATGATCCTATCCTATAGCCATACTGATGAATATTTTGCATATCACCATAGAACCTTCATCTGGCGATGGATGGAGATAGAGACAGAGACCCACACTGGAGTACTGGACTGAGCTCCCAAAGTCCCAATGAGGAACAGAAGGAGGGAGAAGATGAGCAAGGAAGTCAGGACCAAGAGGGGTGCACCCACCCACGGAGACAGTGGGGCGGATCTATTGGGAGCTCACCAAGGCCAGCTGGTCTCTGTGTTTTCTTGTGGTGTCCTTGACCCCTCTGCTTCCTACAATCTTTCATTCTCCTCTTCTGCAAGATTCCCTGAGCTCCACCTAATGTTTGATTGTGAATCTCCAAGTCTGTTTCCATCAGTTGCTGGATGAATCCTCTCTGTTGATAATTACACTAGGCCCCTGTCTACAAGTATAGCATGCCGATATCTCAGTGCAGACCTTCAATTAAACTGCACACACAGCGCCCCCATGTCTGCATTCTATGCGCTTGAACCCAGTTACTGAGCTTTGGGCAAGGGGGCTGGAGGTTAAAATACACAGACACACACAGACAGAGAGACAGCAACAATTGTGCTCAGGGGCAGATTATATAGAGATAGTCATGCCCCAGCCAAACCCACCAGAAACCACTCTCCTGCCATCAGGAACTCCTGAAGGTCTCGTGCGCAGAGCAGCTGTAGGCGCTCAGATCAGGGGATTACAAGAAATTCAGGATCTGGGGGCTCACTGCTCCCAACAATAGCAGGATATCATTGGGGAGCATTTCATTGACATTTTTTCGAGTTCCCCATTGCTAGAAGCCTTAGCTAGGGTCAGCCCATAGACTCCTGGAAGTTTCCATTGCACTGTGTTCTCAGCTCATCCCCAAAATGCCTCTCCCAATTCAAATTGTCTCTCCAAGTACTCTCTCCCTCAACCTGATCCCTCCTGTGCCCATCCTCACCCACCCCCAGTTCCCCCACCCATGATATCTATTCTTTTTCCCTTTCCTAGGGAGATTCAGGCATCTTACCATGAGTCCTTCTTTACTCTGTTTCTCTGGATCTGTGAATTTCAGTATGGTTATCCTTTACTTTACAACTAATATCCACTTTTAAATGAGTACATACCATGTTTTTCCTTCTTGTCTGGGTTACCTTACTCGAGATATTTTTCTAGTTCCATGCATTTGCCTGCAAATGTCATAGTGTTAATAATTTAAGAGATGAGTAATAATTGGCACAGAAGACAATTTTTGAACAAAACACCGACAATGCAAGCACTGAGATTAGCAATTAATAAATGGAACTTCATGAAATTCAAAGCTTCTCTGTAAGGCAAAGGACACTGTCGATAGGACAAAATGACAGACTACAGAATAGAGAATGATTTTCACAAACTTCATGTCTGATAGAGTGCTGATATTTAAAATATATAAAGAAAGTAAGAAGCTAGATATCAACAAACCAGATAATCCAATTAAAATGGGACACAGATCTAAACAGAGAATTCTCAACAGAGGAATCTCAAGTGGCCAAGAAACATTTAAGGAAATGTTCATCATCCTTAACCATCAGGGAAATGCAAAACAAAACAACTCTAAGATTTCCCTATACCTGTCTGAATAACTAATATCAGAAACAACACAAGAGACCACTCATACTAACGAGGATGTGGAGCAAGGAGAACCCTCCTCCACTGCTGGTGGAGTGCAAACTTGTACAGCCACTTTGGAAATTAGTATGGCCATTTCTCAGAAAAGTGAAAATTTATTTATCTCAATGTTTAGCTATATTGCTCCTGGGCCTATACCCAAAGGATGCTTTACCATATCACAAGGACATTTGCTCAGCTATGTTCATAGCAGCTTTATTGTTAATATCCAGAACCTGGGAACAACCTAGACGTCCTTCAACAGAAGAATGGATAAACAAAATGTGGTTCATTTATTTGTCGGGTTTTGTTTTGTTTTGAAACAGGATATCATGTAACTCAAGATGGGCCTCCAACTTACAATATAGCCAAGGCTGACCCTCAACCTCTGGTCCTCTAGCCTCAATCTAATAAACACTTAGGTTATACATAGGCACCACCTCTGCCAACTAAGCTGCATCCCCACCCTAGTGGATATATAAAATTTTAAATTATTAATATTATTCTATCCATTTGTCATCACATTAAAACTTGTAGAAACATACAACTTACACCTTGGCATCTGTCAACTTACCTAAAACAGCACTTCTCCATCTCAGCCACCATAGACGTTTGGAAAGGTATATGACAGTTGGATTTTTGCCCACAATTACTGTCCCAGAGTTTCCAGTTCAGAGCACAAGAATCTGCAACTCTGGAAAGTTCCCAAATGAGGTGACTGCTGCTGCATATTCTCTTGAAATACTACTTTAAGATTTGTTCCCAAGCCCATAAAATCCACGATTTATGGACACTCCCTAAGTGTCACAGGCTAACTGCTTGTATATGGTACACTGGATGAAAATACAAATCTGTCATGGGACCATCTGTCATGTGGAAGTGGCCCATTATGCTAAAACCCCACAAATCCCACATTGTAAGGAGGAAGGGGTCCCAGATCCCTATATGAAGCCTTGGCTTATAATCCTCAGTCTTAAAATGGACACTCATGGGGGAAATTACTAATGCTTCCCCGCTCTCAATTTTCCTATTAATAAAACATCTGTCCTTCTGAGCCTCAGCTCACATAAACAGGCCTTGTTCTGTAGCCCAAGTGCTTCTCCAGGTTGTTCCAAGCCCCCAACTCACTAGACCTTAATTCGTGAGTAATGCATTCCTCAGGTTCAGATAAGTACTTTAATTATATATATATGCATATATATAAATGCATGCACACACATATATACATATATGTTCAAACAACTAGCGATATCCTTAGTAAACAGCAAATAACAGAAATTCATTAAATGTTTACTGTTGAATGAATAACGGTAATAAACCCTGATCTCCAATAGCCCTTTAGGACCTGGCTTTATGCAAATTTGTTCATTTTGGCTGCTTTGAAGTATCATTAGGCTAAAATGCCCCACCAAGTAGTGCTGGGAATGAAGGATACATAATTCAGTGCTTAATACGACACTCCAGGGAGGAATACACTTTTAGGCTGCTGAGCTCCAAATGATTTTTTTTAATTTTCAGATTTAATGATACATAGAATTATTTTTGCAGATAAGTGTTTTTACTTATGCTCTTTAGTGTGAGCTTTATTAAGGAGAGTTGTCCTAATGGGCCTTGTTTTTATGAATAAACGGAACCTTTTGTTGTGGCAAAAATTTTCACAAATGAAAACAACGTTCTGTATTTAGGTATTTGGTTTTTAGATCTGAAGTAATTTTGTACTTAGAATCACCTTGCTGGAGAGATGGCTCAGCGGTTAAGAGCATTGCCTGCTCCTCCAAAGGTCCTGAGTTCAATTCCCAGCAACCACATGGTGGCTCGCAACCATCTGTAATGAGGCCTGCAGGAAGAATACTGTACACATAATAAACAAATAAATAAATATTTAAAAAAAAAGAATCACCTTGCTGTTGGTGAAATCATAAACCCAAAGGTTTTTCTTTGGTTTTGTTGTTGTTGATTTGGTTTTTTGTTGTTGCTTGCTTGTTCATTGGTTTGGTGACTTGTGAATTTGGGTGAGGCATCCAGTGTGGATGTGTTTCAGTCTTCTTATTTGTATGACACAGAGAAAAAAAGTTCCTATTTGACAGTTTTTATATGGTGTACACTATTTAAGAGATATTTCCCAAAACTATATGTTACATAATAGTTCTAACAAACAAAATGAATGCTCTAAGTGAAGGGAACAATTTGCTGGAGACTGTTGTCTGTAATGTCTGTCCATCACTGGAAGGACAGGTTGTTCTTCAAGTGCAGCAGCAATTTTGATGAGATTCTGATGAGTGCGTGTGTAGTGCTTTGAATGAGAATGACCCCTATAGGCTCATATGTTTGAATGCTTGACCCCTAGGTGGTGGAACTTTTTGAGAAGGATTAGGAGGTATGGCCTTGTGGGAGGATTTGTGGTGCTGTTGCACTGTTGGTGAGCTTGGAGATTTCTAAAATTTCTGCCAGACTCAGGTCCAGGACCAATCCCCTCCTCTCTATCTGCAACTTGTTGACTAGATACAAGCTCTCAGCTGCTTATCCAGCAACATACCTGCCTGTCCGTTGCCACACTCCCCACCATGATGATAATGGACTCACTCTCTGATACTCTAAGCAAGCCCCCATTGAAAGCTTCTTTTTTATAAGTTGCCTTGGTCATGTTGTCACCTCACACCAATAGTAATCCTAAATAAGACAATGTGGGAATAATTACCCTCCACTCCAGGTAATTCAGAAGGTGATTCAGGCCTCATGTAATGATGCATTCCTTTAATCCCAATGCTCAACACAAGACAACAAAGCCGGTGGAGCTCTATGAATTTGGTGCCAGCTTGGTCTACATAGCAAACTGCAAAGCAGCCAATAATACATAGTGAAACCTTATCTCACCGAGAAAAAATAAAAACAAAGCAGAAAGAAGCTAATATCTCCAAGTTTTATTATGTTCTTTATATCAGCTTGTCTTAACAATGACTCCCAAGGTTCACACAGTGTTGTTATTTCAACTGTGCTTCTTAAATCTTCCAAAGAATTCTGTGGTCCTCTTTACTTCTTACATCTGAAAGATGAGATGGACTTTGAAAAGAGGAAGTAGCAGGGAAGAAACATGACTCTGATCTTTGAGGTAATGCTGTAGCGAAATTTAAAACATATGGATATGTTGAGAATTCATCTTTTGTTCTAGTAGAAAATTCAAGGATAGTTGAATGTCCCTCATTTGAGTGTACGAAAATTCTCTCTGCTATCTTTCTTGCTCACTCATGAAGACATCAACTGTGCCCAGAGCTTTCAATGGGAAGGAGAAAGAAAGTAAAGAATGGTCAGAATCCTGTGCTAAGCAGAATTGAGGGTTAATGAGGCATGTTCGGTAACTCTTACGATTACATTGAGTTCCAGGAATTAAAGAGCGGTAGATGGTCTGGCTCCTGGCTGGTTGGTGTTTGACTACCCCCTATGCATATATATGGTTGGCTTTTGCCATTATGAATCTTGGAGGGTCAGGTGACTTAAGGTTAGGCACAACTGACCAAAGGCCCAAAGGTAGACAAAAGATAGAAAACAAACCAGAAGTGGAGACTGACTGACTGTTACATAATTACTAAGTCACTCATGCTGCTTGGCTTTACATAACTGCCATACGGGTAACTGAAATAATAAAGAAAAAGATGAACCTAGTGGTAAACAGGGCTGGGGGCCCAGGAAAGGCCTGCACTCACTAAAGAGAGCTGTCCCATAGCTTCTGTCGTTAGGCTCAGGTAATCTCAGACAAGCTTGCCAGAGGAAGAGAGATATAACAATTGAGTTGCACTTGATACCTTGTCTGATAGACAGACAACTTCCAAAACCAGAATGACCTGGCTTATCTACAACAACACATAGCTACATAAGAGCTCAAAGGCAACTGGAACAACCTAATAAAGCTCAATATATACTTAGGAGTGAGGTAAGGCATCTTCAGCTATGAGTGTTGTATGAAGTTTGAGGGTGTTATTACATGGCAACAGATAACATATACAGGGAACTATGATAATGTTTCATATGTACACTTTATAGAATGCTCTCAAGTCAATATTACTTTTCTTAAGTACAATAACATTCCAGACATTGTGTAAAACTATGTGCTTCAATACTGCTCCCAGAAGACATAGATTATTAAAGGAAAACCTCCGTGCCCAACACAGGCTATCTCCCTACAAATTATTAGCCATGTATGTCTCAGAGATACCCAAAGGAACAAAAGCTATTATTTGCCTCTGTCCATGATTCCTGGTCATAACAAGATGCCATCCTCTATTGCTGAAGACACAGCACAATTCATTTACAGTATACAGAGAGATCAGCCTGATGGGGAAACATACTCCCAGATGACTGACTTTCATAGTGCCATAAGGTGCTACACTGACTACTGGGGAAGAAATGGTATCAGTGACTTTACCTAACACTGGCCCTAAATGTTACAATGCTGATATGTCAGGCAAGATGCACCAACTGTGCAATCCTGGCACACCTTTATGGAGGTAATCAACAGCCTTCTGACTGGATATGAGGCCAGCTCCACAAGAGGGATTTCATGACTCTGCGAAGCTGGCCAAAGGCTTGGGAAATCATAGCCCTTAGAGGAGGAACAGACTGCTGTTCTGGTAAATAGTTCTGTTGTCAAATTTCCTTTCAAATATTTATGTTCATGCCCTTAGATCTGTGATCTTCTTAGCCTTAGTTGGAAAAGTTTCTTTTCTGCAGTAGACAGTGGTTGACGCAGAGACTCCTAACTGGTCAAAGAACTGAGATAAGTGACTGATCATGAGTACTCTTCTGGACAGGGAATAGATGTTGCACAACTATGGTATCATGTCATCTTAGTTGAGTCTCTATTGCTGTGAAGAGACGCGATGACCCTCCACAACTCTTATAATGAAAAGATTTAATTGGCTGGCTTACAGTTTCAGAAGTTTAGTCCGTTATCATCATGGCAGGACATGGTGGCATGCAGGCAGACATGGTGCTGGAGAAGGAGCTGAGAGTCCTACATATTGATCTGCAGGCGACAGGAAGTGAACTGCCTACCACACTGATCATAGCTTGAGCGAAGGAAACCTAAAAGCCCAACCCCACAGTGACACATTTCCTCCTACAAAGCCTTACCTACTCCAACGAAGACACACCTCCAATAGCACCACTCTTTTGGGGGGACATTTTCTTTCAAACTAGCACACCTGCATAAGACCTGCACAAGATCGAGACAGTAAAAATTTCAACATTTGTGAGGGAAAGGCTTCTGAGGTCCTAATCTTAACAGAGGAGTTATTGGCAGTTGATGGCTACTGAGAGAGGGGAAAGTCTCTTTTCTCTATGAGTGTGGCCTTGGTTAAGTTGATCATTCTCCATTAGATGGTCCCATACCCGTACATATGGACAACACTAATTGGACTCAGTGGGTTACTAAAAAACAAAGGGACATAAAGTCAGGAAAAAGATATGTTGGAGGCTGATTAGAAGTTGAAGACATGGACAGGGAGATTGATATGATCAAAGTACATTGTATCATGTATGAAATTTTCAAAGACTAAATTAAAATATCATTGTAAATGTCCTAATTTTAGGAGATGAGTAATATAATATCATCACTGCAATTTTCCTTTAGGTCTTGACAAAAATTATACATAAATGCCTAATGAGCAAAGCAAATTATGACAAATGTTACCAATTGCTCAGTTTAGGCGGTGAGTACATGTGGGATCATCTCATTGTTCTTCCAACAATTCCATGTAAAACGGTGGAAAGCAGAATTGGAAAAGTCACTTTGTTCCCGCACTAAGCAAACATTTTCATTCTAAAAGAAATGTTTTTGTAATTTGCTTTTGGAACTATTTCACTGTGAGTAATCGTCCAATTAACATTTGACCATAATTTCTTGGCTCTTCTCATGAACATTCAGGCACTTCATGAAGAACAAACTCCAATTTGTAAGTTGTGTTAAAAATACACAGAAATTTCTGTCAAATTCATGAATTTCTGGAAACATTTATTTTTACCAAATCTGATAATGTGTAGAGTTAACAGGTTAAATCCCATGGCTATTATCTGATAATGTGTAAAGTTAACATGTTAAATCCCATGAATACATTAGTTAAATTTAATGTCACGGCTTTATTTTTTATTTTTAGGAACCAATAATCCCCGCTTCCAGTCCTGCATGTTCTCATAGACTATGTATAAACAGGAGTTAATAAATAGTTAATCTGTAGAAGACCAGGTTTACTTTTGAAGTAAAGTCTGTTCCTTACTAAACTGTGAAAAACCCAACAGCAATACAGTTGACAGAGTATACAGAACTGTTCCTGGAACTAGAATTGTGGAAGCTATGGAGGTTAGAAATCAAATCTCAGTTGTGCTGCCGTACTTTTTATTTTTAATATTTTGTTTTATGTGTATGTGTATTTTGCATGCATATATGTCTATGAACCATGTGCATGCCTGGTAGTCGAGGAGGCCAGAATAAGGAGTCAAATATCCTGAAACCAGAGTTTTAGACAGTTATGAGCCACCTTGTGGGTGCTGGAATCAAACCTAGGTCGTCTGGGGAGGAACCAGATCTCTTAATCACTGAACAAGCTCTCCAACCCTTATTTTATTTTCTTATTTGATGACTTTTTTAAAAAATGTGTGTGTTCATGTTGTGTGATACATGTGTGTTTACCTTTGGCAAGCTCAGGCTCGGTACTACCCAATTTTGTTTAATTTTTTGAGACAGGCTCTATCACTGGCTAGTATTCAACCAAATAGCCTCGGCTGACTAGCCAGTTAGGCCCAGGGATCCACCTGTTTCTGACTACAGGACTGGGATTACAAGTGGGCACCATGACAGCTGGCGTTTTTGTTTGTTTGTTTTACACAGGCTCTGAGAGTGAATCTCCAGTCCATTGCAATGCAAGCACTTTATCAACTCTACTATCATCCTGGGCTCCAAGTTACGCTATTCTTCAGAATCTACTTGCCACTCTGATCCCCAACTCCCTGTACTTTAAAGTGGAGAGCAAGATGACCATATATCTAGATCATCATCATAATGATAAAATTGATACGTGACTGGCTAGGCATAATGACAAAAAAAGAAGAAATCATGTGACAACCATATGTACACATCGTGTCTTTTGACAAACATGTCCTTGAGGTAGAATCTCTGCAGAGAAGCAAGAGCAGGAGAGCATCCTCCAGCCACAGTTTAGCCCTGGGCAGATCTCAGCAGGTTTGCTAATGTCTACAATATGGGGTGCAAACCCCCCAAAATTCATGCACAGTTAACTGGAGTAAAAGAGAAAAACTGTGTTTGTATACTTTTCATCTCTGCATCACACATTTCTTACATTAACAGAGTAGTCCATTCATTGGATTATAAGGAATTTACTAATGAAGTGTTGTATGGATGTTATTTGTAAGTAAAGCCATTCCTTCCTTCAACTGAGGATGTTCAATCTAATCCATTTCTGAAAGGGAGTTTACAGTCTACTGTCACAAGAAATAATGGCTTCCTTTTTAAACAATTAATTCTCTTTCTCTAAAAAAATATTTATTTTATTTCATGTATGCGAGTATGTACTATATGTGTGCCTGGTACCCTCAGAGGCAGAAGAGGGCAGGCATCTGGTCCCCTGGAAATGGTGTTAAACACAACTGTAAACAGTGATTGGGATTCTGAAAAACAAACCTGGGTCCTCTGCAAGCGCAGCTGGTGCTTTTAAACTGCTGGGCCATATCTCCAGGCTAGGCACAGCACTCTCCTTCCTTTAGTGAACAGAGAAAGAGAAGATGAAGCCACCAAGCTGAAGGTCAATTCTCCAGAAACCTGTGGAGAGTGTATTACACAGGTTTTCCTAGAGTACCAGAACCAATCAGATGTATGAATACCTATACCAAAGTGTTGTATGGAGTTGACTCATGAGATTATAGCGAGTGGCAAATCAAAAATCTGCCAAGTTGACACAGCACTTTGATCCCAACAGCCACCAGGATGCAATAAAATAAAAGAGCACATATGAGCACATATTTCTATTCAAATGCTACCAGGCAGTCTAATTCTCCACAGAGGGTCTGTCTTTTTGTTCTATCCAGTTCTTAGGCTGATTGAGTGAGGCCCATCAACATTATGAAAAGAGTTTAAATGTTAACTTCATCCACTAAAGCCCTTACAGACAATCCCAAAGCAGTGTTTGGAAATTATCCAGACACCCTGTGACCCCCCAAAAAAGTTGATACATAAAATTATGATGCTATAATTGAACAAAGTAGCGCCATCAAGTAGTATCAAGTATTATGTTATGTTTCCCTTCCTGTGGAGATCCTGTGGCTACCCCGGTCATAGTTATACCACTTCCATGGCCAAGTACCAATCTAAAACTTCTGCACTGGATACTGTCAATCACTCTTATTACTACTGTTATCTCCACTGCTTCTGTTTACTTCACCAGTGGCCATAATTCAAACCCCATTCCCAAACAATGAAATGAGAGAGAGCTTGTAGAGGGATTGTAGGTTAAAGTTTCAAATTACCAAAGCCTTCAGGTTTAGAGGAAGCTTTGCAAGTTTATCACACAACCATGCTTTGACAGAAACAGGATGGACACAATAGTTTCCAGTAAAGAGATAGAGTTAATAAAGGGAACCCAGTCTTCTGGAATTGGCTGATGTATGAATTCTCCCTTGGAAGTTTGTTATCTGCCCGAGTGTGCAGTATCATAGGAGAGCCCACTCACTCTTCCTTTCCAAAAACACCTGTGAGCGATAACTTCTCAGGTCGGCCCAGTTTTGCCTATGAGATAAAACAACAACAAGAAGAAAAAAACAGTAAGCAAAAGATCTTTAGGCCGGGCAGTGGTGGCTCACGCCTTTAATCCCAGCACTCTGTTAGTTCGAGACCAGCCTGGTCTACAAGAGCTAGTTCCAGGACAGGCTTCAAAACCACAGAGAAACCCTGTCTCGAAAAACAAAACAAACAAACAAAAAAAATCTTTAAAGTGACAGCTAGGGAGATCTTGACCAAGAAATGCTGTTTCTCCAACCAGGCTACTTGAGGGTTAGTTACCTTTACTGCCTAAGAGTAGAGACTGCATTTTGCCACACCTGTATCAATACGCCCAGTTCACTTGCTTATACAAGACTAGCTCTCAGTGAATGGATCCCAACACTCATGGAAAAAGAATTAAATCAAACCCCCTAAAATAGGGAACAAGAGTGGATAATGTATGTATTACTAGTCATTATTTATCATAATTTCACATTTCACCACTGACCAAAGAAGATACTGTTAAATTTGTTGAAAATTCAATTTTATCACTAGGAGAAGATTCCCTTGTGGATGAGTGTGTGCATGTGTTCATGTACATGGAGGTGCATATCCATGTGGGTACGTGTGTGTGTATGCAGGTATGCAAATGCCCATGTGTACTTGTGTGTATGGCGATAAGAGGAACAACCTTGAGTATTGTATTTGCTAGTTTTGTGTGTCAACTTGACCCAAGCTGGAGTCATCAGAGGAAGGAGCCTCAGCTGAGGAAATGCCTCAATGGGATCCAGATGTAAGGCATTTTCTCATTTAGTGAGCAATGGAAGGTGGTGGTACCCATTGTGAGTGGTGCCATTCCTGGGCCAGTGGCACTGGATTCTACAGGAAAGCAGACTGAGCAAGCCATAGGAAGCAAGCCAGTAAGCAGCTCCCCTCCATGGCCTCTGCATCAGCTCCTGCCTCCACGTTCCAGCCCTGTTTGAGTTCCTGACTTCCTTCATTGATGAACAGCAATGCAGAAGTGTAAAGTTAAACCCTTTCCTCCCCCAACTTGCTTTTTGGTCATAGTGTTTTGTCACAGCAATAGAAACCCTAACCAAGATGAGTATCATTCCTTGGGTGTCCAATGATACTTTCTCATTGGCCTAAAACTTCACAAAACTTCTCAATGGGTTAGGCTAGCTGACGGGTGAGCTCCAGAGATCCACATGCCTCTGCTTCCCATCTCCAAGTCATCCCTTCCACATTAGGAAAAGACTTAGAGAACTAAAAACAAATTATTTCCATTTTTTAAAAAAAGAATTTATTGATTTTGTTCACTCCTTTTAGCCTTGTTCATTACACATAGTAAGTACAGAAATACACAATGATTAAATGAATAAAATCCAATGGGTAAAACTGACGTGACAATGAGACCAGAAATCCTTGACCTCAATATCTGGGGATGTATCCCAATAGAGTGCTTGGCTAACATACACCAAAAACTTAGGTTCAGTCCGTAGCATCACTCAAGCCAGAAGTGGTGGCACAAACCAGGAATCCCAGCTCTTAGGAGGTGGAGGAAGGAGGATCAGATTTGAAAGTCATCCTTGGTTACATCCTTCAACCCAGTGCGGGACACATGAAACCTCAGAAAAAATGTATTCACCCCAGGGAAGGTGGGCTGAAGATGCCATACAATTAAGAAAATCCCATTCAAAACAACAAGATGCTCCCACATCTATTAGTATGGATATTATCTAAAACTATAAACCAAATCAAAAATAAACCCTCAGAATAGCTAGTTCCAATAAGAACATCTAGAAACTAGAATCTTGGCATTGCTGGTGAGGATCTAAAATCTTGAAACCACCGTGCAAAATAGCATGGCAGCTCCTAAAATACTGTGGAATTATATTCTTGTGCAACCATCCCACTGCTGGCACATGCCCAGACCTTCGAAGTTTGGAACATCAGTGACTCAGCAGCTCTGATTACAATAAGTAAAAGGATGGTGAAACCCAAATGTCCATGCACAGATCAAAGGCTAATGCTGATATGTTATACACAGACAATAGGATGTTATTTAACCTTAAAGACTGAAGTCGTGGAGCATGCTGCTGCCTGGATGAATTTTGAAGACCTTGTTCTAGGAGAAAAAAGATAAGACAATAAAGGGGCAGATGCTGTATAGTTCCACTTATATATAGTGCTGATATTCGCAATGACAGCAAATAGGAAGGTACTTTCCAGAGGCTGAGGAAGAAGGCAAAATGATTTAATAAGTACAACTCAGTTTGGAAAGATGAAAAAGTTCTGGAGAAGAGAACCCAAAGAGACTATGAAGGAACAAGAGGAAACACCAGAAGACAAACTGGGAAAATATAACATGCAGGTGATTAGGCTACTGGAAAGAAAAGGGGGCCTGGCCAGATGTGAACAAGAAATAATGAAAGAATGGTTTTTTTCCCCTGGGATAAAGAAAAATAAGTCTGCAGGTGAAGAGACTCTATGAAGTCCAGATAATCAGAGAGATTTGTGTAGCATCACTTGAATAATATTCTTGATCTCTGGAAGCACAGAGGGAAGCTTATAAGCGTTATTCAGACTGCAATAAATTATAGTAGATGTCCAACAACAGTAGGGAAAGAGAAGGAAAACGTAGAATTCATGCCAGAAGAATACATTTTTGCCATACAGAAGAAGCAAGTCAAGACTTTTTGCAGAAAGATGGATGCAACTGGAGCTAAACGTACTTAGTAAATTAAATGAATCTTGGGAAGATAAATGTCATACATTGTCTCTCATTTCTGGTTCCAAGGTTTTATATAGCTCCTTAAAGTCACATACATATATATTTATAAAATGTATGTGAGATATATATATATATATATATATATATATATATATATATATATATATATCATGAAAGGAGAAATAAACCTGCCGAGGAAAACAAAGGGAACTAAGAGGAGGGTAGGGTAAAGCAACAAGGGAGGAATGGCGCCTTGAGCAGAATATGCTTACCACATACTACATGCACATATGAAAGTCTAAAATACAACAAAACAATGTTACTTATAAAGACGGGAATTAGCATCATCATTTTCAAAAACACTAAATATTACAATATAGAAAGAAGTGGCTAGTTTTCATAAAGGCTATCATATTTACCTCGTGCACTAAAAAAGTGAAATAACATCCATAAACTGTAAAGAAAATGGAGGAAAGAAACATTGCAGATGAAAACCCCAGTATCCAACCAGAATGGCATTGCAGAATGAGGGCAAAATGTAATGTTCCCAGTAATGTATTAAACATTTGTTATGTTACAGGCCTTCTGCAATTGGGCAGTATAAATCATATTCGTTTCTGCCTCCCCAAAATCACATTAAGTCATTACCTTTATTATGACCTGAATGTTATAGCTGAGGGAGATGTGACACGGAGAAACTAAATTGCTCAAGAATTGAAATAATTACACCTTTCAGATGGAGCAAAGCCAAAATTTTAACTCTAGTTATTTCCATCCTTGCTCCTTCCACCTGTTTCTAGAATCAGCTGCCTTGAGAAGGGGTGAAGGTGGGTCTCGAAAAGGATGACTTTCAATGTGTAGAGGATTGGGAAGAGAAGACTGTGGGTTGAAGAAAGTGTTTTGTGTAATACCGAAGAAATTCCAAACATGAAATGCCATATGGTGATGTAAATATATGAAAATTGAATGCACAGAGTGACAAGAACTCAAGGATAATGGGACATCTGAAAGCCAAAATGCGATCTTGATAAACATCCAAACAATTTTATAAAGTTTAGATTGTGTTTCTGTCCCTTGTGCATGCATAACCAAGAGTGCCAAATCAGAGTGTTTCAACCCTGGAGATAATCGACCTGGGTCCCATCCTCCTCATTTTTTAGTAGCTGAGGGTGCATGATGGACATCAGTGTGTATATTTCCTCTTCAAGTCGCTTCTACATTGTGAGAAAGGAGCCAGACATCCCTCCTCCTGCCCCATCAGTCTGCAGGAGAACAAGGCCACTGAGGCACATGGCAGCCACGGTGAGAAAACAGAGAGAAGGGAATGCTGGTACTCATTTTGCTTCACCTTTTTGTTGTTGTTGTTCCAACAGGACCCAAGACCGTGGAATGCCCATATCACGGTTACCTCATATTTAACTTCTTGTCTGTGAGGTGTTTTAATGTAGTCCTTTTTCAATGTAGTCTGTCAAAATTAGCTGCAGTAGAAACAAGGATATTAGAAAAGATGGCTCAGCAGGTAAGGGACCTTGTTCCCGAGCCTGACAACCTCAGTTCCATCTCCAGGACTCATGGTGGATGGAGAGAACTGTCTCCTACACTTTGTCCTCAGACCTTCACATGTGTTCCATGGGATGCTCCCTTGTAATGTGTGTGTGTGTGTGTGTGTCTGTCTGTCTGTCTGTCTGTCTGTCTGTGTAATATCATTAATTAGTTGTTTTAAAAATAAAGGACAACAGTGCCAAAGATATGTCCCTCAAGGGGGATGGGGCATCTGTCACCGACCCAGAGGCCTTCTGTGCCTCTTATCTATCTCAGTTATCTCACATCCACCCACAAGTCCTCCTTTTATCTTCCTCTTATTCTAGACTTTGCCATGCTAACCCTTATCCGTTTTAACCTTTTCTTTTGTACAGTAGCTTCTGTTCTCATGGAAGCATCTGTAAGCAACTTGCCATCTTCTTCACGGTTCCTTTTCACTTAGCGCCAGCAGAGAGCAAGCTCCTGTATCACTTGGCCATGTTGTCTTAGGCATTGAAACATCCAGTCAGAACAATTCCTGCTTCACGCAGGAATGAATGGAAAAGGCCAAAGTCAAAAGAACTTCCCTGCCAATACTTTGAAATGTCTTGTTTTGAGAAGAGAAACTTCTAAGAAAACCTCCCTTTTCATCTCCTCAGGCAGACCACCAGGAAATGCCCTCAAACCAAATGACTGGTTTACATTGATTCTCATTAGATCTCTGGGGCTGGAACAGAAGCCCACTCTCCTGGAAGCAGAGGGATGCCACCATAACATGAACAAGTCACTGTCTGTTTGAAGACTGGGCTGCTGGGTGACTATCTGAACTATATTGATTATGAATGGAACCATGCAATCTCAGCAAAGAGCAAAGAATGGAAAGGGAAGAGGATAGTAGAATAGAAAATCCAGCTATCTAATCTAAGGGACTGGCAGGGGTAAGAAAGGAGCTACAGTACATAGGATAAGAACGTGACATTCTGAGATCTAAGGGACACATACAGTCAGCTCCTGTGACAGCTGTCTATCACCATAGCAAAACACTAATTTTGTGGCTTAAAATGCTCCTAATTTAATGTAGAGTGTTTGCCTACTGGAGTAGTTTGGATGGAAATGGCTTCATAGGCCCAAAGAGAGTGGCACTATTAGAAGGTGTGGCCTTGTTGGAGTGACTGTGACCTTTTTGGAGGAAGTGTGTCACTGGGGGTAGGCTTTGAAGTCTCAAATCCTCAAGGCAGACCCAGCGTCACTCTCTCTTCCTGATGCCTATTGGTCTATAAGTAGAACTGTCTCAGCTCCTTCTCCAGAACTATGTCTATCTGTATACCACCATGCTTCCTGCCATGATGATAATGGACTAAACCACTAAACTGTAAGCTACCCCCAATTAAATGCTTTCCTTTATAAGAGTGGTTATACTCATGGTGTCTCTTCACAACAATAGAAGCCCTAAGACACCTGGCATACATAAAGGCCAGGGTTCAATCCTCACACTACATAAACTAGATATGGTGGCAGATGCCTGTGATTCCAGGCCTTGGGAGGCTAAGCAAGAAGGCCACGTGTTCAAGACCCCAGATTAGGATGAACAGAATCTGTTCAGAAGCTGGTGGTGGCTGTTTGTCCATGTGCGCTGTTGTTTTGGTTGGTTGGTTAGTTCTCTAGTCTCTATCACGTATTCTCCTCATGTGCATGTCACCACCACTTCAGCAAGAGCTCTGAAGCTCTGCCCCAGTTGACCTGCTCTGAAGGGCGAGCCATCGATCACAACCCTACATGTTGCTTTTTCCTTAGTGTTGACTGCGAAACTTAGTGATCAAAGGTCACTTTTCCGGCCTCAGCGTCTTCCACCTGCCTTCCCAGCTGCCTTGAATCCTTCATGCAACTTTTTATCGAAAATCTGTAACCTACTTATTCCCAATGGCTTTGAGGCTGATCACATGGTCAAGAAAAAAGGCATGAGGAGATAGTTAGCAAATGAAAGGGCCCATGTGAAGAGGACAAAGGAAGTGGAAAATTATTGCACAGCAATAAATTTCCTGACAATCTTGGGTTACAAATTTTGTTTTCATCCCTCTTCGGAGACAAACATTTTCTTCAAAGCAAGCTCATTTATCACAACATGGTACTAAATAAGCGAAATGGATACAATATCTTTAAATATGCTTAAGCAATACTCATTGACTGTCTGCATGAAGGAGTCAACTATTGATTCTGCGCAATGATGAAAGACAAGCTGTGCCCAATAGGCTGCCTCTCTTCCAACAGCTCGTGTCTCCAGTGACTGCTTCTTAGGAGTCCTTCTCTGAAGAAGGCATTGAGTACCTTCAGGATGTCAGGCACGATGTCAGCTGTTGACATAGATTATTTTTGAGTCCTCAAAGAGATGCCTGGCTGTTTAACATGTCTCCTGGAGAGCTTCCCAGAGCTCTCGCTACAATCAAATCTCAAGCTTCTAAACTGTCTGTGTGGGGCAGAAGTGGAAGGAAATTTTGCATTTCTAACAAGTTCCAGGGTACCAGTGAAGTTGCTGTGCCATGGACCCCACTTTGAGAACCACTGCTCCAATAGCAGTCTGAAAAGGTAGACATTCTGCAGGCAGAGAGATGACTAAGTGGGCAAAGCACTTGCTGTACATTTTTAAGGGCCACCATTCAGGTCCCTTGTATCCATATTTTTAAAAAGGATTCAAGGCATGAAGGCTACCTGTTATCTTAGTGCTAGGGAGGCAGAAACAGGTGATCGCCAAGGCAAGGTCTCTAGCTAGACTATGAAGCTCCAATAAATAAAGTGGCCCAAGCCACCAGAGGGAGCCCATGCCTGATACTACCTGGATGGCCCAGAACCAGAAACTGGATGGATCAGAGAACTAGGATAGAACCAAACACAACTGACCAAAAAGGTCAATGAAATTATTCCTAATGATATTCTGCTATAATCATAGATTGGTGCCTAGCCCAATAGCCCTCAGAGAGGCTTCCTCCAGTAGCAGATGGAAATAGATACTGAGACTCATGCCCAAAAACAAAGCAGAGTTCAGTGAAGCCTGAAGAAGAGGGGGAAGAAGGTTTGTAGGAGCCAGAGGGGTTGAAGATACCCAGATGAACAAAGCCCCCAGAATCAACTGAGCAGAGCTCATAGAAGCTCACAAAAACTGAAAAGCCAACCATGGAGTCTACATAGGTCTGCTGCTAGGTTCTCTGCGTAGCTGCTGTGGTTGGTTAGCTTGGGGTGTTGGTGGGTCTCCTAACAGTGGAAGTGGGTATGCTCTTGGGATCCTTTCCCTCCTACTGGGTTGCCTTGCCCAGCCTTGACATAAAGGTTTGTGTCTAGATTTATTTCACCTTATTATATCATGTTCAGTTGCAATCACTGAGAGACTTGCTCTTTTCTCAAGGGAAATAGAGAAGCAATGGATTTGGAAAAGGGGTGAAATGGGGGGGTTGGGAGGAGTGGGAGGAGGGTAAGTTGTGGTTGGGATGTATTGTATGAAATAAAAATAAATAAAAAGAAAAATTAAAAGCTAAAGTTGAGAGCAATGGAGGAAGATATCTAACTTCAGCCTCTGGCCTATACCTAACACGCACACATATGCACCCACACATATGTGTTCCCCCACACAGGTGAATTTGCATACCACACACACATATACATGCAAAATAGAAAGTAGTTTTCCTAAAGCATGGCTTTTCAAGACTGTGGCGTGCTTTGGATGTAAGATTTAAGAAGAAGGGAGAATGGTAAAAGATAAATGCACCCAAGAAAGATTAAATCAGTTTGATTTCAAACTATACAGAATATTAATTTCCTTCATGAATGTTCATATAATGGGGTCAATTGTAATATGTGTAATTATTTTCTGTCAAGAACTTAGGATCTTTGGAGGAAAAGATACAATGACCATAATCGAGATGCTATGAAAAGATGATATGTGTGCTGAAAGATCACTGGAAATTGTAAGCATTTGTTTCTTTCCCACAGCTTCATTCATAAAAGAGTCCCAGGATTATTCCTAACAATATCCATCTCTATGGAGCCTAAGATCTTCATAGACATGTGAGAATCTATTGAATTAAAAATATATTTCACATCATCAGTCTTACCCCATTGTAAACTCTGAGAGTTAGCATTAACTACTGGCCTGACAGGAATATGCTTACTGCTGCAATAGAGGATGGGAGTAAACAACCATTTTATGACTGGATTTAAGGCCTGGTCCACAAGATAAAACCCAGGTCTTATATCAATAACTAAACCAAAGACGTATGGTTGGGTGAATCATGGGCCTGAAGGGAAAGCCTGTCACTATTTGCTAAACAAACAATTAGTATAAATAAACTGCCTTAAACTGCCTCAAAATAGTTATCTTTATGCCCATCCATTAGTTCTCTCAACTCTTATCAGAGAAGCTTCTTTGTGTAATAGAGGGCTGTTAATACAGAGATTCACAACTAGCCATTGAAGAGAGAAGAAGAAACTTGGAGTGCTCAGACCTAAATGGAACAGCTACATTAAACCCCTTCCTCCCAAGGCTCAGGGGTCATTGCAGAAGAGGTATGGAAAAATGATAAGAGATAGAAGATGACTGCAGTAAAATCATGTTTTCTGGACTTGAGGCGACTGCCACACACATGAACTATAAATGCATTACAAGACCTGCACAAGATCAAGCCATACATGTATGGACAGATGAGGGGGTCACAGATCCCACCCATAGCTGAGGAGCTAATGACAATTGATGGCTTCTCGGAGAGAGAAAGTAGTCTTAAAGGATGTGTCCCTCTAAGAGGCTATGCCATGCTTCAGTTTCATACACATACACACACTGGCAGCACTAAGTGGACCAAGCTCTCTTATCATAAAAGGACATGAAGTTGGGAAGAGATCATGGCAGAGGAGATATGAGGAATTGGAGAGGAGGGAGTGAATGTGTATCTGATGATTTGCTTTTTAAAAAACACAAAAGTTAAATTAAAAGGTAAATGACAAAATCTACACTTCTCAGAGACTAAGAGAAGTAGTTATTTAAAAATATGTTAAGATATGACAATAGTTTCCTGCTTCCTGTTTTCTAGGTAATTATCACCCATCTTTATTTTTTACCATTTAAAGATAACAAAAATTTGAGGTTGACTCAAAAACTCTTCTAGGAGTTTTATCCAACTATTTAAAGAAAATGGACAACCAGGAGTGCTAGCACATGCTTATAATCCATGCACTGTAGAAACTGAATGGCACAATTACCAAGAGTCCGAGGCCAACCTCACTACACAGTAAAACCTTCCCTGGAAAGCAAGGAAAGATGGAAAGAAGGAGGGAGGGAAGGATGGACAGAGGGAGGAAGGAAGAGTGAGTGAAGAAAGAAGGATGGGAACAAGTAAAAACGTAGGCAGAGCAGACATTGATCTAGCTAATTTGGCTCATCTTCAAGGGATGCCACATGAGTTTTTAAAATCAGATTTTCAATTTATTTTGGTTCCCGTCTAGACACACAGATACCAATTTAATAACCAGAACTTTCAATGAAAAACGACCATTAAAATGAAGTAATTCTGCTCCATTCAAAAGTCTCCTCAAGCAGAATATTGGAGTGCATTGTTAGGCATACACCCACACACAGGAAATTGGAGAAGAGGGTATAAGAAAACAACACTGAAAGAGAGAAAATGAGAAAATAAATAGTAACTGATTTGATAGTTGGAGACAGCCAAATCCTAACTCCATGATGCAGATGTCAAGAAGCTGGTCCCCAAGAAGGCTCAGAAACTGGTAACCCCAGATTCCTATGGAAGCAGATATAAAAGAACATTAATGAGTTATGCTGTATAATTCACCCGTTAAAAGCTTTTCCACTAGTCCCCAAGATGATGACCCTATTTAGTGTTAGGGTCCTTAAAGAGACGATCAAGTTAGCATGGCTGTACAACTGTTGGGTTTATATGAAAAGATGAGTTGAGCATAGGCATAGACAGAGGGTGGACAATAAGAAAAGACAAGAAGACTGTATGCCACAGAGAAAGACTTATAATGGAACCACCCATTTTAGAACTCAGAAGTAATACCTGGGTGAAGGTGCCAGCACCTTGCCCACAGAGTTTGAGCCTCCAGAATGGTTATAAAATACATTTTTGGTTGCATGAGTCACAGCTCTATGGTTCTTTATGACAGCAGCCCTAGAATACTAATGAAAGATGGAAGCAAGTGATTGTCCCCACCAGGAAGCATCCTCTCGTCTGCCCTAGGGAAAGAACCAGCTTTGTGCTCTTAACTAAGAAAATTAAAAGATCCCCTGCCCTTACAGAAACAAGCTGTGGTTAAGGATAAAGGAACCAGATCAACAACAGAACTATGTTAAATTCTTTTATGTACATTCAGTCAGAAAATTCAAAATTCTTCCCTGGAAAATTGCACTAACCCAAAAGAAATGATACTGATGTCTGTGATCCTGACACTTTGGAAACTGAAGTAGAGGAACCATTAATTCTGGATTAGCCTGGACTACACAACCAGATCCTACCTCACAGAAAAAAAGAAAGAAAGAAAGAAAGAAAGAAAGAAAGAAAGAAAGAAAGAAAGAAAGAAAGAAAGAAAGAAGAGGAGGGAGGGAGGGAGGGAGGGAGGGAGGGAGGGAGGGAGGGAGGGAGGGAGGGAGGGAGGGAGGGAGGGAGGGAGGGAGGAGAACTAACCGCAAACAAAACTGCAAACAGTATTAGGGGTTAAGTGAAAGAATGTACCACCTGATGTAGGGATAGCCCAGCCCATGGGGGGGGGGGGGGAGCGTGTTCGCCTCGGGCTAATGTTTACGTATAAATCTGGCGGGTGTGAGCCCCGCCGCCCTTTTTTTTGTATCTCCTGCTCATCGCTGGATCCCTGGTGTTGTTAGCTATCCCTTCATTAAAATTTGCTGTTTCATATTAAGCTAGCCTGGCTACTTACGCCACTTACAACCTAGGAGTTGTCAATTGCTGCTGTAACTACAGATTAAGAAGTTCAAAATGAACAAATCTGTTGTCTCTGTTGTCTTATAGCTTTGAAGGACAGAAGTGCACAATTAGTGACACTGAACTAAAATCAAGATGTCAATGGAACTGAGTGCCGTAATTTAAATGTGATTTGCAGCTCCAGTGCTTCTGCTTGGTCCCCAGTGAGACACAGCTGGAACTTTAAAGGGGAGGAGCTTAGAGAAAAGTACTCAGGTCTCTGTTTTGCAGTGTCTGGAAACGAAAGCTCAGGGAAGGCTTAGCCAAGACACTAACCATGAGCCACACCCAACCAGGGAGGAGATTGTGTACGTAAAAGAGACTGATGCTGTTCTTATACTAGTGTGTTCTTCCTCTTACGTGACACTCTGTGAGATCAGACTACTACAGAGAGAGCCTAGGTGACCTGCAATCTCTGGCTTCTGGTTTTGTCATGTGCTCTCTTTGACACACACTCCTGCCTTTGTGAGGAACCCAAATTCTGACTCTAACCCTAACCTGAACCTTCTAAATAAACTTCTTTTTTTAAATAAAGTGCCTAGCTTGAAATATTTTATTATATCCCCAAAAACCTAGAGTGGGAAGAATTCCTTTTCTCCCTTCATTTCTTTTTTCCAGTATCTAGAGGCTTTCTGCATTCATAGACCCACCTCACCTCAACCCCTGCCTCTGTTGTCGTGTTCTCTTTGACTTCTATTTGCCAGACTGACTCTTTTACGTCAAAGGGCTCTTTTGATTATATGGGGTTCATCTGAGTAATACAGGAAATGATCCCCATCTCAAAGTCCTTCACTTAATCACCTGTGTAAAATCCCTTTTTGCCATATGAGATATTATATCCTTGGGTTCCAGAGACTGGAGTGTGGACATCCTCGGGCTCATTATTCTGCCTAGCATGGAGATCTACCTGATTCTCAGCAAGTCCTCAGAGTTCACAGCTCCATTTATTGGCACCCTTTCTTTGGATACACATTGTGACCAGAAGCAACCAGCTTCTACATATGTGTCATAGCTTCACTCACCTGTAAAAACCCCTACCACGGAGGACTATTCTTAAGATGAATCGAGTTAATATAGAGAAAAGACTTCAGACTACCTGCTTTTATCATCATTTGAGGAAACTTTTTAAAGTGAAAGAGAACAAGAGGATTAGGCAGGAGCATGCCACTAAAGACAACACGGGAAGACAAAAATGCACAAGAGTGCCTGCCATTAAGATCTTCTCGGAGAGATAACAGAAGAGACTTCATCCTGCAATCAGAATTAGGATGCTGTCAAAACAGAAGAACATTGGAAAGCAGGAACACGCTTTTGGAAATTAAAAATATCAGTATAGAAGTATATGAAATTGCCATTCTTAAGATGACAATCTTCAAAGATTGGCAATTTCATGCTTCAGCATCATATGAATTCAGAAATGAAAAACTCAAGAGAATAAAACATTGAGGAGGGTGGGGGGATGGTTCAGTGGGTAAAGCGCTTGTTGAGGATTCCTGGGAACCACGGTTCAGAGCCAGAGCACCCACCTAAAGCTGAGCAAGTTTACTGGCTTTAAAAAAGGGACTGTGGGCTGGGGCAGGGCAGAGACAGGGAGATCCTTGGAGGTTCCGGTTCTGCAGAAACTCTGTCAAAACTAAGGTGGGAAGATGTCTGATGTCAATATCTGGCCTCCACACGTGCACCTACTCACTCATGTGCATACACATATATACGCTTACACACACACATACACACACACACAAAGTTGAAGGGATTTCTCAGGAAATAGAGGGAAGAGAAGAGTAAATGAAAAATTAGAAATAATATAAGATCTGTCTTTCTAGAGCAGTGGTTCTCAACCTTCCTAATGCTGCTACCCTTTAATACAGTTCCTCATGTTGTAGTGACCCCCAACCATAAAATTGTTTTCATTGCTGCTTCATAACTGTAATTTTGCTACTGTTATAAATTGCAATGTAAATTTGTGATATGCAGGACATACGGTATGCAACCCCCAAAGGGGTTGAAACTCACATTGAAAATCTCTTCTCTAGGAGTTCTGACTCCTAAATTAAGAGAAATTCCGGAAAGAAACAACAGGAAAAAATGGGATGAGAGGATACATCATTCAAGAAATTACCCCAGAATTGAAAAACATGATTGGAAGGGTCTGTGAGAGTCATCTAGTCTGCAGGAGGAAAATGTTCCCACACTAAGACACGTGCTAGGAAGAGAGAGAAGCACACAGGTGGTTCTAGATGTGAGAAACAACAGAAAGAAAACTAATTTTGAACCTCTTAGCAGACACAATGGAAGCTGCAAGTATAAAATTTTGAAGCAAAGTGGTGTCCAATCAAGAATTCTACAGTCAATCAAATTGTTAAGTGTGCTCAAGGCATTGTTCAGACTTTCAGGAGGTCAAAAATGTATTTCTTGTCCACCATTTACCACTGAATATCAGGACTTCCCCCCACTCAAACAAGAGACTCCAAAAGAAGGAAAAACACAGTTGCAGAAAACTTAGAGCTGTCACTGGTAAAAGAAACAAGACTACTAAGAGGTGTGCTGGGCTCACGAGCAAAAGCAAGGGTAGACATAAAGAGGCGTAGCGGCTCTAAGAATTCAGGCCTATTGAGAAAAACCTACCTTACTTGAGGCTAGAAAATAATTTTTAAAAGAAACAAAGCAGCTACATCTCCCTGCAAGCACAGACAGGTAATAATTTAGGATTACTCAAACTATCCTTACTTTCCCTCTCTGTAATGCCTAAGCCTGGAGGTAATTCCAGTCTCCCTTTTGTGGTCTTTGTGCCCAGACCAGTGCGCCTGCTGGACTCCCATCCTACAGACCGTTGGCTTCCTTCACCAACATGTGGACACAGAACGCATCCCGTGGCAGCAAGCCCATCTTTCCTTCCTGGCATTACTGGTTGTGTTGTTGCCTGGGAGAAGCATGAATTGAAAAAAGACAGGGAATGCAAAAACAAGCAAACATTTGCCCAGGCCTTGCATCAAAGAGCCCGAGGTTGGCTAATTTGTTTAGTGGGCCATTTGATTCGCTCTCCTGGGTCTTCTCAGTTTGCCGGAGCACTGAGACTACCGGAGAAAACTGTGGAAGAGGGAGCATGCGTGCTCCATTGCTAGAATTAATGAACAAAGTAACAAGCAGATAAAAGAGAAAGAAAATTGTAAAATTCTATGTGTCAATTGCATTTAAAATATTACTTAAGATCATGGCATCCTCACCAACAGGCATTTATTTGCTTTAGAGAAAAGAATGCTTGATTTATTACAGACTGTGGGTTTATTTTAATTTATAAAGTCCTGCCATCTAGTGGCCAAATTAGTAATATCTCATTTGACTTTGCCAGTCTATTCAGAGGGCTCAAGTATCTTTTCCATGAAACTTGAAAGTAATGCAGAGAGAACTTGAACTAATGCAGAGCATTTGTTCAAAGATGTTTGATGCATAAATGGCATCTGGTTCAACCAAAAGTTTTAAGATGTGATATATGACAGACACGAGAAGATGTTTTAAAAAGACATCTGACAAAATTTATATCTAAATTATTTTATCAGGGCACGGCAATCCAGTATGGATCTAGCCAAACAAAAATTCTCCTTCACCTCCTTCTCCCTATTCCCTCCTTCCTTCTCCTCCTCTCCCCCCTCCTCTTTCCCTTTCCCCTTTCCCTTGCTCCCTCCTCCTCTTTTTGAGGCTTTGTAGCTCAGGCTGGCCTGGAACTCATAGAATTCCATCTGCCTCTGACTTTTGAATGCTGGGATTAAAGGAGTGGATGACCGTGCCTGATGGTAAGAGAAGTCTGACAAGTACAAGTACCATGAGTTTTTCCGTGTATGCTAATGAGCTCAGTCACCATAGTCACCATCCAAAGAAAAAAGACCCGAAGTCAGTTTGCAGTGCTCCCGAAATATATCTACATACCATAACCACCCAGGGGCAGGGGGTGTCTGTTAAAACTCCCGAAGTCTAGGTCACATTTCTAACTAATTAAATCCCAATATCCTAGCTACCCATGCATTTATATTTTGAAGTTCCAGATGCTACCATCACTGGGAATCACTGGATCCTTAGTGTTTAGCACTATTTCTAAGCTTTGGGATCAAACATGAGCCTGGAACTGCCCAGTTCACCAGAACCATTTGGAACAGATGATCTTTCTCTAACCTCCGCTGTGAGCACAGGAGTACAGTTCCTGTAGTGTGCATGCATCCAATGCTCCTGGACGGCTCTTAAATTTCTGTATAGGCATGCCAAGTGCATGGTCCCAGGATGACAGGGATGGGAAATTGATGAAGAATGTGTAAGCCTAAAATCTCCTCCATTGAATCAATTAGCTTTCTAAAGGAGGCAGAGTGACCCATGGCAGCAAAGAGAGGCCAGACCTAGGAACTGGGCATGCAATTTCTTCTATAGACTTGGGATCTATGCATTCTACCAGTGTTCCCCTGGACCAAGTTCAATACAGAAAAAAATCTAAATTAATCATTAGAAATGATTATTCTATGAAATACTTTTTTAGGACTAAATCACCACAGCATTCTTTTGATGACTGACTCCTTGTCTATATAGTTTTATTATCCCATTTAAAAGCTGAATTGTAATTGTGGAACATCTGTATCACCCCCCCCCAAGGTTCAAGAATCCTCAAGAAAGAAGGAGCAGAAAGATTGGGAGAGTCAGATGTGATGGATGACTCCAAGGAACCGGTGTTTTCCGGATACAGCAGGACAGATGTGCACCTGAACTCACCTCACAGTGGCTGCGACAGAACAAACAATACCTACTCAAGGTCCTGCTCTAGATAAAATCTTAGCTTCGAGCTAGGGATGCAGGAACAAAGTAGCGCCCCCCAGCTGAGGAGATAACAGCATCTGGTTGTTGAGGGAGAGAGAGAGTCGGGGCTTTTAAAAGGTGTGACCCCTGGTAGGTTAACCACTGTCAAAGGCAGGACCTAGACCCAGGAGTATTTGAGCAACAAAAATTAGACTCAATATTTTTTTAAAAAGAGACACAACAGGAAGCTGAATGTGTGGAGAGGTGGGAGTGGATCTTGGACAATGTGGGGGAGTGATTTCTTCCAGTTCATATTAGAACTTCATGTTAGAGTCCCACTAACAAAATGTACTGTTGACTTCTCAGACTGTACACCATGAACTTTAAGTGACCTTCAATGTCATACTCACCGGTTTTGCTCTTTGCAAAAATTAGTTTCGCTTGCATTCAGCTTGATCCTTTTCACTTATGTTGGGCCAGTCTATTTCTAAAGGTCTTTGGAGGGTTAGCTAGTAAGTACAAATGTCTCTCTGACTCCTGTAAAGAGAGCTCATTTTCCTCCATGGTTGAGACCTCTGAACCATGAACCAATCCAAGGCAGTCAGCCTTAAACCCATACATATATGAGAAACATTAAATGGACTCAATCTTACCCATTGGTTTGGGGGTTTATCCTCTAACAGAGTAAAGAACTCAACAAATGGATAGATTAAGAATATAGGCACTAAATTTATCATGGCTTGTGGGTTTCATTTCTTCCTGCAAGTAAACACCACCCAAGGCATCATTGGAAGGAAGGCCCCAGCCTGTGGGCTCCTCTCTCTGTCACCAGCAATGCATCGTGAAGACATTCGTTTCTTTCTAGGTCTCCCATGGTTTCCTGGAAGCTTATAGCTGCTTGGCATTTCAAATGTTTTTTGTAACTCGGCTTTCCAACATAATTCCTCCAAATCAACTTGGTCATTTTTAATCTGTGTTAGTAGGGTTTAGTCTGGTTATTATGTGCTGTTTGTCTTGAAACTAGTCCAAATCCCTTTAGGAATGGAAATAAAATTAAAACAGACGCTCACACACGCGCGCATGCGCGCGCACACACACACACACACACACACACACACACACACACACACACACACACTTCATAATTTTAGATCCAGACTTTTGATATCTGATCAGGAAGCAGGTGTCCAGACGACTGGAGGCCAGAAACTTCTGAGCCCTGTTTTTTGCTCACAGCCGTGGCAACGGGGTGGGGTGGGGATGGGATGGAGAAAGAACGGTGCTGCTTTTCTTTTGCTTACCACAGGAATCACAAGCTATAAGGTCATTACAGTAAGTCAGGAGAGTGGGTGTGAGGATTCAGCAGACAGATTGGGAGATTTGAAACTCCTGAAATCTCAGCTCTGCCATCCCATAGAAGTCCACCAGGCTGGTGTTTTTTTTCTCTATTCTTTAGTTCGTTCATCTATAAAATGTTTATTCCTCTTTGGGTTTCATAAAAATTAATTAATAAAAGAATGAAAATAGTGGAATGTTTGAAAATTCACAATGTGGTCTCTTTATATATTAGAGCTGAATAGAGTACAGTTCAATGATTTACATGTATTATGGCTGAATAGAGTTCAATGATTTACTTCAAGGAGAAAATTGGGATACGAGGGCGATCTGGCTAGACAGTGTCTCCTTCCTCATGTACTCTTTCATGCGTGTCCCCCCAAAGCTACCCACTCACTGTTTTGAAGACTAGAGGAGGACTGGACCTGTGTTCCACTGTTAGAGCCTCCAAGAAAGCTCTCAAGAAGAAAATTAAAGAAATATTTTATTTTTCATCATGATGAATAATAGGCATAATTATAATTATTTTCTTTTATGAAAAGGTTTTAATAAAGTTATTTTCCTTTTCAAAAGCTGACTCACTTAAAAGAAAGCCTGTGTGTGTGTGTGTGTGTGTGTGTCTTTATATGTATACCCATGTCTTTGAAGGGTAGCTGTCCTCAAGTGCTAATTTATTAGGGCAGTTTGTTGTCTTATTTGTGTAATATAATACATGATCCATGACAAGCCATCTCATTTCTTTGCCTCCAAAAATGCAAGTTTACAATACATGAGCTCATATAGCTAAGAGGTGATATTTTCTTAAATTTTCTTTACTTTTCAAGAAACAAATTCCTCAGAAGTTTCTTCTGGAAAGATAAAATGGTGTGTTTTCATTATCACTAAAGGTTTTACCATACATAGCGATTATTTTCCCCATTTAAATTCTTCCCAGTCATACAGACAATATTCAAACCATGATTATTCAATAAATCCTTTTACTGGAATGCAATGAAAAGAGACATATGTTCTAAAATAAGTACTCTTCGGGACCCTAAGCTAAACCCGCAACTCTCCAGCTCTCGATAGCTAACACCTCAGATGGAACAGAAAGTTCTCAAGAAGCAGCGTCTGAAAGACCAATCAGAAGGCCCAGAGTTCTGTTGTTACCTGCTTTCTGGAGGCTACATTATTTATTTTAGGATGAAAATTTTATTTATCGAAGAATACAAGTCAGGCAGCAGATCCTCTGCGGTGAGGAAGAGTGGGTCCGCCAGGATCCCCAATCCCCTGGGACCCTGGCCTTTGCTGCAGTGTTCAGTATGGACAGGTACATGATCCAGAACTTAGGTACAACCACTGTGGTAAGACAGCAGCTAGTTCAGCCTGCTTAGTGGGTTCCTTGGTTGTTTGTTGGTTGTTTGTTTTTTCCCTTTTTGTTTGGTTGGTTTGGGGTTGTTGTTTGGTTGTATTTCACTGCATAGGGAATGCGCCCTCTCTTCCAGGAAGATAATTATATTTCTGCAGTCTGGTGCACGTCCCGAGCTGCAGTGCAGGCCCAGCATAATTGGAGACAGGCAGCTATTTGCCCTCTAATTTAAACGGGTCCCGAGGCTTATAGGCACACAGGCCAGAGCAGATGCCTACAACAGCTTACAAGTCATGCAGAGGGATAATCCCTGGCTCAATGGCAAACTCAAGCACCGTCGAATCAGACAAGTACAATGACCATTTAGGCTTGGTGGAACTAGCGGAGAGACTGCTGGTCCAGATGCTAGGGGAAAGGATGCTGCCCTGGGCAAAGGCGTCAGTCCCAGCTGTAGAACAGGCAGACTACCGTGGCTGCAGGGGAAGATAGATAGTATCAGGGTTGCCAGACGGTTTGCTCTTTAAGAGAAGTCACAGATCTGATGTTTATCGGAGTCTTTCACATTTTTACAGTTGATTAGCATGTAGCTCTCATGCAAGGCAACGGCAAAACACGTCTATGCAGACCTGGAAGAGAGACGAGTAGGAAGTCGGTTTCCTGACTGTGGCATAGGGGCATGACTTCTTCAAAAAGTAAACACTGAGGCGAATGCAGAGCTCCTTTTCTCTTTCTCTAGAAGACATACTAAGGGGAAAATGCCAGCCAGGTGTGATCAGTACCTCTTCACTTATCCCCAGCACTGGCTAAATGGAAGCGGGAGGATTAGCAGTCCGAGATGATCTTCACATAGATAGGAGGGTCAAAGCTAAAGGTTTTCCTAACCTACATACCCAGTTCCAGACCAGTCGAAAATGTGTAAAATCCCGCCTCAAAAACTGGTTTACAGCCGGGCGGTGGTGGCGCATGCCTTTAATCCCAGAACCTGGGAGGCAGAGGCAGGCGGATCTCTGTGAGTTCCAGACCAGCCTGGTCTACAAGAGCTAGTTCCAGGACAGGCTCCAAAACCACAGAGAAACCCTGTCTCGAAAAACCAAAAAAAAAAAAATTGGTTTACAAATATCTGAGCATAGCAGTGCAGGCCCATATACAATTTTAGCATTTGGGGCATGGAGGCAGGAGGATAACAAGGTCAAGATCATCCATATCTGTATGGTAGCTTCAGAGTCAACCTGAGTGACATGGAAACCTTACCTCAAAAAAAAAGACAAAGAGGAAAGAAGTAAAAACAAACAAGCAACATCCCCAATTCCTAGTGTGGGTATGCCAGGAAGATGAATTTAAGGCTAGCCTGGGCTAGAAAAACAAAGCAGGCGTGGTGAGACGGCTGGACAAATAAAGGCGCTTACCATAAAGTCTGATGACCTGAGTTCCCATCTCTGGGGCCCACATGGTGGGAGAAGAAAATCAACTCTTGAGAGTTGTCCTCTGATCTTCACAGCCATGCCATGGTACACCTCTCTCTCTCTCTCTCTCTCTCTCTCTCTCTCTCTCACACACACACACACACACACACACACACACACACACACACACACAAATGAAGACATGTAAAATAAAACAAAATTAAGAAATGTAAGCGACAAAAAGTACCTACTACTTACAATATGGTAACCTGGATTAGATCCTGGAACAGAAAAGGACTCACAGCTGGTAAAGTAGCGATACCCAAGATATCTAAAGATATCTTGAATTCCCCTAGCCCCCTAGGGTCAGCCTGCCCTCTCTAATACTAGACACCCTTGGATGTGTTCTTGTGCGTGAGCCTCAGTTTCTTCATTTGAACTGGTGGAGCAATGCCCAGCAAGGCTGTGGTGAGACTCCCATATGCATAAGAAAGCGAACTTAGCTCATCATTAGACTCACAAGCCCTTCTTGGAGTCCCATCCATGAGCAAATGAATCAGTCTTTTCCTGTAGTTGATTGATATGATTTCTAGCTTTTGTATTTCACACAATATGCTGTAATGGCTTTGTCCGAAGCATCTGGTGTTGAGGGTCTACACAGCAGCAGAGAGGAGACTGCCGAATCAAAAATCCCTGGTAGTGGCTGGCCATTTTTTCTCTTACCCGCGACAGGGTGACCTTGAAGTCATGCCAGGGAAGTTAATCATTTACTAAGAAGGGCTTTTTCCCCCAAAGACACTTGAGCTGAAGCTTTTCAAGTCTGAATAAGGTCACATTAATCCTTCTTTGAAAAGCTCTAAAACAAAACCACATCATGTTTTTTTTTTCAGTTTTTTTGGAGACAGTTTTAAACATAAGTTGGCATTCATGGGAAAACATATTTTTTTGTTGCTTCCAAACTGTGGGTGCAATCCAATTCTGGTATGATGCTAAAGCTTCAGAGAGAGTACGTACTGAGCTCCCTTCCTCCTTCTGAGTTCTCTTTGGGAAAAATGAAATGTTTAGAAAATATTTACCTTTTAAAAAGTAGTATTTTTATACAAACAGTTAAAATGTTAAGGAAGCCTTGATTTTAATGTTTCCTCAATGCCTGGAGAGAAATATTAGCATAAAAAATTGCTATCTTATTTTTCTTGAAACAAGGTCCCACTGTTTAACTCAGACACAAACTCATGATCCTCCTGTTTTAGTCTCCTGAATGAGATTAGAGACATGTGTCACCAACTTTAGTTATTGTTGATGTCTTTTTTTTCTTTCCTTTTTTTTTTTTTGTAAGACAGGGTTTCTCTGTATAACAGCACTGGCTGTCCTGAAACTCACTCCGTAGACCAAGCTGGCTTTGAAATGAAAGATCCACCTGCCTCTGCCTCCTGAGTACTGGGATTAATTGGCATGCACCACTATTCTCAGCCATTTTTTGAGACAGGGTTTCTCTGTGCAGCCCTGGTTGTCCTCGAACTGGCTTTGTAGACCTGGCTGGACTTGAACTCACAGAGATCCACCTGCCTCTGCCTCCCAAATGCTGGTAATATAGGCATATGCCACCACCGCCTGACTAGTTAATATCTCTTTATTTTTTAGCTGCCATTTCTGGTCTTTTAAGTTACAAAGAATCCTGTATACAGGTTAATAAAGAGAAACAACATTATTATAATCTCAGTCCTCACCACCCGATGACGGTAGAAAGCAACAAGGGCAGTCTAAACATCTGAGTCATGATGTAGAGCTCAAACCCCCTTAGATGAGGTGATGTTCAACACCCACCCACCCCCTTCCCTGTATACATGAGAAGACAGAGAACAGACAATTCGGGATCTGGAGGGACCAAACACCTGTGGTAGAACTTAGCAGGTTCCCCGCTCTCTTAGCGGCATGTGCCTTTTTACATGTTGACCAGAAAGGTGTCTTGCTGCTATTAGCACCTACTACTCAAAGAAGTTTCTAGGGATCACTCACAGTTCCAAATGATGTTTTACAGTTAAACTGTTTATGAGTTTGGCTGCACCTGCATGGGATAAGGAGATGGGGTCTCAAAGGTTCCAAAGACCTAGCAAACTCCTGGGTGCTGCCTACATCACATCAATTGCAAAGGAATCATGATTTCATATAAACATGCACTATGCTTTCTCAGAAAAGAAAGCTTAAGGAGAATCTGATGGAGACCATGTCTGATCTTTAAGCTGACTACACAATTCTTTATTTTACATTAGCTCTTATTTAGAAAACTGGTTTTGCTATACAGCTGGGGCTTCCCTAAAATTCAGTTCCTGCTTCAGCCTCCAGAAAGTTGAGATTACAGACATGTACCAGCCTGTCCAGCTTTGTATGCCTTCTTTATTTCAAACAGAATCTTCTTTATGTGAATCTGTCTGCCAGTGTGCTAGGTGAGGGACCAGTAAGCTCCTTATGGCTTACTGGCCAAATTCTGCGTGTTCCACTTCCATATGGTCCTGTAGCTAAGAATGGTTTGTGGATTTTTAAATGATTGGAGGAAAATCCACAAGAAAAATACATTTAAAAAAAGATTTCATGGCATATTAAGAATAAAATAAAATTAAAAATATGGGTATCCATAAATAATGTTTTATAGTTACACCACCACACCCATTGCTTTATCTGTGCTAAAACTGGAGACTTGGGTAATGACAAGAGACTCCATGGCCTACAAAGCCAAGCATATTTACTGTCTCAACTACCACTGTGTGGGGGAGTCTGAAGATCAAACTGTACTTCAGATGTATGTGATCCCCGGACTAATCTCCGCCACATTTTAGTCACAACGTTGAAGACAATCAGTATGGGGCTAGAGTCAAGATATTGATAAACTAAGATAACTGTTACAAAGGCAATACACACAGAGAACAATGAAATTAAAAAACCGGGGGAAGGAAAAAGAAGGAAAGAGAATTGTGTTCAGGGAGAGTAAGGATGTAACATTAACTAAGCCAAGATGACAAGATTAAAAAGCGGTAGAGGAGCCAGGGAGAGGAAGCACAGATTGGAAGATTCCAAGCCAGCAAGATTATGTATTCAACCCACCTGGTGGCATGAGCGTACTCAAAGAAAACATGTGGGAGAGCAAAGCTTGTGTTACAAAAACTAAGGTAGAGACAGGAACTAGCTCTTGGGCCACAGTTTGCTAACCCTTGTGCGTATCGTTGTATGTTCAACTGTGTCCTTCAGAGAAAAGGTGTAAGCTAGGGATATGAAGGATTAAGTAATGGGCATTGTTGACATCCAAGGGAGTGCAAAAGAGCAAAATTTAAACAGCCAAGGCTCACTGGCAGGGTGGATAGCTTGTTAGTGGAGCACTTGCCTCGCATACATAATCTGGTCTGGATTCCATGAGCAGAACTTGGGAGGGGGCGGTAAAAGGAGGGAGCGGAGGAACATGTTAAAACACTTTCCATCATTTCTTGACTTGTGGGTCAATCTTCATCCAAACTGCATCACTGAGGACTGGGGAAATGTCTCAGTAGGTAAAGTGCTTGGAATATAAGCATAGGGACCTGAGTTCTAACCGCAGAACTCATATAAAGAAGTCCACTGTGGGGGCTGGGAAGCTGAGACAGGTGGATCCCTACCCACCCGTGGCAGACCAGCTCAGACTGATCATCTAAATGTCAAGGCCCAGGCCAGTAAGAGACTGTCTCAAAAAAAAGAAAAACAATGAATGGAGCCTGGGAAAAAAATTCAAGTTTGACCTCTGCCCTCCACGCATGTGCATACACAAGCACATGCATCCACATGAGCATCCAAACACAACACACACACACACACACACATTAGTATTATTTAGAAGCTGAATCCACTGTCCCAAGAAATGAGAACTCCTCTTTTTGTATCTGAACAATGTCAAATGGCTTCTGTTGCTTGTGCTTACATGAAGTGAGGAAGGAGACAGAGAGCCACAACACAGAGCTCTCTGACCTCACGGGGCTCTTTGAAAGTCACCCCTCTAATAAGAGCATGCACAGCGTAATTGCTCCTTCTCTTAAAATCCACTTTATTCTGGGAAAGATTCGAGGCAACTTGTTTTTATTGGTCCTTATTCACCTTAAACTCTCCACTTCTCTATGTGTTTGCCTCCTACTAAAGTTAAATTTGGCCAGGTTGTCTGCACTAAGTTCATGGCGGATGGCAACAAATGGAAGTGAGCCCACGTGTCAGGAAAGCAAAGAGCCTTTTTGTGGGATCGTTTTGCTTCGTTGTATAACTTTCTCCTAAGAGCCAGCTCAGGGTCTATCAAGCGCTACCTTCCTCTTCCCAGAACATTGCTACACTGACCAAGAACAGGGTTCTGCCTCTTCGCATTCCCACACAGTCTCCCAACACCACCGTGCTGGGGATCAAACTTCCAACACATGAATTGTGGAGAGACTCCCCGTATGACCCTTCTACCTTGGCTGTTACACACATAACAGCCATAAACTCCCATCTGTATGCAGGTTGGGAATTTCCACACTAGCCGTCTTGCCTCCACTCGTACTCTGGGTGAATTATGCATACTGCCCTCCTGTATCCAGCTATCGGCAGTCGAAAGAGGCCAGCAGACTCCTTGTATTTGACCTGATTTCCAGAAGTCCTGATACAGCTCACATGAAAATGACAGCCTCATTAACACCATCAAATTTCATGGAATAACCGGAGATATTGGTGTCATTCCACCTTCATCTTGCCTCTCAAGAAACTTTATGAACAATTTTCATAAAAACTAGTTAGGTGAAAAGCAACAAAGATAGATATAACTTGAATTTAATAAAAAAATTTTACTTAGTTCATTCAGGTTTTTGTTTGAGTAATTGCATTTTGGCCTTATTGGTTTTTATGTATTTGTTATGTTTTAAGCCATTACAATTTCATTAATTTTTTATTCTTATAAAAATTTATATATGTATACAGTTGAATTAATTTTTGCTCACACTGTCTTACTTTTGAATCATAGTAACTGACATAAACTGGCATTTTCATCCTTCTGACCTATTCTTTTTCTTTCTTTCTTTTCTTTCTTTCTTTTTTTTTTCTTTTTTTTTGGTTTTTCACGGCAGGGTTTCTCTATATAGCTTTGGAGCCTGTCCTAGAACTCGATGTGTAGACCAGGCTGGCCTTGAACTCACAGAGATCCACCTGTCTCTGCCTCCTCCACAATGGTGAGATTAAAGGTGTATGCCACCCCTCCCGGCTTCTTTTTCTTTGAGATACCTAACAAACTATGTCCTGTTTCACATCCCATCCATTCCTGCCCCAGGACTTGAATGGACCAGACTTCCAAAGAGAGCAAATGCCTTTAAAGATAGCAAACAAACCTTGCTAGGTTAAAATATAAACCTGTATTGTGCCTTTCTAATCTAAACCAAATATTAGGGTAATCAACTGTCACCAGAAGAGAAAGGGAAGCGCCTTACTGAGCAATTCCAACTAATTCCTGTAGATAGGAAGGGATGGCAGGATTAGAATGTTTGCTTGGGGGGAGGGGTTTCAAAAATAGCTTCACAATGGAAAGAAACTGGTTCTCGTTACATGAAAACCAGCAATGGATTTCACTGTAACTGTAGGAGACTTTGACGTGTTATACTCTCTGTGTGATCATGGTGCTGGAGACAAAAGTGAGGTTTATTCTGTTTTAGTTACTTTTCCATTGCTATGACAAGACACCATGACCATGGTAACTTATAAAAGAAACAGGTTAATTGGAGGTCCATAGTTCCATAGGATTGGAGCCCATGACCATCATGGCTGGGAGTATGGCAGCAGGCATGGCATGGACGTGCTGGCTGAGAGCATACATCTTGACCTCCAAGCACAGTACAAGACAACTAACAGTAAATGGTGTGGGCTTTCCCCACCTCTAGTGACACACTTCCTCAATGGCCACACCTTGTCATCTCTCCAAAACACTTCCATCAACTGGGGACCACATATTCAAACAGATGAGCTTATGGGGACTATTGTCATTTAAATTTACCACAAGTATCTTTGCTTTGAACAACTTTACTGAGATACTATTTATTTATTACCCAATGTGCCTAACTAAAGTATAAAATTTGATGGCTGTTAGCCTATATGCAGAGTTGGCACCATGGTCGATGTCCGAACACTCTCTTTACATCTTACCAAGTACTCACAACCCCTAGCCATAGCTCCACCTCCCTCCATCATGCCAGCCTCCCAACCCTAGATAACGTCTTATTTACTCTCTCTCCATAGATCTATAAATTTTAAACATTCGACATAAATAAGATCAGGCAGAACGTAGTCTTTGGTGTCTGGATCTTTTTTGCTCACTTGTTTTTGGGATTAACCTATACCGTAACATGTATTAGAACTTCATTTCTTTATTGGACATGTGTACTTGTTTGCACCTATGAACATGGAAGCACCAGATGTTACCTTGACAACCTCTAGTGTCATTCTTGAGGTGCCATCCAACTTGGATGTTGTTGTTTTTGTCAGCTTGGCCTGGAACGTGCCAGTTCTTCTGGTTGGCTGGCCAGTCATGCCTAGGGAATCTACCTGTCTCCACCTCACCAGTGTTGGGGCTACAAACATGAGTCACCATGCAGAACATTTTTTAAAGCTGGTCTGCAAAGTAGCAGATTTCTTTATGTCATTCTCATATATACATAGTTTTGATTGCCCCTCACTCCTGTCCAGGCTTCTCCTCCCACCCCCCCTACTCCTCATCCCTGTTTAAATACTTTCTATCCTATCTCTCTTGCAATTTTATGTCACAAGGATTCTATTGTCCCCAGCACTCTCCCTGGAAGCGTCTTTCTTCTCCTTTCATGAATCCCTGTTTAGTTTCTGGGGTTCTCTACACACCTGCCCCTACAAAAATACAAATGCAAAGAAAATAGAAAAGTAGGATCTGCATACGAGAAAGAACCAGCACTACTTTCTGAGCATGAGTTATCTCACTTAATCTAGTATTTTCCCATCCATTTCCCTGCTGAGTCAGTAATTTTTTAAGGGCTTCATGAAATTGACTGTATATATGTACCACATCCTCATTCACCAAGTGATGGAAATCTAGGTTGATTTCAACTTTGGTCCTCATGCTTACTCAGCAACCCATTCACTTACTTGTCCCACTAGCTTTTCCCTTTTCTGTATTGCTGAAGACCAGTCTACTGAACGGTGTCTTAATTGGAGTTTCTATTGCTGTGAAGAGACACCATGACCACAACAACTGTTATAAATGAGAGCATTTAATTGTGGTGACTGGCTTACAGTTTCAGAGGTTTAGTCCATTGTCATGACAGGAAGCACAGCAGCACACGAGCAGACATGGTGCTGGAGCCGAGAGTGCTACATTTTGCAAGGAACGGAAAATCAACAAGACACTGGGCAGTATCCTGAGCATAGGAAACCTCAAAGTCTGGTCCCTACAGTGACACACTTCCTCCAACAAGGCCATACCCAACTCCAACAAAGGCACACCTCTTAATAGTGCCACTCCCTATGAGATTAAGGGGGATAATTACATTCAAACTATAAGAAATGATTACATGGCATTTAATTTATATGCTCATTGTGGTCAATTGGGTTGCTTTCCTAGTTTTTTGTGTTTTGAATCATGCTGCTGAGAGTATTCATGTAAAGTGGTGGTGTGCCTGCCTTCAGTTATTCGAAGAATATCCCAATAGATGGGATTTCTGGCTCGTACAGTAACTCTGTGCACAAAGCTGAAGGAGCATTAAGACTGATTCCCAAAGCAGATGAACCTTTTCACATCCCTACCAGCTGTATAGCACGACTCCAGTTGTTCAACATTCTCACCAACATTTGACATTAACTGTCTTTTTGATGATTGCTACCCTACTGGGTGGCTTAGTAGTCATTTGTGGGTTTTTTTTTTGAAGACATATATAATCAGGTCTTTCTTGAATGTATCTTCCCATTGTTTAATAGAGCTTATTTTTAGAGACGTTTTATGTCCACACCAAAATGAAGTAAAAAGGAAAGGTAGACCCTTACTCTCACATGTGCACAGCCTTCACCACACTGTAGCTCCACACTACGTGGGACAGCATGTCAGAGTTGATGTTAGGATCCACTCCTGATGCTCTAGTGTCTGTGGATTTAATAAATGTATAAAGATGCATACCTGCTGTAAAAAATAGTTTCTGCACCCTAAGCAAAAATCTTCTGTTTATCCATCCTTCCTTTCCTTCAAACCACAGGCAGATACTGATTTCTCTCTTACTGGATTTAGAGTTTTGTCATTTGCAGATTGTCCTGCAGTTGCAGATTGGAGATATTCACTTGGTAATAAGCATTTGAGTTTCCTTCGTGACTAATTTTTCAATACAGTTCATCCTGCATTCTATGCTGACCACCGTCTCACTATGTAGCCAAACCAGACAGTGAAACTTCTGGTCTTGCCTCCATCTCTCAAGTGTTGGGAACATAGGTATGCCTTACCATGCCCTGTTTGTGGGATGCTGGGGAGAGAACTCAGTGCTTCAAGCTGGCCAGAAAAGCACTCCACCAAGTGAGCTGCATCTTCAACCCTATTCTCCATGTCCTTTCATAGCTTGATGATCTATTTCCTTTTATCCACAGATGGTATTCCATCACCTGGACATATCATAATTCACCTGGCCTTTTACCTACTGAAGACTATTTTAGATGTTTCTGAGTTTTAGCAAGTAGAAACAAAAGAAGAAAACTTCTTTAAAAATCCATGTGTAGGTAGGTGCCTTTGCCCACTTTTAAACTGACTTCTCTTTCCGCAACTGAGTTGTGGTCGTTTTTCCATACCATATTCTAGATATAAATTCTCATGAATAATGAATTGGCAAACATTTTCTATCACTCTTTGAGCTCTCCTGTGCTTTCTTGATGCTGTCTTTTGAAGTTCTTTATTTCAGTTATGATGTCCATCTCATACATTTTTACAGTGGCAGCTGCTTATAATTGTCATGTCATATCAACAAAACCTTAGCTAGAGCCACAGTCATGAAGACTCGTACAGGTCTTCTTCCAAGAGTTTTATAATTTTACCTCTTCCCTTGGGGTCTTTTATCTATTTGGGATGAATGTGTATGGTTTGATGGTCTTATTCTTTTGACAGATACTAACTAAAGAACAGGAGAACTAGATGAACATCTGAAGCAGCTAGAAGAAAATATGACAACAACTTTAACAGTTCCAACACCTATATGTGGTGGAGAGATTTTAAAACTCCACTGAAATTTTTGTTTTAAGCAGTAAGTAAGAAGTAAACATGTAGAAATTAAAATAAGAAATTGATGGACTGTTGTAATAGACTCCAAATGAAAATGTCACTAATAGGGGAATAAAGTTGAACTCACTTTAGGATATGCAGGGGGTATGGAGGGGTGTGTGCAAATGCTCATATGTGATGTACAGATATGTGTACAGATGAGAGCTTAAGGTGTCCTTGTCTGTCACCTTCTCTTTCTCCCCTTGAGAACCTGAACCTGATTCTAACCGGATCTGGAGCTTGACTGGCAGCCAACAAGATCCAGAGCTACTCTTGTCTCCAGAGACCCAACTCCCAGAACTGGGTAGCAGGCATGTGGTTACATTAGACTTTTACCTGGCCCTTATCTGGGGTATTGGGGATCTAAATACATGTCTTCAAGCATACTCAGCAAACTCTCTTACCAGCTGGGCCACCTTCTGAGGTCCCTCTATCGGTTATTTTGAAAAGTAATTGTAGATACGCTTCAGTGCTTTATAGCTGTCTATATAGTACTTGCTAAGAGAATGGCCTTGGCTTTGAGGGTTCTTAGAAACCATAACTGAAAGGCAGCAGCTACTAGCCATCCCTGGCTGTCTGGTACTTCAAGTGTTGCAAAGTCACATTCCAAATTGTAATGTATAATTTGTAGGTATAAAATATACACCAGAATTTGAGGGATTGCTACCAACAAGACAATGAACTTCTCATTAATCCCTCCTTGTTGATTACATGTTGGAGTAATACTGTTTGAATATTTTGTATTAAATAATGCGCACTATTAAAATGACTACACCACTTTCTTTGTGCTATTTTCAAAATGTGAATTACCTATGAAACTTGTCACATATGTACTTGGGGCAACGCTGTCCTAAAGTAACAAAGAATGTGCTGGAACACTCACATTCTGATTCCTTTGCTACTTTTGAATAGCCATACAACTTTGAGATATTTATTCTATACGTTAGTCCTAGATAAGAAATAAATTCATTCAGCTAACATGTAGAAATCTCACTACATGAAAAGAAATCAGAAATATGAAGTAGAGAATACAAGATATAAACCTGTCCCCAACTTTGAACCTTTCTTTGCCCATTTTACTCCTCTTTGTTCATAAGTGAAGTCACATATTAACAACGGGAATTCTCACCATTTTAGCTTTTCCCACAAATATATCAATCTTAAAATACTGAACATTGTGCAATATGGGTACGGACTGAAAGCCCACATGCACAGACAATTTGATTTTTGCTTCCTCTGAATTTAAACAGTGAGCAGAGGCTGTGCTTTTCTAGGGCCCCTCGCCCCGCTGAGCAATGAAGTTCCCTGGGACAGAACTTTGTAAGACATAAGGTGCAACTCTCTCATTCATCCAAGGCACATTGACTCTGATCTTGACCATGTGACTTGCTTTGGGCAGCAGGATACTAGCAAGCAAGATACAAGCAGAGTGTTGGTGTTTGCTCACCAGGCATTTCTTGTTTTTAATTAGTTTGTTAGGAGAGTACAAGATGAATTTCACTACGTTTCCGTTCATGTATTTATTTATCATTGAGGTTTGTCTTTTTGAAGATTCTTTTTTTGGAACTCTCAAGCTACAATGTGGGGGAGCCTCAATGGCCACCAGAAAAAGTCTGCATGGAGGAGGAAAGGACCAGGGTCATTTTGCCTGGCCAGGAGATAGTTAATTGTGCCTGGAGACACTTTTAGTTGTCACAACAAGTGGAGAAGGACTACTGGTTTCTCATGGGTTGAGACCAGGGCGGGATGTTTCTGAGTATCCTATATATTGAGGGGAGCCCCACAACAAAGAATCACCCAGTTCATCAGTTGTGCTAAACTTGAGAGACAGTTGTAGATAAGGGTTTTCCACAATCTGTCTCCTGTGGATCAAAGAAAAAAGGTGCTTGGGAGAGAACGCGTTCACCCAAAATCTATAGCTGCTTTCTGAAGCTTGTTTATTTCTCAGTGATAGCTTGGTGCAAGCCTACTTCTTAGGATTATTTTTTGCTGACTCCCATTGGGATACTCATCAAGTGTAAGTGCAGTTTGCCCCTTGTAGACTCAACACTCAAGTAAAGTCCCTCAACAAGCATTTTCCTTGTCGTGCCACCACAGAGATTTCATCTCATGCTACTATCAAGGTCACATTTAATCTTAGCTTCTAGAATCTCATCTAGAATTAACCTAGAGATCAGGAACTTTAAAATATTATTTTATGCTCCATCAGTTTTGTTATCAAAGAATCCTAGGACCCCACACAGATCAGCAACTTCTTTCCCCCTAATAAAAGCATGTATATACTTAGAGAAATGTCATGATTAATAAATTTCATCTATGAGACAAATATTTAAGGACAGAAAAAATTACAGTAACATTACTGCTAGTAAATCTTATTAGATGAGTTTAAGCATAATTATGTTAGCAGATTCATTCAATAAAATTTTTAGACATATGGTTGGGTATGAGTATAAATCTCATCTCTATGGTAATTTATTATGCAAATTTAATTATGAGATACAGTCATATGCCACTTACCATGCGGTATGTTTTGAAAAATACATCATGAGGTGAATTCATGCTCATGCAAGGATTGTAGAGTGCACATAAATGAACCAAGACAGTGTAACAACATTAAACAATATATTCTTTGCTTTGTTTTTTTTTTTTTTTTTTGGTTTTCGAGACAGGGTTTCTCTGTGGTTTCGGAGCCTGTCCTGGAACTAGCTCTTGTAGACCAGGCTGGTCTCGAACTCACAGAGATCCGCCTGCCTCTGCCTCCCAAGTGCTGGGATTAAAGGCGTGCGCCACCACCGCCCGGCCTAAACAATATATTCTTGATGGTGTGGTTTGTCATCTGAATCTTTATGCAACACATGACTGGGTGTAGCTGAAAACCCACTGGAGGTAGATTGTTGTTGCTGGAGTTGTTTTTGAGACAAAGTCTCACTATGTAGCACAGGCTAGCCTGGGATTCTTGATCCCCATCTCAACCTCCTAACTGAGCAGATTATTTACATTATCATTTCCTTGGCTTTAAAAAAATCATTAGTAAGATTGCCATTTTTACTATGTTAATTATACCTACCCAAGAGCATGGGAGATCTTTTCACTTTCTGGTGTCTTCTTCAATTTCTCTCTTCAAAGATTTAGTCATACAAGTCTTCTACTTGTTTGGTTAGAGTTACTCTGAGATATAAATAGCATAAAATGCTATTTGTGGCTATTGTGAAGGGTGATGTTTCTCTGATTTCTTTATCAGCCAATTTATCATCTGTGTACAGGAGGGCTACTGCTTTTTTGAGCTACTACATTACTGAAGTTGTTTATAAGTTGTAAAAGTTTCTTGATAGAATTTTTGGGGTCACTTATGTAAATTATCATATCATCAGCAAATAGTGAGAGTTTGGCTTCTTCTTTTCTGATTTGTGTCCTTTTGATCTCCTTTTGTTGTCTTAATGCTCTAGCTAGGCCCTCAAGAACTATATTGTATAGATATGGAGAGAGTGGACAACCTTGTCTTGTTCCTGATTTCAGTCAAAATCATAGGAAAATTCTTCACAGACCTCGAAATAACAGTATTTAACTTCATATGGAAAAGCAAACAACAAAACAAAGAAAATCAAAACAAAAAAAACCAGGAAAGTTAAAACAATCCTTATAATAAAAGAACTTCTGGAAGCTACAGTACTGAAAACAGACTGGTACTGACATAAAAACAGACAGGAGGACCAATGTAAATTAAACAAAGACCCACATATCAACCCACAAATCTATGAACACTTGATTTTTGACAAAGAAGCAAAACATTTATAGTGTAGAAAAGAAAGTATATTTAACAAGTGGTGCTGGCATAACTGGATATCAACATGTAGAAGAATGAAAATAGACCGATATCTATCACCATGCACAAAACTCAAGTCCAAAAGGATCAAAGACCTCAACATAAAGCCAGCCACACTGAACCTTATAGAAGAGAAAGTGGGAAGTACACTTGAACACATTGGCACAGGAGACCTCTTTCTAAATATATTCCCAGCAGCACAGACACTGAGGGAAACAATTAATAAATGGGACCTCCTGAAACTGAAAAGCTTCTGCAAAGCAATGGACAAGGTCAACAAGACAAAATGACAGCCTACAGAATGGGAGATCTTCACCAACCCCACATTGGACAGAGGGCTGATCTCCAAAATATACAAAGAACTCAAGAAATTGGCCATTAAAAGAACAAATAATCCAATAAAAAATGGTGTACAGACCTAAACAGAGAACTCTCAACAGAGGAATCTAAAATGGCTAAAAAACTCTTAAGGAAATGCTCAACATCCTTAGCCATTAGAGAAACACAAATCAAAACAACTCTAAGATTCCATCTTACACCTGTAAGAATGGCCAAGATCAAAAATACTGATGACAACTTATGTTGGAGAATTTGTGGGGTAAAGGGAACACTCCTTCGTTGCTGGTGGGAGTGCAAGATGGTACAGGCCTTTGGATGTCAGTATGGTGATTTCTCAGAAAATTAGGTAACAACCTCCTCAAAACCCAGCAATACCACTTTTGGGTATATATCCAAAGGATGCTCAATTATGCCACAAGGACATGTGCTCAACTATGTTCATAGCAGCATTGTTTATCATAGACAGTGCCTGGAAACAACCTAAATACCTCTCAACTGAAGAATGGATAAGGAAAATGTGGTACATTTATACAATGGAGCACTGCACTGAAGAAAAAAATGACAGCTTGAAATTTGCAGGCAAATGGATGGATCTAGAAAACATCATATTGAGTGAGGTAACCCAGACCCAGAAAGACAAATATAATATATACTCACTCATAAATGTCTTTTAGACATAAAGCAAAGAAAGCCAGCCTACTAATCACAACCCCAGAGAACCTAGACAACACTGAGGACCTTAAGAGAGATATACATGGATCTAATCTGCATGGGAAGTAGAAAAAGATAAGATCTTCTGAGTAAATTGGAAGCATGGGGACCATGGGAGAGGGTTGAAGGAGAGGGTAAAGAAAGGGAGGGGAGCAGAGAAAAAAATGTATAGCTTAATAAAATCAATAAAAATATAAAGTAAGAAAAAACTCATTAGGATATATACACCTTTGTAAGCAGAATGAAAGGGGGCAGAAATTCAACTGGAATGGTGCTTTGGAAAACGTTTTGTTGATCAGCTCGTTGGAGTTTGAAAAGAAACCCTTTGGTAAATCCAATTTGCTTGCGTTTAGAGCAGTGACAAACAGGGTTCCACTAGACCAAGCTGGCCTTGAACTCACAGAGCTCCACCCATATCTGCCTCCAGAGTACTGAGATTAAAGGCTTCCATCACTATGGTTGCCATCCAATTTGCAAAATACAAGGAAGGACCCAAATGAAAAAAAGCCCGAGGATATGAACAATCTCTTCCTAATCCAAGTAACACAGGGAGTACCTTTAGAGTGGGTTAGAATTCAGCTGCAAGTGGCCTTGGCTGTGGATGGCAAGCCAATTCTTGGTGGACATTAGTAGAGCCCAACCATTTATCTGACAAGTTTAATCTGTCTCTGAAGGCTTTTTTTTTTTTTTTTAAAAAAAAAAAGGTCACTAGGATCACCAGTGCCCCCACTCCTCCACGAACTCAGGCTAAATCTCTTTACTGATATTTCGCTTCTGCACATTGTTTGGCTCCTATACCGGATTAACTTCCTCAGAAAAGCTGAGGTCTGGGATCAGCGGAAGCAGAGGTATCCTGGAGGAGGCAGGCTCAAGAGAATCAAAGAGAAGGTGCTGTGAAGGGAGCCAGGGGACCAGCCTATCTACATAAAAGTCACTGCAAGCCCATTGGGTAGAGTCAATGGGCTTAGGGCTCAAATGGTGGCTCACATCAATGGCTCCTTTAAGGAGCATCACACCTGATTTATCAAGAACTAGACGCTAAAATTTCCAGGCTTTGTGGACCAAGAGGCAAAAGAAAAGATACTGTGTAGGCATTTATATAACAAGGAAGGAAACGAGTTTTCAGCTATTATTGAAAAATCGAAAACAAAATATACATATCTAAATCAATGAGAGAACGGAATTCTCGCTGGTGGGAAAACCTTTCTGCAAGTCAAGCTTCAGAGGTAGTGTATACCATTACAGAAAGTGAAACACGCTTCATTCTTGGGTGCAAATGCAGAGCCGCTCTGTGGGTCTCTCCCACATGGACACTGGATGTATCACCCCTGGGTTCTGAGTTTCCGGGTTGAAAGGTGGCTTTTGATGTGAGGCACCCCATGGTCCCTTCCTGCAGTCGCTGGCTCTATGTGCCCACTTCGTCTGGTTCATTGACCTCTTCACTTAGAGGCAAGTCAGAGAGGTCAGGTGTGAAGCATCGACCTCCCCGACGGAGCAACCGCACCTAGGAGATTCTGGACCACCCAGAGCTTCACAACCTGCTGCCCAGCCTGCTTGGGCAGAAGCCACTTCCCAGCACCCTCCAGTGACTAGTCCGTTGCTCCTCCCCTCTCTCTGGTTCCTCCCCCAGCTCCTCCCCTCCCCTAGGTCCCGCCGCGTTTTCCCGCTCCACCAGCAGCCGTGGGCACCGCAGCAGCAACAGCGGCAGCGGCAGTAGCAGGGGCAGCAGCAGTAGCAGTCTGTGTCGCTGTTGCTTTCTCCTTCACAGAACGCCCCTCACCCCCGGAGCGTCACCATGCCCAACATCGTGCTCTTCAGCGGGAGCTCTCACCAGGACCTGTCGCAGCGCGTGGCCGATCGCCTGGGCCTGGAGCTGGGCAAGGTGGTCACCAAGAAGTTCAGCAACCAGGAGACCAGGTGGGAGTCACACCAGGGCTGAGGCAGGAGCCAACGCATGCCCGGAGCACCTCCGAGGGCGCTGTGCTCTCCCTTCCGGGGCGGGACGGGCAGCAACGCGGCTTCAGTGCCACCGCGTCTGCGCCCGGGGAAAAAGAAGTCCAACCAGGGAGCCCCCCCCTTCCACCCCCTCACACACACCCCGCCACCCTGGAGTCTTTGCGCTCTGTTGTCCCTCTAGTGGCCAGACCTCCAGCACCCGGACTTTGGCGACCAGTCGTCCCCTAGGCACCCCAGGCCCCTCTTTTGCGCCGCCTAGCCTGGTATTCTCAGTCCGGAAGGGCGACATCGGTGCAGTCACAGAGCGTCTGAGAGTGGGCGCAGCGTGTGGGCATCACATCAGTGCCGGGAGTGGTGGGGGCAGGGAGACATCTGTGGATCTGCCCGCCCCAGTTTCCGAGTCTCTGCCAGACGGCACCCCAGACTAGAGCGTGGTCGAAAAGGTTCTGCACAGGTCCCCGGCACTGGGTTTACCTGGGGAACTTTCGAACGCTTCTTCCAGCGGCTGGCGATCAGAGTGCTGCCAGCTGCTCAGGTGACTCTTCCGAGTAGCCTAGGTGTTGAGCCGTCTTATCCAGAAGGGTGGGTTTGTGTGGGAGTTGGAAAGAGCCTGAGAACATAGAACGCACGTGTTGAAAGCCCCTGGGCTTCCTTTAACTCTGCTGCAACGAAAGTTGCGAGCTAATAGGTTCTTTGTGTTTATGGACCTCAGCTGCGCACAGCTAGTCTGGCAAAAATTACACCCCTTTCTCACGTGAGCAAGAGGTGGTCACCAGTATTCAGTGCAATCAGGCAGACGGTAGCCCTCCTCCGAAGTTGAACTGGGGGCTCCTTGTCCCACTTGCCCGAGGCCAATTTCTTTTCCTCCTTCTGTTTAGTTCAGTTAACCAACTATACAGTGACAGATAACCCGCTGTACATTTGGCAAAGTTGCATTTCATCCAACAAGTTTACTGGAAAAAAAAACATATAGAGAAAGACCATTCTTCGTATTTACAAAAATTAACTTGAAATGGATCGTAGACAGAAATTTCAAATCTAGAACTTTGAAATTTCCAGAAGAAATCGGAAAATCTTGACGACTTTGAGTCAATCGAGAATTTGTGAAATTAAGAGCATTGTTTTTCCTTTTTGTTGTTTTATTTTTGGTTTTCTGAGACAGGATTTGTCTGTGGTATGTAGGATTGTATTGAATTGAGTGTGTATGTAGCCCTGGCAGGCCTCAAACTCACAGGAGAAACCCGCCCCCCCCACCTCCCAAGTATTAGAATTACAAGTATGTGTGTCTCACCAAACCCAGCTAAGAGTTAGATGAATATCAATGACGAAGATTATTTCTCTAAAGGCTCTATGCATCCCGTGTGACCTTTCCCAGGTGGTAAACTCCATTTACATCCCTTGCATGAGAATAGGAGGAACTCTGGATGGCTGGTGGTGTTGCTGTGTAGACAGTTCAGCCTAAGAATGCCTCTTTGGGCTTGAGGATGTAGCTCAGTTGGTAGAGTTGCTTGCCAAGTATGCATGAAGCCCTGGATTTGGTTCCCTGTACCACATCAAAACAGGATGTGGTAGCATACACTACAATCCCAGCACTTGGGTGGGAGAAGCAAGAGAAGCGGGAATTCAAGAGCATCCTTGGCTACCTAGGAGATTTGAGACCTGCTTAGCTAAATATAAAACACTTTGCCTTTGTTGGTTGGTTGTTTTTCAGTACTGAGGATGGATCCCAGGTCCTTGTGGATGCTGGGCAAGAAGACAACTGCTGAGCTACATCCACAGCTCCCTTTGTACAAAGAGTTTAATATCTGGAGGGTTCTCTAGGACTTTGGTGAATTGAGCTAGGTTTGAATATTGCAGGATTTTCTCAGTCCCGTCCAAGTTTCAGCAGCTCTGGGAACTCTAATAGAATAAGAGTCTTTGTTCGGAAGGTGTTGTCATGTAAATAGAGGAGACATTTCTGGGCTGAGTGGGTTTTGAAAGTAAGTAAAGCAACTCTTCCTTATTTTCCCAGGGCAGCGCTATCCTTTGCTGCAGAGCATAGCTAATCTAGATGAATTCATTGCTCGGTTAGTATTGGATTTCTGCTACCAGTCCTATATGGGCTGTTGGGTGAAACTCACTGGGATCTTCAAGAGTAATTATTCATACACTTATTTGAAATAGAAAGCAGACTTGTTTTTATTTAGTTTGGGTCCTCTTTTACCCACGTTTGACCATTAGAGATCGTAAGATGGTCAAGACTCCTCAGGCCCGTGTTATGTTTCTTGTGTTTTGATAATTGGGTTGGGATTTTGTTTTGTTTGCTTTTCCTTCCTTTGAGTCAGGGTCTCATGTAGTCTAGCCTGTTCCAAAGCTCACTGTGTCACTAAGTCTAGCCCTGAAATCATGATCCTCCTGCCTTCACCTCCCCAGTGCTGGGAGTGCCAACACGCACAGCATCTAGCTACAGCTCACATTTCTGTCGGCTCAAAGAGTTTGCAGGGCTAATGTGCTAACTTTTCTTGTGCGCTACACGGGGACAGAGGTTGATTTTTACACATAGTCCTCAAATTGGCTGTTCCTGTTTGGCTGTAGAAATGAGAAAGAGCAGAAACAAGAAAAAGTGGATTCAGTTTATGTAAGGTCCTGTTTCCTCAGTGTCTCTTGTGTAGTGAGGAGAAGTCCGGATGCTGCACCCTAGCCCTCAGCGCCTTGGTTCCTAGTTTTCTCAACTGCTAGTTCATGAGACAGGCATGCTTCCACTTTTACCTTCTCCAAATTCTTTCCATTTTTCAGGGAGCAGTATATTCCAGCTTCTCTTCTCACCCCAGTGAACCCTCCATAACTTGCAGGGCACTGTTCATAATGGCATCCCAGGTCTCTTGTAGGGTTTTACCCTGGTTAATTTACTGCTGTGCCGGGGGACCCAGTATTCTGGTGACTGCCATTTGCCAGGTCACCCAGAACTCGATGGCTTTAAGCAATCTGTTTATGGGGCTCCCAGCCCCAAAATGTGTATAGGTCAAAGCAAGGAAGGTTTATTTCTGTTAGCACTGTTGTCAGCTAGGGTGGGTAGTGGGACCTCCAGACCCAGTTTTGAAGATAGCTCACTCATGTGGCTGATAAGTTTGGCTAGCTTTCGCATGGATGTTTGGCTAAGAACCACTTCACAGGGCTGCTTGGGTTGCCTTCAAGCATAGAAGCAGTTTTCCAAGAGGGAGTGTTTCAAAAGACAGGAAGTAGTTAAGTACTAGTCTGTTAAGGTCTGAGCTTAGAAGCTGGCATATCATCACTTCTAGAACTTTGTATTGGTCAAAACCCTCTTAGGGAAGAGATCAAAGAGTCTAGGGAAGAGACTTAGATCCTGTGCCACAATAGAGATAAGTGTTATCAAATATGCAGCCATCTTTTACATTGCCCTAGCCACTCAGCATTGCTTCAGTCTTCTTGTCTGAGGGTCTCTTGTCCTTGAGCTGATCCACGCAGCCTATTAAAGACGGACACCACAGATTGCAGTAGGGATGTCTCCTTTATAAGGAGAAGCAGAACTGACTTGGAAGAAATGTTACCATGGTGTTTCCTGAGCTCCCCTGGACTGCTAGTCATAGGAAGATTGCAGTTCCTTGGTGAGGAAAGGCAGACCAAAGAATGTGATCTTGTGGGGATAAGCAGTCATAAGATCAGGAGTTGGGAAACTTTCCATAAAGAGCCCGACCGTAAATATTTTAGGCATTGCCAGCCACATGCCGTCCCTGTTACTGCTGCATTACATATCTATATCTATACGGTCCAAGTGCCGTATAGGTCAGCAGGGGCTGCCTTTCCTCCCGAAGCTTCATGGAGAACTCTATGCCCTTGCCTTTTCCAGCTTTCTAGTCTTTTGCTTACAGGCAGTCTCACTCAGGTAGCCTAGGCTAGCCTTGAACTCTGAGTATGGCTGATGATGACCTTGGACTTCAGATCTTCCTGTCTCCACCTGCCAAGTATCAGAACCACAGGTGGGTGTCACCATACCTGGTTGTTCCCTACTGATAGGGATCAAACTCAAAACTTCCTACACATTGGGCAAGCTGGAGTCCCAGTCCCCTTTTCCATTTTTTTTTTTTTTTTTGGTTTTTCGAGACAGGGTTTCTCTGTGGCTTTGGAGCCTGTCCTGGAACTAGCTCTGTAGACCAGGCTGGTCTCGAACTCACAGAGATTCGCCTGCCTCTGCCTGGGATTAAAGGCGTGCGCCACCACCGCCCGGCTCCCATGGGACAAATTTAAATGGTTATGTCTGACCATCCTGTTTTACGATTGATCAATTGATTGGCAGGCTTGATTCCATCTGAATGTATACATCCCCCTTGCCATATAATGTAACATATTCAAAGGATTAGGGTATAGATGGGGGGTATTCATTACTGGGACTACCACACCATTCTTATTGGGTGGGGAGGGGGCTATACAAAAAGAGGCTGTGTGCTGTATTTTGTCAGCCCTGAACTATGCAATACTTGCTTTCCAAATTAAATCAGCCCAATACTTGATGTAATTGTGCTACGTAAGTTATTTGTACGTATGTGCACATGAATGCTACGACACACGTAGACATCAGAGGACAACTCGGGAATCAGCTCTCTCCTTGCACTTGTAGAAGTAGGATTTTTCTCCTTCCTGCAATGCTATGTTCTCCAGGCGAGCCGCCAAGCTTTTGGGTGTTTCTGCCCTGCTGCAGGCTTCAGACTAGCTGACTCCCAAACTCAAGGCTGTTTGTCCTGCCCAAGCCTTGTGCCCTATTGTAGGAGTTCTGGGGTTGCAGATACATACCCAATCAAATTATCCTTCTACTTGATGTAATTGTGTGAATCCAATAGTTGGTACATCCAGCTTCTTCTGTGGATTCCAGGGACTGAACACAGGTTCTCAGGCTTGTGCGGCAAGCATCTGCTTTTATCTGCTAAGCCACCTCGTTAGCCCAAGCATTGTATTCATTCTTTAGCACTCAAAATAAGGAGATAGATTTCAGTTTCTTTCTGTTCTTTTCATCCTGGATTTACAGTGTACTGTCAACATCCATAACAGAGAGCCTTATGCAGGAGTGGGATCGAATATTAAAACCCATTTTCAGAGCCCAGCATGGTGGCACATGCCTGTAATTCTTTTTTTTTTTTACTGCTACGTGTTCTTTATTCCTTTGCACAAAAAAGTAGCAAGAAGGAGAAGGACAAGGGGTGATCTCCATGAGGTTTTTCATTTTTTTTAAAACACTTTGGTTTTTATTACTTTTTTAAAATTTATTTATTTATTAAAAATTTCCAAAAAAAAAAAATTTCCACCTCCTCCCATTTCCCTCCCACTCCCTCTCCCTCTCCAGTCCTAAGAGAAGTCAGGGTGTCCTGCCCTGTGGGAAGTCCAAGACCCTCTCCCCCTCCATCCAGGTCTAGGAAGGTGAGCATCCAAACAGACTAGGCTCCCAAAAAGCCAGTACATGCGGTAGAATCAAAACCCAGTGCCGTTATCATTGGCTTCTCAGTCAGCCCCATTGTCAGCCACATTCAGAGAGTCCCGTTTGATCACATGCTCGTTCAGTCCCAGTCCAGCTGGCTTTGGTGAGCTCCCATTAAATCAGGCACACTGTCTCAGTGGGTGGGTGCACCCCTCCCGGTCCTGACTCTTGCTTATCTTCTCCCTCCTTCTGTTCTTCATCTGGACCTTGGTAGCTCAGTCCAGTGCTCTGATGTGGGTCTCTGTCTCTATCTCCAATCTTCGCCGGATAAAGGTTCTATGGTGATAAGCAAGATATTCATCAGTATGGCTATGGGAGAAGGCCAGTTCAGGTATCCTCTCCTCTGCTGCCCAAGGACCTAGCTGGGGACATCTCCTTGGACACCTGGGAACCCCTCTAGAGCCAAGTCTCTTGCCAACCCTAAAATGGCTCCCTTAATTAAGATATCTTCTGCCCTGCTCCCATATCCACCCTTCCTCCATCTCAACCATCCTGTTCCCTCAAGCTCTCCCCAGTCCTCCCCTTCTCCCTTCTCTCTCCTTTCTCCTCATCTCCCCTTCTTCCCACCCCACCCACACCCACACCCCCATGCTCCCAACTTTTGCCTGGAGATCTTGTCTACTTCCAATTTCCAGGAGGATAAATATATGTTTTTCTTTGGGTTCACCTTTTTATTTAGCTGTAATTCTTTGACTAAGAAGGTGGAGGCAAAAGGAAGAGAAGTTCAAAGTCTGGCCGGGACTCCGAGTGTGTGCCCTCACACCAGATTCTGATGATGGATTTTTCAGTAGCTGTATTCAGTTTTCTCTATTCACTTTCTAGTATGGGGGATGGGCCCCCAGGGTTTCCTGTTTGTTTATGCTAATGCCCTCCCACTGAGCTCCATTCATAGCCCCAGGTTTCTGCCTCTTGTCTCAAGCTAAGTTACCTAGAAGCAAAATTCACCTGCTGTCCATAGTGTCCCGAATACAGCAAAGCTCCCAGCTATTGGAATAGGGTTGCCATTTTAAAATGAGAGTTCTATCAGCGCCGATCAGATTCTTTGTTGTCTGATACTCTGTGAAGGACGTGCCAGAGTGTGTGATGTTTTCTTCTCTGTGCAGCAGTCATATAACACGAATGGGCCGACTTTCCAATGCTGAGTACCCCAGATTCTCTAACTTCACATACAGATATTTTTAGACATATGATTTTCAAAATATTGGCCACTACTAAGTCTCTAGGAGCTACAGGATGACAGCTAGCAAAACAAGGAAGTATACCGTAAAGGGATACAGAAAATTTCTGACGGAGTGCAACAAAGAGGTGGCGAGAATCCCTATGGCAGCTGGGCCATCCATGTCAGCCAAATGTGGGGAAGATATGGGCAGAATGGGAAAGTGGAGATGTTCTTGAAGACTAGCACTAGGAGACTGCAATTATTCATGGGGGGTTGGGGTGGGATGTTAATGTGTAGTCAATAGAAAAGTCACCAGAGAAAGGCTAAGAGAAAAGACGCACACAAACACACACATGTCGAAGCTTGTGCGTGAAAGAAAAATACAAATGTTGGTTTTAGTTTACTTCACAGCTCAGCTCTGATCATCATGGAGAGTTCAAATGCAGCAGGCAATCTTTAGCTTGAATACTGATCTGTATTGCCATGATGATGAGGTCGGAAGCATCCATCCGTGTCGTGGAGCAGAGAGGAAGAGATAGATGTTAAACCCTCGTCTTCCGTAGTGAGAAGTCAATACCTGATGGACACCTCAGGAAAAATCAACTCAAGTCTCTCATGGTAGCTGGAGAATTGAAAATAAATCTCTCTCTAAAAAGCCATCAAAGATTGAAATTGGTTGTCTCCAGGCTGCTCAGAGAGAGAGAGAGAGAGAGAGAGAGAGAGAGAGAGAGAGAGAGAGAGGCTGGAACTCAGGAATCCTCTTATCTCAGCCTCCTGAGTACTGAGATTACAGGCTGAAGTAGCACACTTTGATCATGATTTGATTGTGTGCATGTGGTATGTAAACATGCTTCTTTGGTCATGTACATGTAGAGGCCAGAGGTCAGTACCAGATGTCTTCCTCCATCCATCTCTGCTTTACTTTTTGAGACAGGACTCTCACTCAACCTGGAGCTCATTTATTCAGCTGGCTGGCTGGTCAGCTAACGAGTTCCAGGGATCTGCTGTCTCTGCTCTCCCAGAACTGGGGTTAAGGAGGCCATTGCACCTGGCCTTTTTTTTTTAAAGGTTGGTTTTGGGGAGCCAAACTCAGGCCCTCTATGCATGTGCTGGAAGACACATTACCAAATGAGTCATCTCCCCAGCTCCCGTGATTTGAATTTTTAAGACAATATCCATGCTTAACTTTAATAACAGAAGAATTACCACAAGGAATTAACAGAGAAGGCCTAGAACTTAGAAAGGTTCTTTGTACGGTCAGCTCTTGACTGGCCTATGGGAACTTAGCTCTCACAGGGATTCCCACACCATTCTTTCATAAGAATGGCCTGTTGTGTGTGAACTATTAATGGCCAGAAAACAGTGTGGCTTACACTGGGCTCCCACCCGCCTGTTGCAAAGCTAGCATTTTGGTATGCACTAGGCAGTGGGGACTACACTGTTCAGCTTCCAATACAAAGCCTGGGCCCTAAGTCTCTGTGTCTACCCTAGTAGGTAACACTTGCCACTTGTCACAGCTCGCTACTGGACACTTTGAGGTGGGCTTCTGTGACTCCCCTCGGGAAGAATGCTTGTAAGTTTTCACCGAGATTGCCTGGTGTACTTTTCCCTTTGCTGATTTTGTCCTGTGTTCAAGCCATCTCATAAGTCACAGGCAGGATTGTGACTCTGTGCTGAGTCCCATGATTGGACCTGCTGGATTGCTGAAGTTGGAGGTGGTCTCAGGGAGTCATAGAACCTTGATATTACCCAATGCTGCGATGGCTTATTGTTAATTGTCAACTTGACAGAACCTAGGGTCACCTGGGAGATGGGCCTGTGAGCCAGCCTGTGGGAAATTATCTTAATTGTGTTCGTGGATGCAGAAAGGCCCATTCACTGTGTGTAGCTCCATTCTCCGGACTGGATCCCAGACTCTGTGAGTGGGAAGGGAGCTGAAAAACAACCTAAGTTCATAGTCTCTGTCCAACCGAGAGTGCAATGTGCACAGCTGCTTTGAAGTCCCGCCGCTTTAACTCCCCAGCCATTATGGGATGTACCTTGAAATGTGAGTCGAAATAAGTGCCCCCCCCCCACATTGTCACTTCTCTAGAGTGTTTTTAAACAACAACAGGCAAAGAAAACTAAGATGGCATTGTTCTTTTGTAGCGTTGAGATTGGTGAAAGTGTGAGAGGGGAAGATGTCTATATCATCCAGAGCGGCTGTGGGGAAATTAACGACAACCTGATGGAGCTGCTCATCATGATCAACGCGTGCAAGATTGCATCCTCATCCAGGGTAACTGCTGTGATACCCTGCTTCCCGTACGCCCGGCAAGATAAAAAGGACAAGGTAGGCGAGGTGTGTCTTGCCCTAGAAACCTGCTGTGCTCACCACCGTTTCCTTACCCATTAGTAGAGGCTCTGTAAGTTTGCAGGAGAAGTTGGAGAAAATACAGTTGTTCTTAGGCTTTATGAAACATGAGAAAAGTTGGAATTGAAGCAAGATTGAAGGAGCTTCTCTTGGTTGGTTAGGGTCACTATCATAAATTACCAGGAGCTGGGCAGATTTACAGAACAGGCAATTATTCTTTAGTTCATAGGCCAGATGTCTGAGGTCGAAGGATGTCAGTGCCATGCTTATTCTAGGGGAGAATCCTTCCTGACTCTTCCAAGTCCCCAGACACTCAGGCTTCTCTTGGCCCATGGCCCCATTGTTTCAATCTCTGCCTTTGTCTTCAAGACACTGTCACTAAATTTAAGGCCATCCTTATTCAGGGTGATCGCATCTCATGATCCTTCACTAATTCCATTTACAGAGATGCTACTTCCAAGAGGCATTAGTAGGTTCTGGGGCTCAGGACATGGACCTATCTTTCTGGAGGTCTCCATTTAACTCTTCATAATTTCTTCCAGCTTCCTCTAAGACCCTAGGGAAAAATCTTCCCTGCCTTGCCCAGCTCCTAGGGGCTTCAGGTATCCCTTCATTCTGGCTATACTCTTTCAGTCTCTGCTTCTGTCTTCTATGACATGGCTTCTTAAGTTCTGTGTCTCCACTTTTGATGTGGGATTCCCCTCTGTATGCTGTGAATACCATTGGTTAATAAAGAAATTGTCTTAGGTCTGTGATAGGGTAGAGTAGAGCTAGGTGGGGAAAACTAAACTGAATGCTGGAAGAAAGGAGGCGGAGTCAGAGAAGCCATGTACCCGCTGGAACCAGACGGAACTTTACCCAGTAAGCCACAGCCGTGTGGCAATACACAGATTACTAGAAATGGGTTAAATTAAAATATAAGAATTAGCCAGAAATATGCTTAAGCTATTGGCCAAACATAATTACAAATACTATGTTTTCTGAGTAATTATTTTGGGGCTGAGCAGCCGGGAACTAACAACACACTTAGAACACACTTCTATCCTATATTAGGACACTATAATCGGATTTGGGCCACTCTTATCCAAAATGACCACATCTCCATATCTTTACACAATAGCACCTTTCTACAGTGAGATCCCATTTCAGACTTGTAGGCAGGTATGAATTTGGGGTGACAGCATTCACTTTACAACAGTGATGACTTGAAGCTCTTGTTTCAGAAAAGCACTCAAGATTCTCCTAGATTCGAAAAGCAAAATAACCTGTATAAACATGAGTTCATGTCCTAAGATCTCCTTGAATTTTAATCCCAGCATCTTCAGGACCAGTTTCCAGAGTATGTGCCGCACCCAGGCAGTCACTCTGGGTTTCACTAAAATGGGACATGAAGAATTCCACTCAGCACTCAAGATACGATTTACTGTATATGGATAGAAAGAGTCAGCCAGTTTCTTCTATAAACAGCTCATTTTTATTGCACCTCCCCAACTGTGTATCTCGCAAACAGAGCTAGAGGACCATATATTACTGGCAGTTATGGGGGGAGGAGGAGGACGGACAGACGTGGCAGGGTAGGTTCAAAGTGACAGTAGTCACTGTGGCATGCATGTGTGTGTGAAACTGTAAAACAAATCAGAATCCACATTTATTTATGGACACATCTGACTCTCTATTTCATACGCCATAAAGTACTATTTTTATTTCCCCCTACTCAGTTAAACTTAAGAGCTCACAAGCAGTGGCAAACATGTAGCAGGTTAGGTTCCGTCTATAAGCCACACTGCATTAGGGTACTGCGGAACTTTACACTGACTTTTATGTTACTGAGACTAAAGGATTTATGCTGAGTGACTTATAAAATAGAGGGGTTTATTTAGCGGGACTGGAAAAGCCAAACTCTCGACTCTAGCATCCTGCCAGGTGTTCACAATATGGCAGAGAAAGGAGCTAGCCACATGTAGAAGGGATATGTGTGAGCAAGGAAGAAGAGAGTGGGAATGGACCAGCTTCTTTCTTTTCATAACACACTCTTGGAGGAAGTTGCTCACTGAGATGGTTAATTTTATTTGTCAATGTGACACAGCCCAGAATCACCTGAGAGAAGAAAAACCTCATGAGGGATTGGCTTGGTCGGGTTCTGTTCTGGGCTTGTCTTTGCAAATTATCAGGAATTCATGTTGGAAGACCCAGGGAGAAAATGGGCAACACCAGCCCTCTCTGGCTTGGGTTCTGGCTTGAATAAAAGAAATGTGAGCTGAGGATAAGCATTTATGCATTCATTCTCTCTGTTCCCGACTGTGGATGTGACTAGCTGCTTGAAGTCCCTGCCCCCTCCTGTTTCCCAGGATGATGAGCTCTATCCTAGAATCAGGAGGCAATTCAACCCCTTTTTCTTTAAGTTCTCTTTGTTTTATTACAGCAACCCAAATGAAACGGATTGGCAAGGGGTTTGCTGGTATGATTAATTTGAATCAAGTGTATTTCTTGTAGGTTTTATATTTTGTTTTTCACGCAGAAGATAAAATTACATTGTGTCCTCAGTAAATTGTTTTCCTTACAGGTGGCCTGTCAGCTTGGGGGGATAAGGGTGGCATTTGTTGGAACTGCAGATTCTTCTTTAAGGAACACAAATATTGGGAAACATTTGGTGGTGGCTGTTGACATCACTGATACATGGTAACATTTTTGAAAGTCGTATTTGCTCATTTCTTTTCTTGTTTTTATTCCCAGTTCTTTGATAAATAAACTAGCTCTGCCCCTTGCATTGCAGAAAATCTGTTGGTCTTTTGGTCTCTGTCCCCTGACAGATGGCATCTGCTGTGCCTACAAAAAGAACTCGATGGGTTTCTCAAAACATCAGTAACTTTATTTGTTACGTTTTTATTTCATTTAGTGTGGGGGTGGGGGTCTTTGAGTGTTTGGGTACACCTGGGAAGGCTTTGTCTTTTCCAGCATGTGAGTACCAGGCATGAAACGAACATATGTCATCAGGTTTAGTGACAAGCACCCTTACCAACCAAATCATCTCACCCGATCTTCTCACCCCCAGTGGCTCTGTTTCTCAGAACTGCATTGTATGACCAGCTATCTACCAGTTTCCCTGCTGTCAGATGTTTAGATATGTTTTCTATATGGGACCCTTTTTGAACATGTGTCCCATGCCTTTCCAAACCTAGTGGCAAATAAGACCATCATCCAGAGGGGAGGATATGATGACATTTGAGAAACACTGGGTGCAGCTCAGGAAACTGACACTTTCTGGTAGGGAAGCAACCAGAGCGGGGTTGTATTTTTTTTAGCACCCCTGCAACAGATTACTGCAAACGGGAATGGCTTTAGAGAGCAGCAGTGTCTTCTCTTCTAACTCTGAAGCTCAACAGTCCCAAACCAGGCACCAACATTGCAGCTGCGCCGATGAGTAGTACATGCAGTCGTTGATGGATGGGGTGAGCATTTCTCGGGCTTAGTTACGCTTTGACATAGTGTAGGTTTCCTATCATTGATCACTTCCCGCAGAACACTCTAGAGCAGGGGTTCTCAACCTTCCTAATGCTGTGACCCTTTAATACAGCTCCTCACATTGTGGTGACCCCCTAACCATAAAATTATTTTCATTGCTGCTTCATAACTGTCATGTTGCTACAGTTATAAATCATAATATAGATATCTGATATGCAGGATGGTCTCAGTGACCCCTGTGAAAGGGTCATTTGGCCCCAGGGAGTCAGGACCCACAGGTTGAGAACCACTGCTCCAGCGATTTAAAAGACCAGCCAAGGATGATTTTGCTGGAACCAAGTATCCACTCTTCGCACTGTTCTCAGCAAGTCTGATTCATGGCCACTCTTATATAGCTATGTAAGCTAAAGGGACTTGTAAGGAGGCCAGGACCCATGGACTGTTCTGGGGCCATGGCTTCTTTTACTTTTAATCTTACTTTTTTAGTGTGTATGTGTGTCTTTGTGTGTGTCTGTGTGTGTGTGCATGGGTGTGCCCCATGCCACACATGTGGAGGTCAGAGAGCACCTTGGTGGAGTCTGTTTTCTCCTTCCACCTTTATGTGGGTCCCGCTCAGGCTCGCAGAGCAAGCTCCTTCATCCACTGAGCTCCCTGGCTGGACCCTCCATCCATGACTTTGGATGGGTCTGTGTAGTCAGTATGACCCAAACGACAGTGAGGAAACTCATTCTCCCATTCGGTTTCATGGGTCAACCCGCCCGCCATTCAAGCTGTACCCCTGGCATTCCGGAAAGTTCTCACAATTCACTTCTTCCCTTGAGCCATGCAGCCTAGCTTGCTGGTAGGAAGCTGCTGGGTGATGGTAATGAAGATTTAGTAGGAAAAATAAGAAACGACTAGAACCTAGTACTGTACTTCATTTCTTAGCCTACTGTAGCCGTTTCCCAGTGTCTAGGAATTGTGAGGACACCAACCATGATTTGGGATGGAGGAAGGTACTTCTATTTTTTTTCTTCACTTAAGGAGGCAGAAAGCCAGGTGGTGTTTGAATATCGCAGAAAGCAATATGCTACACTTAATCTCTGGCCCGAAACAGAACATTCTTGTTGGCTATGGGAGGAGCTCTGGGCAGCCCTCCCAGGCCGCCTATTGTTTTTTGTTTTTTTCTCTTCCTTTGGGACTGCATTGCCCATAACCTCTAACGGCACAGAGGAATTCTGTGTAATTGCTTCTACCAAGAAGTACCTGCTGGAAATGCCCAGAAAATCTTGGGGTTTTAAACCATCTTACAAACTTGTTTCGTGTATTTTGACCCTTCGTCCTGTGTATGTGGAACAGTTTATTTAGCTTTGATTTCTAAGTACCAGAACCTAAGGGCAGCTTCTCACAGGAAAGAAACTGTTTCATAAACGACCACTTAAGACAATGGAATATTCACACAGGAAAATGGCAATGATGTCATAGTCATTGTCAAAGGCATGACGTAAGTCCTAGACTTGCCAGTTTAGCAGTGAACCAGCTCAGCTTTGAATTCCAACACCAGTTTTCCCTTTCTGAAGGTCAATTACACTCTGCAACTTCAGGCCCTCACCTGTATGCTAAGGACCGTCTTAGCTACTATGGATGAAGATCCTGGCCTATTGTACACAAGCAGACGAGCTTTCTGAAAAAAACCAAGTGTTGAGATTCAGGGCTGTGTTGAGATTCGAATGGTTCTTGTGACAGCTCAACTTCTATTTTAGTGCAGAAACTGACATAGCCAATATGCAAATAAATGGGTGTGACTGTGTTCCAAAGGTACTTTATGTATGCCTGGTAAAGTCTGGATTTCAATGTCACATTCAAATGCTACAAAATCTTATTTTTGACTGTTTTCCAGTGCTTTTCTAAGTGTGGAGACCATCCCTAGCCCCAACCAAGGCATCAGGCAAGTCTAGCCTGTGAGCTGACGTTTGCTGGCTCTTGTAGGAGACACTCAGTAATTACTGGTTTTCTGCTTTTGAGAGAACAGCAGGTTGTAAGCCGGGCAGGGGATAATTACTTCTGAGAGAGTAAAGAGCTGTCAACTTGGATTTTTTTCTTCTTTTTTCCAAATAATTTGTAAGGTCATCTTCATATTTCAATGATAAAGTGATCGACACAAGTCTCTGGAATCTTGGACTCTGCATACATGTGTGTGTTTGTGTTTGGGGGAACACGTATGTGCACGAGTCCTGTATACATCTGTGTGCATGAATAAAAACACAAGCTCAGACGTCATTCTTCTGGTGTTCAGTGCTGTCTGTCTTTGGGGGTTTGTTTGTTTTTGTTTCGATGAGGTTTCTCAGCGGCCTAAAACTTGTCAGGTATGCTAGGACAGCCAGTGAGTCGCAGGGTATATGTCAGTCCCCACCTCCCCAGCACAGGGATTGGAAGCACTTGTCACCACACCACAGCCTTTTGATGTGGACTCTGGGGCTTGAACTCAGATACTCACATTTGCAAGGTAAGCGCTTTCTTTACCTGCTCTTTAAATGCCACACTGATTTTTCTCTCTGTAGACTTGTGATGACTTAAATAAGAATGGCCCCTGTAGGCTCTTATGTCTGAATTCTTGGTCTGCACTTGGTGGAGCTGTTGGGAAAGGATTGGGAAATGTGGCGTTGGAGCAGGAGGTGTGTCACTGAGTGTGGACTTTGATGTTTTAAAAGCCCACATCAGGCCAGGCCCAGTCTCTCTCCACACCTCCTGGTTGTGGGTAAGGCGAGCTCTCAGCACTGCTCCAGTACCACGCCTCCCATCTGCTACCGTGCTCCTCACCGTGATGGTCTTAGATTCACCTCTGAAATTGCTAGTAATCTTCCAATTAAATGATTTCTTTTGGAAGTTCCCTTGGAAGCTGTAATATATACGCCAAGGACGTGGTACAGACCCACGTTGGCCCTATAATAGCTGCTTAGGTCTCTGCGAATTCATAGGACCTTTGCTCATGTTGACTTAAAGGGTCTTGTTTTCTTGGTGTCTCCTCTGGCTCCTACACTCTTTCTACCCCCCTCTTCCACAGGGTTCCCTGAGCTCTAAAGGGACAGATTTGATGGAGGTGTTCCATTTAGGGTTCAGTGTTTCAAGGTTTCTCCCTCTTGGCATATTGTCTGCTTGTGGGTCTCTGTATTTGTTCTCATCTGCTGTAGGAGGAAACATCTCCCATGACGGCTGAGCAAGGCAGTGATCTATGAGTATAGCAGAATGTCATTACGAGTTATTTTAATCACTACACAGTCTTCAATTTTTATACCAGTATTATTTGGTTTCACCCTAGGTCCTTGGACTATATAGTCAAAGTTTCTTGGTCAACTAAGTTTCACTTTAGAAGAGAGGGATTATTTCCGGAGTTCTTATAGGTACTTTAAATTGCAATATTTGAGCCAGGCCTTGAAGGATCAGTCACACAGGTATAGATCTGGGGTGAGAAGGGGCAGTTGAATATGTGAGACAAGACATGGCATTCTCTAGAGCAAACAGGGAAGGGCACAGGAGCAGAGGCAAGGGAGAGCAGTTTGGAGTTAGCTACAGCCAGACTGACCTCAGTCCTTTGGATATTAAAACTGAGAAAATTTGATTCTTTCCCAAAGGCAACATGGAATACCATACAGAAGAGTTAAAAAAAAAACAAGAAAAAGAGAATGTAAGTAATGATGAATAGTTAGTATAGAGAAGACTAAACCAAAACAAAACCCACCTTTTGAAAATAAGGAAAAGAGATGCTGGATAGATGAGTTCGTGATAACCAGCACAGGCTGCTGTTCCGGAAGTCCTTTCTTTCAGTTCCCAGCACACACATGGTGGTTCACGGGCATCTGGAACTCTAGTTCCAGGGGATCGAACACCCTCTTTTGGCCTCTGAGGGCACTGCATGCATACATACAGGCAAAAAAGCCACACACCTAAAATTAATTTTAAAAACTTTAAAGAAAAACACTCCCCCTCTAACCTCAGCACTCTGGAGGCAGCTTCAGGCGGATTTCTGTTAGTTCGAGGCCAGCTGGTTGTACAAAGCATACTCCACTACATCTAGGGATCTTACAGAGTCTGTCTCAGAAAAGGAAAAACAGGAAAGCCATCCCCATCGTTTCCAGAAAATCTGTTGGTAATGTTAGGGGTATTTCCTCCGATTCCTTATGTGTGTGTAATTAATGTAAAAATAATATATAAATGAGTATGTTTATATATTAATAATGTTGATTGTATACTATTAATTTTATTGATTATACTTATAAATGTATACATTTTATAGATATATTTTATTATAAGGGGATATGTAGTTCTTTTTGAAACAACAGGATCTTGTTTGAAAGGAAATAAACACATTATTAACATTTTCATATAATTTTCAGGTTGTATTTTTGTGTGTGGCTTGTGTATGGGCATGCAATGCTATTAATAACTAACTATCTCCACCTACATCATGTCTGGACTATGTCTAGTGATAACTGTGTGGACTCTTTGGTTGCTTTGATGTGGACATTTTCATTGCCAATGATTTATGATGTGGAAACTAAAGCTATAAAGAAGTTAGATAACTTTAGAAAAGGCATAAGGACAGTGATGACAATGAACTTGTTTCTCTGAACGTTGAATTCTCAATTGCCTATAAGTGTTGTTTGTTTGTTGTTGTTGTTGCTGCTGCTGAATTTGTAGTAGGGTTAGCTTTCATCTCTCAGGGCATGGTACTTCTTTCATAACTGGACTTTGGGGCCTTGGATAAGCTCTTTGATGGTGTTTTGGCTTGGGAGACTTCATATATTTCGTTGTTTCCTTCTAGAACACTCTTAGCCTAGCACTGGCTAACCTTCCCTTTAAAGTGATCTCTTAAGCCGTCTTGTTGAACCTCCTCATGCTTCCTTACTATTTGAATTATAGAAACTGTAATGTCAAGTATATTCAGTTTGACTTTATTCCTTAGATATTTGTATTCTACTGTAGTGTCAGGTGCATAGCCTCATAGTAGGATACAGAAGGCCGGAGATGTAGTTTAGATGGTAGAGTGCTTGCCCGGGATACAGGAAACCTTGGGTCCCAGCCCCACTACCACAGAAACTGAGCATGGTAGCACATGCCTAGATCGTGGTCATCCTTGGTTGCATTAGTGAGCTGGAGATCAACCTGGGCTATATAAGATCCAGGCTCAAAAACCAACAGTGGCAACCAATGGTCAATATTTAGTAACCAAATGCAATGTGTCAAATGTATCTTTTGTTATCATAGCTTGTAATTCTCCTTAGTTACATCCATGCCAAACCACCCATTTGGTTTCCTCATGAATATCTTTGCAAAAGGACTCTAACAGTTTCCATCTTTGTCTGATATTAAATCCCTGTTTCTATTTTTTAGAGTCGTGCTCCAATTTCTGCTAAACTTGTGGCCAACATGCTGTCAGTTGCTGGGGCCGATCACATCATCACCATGGACCTGCATGCCTCTCAGATCCAGGTACCAGCATTGTCTTTCTGCCCATGGTCAGGTCCTAACTCTCTGTACTTAATTTTGCAAGGTTTAAGAGTTTGCACAGCTATTCTCTGGGCTGTTTGTCTTTCCTGTTTTTGCTGCCATCCCTGTCACACCTTGCCTCCAACTCCTTTTGGAGGAGCAAGGAATACCTTTCATGTGCTTTGCGATTCCACCTAAACATCTGTAAGATAGTTAAAATGATAGCACTGTAGTATGCACTGTGTGTATTTGTGTGCACTTGTGTGCGCATACACATGAAGGCAAGGGGTCAACACCGGATGTTCTCAGCGATCACTCTCCATCTTGTTTTTTATGACGGGATCTTTCACTGGACCCAGAGCTCATTAATTCAGATAGATTGGCTAACCAATGAGCTCCAGGGATCTTCCCGCCTCTGCTTCCCCAGCACTGCTGCTATAGGATATGCACTATCATGGCCAGCTGTTTTATGGTTTCTGGGGATTCCAATTCAGGACATGATGCTTGTACAACAAGTATTTTACACATCTACGCTCTGAGCCATCTCCCCAGTCCTGCCATACACATTTTTAAGTTCTTCATACCTTCCTTCTTCTGTCATTAAAACAGGTCACATTTCACAGTGCCTGCTTATGGTAAGTAATGACTGTGAAGTATTTGATTTGTGGTAAGTGCTAGGACCACAGCAATGACAAAAAGCCACCTGCTTTCCCCTCTGCCCTGCAGTGCTGTTCTTTCCCTTGGTGCACTGACCATCACATAAATATTGGAGCATGCCCAGAAAAGGGATGGACCAAAAGATGGCTTGTAACATCTCTACCATTAGATTTAATTCTGTTACAATTAGCCAAAGGGAGAGAGTTATATAACGGTAACATTTGGATAAGTAATTCAAATATGATTTAGAGATAGCAGTTATCTTTTTAAAAAAATCTTTTTTTTTTCTTTTAAAAAACCTTTATCCAATTATGCTTCCTATGTTCCTTTCCTCCTGGGGCCTGGTGTGCAGTAGCAGCCAATAGCAGCCTACTTGGGATGCTGCTCGTGTGGGTTTCTCTAAGAGACCTCAGAAACAGAATTTTCTGCTAGATAGTCGTGTCTCTTTTCTCATGCTGTCTCTAGTTTAGACTTCAGATAGATATATGGAGCACGCTTGAGAAGCTCCAGAGCACAGTAGCCAGGCCATCATGTTGATCTGTACCAACCTGCAGAAAAAGGAACGTGATTGAGACCCTGCACAATCAAGTTCAAGGTCCCCTGACTGCCAGAAAATCCACATCTCAAAGAATTGAGACTTCACCAAGTTTAATGCAGATGAGTTGGAAGGCATAGTAGCTGAGAAGCAGCTTTTCCCCAGTGAATGTGGGCCAAATACATCTCCAGTCATGGTCCCTTAGACATGAGATAGGCCCTGTACTCCTGAGGGTTTCCACTGTGCTGAACCACTGACACCACCAACCATGTACTCTAATAAACCTCATACTCAATCAGAAAACAAGCCTGCAAAGTGACATTGATTTCTCTCCTTAGGGATTCTTTGATATCCCTGTGGATAATTTATATGCAGAGCCTGCAGTTCTTCAATGGATTCGGGAGAACATCACTGAATGGAGAAACTGTATTATTGTTTCCCCCGATGCTGGAGGAGCCAAAAGGTACCACGCAAGCGATGCCATGCAGATTTCTGTCTCTACCTGCTGCTTTCCTGCTTTCTGTATTTCTCTGTGTCTTAAGTTAGAAGGCCTGCTTTGTGTCCTGGAGACATAGTTTGCTGCTTAAGCTATTGCCCTGCAAGCTTGACGGCTGGAGTTGACTCTGCAGAACTTAGATAAATGCTGGGTGTGTTTAATGATCTGCCTCTGAGTTCAGCCTCGGAATGCAGAGAGAGGGGAATCCCCAGAGCTGTCTGACTGGCTTGGACTTTAATTCAGAGACACTGCCTCAATGAAGAAGATAAAAGAACACTCAAGGAACATTTCTGACATTAGCCTGGGACCTCCATGTCTGTGTACACACCACACAAAACTACATGAAGAACATTTTATAAAAGTGCTCTCTCTCTCTCTCTCTCTCTCTCTCTCTCTCTCTCTCTCTCTCTCTCTCTCTCTCTGTCTCTCTCTCTCTGTGTGTGTGTGTGTGTGTGTGTGTGTGTGTTGCTGAAGACAGATAGTACTCAATGCCTCATAGATGGTAAGCAAGTACCATTGAGCTATATCCCTTTCCCCAGGAAGCTTGCTTTTAATTATATAACACTGTATCCTATAAATGAGCCACTAAATAGGCCTTAGGCTTTGCCTAGCACAGAAGCCCGTCACTCTCTCCGCATTTCACAGCATTCATGAAAATACAATGAACACATATATACTCTCTATAAAAAGGGTTTTAGTTAACAGTTGACTGAATTAGTCCTTTTTTATTGATTGTTATTGAGCTCTACACTTTTCTTTGCTCCATTCCCTGTCTCACCCCTCCCCTTCAACCCTCCCTCAGGGTCCCCAAGCTCCCAGTTTACTCAGGAGAGCTTGTCTTTTTCTACTTCCCATGTAGATTAGATCTATGTATGTCTCTTCTAAACCCCAACACATGACTAGAGTAGCCAGAATAGAACCCGAAATAGAATTGCAGAGAAATGTATGTCTGAGGAGCAACAAGAGTGGGAAATAGCGACTGCCTGCCCGTATACAGATGGTGCTGGGGGCTGTACTCGGGTGGCCTGGCGAGTAGGACTGAGTTGGGAAAGGGCAGTCAGCTTGGCCTCTCCCACCTATGCAGGGATCTCCAGAAAGCAGGCTGCTGAAGGCCAGACCCTGGCCAATAAGCAGAGCCTTTGGATAAGGGAGAAAGTAGCCACCCACGAGAAATCCAGCCCCAAGCCTATGCCACAGGCAGGTGAATGCAGCATCTCCCTGGGGTACCCGACTCCCTGGGCTAAGAAAATGAATGCAAACGTTAGTCCCAGGCTGTAGCAGCCCTAAGGAGAAAGTTTGAGTTGGTCAGGGAGCAGTTACTGAACAATGTGACCTGCCGTCTGATTATCTAAAGCCAGCTAGCCCTGAGGGCCTGATGTACCTGGACTCAGTTGTGTATAGCCTTCAGGCACAGCCAGCCAGTGCTTAGGAGTGCTAGAATGATTGTCAAGTGAGCAAGTTCACGGACAAGCTAGCCAGCGCCATCATGGCAGCCTAAGAAAGTAGCACTGAGTGGCCAAGTCAATCAGCATCATGGATGAGCTTCCAGGAATGTGTGAGCCATTAGAGCGCACGGGGATGAGGTTGCAACAAGAATAAGTAAGAAGGTAGTGCTGCTCAGACACACTGCTTACTGCAAAGTGAAGCTAAACACCCTGAACCTTGCAGAACTTACCAGCCGCTCTCTGGGAAGATAAAACATGGCAAGAGTCTATTGCCAAAGTAGGGAAAGGTAGGAGAGACCTCTACCCACCAGCTAAAGTAAAGAGGCCCAGAAATGTGAGTCTAGTGTTGGAATCCAGGGTCAAGAATCGCCATTGGACTTCTGAAGGACTCAAAAGTGCAATGACCTTAGGTGTGGCCCAGTGGTGGAACATTGCTAGGCATGCCCATTGCCCCGGGTTCCATCCACAGCACTACACAGACACACTGGAGTACGCACACATATGCACACGCACACACATGCATGCAGCTTCTCCCCAGTGTTGATATCTTCATCCACCTACAGCCCAGCCACAGACCTAGAATGACACTTAGGAATTTAGGAATGGCCTACAAAGCAGTCTCAGGGCCCATCCAGTACAGTGTAGGCCCTGATTCTCAGGAGAGCACAATTGTGCTCACAACTGGTGTCCAGTAGCCACTTTGGTTCCCTGCACAGAAGAGGAGAAGGAAAGAGGGCCAGTTACTTGAGAGGGACCTCTGACACTGGCCGGAAGTGCCTCTGCACAGGAAGGAGATACATAAAAGTCAGCAGCAGTTAGGGTAGCTAACTCCCAGCTAGGCATGGGTTGGGCTTGGTGCCCAGAGCATGATGGGACCAATTGTGACCTTGGTCAATACATTGAGGTTTGCCTGGGTCTTTTTAGCAGTGTGAGTGACTTTGCAGCGTCATTTCTCCTGGAAATGCTTGCAGTTGCTATGGAAGCTTCCCAAAGTCACGAGGTAGAATATCTATTCACATCTATCAGATCCCTCCTAGGCCAAAGGGTCCAGGAGTATTAGATACCTTGGGTTATAATAGCAGGTGCAGGTTGTAATTCATATGCCTATAGCTCCCCATGTAAATATAAAGCTAAGTGCTTTTCAGTATATTCTCATATTTGTGCAATTGCCACCATTATCCATCCCTAGGATACTTCCATCACATCAAGAGGAAAGAAACCCCATGCCCATTGGCAGTTGCCAGCCATGTCCCTGACTCAGCCTCTAGCTATACCAGCTCACCTGCCTGGGACTGCACTCAGAGACATTTTCATGTCAATTGATCATGCAGTAACTGACCATCTTGTCTAGCATTAAGAACAAAATAGAACTTTGGTCCAAGTAAGTCTAAAGAATAATGGATTCCCTAGAGTTCTTTTGGCCTTTTCCTTTTTCTTATCACAACTATCTCTATGTGCAGACAAAAAAGCATTCATGCTTTCAGAAAGACAATTTGAAGTAGGGACAAGGGAGATGGCCCAGCAGCTGCAGGTACCTGCATCGAAGCCTGACTAGCAGAGTTTGATACCTGGGAGCCTCGTGGTAGGAGGAGAGACCTGACTTCCGCAACTTATTATTTTTTTATTTTTTATTTTTTTTGGTTTTTCGAGACAGGGTTTCTCTGTAGCTTTGGTGCCTGTCCTGGAACTAGCTCTTGTAGACCAGGCTGGCCTCGAACTCCCAGAGATCTGCCTGCCTCTGCCTCCCGAGTGCTGGGATTAAAGGCGTGCGCCACCACCGCCCAGCTTTTTTGTTGTTGTTGTTGTTTGTTTGTTTGTTTTTTATTTATTTATTTATTTATTTATTTATTATGTGTACAGTATTCTCGGTATTCTCTCTGCATGTATGCCTGCAGGCCAGAAGAGGGCACCAGATCTCATTACAGATGGTTGTGAGCCACCATGTGGTTGCTGGGAATTGAACTCAGGACCTTTGGAAGAGCGGGCAATGCTCTTAACTGCTGAGCCATCTCTCCAGCCCCTGCAACTTATTATTTGATGGCCACACTTTTGCCCTGGTATTTATACATGTTCACACACATACATGCACACACGTACACGCACACAAGCACACAGTAGTAAAAAAATTAAAAGAAATTGAAGAATCGTACAAAAAGTGACTCAGCTTTGCTAAGCACTGCTGTTCTTTCTGATGTTAGGATAGTGTGCAAACACAGATGGCCCCTTTTTCATAAACACAGCAGATAATGCGCTACGGTTTGAGCATGGAACGGTTCCCACAGCCTCCTGTGGCTGCACACTTGCTCCGCAGCTGCTTGGCAAGGTACAGTGTGGCTAGAAGTGGGTCACTGTTGGGTGGGCCCTGTAGTTTATAGCCCTGATCAGCTTCTTCTTGGTTCTCTGCTTCCTGTTCCCCTAAGATGTGGCAAATATGAGCCACCTGCTCCTGCCACCAAGAAGCTGCCTCCTCCCAGCCACTTCCCGCCATGATGGGCTTCATTTCCTCAAACAATGAGCCCAAGTGAAGCCTCTCCTCTCCTCTCTGCGTTTCTTTTCTTTTGGGTGTTTGAACACCAGTAAAAGTAGCATAGATGCTGTGCACACTTCGCCACTGAGATTTTTTTTTTGCGTTTGAAACAATTTATTTAAAAGCTGGGTTGTGGATTTTGTATTTCCACTGACCACCATAGCTTATGTTACCTATAGCATCAAAAGGCTGTGACATAGCTTAGTCTGAAGGACAACCCATCTATTTTTTAAATTTTTCTTGATAGTATTAAATGGGTTCACAAAATGATCAAAAGCAATTGTCAGAAACAAACTAGAACAGAAATAGCTATTAGTAGAATTCAGATCAACACCTTTCCATTTTTTTTGTTTTTTTTAAATTTATTTATTTATTAAGGATTTCTGCCTCCTCCCCGCAACCGCCTCCCATTTCCCTCCCTCTCCCCCGATCAAGTCACCCTCCCTCATCTGATTGGAAGAGCAATCAGGGTTCCCTGACCTGTGGGAAGCCCAAGGACCGCCCACCTCTATCCAGGTCTCCTAAGGTGAGCATCCAAACTGCCTAGGCTCCCCCAAAGCCAGTATGTGCAGTAGGATCAAAAACCCAGACCCAAGGATCTTACAACAGAAGTATTTGAACAACCTAACGCCACTGAGATTTTTAAAAGACGTACTTGCTATAGTTTAGCAGTAATCTCATGGTTATGTAACAGAGGTTCTTGATCATTTTTTTAAGGGAGGAAGGATCTGGTCTGGCTTGTGATTTGAAGGTACAGCCTATCATGGCCAGGGTGGCAGCAGCTAGTCACATTGTATTCTTGGTCATAGAGCAGGCATAAATAAATGCTGGTTCCTAATATTCCTTCTCTGTTTATTCAGTGCAAGAAACCATTCCAGGGTGTAGTACTGCCTGCATTCAGTTACATGGTTGTTTTTACAGCTATATAATAGTCCCTCGTGTGTATGTGTGTGTCCTCATTTCTGTGATTTCTTGCCACTCACTCATACATAGGCCCTGTAGTTTGTGTAGTTCAGAGGCAGCAGACTTGCTTTGACATTTTACATACTTGTCTAAGTAAGGTAGATTCTTAGAAATAGAACTGCCAATCCAAAGGGGCAAGGCATTTGCGTTTTGGTGGACAATGCCAAAAGTGGCTCTTTCAGAATGATATTCTGGATGGCATTATCCAGTATGGCTGCCAGTATCTTGGTACCCGGCTCTGCTCACATAGCATATGATTGGTTTCAGTTAACATATCAGGCAGGTTACCTGTGGTATTTCTTTCTGTGAGCTCAGGTTGTTAGGCGCAAGGTCCAGCATCCTTTCTGGCATGACGGGTTTTCTATGAGAGCTGGTGTTGTCTTGCGGAGACTCTGACCTGTGGATTGGCAAAGGTAGGAAATCCCAGCTCTGCTTTTCATGAGTGTCTCGGCCATTTTCTCAGAATTTTAATGTCCTCTCCCTTTTCTATTCTTATTCCCTGAAGAACCTGGAAAACCATTGTACAGTCCTGCTTTCTTCACATTCTGTCTTCTAGACTTATGAAGCACTTGGCTTTCTCCTAAAATTTTTCTTCTCTTGCGATTTTAGATATTTTAAAGGCCTCTTTTTCTCTTTTTAATGTTCTGATTTTTCTTGCATTTGACATTTATTGGGAAATAAAAAGTAAAATAAAAGTCCAATTCCCCCTCTCCTCCACCAGCTATCTAGTCATTCAAGAACTATTAAAACACCCATCCTCTCTCTACTGGTTTGAAACAACATCTTTTATTATATGCCAAGTTCCTCTATCTACTTGCTGGTTCCTACTTTGAAAAATCACAGAAGAGGACTTGGGAGATGTGCAGTGGGTAAAGCGCTCTTTCTGCTCAAGCGTTAGGACTTGCATTGAAGTTCCCCAAAGCCAGGCATGGCCCCATACCCCTGTAACCTTAGCATGTGAGGGGGAGAGACAGAATGATCACTGGCACTTGCTAATTGCCAGTCGAGCTCCAGGTTCAGTGAGAGACCCTGCCTCAAAATATAAGGTAGGAACTGATAGTCGAGAAATGTGGTGGCTTTCTCTAGCCTCTAGACATATGTACCTACAACACGGATGCGTAGGTACACTGCATCACACATGCAGAGACAGGCAGACAGACAGAAATACAGAGACTAGACCAGAGTAAGTAAGTGAGCAAGTTTAAAATGCTCTTTTGTGTACGACTCCTCGGAGCACTCTCTTCTAGCCACCCCTGCTCCCGCTGCTGGGAAAGACTGGCTTTTTAAGGGTATACATGTAGGAATTTGTGTCACCTCCTTTTTCTTTACCTTAAGTGTCTTCTATACTTCTTTGTCATCGTCCTATTTTGGAATGAGGTATTCTCCGACTGACAGTCCTGCTGGAACACCCTGGCAGGTAGTATGTGATCTATACAGTGGATATCTTTGGTTTCTTTTGCTTAATGCAAAAAGTCATATTTCACTAGAGAAAATATCATCTTATCATCTATCTGGGAAATCTAAGACTGATGTTTTAGAGAAAACTTTGGGGTGACATCTTTTCAAGTAAAGCTTTATCTTGCCACAGGAGGTCACTCTTGGGTAGTCTTTGAAGCTTAATTGAACTGATGAGGAACATAGACCAATAAGAAAGAAGCAATATATAGTAAATATATATACACATGTATATGTGTGTGTGTGTGTGTGTGTGTGTGTGTGTGTGTGTAGCAGCTAACTATAAAGTGATGTAGGAAGTGAATGAAACTGGTTTCTTAATATATAAACTTTTTCTTATTATGCTCTTTGCTCATATGCTATAAAAATTCAAGAGCTGGAAAGAAAAAAATATATAACTATCTTATAACATTAGGGACACCAGTAGGAAAAATTTGGTGCATTAGATGTCCTGAGAAGTCATATTCACACACAAAGAGAAAAGAGTGGAAACCAAAATCACACATATGGACCTGGCAATAGTAGTGAAAGGGCTCAGCAGATCAAGATGCTTGCGACACAGCCTAATGACCCGAGTTCAATCCCCAGAATCCACCACTTACAAGAGTTGTCCTCTGACTTCCATGGGCATAGAGTGGTCTGGGCATCCTGCACTCACACCCCCATTCTGCTAATAAATAACATTTAAATCATAATGTGTAGATGGAGAGATTGCTCAGTGAGCAGAGTGCTCGCTGTCTAAGCATGTTGCCCTGAATCTGTCCCCCAGCATCAACAGAAATGCTTAGGTGTGGCAGTGTGTGTCTCTAACACCAATGAGGCAGAGACACACAGATTCCAAGGCTCAGTGAGAGACCCTATGTGCAGTCATAAGGTGGAGAGTGACAGAGGAAGACACCCAGCACCAACCTCTGACCTCCCCACAGCCATGCACCAATCAAAACTAATGTCTATTTTCTTCCCATCTAAGATTTCTGGGATACCTCACTTCTGAGAAGCACATGTTAGTCTCCAGTGTGTATATGGATTTAGGTCCATGCAGCTGTCTCAGGAAATGATAATTTTACAGTGACCCAGGGGTTTGGGGGCCAGAATCTATCCCTTTCTCTTATGCTACATGAACCAGCAAGTAACTGATGTGGCCGGAGCTTTTACCCAGGTCAGATGTTCAAGCACCTCAGTGCCAAGAGCCACATAGTTCACCTTTCTTTTCCTGGCCTCTGTGCCTGTCTACCTGCCTGTTTGCAGGGGGATTATGATCTTCAGCCTCGACTTCATGGACTTAGAACCTGAGCCACAAATGGTAGTGTCTCCCATTGCAGTGCTGCAGACCAGGGCCCTTCCCGTTCCTCAAAATAAATACGAATTCTTTGGTATCTACCTTTTACATAATCTTCCCAAGTACCTTTTTTTTTGAAAAACAAAAACAAAAATGCTGTCTGATGTTCTGAGAGACCTCCTTTCCCTAATCCAAGTTTAAAAGGTTTAACATGAAATTGGCATCTATGTAGTATATACTTGAAGATGATTATGGGGCAAAATTTTTTTTGCCTGCCTTCAAATTACAGGTTTCTTCTTTCAATTAACTGTTAAAGCAAGGAAGCTGTTGGTAGACAGACACCTTCAGAAGGAAGGATGTCTGCTCGAATGACTAGAGTTTTGACTCCTACTGTGGATTTTTAGAGTTGAGCTTTCAGGTTGTATAGTTTGTACATATCTTCATGCTGCCTTCACTGCGGAAGTACAATTTTAGTGTCTATAGACTCATAGCCTGACTTCATGGTGGATGCTGAGAATTTGACTGCCAATCCGACAGCTGTTCCTTTCTATGGGACCTATTTCACCTCTTTTAAGATGTCTGGTCTTCTGTTCATGAAATTGCTTGGGAATTCTTTCATTGCATTTATTGGTCAAAGTAACATGTCTTCTAGTCATTCTGGAAAATTCTCAGGCATTGTTTTGTGTTTTTTTAAGTGGTGTGTGTGTGTGTGTGTGTGTGTGTGTGTGTGTGGCCAGAGGTCAGCCTTGGGTGTCATTCTATAGCAGCTATCTGCTTGTTTTTTGTTTTGTTTTGTTTTGTTTTGAGATGGGCTTTTCCACTCTGACCTGGAGTTCCCAGATAGTCAGCCTGGCTGACCAGTGAGTGCCGGGGATCCTCCTATCTCTACATCCTCCAGAACTGGAATAAGAAGCACACACGACCACATCCAACTTTTAGGCAGATGCTGGGGCTTCAACTCGGGTCTCTGTGTATACCTGGCAAGTGCTTTACCAGCTACGACATCTCTCTGGTCTCTTTTTTTCTCTTGACAGACTACAGCTACTCCTGCCATATTGTCACTCTGCCATTCGTGACTTTGAGCTCGTGAACTTTCTCTTTCTCTTTTTGTGTTACATTCTGAACTATAACTTCATCTCATCTTTAATCTACTCTATATTAGATATTTTCATTTTGTTAGCCACCGTGTTTTAAATTTCAATAAAGTTTAAATGTATTTTCTATTTCTCAACTTTCTATTTTCTCAAGTCTTGATTGAACATTCTTCATTACCCTTTTATTATTATCCAGGGATCCATTTTATTTCTTTAAAACATGAAACAATTTTTTTAGCCTCTTTTCAACTAATTCCAGTGGTTCATTCTTTGGACTTAATGTTTCAGTTACAACTGTTTCTGGCTTCCAGTTTGGGTGTCTTATTATCCTTGGATGTCTTATGTCCACTTTTTTTTATCAGAAAAGTTTCTTTGTAATCCCTTGGAGAACTATCCCAAATTATCACTTTAATTTCAACTCTCTGCTTGAGGGTTTTTGCTACATAATAATGGGAACTGAAATAAACAACCATCGGGATAGTGGAAATGTGGCATGTTCTAGTGGAGATAGTGGAATGTTCTAGAAAAAACTGTCCTTCACCCAGAATTAGAAACAAGGCAGGGTAAATATCCTTCCCATTGACTGGGGTAGCAGGACAGGATTTATTGGTTGCTATTCTGGACGGAAAATGTGTAGCACCCCTGTATTACACAGAGGTTTCCTACTAGATTCTTCTTTCACATGGACCTAGGTTTAGTCTCTCAACATCACCACCCCAACAATCTCAGTAGCAAAGCAGAAGCTTAAGATAGATTCTTAGGGGGTCAGACAAGATCTCCTGGGTAAATTGGGAGCATGGGGACCTTGGGAGAGGGTTAAAGGGGAAGGAAGAGGCAGGGAGAGGAACAGAGAAAAACAGAGAGTTCAATAAAAATCAATTAAAAATATTTTTTAAAAGACTCTTAGGGGGCTGGAGAGATGGCTCAGGGGTGAGAAAGCACTTGCCATTCTGACTTTATAGAATACCAAAACTGGATTCCCAGTACCCATGTCAGGCAGCTTATAACCACCTGCAACTCCAATTCCAGGGGATCCCATTCCAAATTCTGGCACCCATGGGCACCTGTGTGCATGACCGCATGTGTGCACACACACACACACACTGTTTAAAGACTTATATTAAGACTCCTAGGAGAGCTTCAAAGAAAGGGCTTCACTCCCTGCAGCTTCTCAGTTCTCACCTGCCTTCTACCATCCCTGCTGCTACTGTTTCATTCCACCATTTCAGTTTCGGGATACATTTGTAAGGACAGTTCCCTCAAATTCCTGCATCATCTGCCTTTGCTGTTCTTTCCATTGGGATAAATAGTCAAGCTGCCTAACTTTCCCGAAGGCCAAAATGCAGTCTCAAATGTCATGGAGACCTGAGCTTATATGCCAAGCACCCATGTGGAAGTTGGACATGACCGCACCTGTCTGTCATCTCAGCCCTTGGAAGCAGAAACCGGCAGATCTTAGAAGGTGTGAGCCAGACAGACTAGCCAAACTGGCAAGTTCTGGGTTCAGTGAGAACTCTCTCTCTCAAAGTGATACAGTAGAGAATGGTCGAATAGGACACTCCATATCCTTGTCTACCTTCTGCGCATGCATGAGCAAATGCACCTACATGCATTCACACACAGACACACACACACAGCAAAAAGAGGTCTCATTTTCTTTGTTCATATTGGGTTGAAAAGGACCTGTGAAAATATTGACAGTGTAAGGAGATACAGCACCCTCTCCTGGACTCCATAGGCACTGGATACACATGGTACATCAGGCAAACATCCATATGTATAAAACAAAAATCAATAAGTCTTCTTTTTAAATCTTGGGTTTTGAGCAAGTCCACAATTTTGTGTTGGGCCATATTCATCGTTGTCCTTGGCAGCATGCAGCCTACCAACTTGAGGTTGAGCACAGTTGGACAGGGTCTCATTTTATGAAGCCCTTCCTCAGAAGCCTACAAATCGTCTGAATATGCTAACAAAGCCTTCTGTCCCGACCTTGGCTCCAGAAACCTAGCAAATAATGAAGTGCTAAGTAGCTTGTCTTAAGTTTTGCCTGTGAGTTTTAAATGGACTCCCAGCTCCTAACAAATTGACTAGCAGTTTCTTAACCAGCAGTCTTATCCAGGTGCCAGGGGGCTCTGGCATTCGTGACAAGCAACCGCAGAGGCAGACTTCAGCAGCAGCACGCTTTCCTACGTGGACTGCGTGGTGTATAATCTCGACTATGCTTGCCGTCACCAGTGTGACCTAACGCTTTGCATTATCTTAAGGGTGGCTGCTTGCTGAGTTCCTCAAATATGTTTTACAAATACAGATTTTATTTTTTCCCGTGCTGGCTATGGAACTTGGGGGACTCACATATGCTAGTGAACAGTCTATGGCAGGGTTTCTCACTGAGGGCCTGCCTGGAGTGCACAAAATAGGCCAGCATGACTGGCCAACAAGACCCAGGGATCTGCACGTTTCTGCCTCCCAAAAGCTAAGCTCACAAGCATGAGTTCTAGGAATTGAACTGGGGTTCTTATTCTTCCAAGGCAAACAATTTACAGTTCAGCTCTTTCCCCAGCCTAGGACCCAGTTGTAAATCCCTAGGTGGGCTGTGTTGCCATGTTCTTTTCCATCTTTCCACAGGGTTACATCAATTGCGGACAGGCTGAATGTGGAATTTGCTTTGATTCACAAAGAGAGAAAGAAAGCAAATGAAGTGGACCGGATGGTTCTGGTGGGCGATGTGAAGGACCGTGTGGCTATCCTGGTCGACGACATGGCTGACACATGTGGTACCATCTGCCATGCTGCCGATAAGTACGTGGGTTGGTTCAGGAAAGACAAGAAAACATCGCCTTCACAAAAATACATATACAATTGTATTTTATTTGTTTATTTGTGTGTGTGTTTACACGTATGCATGCTTGTGCGCACGAGTCGAGGAGGTATGCATGCTATGGTCCAGTCGTGGAGGTCAGAAGACAATCTTTGTGAGTCAATTCTCCCTTTCCACTATGAGTCACAGGGACTGAACTCAGCTTGTCAGGCTTGATGGCAAATGCATTTACCCATGAGGCATGTAATATTTGAAACTGAGCCTATGTTTCTTAATTGTTGCCAATGACTTGGCAGTAGAGTTTTAAGCCTCAGGAGACTCTAGGCTCATTTTTTTTCTCAGTCCTCTTTTCCCCCGGTAAGAAAAACAAACACCACCAGCAACAAACATCCATGGGCATTTTCATTCTCTAAGTTGGACTTACAGGTCATTTTTGTAAAGGATCAGAGAACGTGCTTCCCTAGAAATCAGGTCCAGCAAGACAGAGGTTTTATTTGCTTGTTTGTACAGTTTCTGCTTTCAGCTCAACCTTTGGGCTAGTCTCATTGCTCATGGGGCTTTCCAAAGGCTGTGCTTGGCAGAGTGGGAGCCCCCCAACTCCTTTGCCACACATGGCTGTGGAATACAATTTGAGACGCTTGATTACATGTCACATGTATTTTGCACTATTGGTTAAAATCAGTGGTTCTCAGCACAGGACAGTTTTCCCCTAAAGATATCATTGCTTGTCACAATTAAACACATGGGAATGTTGGTAGTGTATGAATCAGGGGTGCTACTGGACAAGATGGCCACCATGACAAGAATTATATAGCTCCAAATGCCAGGGCTGAAGATCCTTGATTTAATGGAACTCAGAGCATTTTGCTAACATACACAATTAAAAGATCGTAGTATGGCCAAATAAATGCAAATGGATTTTTGTTTCATTTTTATAGGGTAGACTTTTCACTAATAATTTTGAGACAATGTACAGTGTTTTAAGAATATTGGAGTATTTTTGGACACTTAATTCTTTTGAGACATGACTTTGCTCAGTAGCTCTGGCTTGTTTTTAACTCACAGTCTTCCTGTCTTGGCCTCCCTAGTGTTAGGGTTACAGGGATGCAATGCCACTAGGAACTTTTTGTCTTCTGTTTTGCAGGTTGCTCTCAGCTGGTGCCACCAAAGTTTATGCTATCCTTACCCACGGAATCTTCTCTGGGCCAGCTATTTCCAGAATAAATAATGCTGCCTTTGAAGCCGTTGTTGTCACCAACACAATCCCACAAGAGGACAAAATGAAACACTGCTCCAAGATTCAGGTACTGTCTACCCTCCAGGCAGAACCATGCAGCAAGGTACCTGCTTCAGACCCTTAAAATAGTAGCCAGCTTTCTGTTTGCTAAGACAGAGGCTAAGAGAGACTGAAGCTTCTCATCACAGCGGGCTAGCCAGTCATATTAGATCCCTGAGAAAGGCGAGGATCAAGAGGTCAATGGTCACTACTTGGAAATAGCAAAGAAAAAGAAAGGAAGGAAGGAAATGGAAGAGAGAAAAAGAGACCGGGGCTGCAATGCTGTAGGTAGAGTGCTTACATAGCATGCCTGAGTCTGGGGGTTCCAGCCCCAGCACCCAATACAGTAGTCGTGGTGGCACTTACCTGTAATCCCTGTGCTCGAGAGGGTAGGTGCAAGAAGATCAAGTACTCATGGTCATCTTCAAATTCAAAGCCATCCTAAAAGGGATGAGACAGTATCTCAAACAAGGATTTTAACCGGAAACGGGAAACGATCTATGTATGGTACTTGGAAAGTAGAAGCAGGAGTACTGCAAGGAGACTAGCCCAAGCTGCATGTAATCTTGTCTCACAAACCAACAAAAAAGTAACAAATAGCACCCATGAAATGGCTCAGTAGGTAGAAGGAGAGAAACAGAAGAAGTAGCAAACAAAGAGAATCACAATATAAAATAGGAAGAGCAATGAGGAAGTAGCTTGATGTAGCACTTGCCTGGACTGCCCAACCCTGAACAACAAGGTTAAACATAGAATGACTTTGTAGCATGCGCCATTCCTGCATATATAGTCCACTAAAAATGGGGTGGGGGAGGCAGCAGGCTATACTAAGTATATTTGGGGAACTACTTTTTCCGGTCCCTTCTGACTATATATATGCCCATAGGTACCAGACAACAGTTGTTATTTGAGCACAAGGAGATAAGTTTGAAAATTCTCAGAGTAGTGGTCCCTTACGTTTTTATGTATGATTAGTGTAGTGTAGTAACTGCGGCCCAAAGGCCAAATCTAGCCCACCTCTGTATTTTAAATAAAGTTTTATTGACACATATTCATGTTTCATTCCTGTTGCCCATGACTGCCTTTGCACCACAATGCAGAATTGAGTGTTTGATACACAGATAACCCCAAACTTTTAACCTTCTAATATTTTTCAGGAAAAGTAGTTTGCTGACCCCCAAGTTAAAATGATCATGGTTGTGCTTTTATCATGACAGACACTCAATGTTTTTAGCAATTCTTGGGGTCAGGGAGATGGCTCAGTAGGTGAGCACTTACTGCACAAATCTGGAGATCTGAGCTCTATCCCTGGGACCCACTCAAAGGTGGGTGGAGAAGAGCTGACTCCACAAAGTTGTCTTCTGACCTCCACATGCATGTCATGGCACATGTGTGCTAACCCCCCCCATACACACTCACACATGCACACACTCACACACTGATATTAATAATAACAACAGCAACAGATGAAAGAGTTCTAAAAATCATATTGGGCTGGCATTCCAAATTGAAGTGTAGTCAAGTAGAAAGATAGGTTGTGTAAGATTTGCTTTATAATATTTTATAAAAAACATTGTCATGTTTTAAAAATTGGTACTGGGATTATAGTAAAGACTTAAGAAATAAAATGAAAGTTGCAACTTTAAAAAATTATAGCCACTATCTTTTCTAACTAGGAAAAAACCTCTCCCGATGAAGAAAGAAAACTAGTTTGCAAATAACCAGTGTCCCAAAAAGGGACCATCTGTGGGTAACAGCAGCCCTGAGTATCAATACTGAAAATCTTCCCAGGAACTGAGAGTAGTCACCTCCACTGGCTGTGATGTCTTTAAAGCTAAACTCTACAAACAACTGAAGATTTTTCAGTGTGGACACTCCCAAAGAAATGGCCAGAGGAGGTTTAACCCAAGCATACCACATGGGTGCTGGAGAAAACATTCTTAGGCTTTCTGCCTTTTCAGCTTTTAAAGAAATCGAACTCACTCCTGCCTTTTGTGTTTTGTGTTTTCTCCTTGCTATTCAGGTGATTGACATTTCAATGATCCTGGCCGAGGCCATTCGAAGAACCCACAATGGGGAGTCTGTGTCCTACTTGTTCAGCCATGTACCACTGTAGTCTTATGGGATGCTGAAGGTGGAGCAAGCCTCCTCCGCCGTCTCACTGTCTTTGTCTGCCTGCTGTTTTAGCGTTAGGACTCAGCAATTCTAGGATGATCACTGGCAAAAGCATCCGATCTATGTACACTCTAAGATTCCTTGTCTCCCTTTCTAATGTTCAAGACTACTGCTTTTCTGTTTTGTGGGGGCAGGGGAAGGTGGTGGTTATTTGGTCTTTAAGTGAACCATTGTCGATGAGAACTAGTCTTTTCCCTCATTCTTTTTTAGGATGTTGAGGCAGCGACTTTTAAGCCTAAAATCCTATGGTGGAAATTTGTCCTATATATATTTTCAGGTTGCCAAAGGTGACTTCAAATGAAAGCCTTCTGTGTAAATAGATCCTGATCATGCCTGTGGACATTAGGGTAAAATCCTAAATACCCTTTCCTTTGGAGGGAACCTCGGAAAATTTATACTGTCATGCATTTTGAATACTTTTTTGCTTTTTAGGAAAACCTGACAGCTGGGTTTATTTTATTATTGCCCTTAATTGGGATTGGATTTTATTGAGCCTAAGATGGTCACTGACATATTGACTTTTCTTAGTAAACATTATACGTATTGAAGACAATATAAGGCTCTATCACTTTTAATTTCCACTTTGAGTATATGTCACAACCGTCAACTTACCTGAAACTCCCAAAATTATGATGAGGATATAGTCAGTGAGTTCATGATCACATCGATGTGCACCTTTGTTTATCCCAGAGGAATTATTCTTTATGATGTACCTCATGGCCTATCTATCATCTTATTCCCAGGCGTCTTTATTTTAGCGCTAGCCTATACTTTGCATTTTTCATGATAATTTCTTGGCATAGTTATCCACCAAAAGAAAAACTTCTGGAAATCCCCTCACATTTTTTAGACTGATTATTATTTTTGCTTTTCACATACATAAAACAGGGAAGTTTTAAGAGTGCCACCAAATGTATTTATTCAAGCACTGTTTAGTGAGCTTGGATGAAATGTTCTTTGGCCTTTGTAAGCAGAAGTACTAAATCTCTAATTACTGATTACCATCTCTAAGGCTGTTAAAGTGTAGAGATAAGAGAGGTCTGAAAAACAATGGATACAAGAGTAAATAGTTGTTCCCTTAGGAGCATCTTCAAAAACTGGCCCAAATAGCATTGTGAAGGAGAATTTCACTGAGGGTGGCGTTCTTGACAAAATTCTCTCATACCTTTAAACTGAAGCAGGAAGATTAACACAAGTTTGAGGCCAGCCTCGGCTACATAGTGAGTGCCAGCTCAACCCGGGCTAGACTTGAGCCCATATGTTAAGGAAATAAAAACAAACAAAAAGGCAGTCCCCTGTAGCATCATTTAAAGTGGCAGAGGTCACCCATTGACTGACTGATTATATGTATATTGGCAGACAACCTACCAAATTTCCCTGCTCCCAAAGAAGATAATTTGCTTGAGTACCTAAAGATTCAGAATGCTAAACAATCTCTCCCACTTGGTAAATCTTAAAACTGGTAGATAAATTTCTAGCCCTAAATTTTTAGGGTAGAAAAATCCTAGCCATCTGAGTAACACACTTGGCCAGCACTCTAAAATATCAAACTCCAGGGCAGCAGAAGTCAAATCAATGTTAAAAGTATCGTTTATGTTAATACGGAGACTGGCATTTTGACAATACCTTATTTGTAACTGTTTAGAAGAAAGTGGTCCCATCATCTGGGATACTCAGCTCTGTGATACATACTATCTGTAAAGTCTTGGCTAGACAAGTGTTAAAAGTCCTGTTTGACGCTATGCAATTGTTAGTTTTGATAAGTATGTGATGTCTGTATTTCGTGGGGGTTTATGCCTGTGCTGAATGAAGACATTCCAGTGCACATCCACATGAAGACAGCTTGATGTATGTGTGCACATGTCTCAAAGCGTTGGCATGACAAAAGTCCATTGGTCATCATTTTATCTAAGATATTCAAAGCTTAAGGATGTGTACAGTAGATTTTACAATAATGATTGTCAAACATAAATCCCCTATAGACAAATGTGCGTGGCTGACCTCGGAAATGAGAACGAATGTTTTCTGGCTTTACTTGGCCCCGAGTTAGTGTATCCAGAGAACCACTGAATACACTGAGGAGCTGATTAGACTGGACTGAGCCTTATACAATGGAGACAGAGACTTTGAATAGTTGACAGTTTCAGTTGGACCAAAGTGACAAAGGCTGTTTCCTGAGCAGTCTAAACCCAGGACGCTCCTGATTCTTGCTGTTTGTGGTAAGGAAACGTAAGGGGAAAATCACCAACAGATCAGCTTCGTCTGGCTCTATGGAAAGGGCCAAAAGGGGGAGCCAGAAAAACAGGAATATACCAAAGTTGTTTAGCCTCCAGCTAAAATTTTCCTACTCACCTGGTAGATGTTCATAGGCTAACTTTCCTTCGTGAGCTACAATGTCAATGACTAAGTTCAGGAATATATTCTTTGCAGTGCTTGCCCTGGTGTTAGAGACTAGAGAATCTTGAGATCCTGTGACGTTTACTAAGACATTTCAATAAAATCCTGCTGACTACTTGGTTTCATAGTTTGTGTCATTATTTTGGAATCATTTGCTTTTTGAGGAAGTGACCTGTTGATGAAGTCACTGAAAATGTTTGTTACCATGTTACTAAGACCCGGTTTGCAAAACTAAAGGAAAGCCAGAAGTTAATTAAATGTACTCCTCGCCATTTTGACGCTTCTGCTGTGTGAAGGCCTCTTTAGCTATCTTCTTTCAGAAAAGCGTCACAACTGCTCCACATAGTGATCATTCTACATAGTAAATCTCCAATTGAAGACCAAGATTGCTGAGATGGGATGGGAGGTGCCACCAAGCAACCAGAGTTCAATCCCTGGGGCTCGCATGGTAGAAGGAGAGAATTGTCCACTGATCACCACATGCAAACTGTGGCATGCAGACGTCCATCTCCCCCTCCCCACAGACCCATAAATCACTATAGCGTGTTCTGCATCTAAGCAGTGAAATTCAGTAGTATCCATCTGAATTTGGATCGAGTGGTCTAAACAAGTACAGGCTCCATAGAAGTTGATCGTGTGCGTTGGGTATAAGACAGGAAGAAGCGAGACAGTCATGAGTTCAGCCTTAAGAGGGGTACAATCTCCTTGCCCCCTATTGTGAAAGGAGTAAGTACATGTTCTTTGCACATGCCTGTCTGAGTCACAGGGAGCACTGGGGCAAGAGCAAGTAGATGCATGTGGGAATCGCTCTAAAGTGGGCTACAGAAATAGCACCTAGGGATGACTGCCTCATAGCCATGGAGACGCTGCTGCACTGGGGCCTGGTAGAAGCTGGTTGTGCCCCAGCCCTCCACCACAGGCCCATCAAAAGTAGAGTTGAAAGTGGTGCCCAGTTGAGTTCTGTGACCGAAAACTAAGCCAGCTGAACTCATTTTCAATTTTAAAAGCATGATAAAATGGGAAATGAGAATGCCCCAAAATGGAAAGCAGTGGGAAGTGCCCTCATTCGGGAACGTGGCAATCTGGAGTCTGGTCCTGACATACTGTAAGCACATTGTGACCTCACCATAAATTCCTGCACTTCTGCGAGACTTAAATGTCTCTGCAAAACTCATGTAAGAGAAAATGGTTACCGTACCAGACCTTTTCTTTTCAGCCACCAACGAGCTCCCAAATCATGACATGAAGACTTATTATTAGTTTTAAATGCTTGGCCTTAGCTCTTATTTTACTGTTTCTTTTTATCTACTTTTGCCTCGGGACTTTTTACGTTTTTCCCTCCTCTGTATCTCTTACTTTCCTGCTGTCTTCATGTCTGGTTGGTGGCTGCCTGACTTCTGGCCCCAGGCATGTCGCTTTCTCCCTCTCTTCTCCTTTCTTTTTTTTTCCTTTTCTTTTCTTTCTCTGCCTAGATTTATCCTGTTCTCTTTGCCCAGCAGCCCCGCCTATCACTCACTCTCTCGCCTAGCTATTGACCATTCAGCTCTTAGGCAGGCAAGGTGGAATAGATGCAGCTCATCTTTATATAATTAAGCAGATGCAGCAGAAACAAATGTAACACACCTTTACACAGTTAAGGTAATAGTCCACAGCATAAACAGAAGTAACATATCTTTGCCTAGTTAAAATAATACTCCACAACAGGTTGCCAGCTGCAGCAATTTTATCATTCTACATTTACCTGAAATGGGCTCATTGCTGACTATTGTTCCAATTAGGGAATGATAGAAAGTTGCTTCTCCATCTTCCTCAATTAAGTGCCCAACTCACTTTAGTTTGCCTAGGACTTTTTCTTAGTCTTAGAACTGGAAGTCTGAGCAGGACAGTGGCGGTGCATGTCTTGAATCCCAGCACTTGTGGAGGGGAGGGCAGAGGCAGACAAATCTCTGTGAGTTCGAGGCCAGTCTGGTCTACATAGTGAATTCCAGGACAGCCTGGGCTACACAGAGAAGCCCTGTCTCAAAAAAACAAAAAAAGGGATGAAGAGGGAGGGGAGAGGTAGGGAAGGGTGCAGATAAAAATAAGAAAAAAAAAGAAAAAGAAGTGGGAATATGATATCTCTGGAAACTTCAATCCTGAGCAACCAGGAACAACCATAGTTCCTTCTAAGGCCAGAAATTATGGAGTCCCAGCGCTGTTTTTCAGAGATGGAAGTACATGTAACTGATGTAGATGGAAGCTGGGGGATTCGGAAGTGGCTAGGGGCATTGGTTGGAGGAGAACATGTGTGCACAGCACATGCACTAGGCTGTCAGATGCACAGTTACAAGGGGTGTGAGTGTGTACGTGCATGACTCAAAGTGAAGCAGAAGCCTGAGGAGAGCAAACTGTCTCCTATGTCTGCACGGCTCAGTAGTAGGCATTTGTGGTGGTTTGAATGAGAATGGCCCCAAAGACTTACATATTTGAAAGTTTGGTCCCCTGTTGGAAGAGGTGTGTCACTGGGGGTGGGCTGATATTCCCAGTTAGCTTGTGTTCTCTCTCTCTCTCTCTCTCTCTCTCTCTCTCTCTCTCTCTCTCTCTCTCTCTCTCTCTCTCTCTCTCTCTCTCCTGCTAGTCCATGTTAGCTTGTTCTCACCCCCCCCCACCTTCTTAAGTCACTTCTTCTTAAGTCACCTTGCTCATGATGTCTCGTCACAGTAATAAAACAGTAACCAAGACAGCACTCAGTGATCGTATTTTTAAAAAATTCCAAGACAAGAAATGTAATAAATGATCAATATTAGCAATGACTAAAAGGGTGATTTATATCCAAACAAATACTTGTTCTAGAACTTTTTCTTTCTTAGCAGATTATACTTTTTAATGCCATTTGATATTCTAAAAGTATAGACTGTTTAGTTAGTAGGTGTTTGCCTAACATGCACAAAGCCCTGGGTTTGAGCACTTTAACCTCACAATCAAGTGCAATGGGACATGGGAAATGCTTGTAACCACAGCACTTAGGAGGCTAGTAAGAGGGTTAAGTTCAAGGTCATTTTCTGTTAAATAGTAAGTTTGAGGTAAGCCTGTACTACATGAAATCCTGTCTCAAAAAAAAAAATCTAATGCCACGGTATTTAGAACTGTAGCATTCTTTAAAAGAAAAAAAAAATTCTACACAGCCAGTTTCAGGACAGCCAGGGTTACAAAGAAAGACCCAGTCTCCAAAAAATAAAAAAAAATAAAAAATAAAAATAAAAAAGTGAAATTTTCTGTGTATGTGTGAGTGCTTGCAGATATGTCTATGTATCCATTGCCTAGTGGCCTTGGAGGGCAGAAGAGCTTCTGAGAACCCCTGGAACTGGAGTTAGGAGCAGTTCTGAACTGCTTGATATGGGTGCTGAAAACCACACCCAGGTCTTCAGCAAGTGCTCTTAACTGCTGAGCAATCTGCCCAGTCCCTCTGCAGTATTCTTTCGCTTTATTATTGTTTTCTGGGAAAAGGTCTCACTATATAGCCCAGGCTGGGTGTGAACTAGTGAACTTCCTACCCCTGCCTTCTGAGGCTGAGATTGCCTGCATTCACTCCAATGCCCAGCTGAGGCTTCATGATGTTTGCAATCCAACATCTTTCCAAGAATCAGAAACAACCAATGTTGCTCTGCTGATTCACAAGGATATTGTAGAACTCCCAAGAGATGGGTTATTACTTCATGTCTCCTAATGGGCTGTGCTTCTCAGTATTCATGTCGTGAAACACTAGCAAGAATGAAGCAAGCAAAGACTTAGTATGTGCTCCTATACCAGACCCGGTTTCTCTGGAAATTCTTGCTTTTCGAATCTAGCCACTATAAAAAGTTGAGTTTATTGTGTTTCCTGTCAATGCTTAATTCCGTTCAAGGAAACTGCCCTATTATGGGCTGAGAATAAGGTGGGCCAAATCTCTCCTGTTCAAGGCCCTATAATTTTGACCTGAGATGAGACAGCCTAGTCATGTGAGTTAATGCTAGGACATTAAGGGAAAAGTGAGGCTGCAGGCAGTGGTATGTACTTAGACTCCCTGCATTGAGGACACCGGAGGCTCTAGAACGTGAGCTTTACTACAGAGAAAAAACTTTGCCTTAGCCAAAGAAGGATGACTGGCAGGGCTTAAGTGTCACTGTGAACTTTCAGTCACTGGCTACTCACTTGCCTAGTCTATTATTCTATTTTACTAGGAATTGCTTCTCTCTAAGTCTTCATCCTTTTGATGAAATAGACACAAGTATTGGTTACATGATATTCTGACTATCCATCATGCCGCTAAGTTATAGGCTTTAACTTCGTAAGTTTTATACCAAGACTTTAATGAAAGGTGGAAAGTAACATGTACTGTGGGATACACACACACACACACACACACACACACACACACAGTGGATAGAACTGTAACTAGACAACTCATTTCCATCACTTCATCTCAAGTGCTCAGTGGTTTCCAGCTTGTGTCTCTGTAACCACTCACTGCAGTCTGGTGCTCACCACTCCCACGCTATGCCGCTACCCAGAGGTACACATGCTCCTGCCCTCACAACCCAACATTTCTTCACGTCCCTTCTCCTTTAAAGGCCCAGTAGAGAATGAGTTTGATTCAATTTTATGTATCCATCTCTTCATCCTCTAAATACTTATATACATAATAACAGGTGCCGAGTGCTTCAGGAATACATACGATGTCATCTTCTATCCTGTAGTTTCCTGGGAGGCAAAGATGATAGATGATGAAATGCCATATAGTAACAAATGTGATGAAGATTTTCACTAGAGAAAGTTTCTTGACTGCTGCTGGTATATTTATTTATTTATTATTATTTTTTATTTTTTTTAATTAATTTATTTATTTTTTCATTGAGAAAAGAAAGAAAAAAACAAGTTTCCACCTCCTCCCAGCCTCCCATTTCCCTTCTCCTCCTCCCACCCTTCTCCCCCTCCTCCCACCCTTCTCCCCCTCCTCCCACTCCTCTCCCCCTCTCTCTCCAGTCCAAAGAGCAGTCAGGGTTCCCTGCCCTGTGGTAAGTCCTAGGTCCTCTCCCCTCTGTCCATATCTAGGAAGGTGAACATCCAAACTGGCTAGGCTCCCACAAAACCAGCACATTGCGTAGGATCAAAACCCCGTGCCATTGTCCTTGGCTTCTCCTCAGCCCTCATTGTTCGCCATGTTCAGAGAGTCCAGTTTTATCCCATGCTTTTTCAGTCACAGTCCAGCTGGCCTTGGTGAGCTCCCAGTAGATCAGCTCCACTGTCTCAGTGGGTGGGTGCACCCCGGGCTGCTGGTATATTTATAAAAAAAAAGAAAGTACACTCCCAGAGAGACTAAGTTGAGGCTCTGGATTTTCTGGCTACATTCCAGAAGAATCCCTTCCATTCGTGCAAGAAAGCCATTAAGTGACTAGACAGTTCCGGTGGTCCTTTCCTCCTGACACCATCAAGCCAAATAAGGAATGCCTTCTAAATAAGCGCATCGTAAGTTAACAACCGAGTTTGCTCTGCGAATGTTGAACAATGCGCCCTGGAACACTCCAAGCACTCCATCCTCCCATTAGACTGAGGACCTGTAGGAAGAACACTTCAACACACCTACTCAAGCACTTCTCTAAGTAACATTTTTGAGGAGGAACGGTGATAAGGATCGAACCCTCGAACATAACAGGAAGTGCTCTACCACTTAACGACACATCAACCCTAAACAGCCTTTAGTATTTTGATATAAATTCTAATTACAATCTGCACCGACCCTCTGTGTGCTGTGCTGAATGAGAATGGACCCCTTAGGCTTATATGTTTGAATACTTGGTCCCATCTGGTGGCACTGTTTGGAAAACCTTAGGAGGTGTGGTGCCAGGGCTGGGCCCTGTTTTAAAAGCCCATTCCATTCCTAGTTGGCTCTCTCTTCCTTCTCCCTTTGTGTCTCAGGATGTGAGCACTCAGCTACCACCGCATAGCCATGTCTGCCTGCCTGCTGCCATGCTCCCTTCTGTGATGGTCATGGATTCTAACCCTCTGAAACTGTAAGCCCCAAATAAACTTTCTTCTATTAAAAAAAAAAAACGTTGGGTTTAATCACATGGAAAAAAGAAAAGTGGTCATGTACCCCAAGAAACCTCAAACACAAGCAGCTGGAACTACAGGTCTGCCCCACCAGGCATCTCCTTGCTTCCCAAACTCCTGCGCAGAGGCAATAGACAAAAGAAAACCATCTGGTTGGCAGCCTTTTTGGGAGAGGGTCTCCTGAACGACCATATATGTGACCAACTGAGAAGCGTTCCAGCAGAGCTGCAGCCAACAATGTGGGATTAACAGCAAGCTGGTACTATGTTAAGATGCTACAGTTTGTGTTGGTTTTTTACATAGCAAGACAAGACATGAGCAAAATATGACAGTATCTAATATGAGTAGAAACATCAAATATGGGGGGATCCTTAAACTCATGACTTGGGATATGTCAAATTGTTATGGTCCTGGCTGATTCCATAACTTATAGTAAAATATGAGGGTAAGAGATTGAATCAAGACTTGAGGTCCTGGAAAGATGTCTCGGCAGTTAAGAGCACAATAGGGTCTGGGTTAGGTTCCGGGCACCAATGCTGGGTGTGGTGGCTCACAACCACATGTAACTCTACTTCCAGGGGATCAAAAGCTCTCTCTTGGCCTTCACATGAACTGCACTTATGTGTACAAATTTGACATATATTCATATGCATGCATAATTAAAAATAAAAAGACAAGAGTCTGACTTCTTAATAAATCTATGATTCTTCAAGGGTTAGCTCCCTTGTGGGCAGATTAGGTTTAATAATAACTGCCTCCCAGGTATTCTGTGTTTAGATTTACATGTGTGATGGTACCTGTAATTCAATGGAGTTGTCAACAGAATGAATTTATTACTGGAAAGGCAAACTGAGGCACAACCAAAGTTTCAAAGTGTTTCTGTCAAAAAACAAGATTTTATATAGCAGAAGCTCCAAATCAGGGTGACTCAGGAACTCTGCGAAGGAAACACAAAGAGGAGACAAATCTTCTGTAGGATATCCACCAAAGTAAAGGAAAGCAAATGTTTGACCAGTTATAATTACGAATTAGCAAACCTTTGTCTTAATTAGAAATGTGCCCTTTGCTTCCAACTGCATGAGCTTAAGTTCTGAGTTCGGGGATTGTGACTTTGACGAATCAAGTTCCCATCTCTTTTCATGTTAGGCAATTGGTCTGTCACTGAGCTATGGCCCCCAGCCCCTGATTTTCTGCAATATATGCATTTCCAAGAAATGGCTAGCTAAGTGTCACCCATGGTTGTGATTTCATCTCTGAAGGGCCTTTCCATTCTTTGAAACGAAGTCAGCTCCCCTATGGTTTGGATCAGGGGACTTCTTTCTAAACATTTGCCCCTTCAGACTCATTGGGTGAACTCCAGTATGCATTGAAGAGCAGCCTTCAGCCCTGCAGAAGGCACATGTCACAGAAATTTGCATGCCCCGCCACAGTTGTCTCCACAGCACTTTCGTTTCTTAGTAAACGGAAACTTGGAGAAGAGCTAAGCAGCAGGGTATTTCATGCTGCAGTTGAAAGGGGGGATGAAAAACAAAAGGCAAAGTTGACTATGACAGTGGGGGATTTACCAGGCTAAAAATGCATGACACACAAAGCTTTTCATAGTTTGTGTTCTTTTGCCACATGCCAGGTGCAAAAAAAAAAAACCAATCAAGTTATCTGTAAATATATTATAAAGAAGATTACTATATTTTAAATGTCCAAAGTCATATCTAAAGTGGTCAGAACTCTGGAACTGTTATGAAAACACTGTGATGTGTGTTCTTGTTTGTTGTTGAGTGAGAACCTCACTTTGCAGCTCGGCTGACTTGGAACACACTATATTGAAATTAGAGAGTCACCATGCCCGGGGCACAGAAACCGAGGAAAGCAATTAATAAATGGGACCTCCTGAAACTGTGAAGCTTCTGTAAAGCAAAGGACATGGTCGACAAGACAAAATGGCAGCCTACTGAATGAGTAAAGATCTTCACCAACCCCACATCAAACAGAAGTCTGATCTCCAAAATATACAAAGAACTCAAGAAATTGGTCATCAAAAGAACAAATAAACCAAGAAAGAAAAAATGGGGTACAGACCTAAACAGAGAACTCTCAACCGAGGAATCTAAAATGGCTGAAAGACACTTAAGGAAATGTTCACCATCCTTAGCCATCAGAGAAATGCAAATCAAAACAACTCTGAGATTTCATCTAACACCTGTAAGAATAGCCAAGATCAAAAACATTAATGATAGTTTATGCTGGAGAGGATACACTCCTGCATTGCTGGTAGGAGTGCAAACTGATATAGCCACCTTGTATATCAGTATGGCAATTTCTCAGAAACAACCTACCCCAAGACCCAGCAATACCACTTTTTGGTATATACCCAAAAGATGTTCAATCATATTACAAGGACATTTGTTCATCTATGTTTATAGTAGCATTATTTATCATAGAGAGAACCTGGAAACAACCTAATAAATACCCCTCGACTGAAGAATGGAACAGAGAAGGGGTGATACATTTATACAATGGAGTACTACATGGCAGAAAAAAATGACATCTTGAAATTTGCAGACAAATGGATGGATCTAGAAATTATCATATTAAGTAAGGTAACCCAGACCCAGAAAGACAAATATCAAATGTACTCACTCATGAGTGGCTTTTAGACATAAAGCAAAGAAAACCAGTCTACAATTCACTATCCCAGAGAACCTAGATAACAAAGAGCACCCTAAGAGAGACATACATGGATCTAACCTACGTGGGAAGTAGAAAAAGACAAGATCTCCTGAGTAAATTGGGAGTGTGGGGACCATGGGAGAGGGTAAGAAGGAGAGGGGGAGGAAGAAAGGGAAATGGAGAAAAATATATAGCTCAATATAAACAATTTTAAAAAACAATACAAGAGAAAGGAGGAGAAATAAAGTGAAAAAACACAGGGCTGGAGTTGTTTGTACTGTGAAAAATGATCAACCATCAGTTACTGGAAGGCATCAAGAACAACATTTCAACGTTTTCAGCCCCGGACACCAGCAGAAACTCCCTAAAGGAGGCGCTAGCAGCAGTCACGACACAGAGACACAGGAAACTGCCTGCAGTAGCTGTCACCTTCAGGATGAATGACAGCCAGCCTACAGAGCACATCACCCTGAGGGTTGAACACGTGATTACACAAACCAAGTGCACTTGCTCATTTTTTTTTGGTGTTTTAATAACACTGATGCAAAATATTAGTAAAATTACAGGTGCAAGTTTCCATTGTAGTAAGAAACTTTTAACCCATGTTCCTGGAAGTAACCCATTACACGTACTCATTCAAAAGGGTAAACTTGGGTTCAGTGGATGCTTTAGTTTGTCATCAGTGCCCTGGCTGGAGTGGCTAGACTTTTGTGCATGGCTCCCCGGGAAAAGTCATGTGATACTTGTACTAAAAGATTTGTAATACCAGGGATAAGAAACTATCTCTTCTAGTTCCTTTTCTGGTGCTGTGATAAATGTTGTGAGCAATAGAAAGTTAGGGGAGAAAAGGGTTTATTTGGCTTAAACTTCCCGGCCACAATCCCTCACTGAAGGATGACAGGACAGGAACTTGAGGAGGTATTTGAAGCAGAAACTATGGAAGAATGCTTTCTCAGGCTCATCTCTCTGGCTTTCTTATATAGCCCAGGACCACATGCTCAGGGATGGGTGCTTCTTACAGTGCTCTGGCCCTTCAAACATCTATTAATGAAAGCAATCTTCCACAGACATGCCCACAAGGCAACCTTATCTAAAAAACTCAACTGAAACTCCCTTCTCAGATAACTCTAGGCTGTGTCAAGTTGAAGTTAAGCTCTGCTAGAACACTGCCCATATGGCCATAATAGAGAAAACATGAATTATATTGTGGACTGTTCATGACAAGGAATATTTTGTGGCTGTAAGGAAAGGCTATAGAATTTACAGTATAGAAGCTCTCCAGATTAAAGTATGAAAAAATATTCAACTAAAATGCCAAGGATGGAGCGAAGTCTATGTGAATAAAATAGTTTATTGGGGAAATGGAGCTAGGAATACATCTGGGAGCTGGAGCTGGCTCAGCGGGTAAGAGTGCTTGCTCTGAAAACACAAGGGCATGAGTTTGCATCACTAGCATCGATGTCAAAGTCCAGGCATGGCTGGGCATGCCTATAATACAGAACTATGGGACCGAGACAGACAGATTCCAAGAGCTCCCTGGCCAGCCAGATAAACTGAAACAGCAAGCTTCAGTTTCAGCGCCTTATATCTGGACAATATGGCAAAGGGCAACTGAGTTAATAGCCAATGTCCTGCGCTAGCTGCTGTAAAATGTGAAAATGGCCAATGCCTTCTTTTTTGCCCAAAAGTCCTATTCAATCTACTGTTCTTTCTGTCTCTATCTCTGTCTCTCTTTTCTTTTTTATTATTCATTTGTTTAAGTATTTAATTAATTTGTTTATTATAAGAGTTTTCATGGCTATTTTTTTTATTAAAACAGACACAGACCAATAGAATAGAACGAGGGAGTCTGAAATAAAGCCACACAGCTATGACCACCTGATTTTAGACAAATATACCATATATATGAGGTTAAAAAAAATCCCTCTCCTCCAGATGGTGCTGGGAAAGCTAGGTATGCACTTGTAGCAGAATTCAACTAAATCTCTGTCTCTCACATTGTTCAAAATTCAACTTCAAATGGGCCAAAGACCTTAATGTAAGAGTTGAAATTAAAACTGGCATAGAAAAAGGGAGGGAAAATGTCTTAAAACATCTTTATAGTCAAGAATTTTACAGTCTAGAGAGATGGCAGAGGGGTTCAGAGCACTGGCTGGGCTTTCAGAGGACCCAGGTTTGATTCCCTGTACCTACATGGCAGCTCACAACCATCTGTAACTCCATTTCATGGGATCTAACATGCTCTTCTGGGTATGTGTGTACTGTACAGACATATAGGTAGACAAGACATGTATATACATACAATAAAAATAATTATTTAAAAAGGACATTTCTGTGTACAATTCCAATTTGGTCAAGAAATAGAGCCAACAACTGATAAACAGAAACGTGTGGAATTAAAAAGCTGCATCACACAGGAAACAATGGAATAATGAACCAGTCCACAGAACAGAAAGAAATCTTTGTTAGCTAAACATCTGACAGAGGATGATTATCCAGAGTACACAAAGAATAATAACTCAATAAACCCAGGCAATAAATGGGTTAATTAAATGAGCATACATGTAGTTCGCAAAAGCTGAGGTGCAAATGGCCAATCGACATATGTAAAAGTGCTTAACTTTGCTAGCCACCAAGAAACCCAAATAAAAACCACCATGGGATCCCAGCTTACACCTGCCAGAATGGCAATTATCAAGAACACAATTAAGGGCAAAAGGGAACCATCATACACTGCTGACGGAATGCAAACTAGGGCAATCTCTGTGGTAGTTACTATGGAGATTTCTCAAAAAAAAAAAAAACCACAAACTAGAGCTATCATGTGGCCCAGCGACCCCACTCCTGAATATTTATCCAAAAGACTTCAAGCCAACATATTGTAGAGACACTTAAACATTAGCATTTACTGTAGCACCGTTCATAATGGCCATGTTACAGAATCAACCAACATGTCCATCCACAGAACAGTGAGTGGATAAAGGAAGTGTAATATATATGTACTGTGGAATTTTTCCAATCACAAGGAAGAATGGAGTCATGTCATTTGCAAGAAACGGGATGCAACTGGAGATCACCATATTACGAGAATTATATCAGTCTTGGAAAGGCAAACATTGCTTGTTTTTCTCTCCTTTTGAGGGTCCTAGACTTTATGGACACACAGTTGCACGTGTACAAATGACTGAAATGTAGAAGTGAAACTCTCTGAGGAACAAACGGACTAACAGGGGGAGGAGAAAGGGGATGGTAACGGGGAGCGTATGATCAAAGTGCCTTATACGTTTGCACCAGAAGAAAAGAAGAAAACAGAGGCCTTACTAATTATAAATGAGTTATAAGGCTGCACTTGGTTCAGCTAGTTAACTCAACCAGATAGTGACCCCAATAGGATTACACTGGTCACTTCAATCAATGAATCTGCCTAATGAGCTTCCTCTCAAAATTCACCTGGTTGAATTGTTTTGATCTTCATGGTCACTTCCATCATCAATAAAGAGCAATTTCTTAAGTGCCCCTTATGTACAAGGTTTGGCGTTCTGCAGTGCTATTGGGTAACTAAGAGATGTGAATAAAGAACAGATAGCAATACAAGAACACAGTATAGAATATCAATCTCTCATGATCTTGGCATGGAAGTCCTAAACACATCTTTTCTGATTGTAGAGCATTATTCTTCCCTTTGTGGATAAAGAATTATATTTAATTTTTAGTCATTTGTGGAATCAATTTTTCTTCCTTTTTTCCTTCCTTCCTTTCTTCCTTGTTTCCCTCTCTCTCTCTCCCTCCCTTCTTCCTTCCATCCCATCATTCCTTTCTTTTTGAGACAGGCTTTTGAGAATGTAGCCCTAGTTGGCCTAGAACTCTTGATCCTCCTGCCCTGCCTCCCAAGTTCCAAGATTACAAGAAGGTGCCGCCAATGCCTGGCTGTTCCATGTTTTCATTAAGACACTGGATTGTTGCTGATGAGGCTTTTTTGTTTGGCATCTGTCATACTTAGAAGGACTTCAAAATTATAATTTCTCTCTGGTTTCATTTTTATTTTATTGTGTGGTGTGTATGAGTGTTTTGTCCACATTCACATATGCGCACCACATGCATGTCTGGTGCTCAAGTAGATCAGAGAAAAGTGCTCTGGATGCCCTGGGATTGGAATTACAGATGGTTGTGAGCTGCCATGTGGGCACTGGGAATCAAACCTAGGAGCCCTGAAAGAGCAGCCAGAGCTTTGAATCACTGAGCCAGCTCTCCAGCCCTCCCTATGGCTTCTTTGAGCACTCTCGGTGTGCTGGGGTTTATGTTTTGGATTCTAAGAAAGGAATTTGAAAGTGACAAATATCTTTACTAATTTTCTAAACTTCAAGCCAGTTACCCAAGATTATCTGAATGATCTCTTTTGCCATTGAAGTGACAGTCATATCCTTATGAGTGCTTTTGCCTAATTCTAACTTTTCTGTTTCCTTTCTAAGTTTGGTGTCATGCTGCTTCTGGATTGCAGCCTTATGGAAATGCATTCATAGATCTAGGGGAGAAGGCTTTGACTTGACACTTTTTCATTTACAATTACCTGACTGTTCACAAATGTGGTTTTACCCTACCAGACTCAATGCCTAACACTCTGTTTTTTTTTCCTTCATTATTCAAATAAGATGACATCCATGGATAATGCTGCCCCATATTATTGAATAAATAAAGAGACCTGATTTCCCAAATGTACCCACCCATTACAAGTCAATCTGGCAAGTTTCTCATGAAATCCTGTTGGTATTTGACTGAGATTTCACAGTAACTACAAATCAATTTAAACCACACTTACTTTTTCTTAAAACCATGTTGTGGGCACTATTTCCAGTACCAATATATTTCGTGTCATATAAATGTTTTCAGCTTCCACAGCCCTTCCAGGAAACAGATGTGACGTTCATCTTAGAAACTGTTGAGTTCAGCATAGTGAGTGTATATTTGGACTGGATTTAAGGAAATCAAAGACATGACACAGCACTTCAGGGAAGAGCATTCCCAGTTTGAGCCCAAGGTGGCAAGGGAAAGGAACGATTATTAGAATTGAGCAGGGACAACGCTGGCTGGATGAGACTATCAATAGGTAAGGGCTACAACCAGTGCCAGACAAACAGGGCAGAAGTCACAGGAAGAGAGCCTCTACTACCCTCCTGGGCAAACCTAGGGCCTCTCTTTGCTCATATCCAATCAGAAGGCAGCAGCTAGCAAGGGGATGTTGTTTGTCCAGCTCGGGCTCCAACCACACAAAGCCAGCTAGAAAGGTTGGAAGACTGCTGGGGGTGAAGGGTAGGTAGGCATTGCAGTAAGTATATATTGCGGTAAGCCCTTTGTTATTCCACCTGAATCTCTTGCATTTCCTGTCAGTTCTTTTTCCTCACACACTTTTTAGATTCTACTGTTCCAATGGCTTCTCCCCTTCCACAACCAGTTCAGATCAGTTATTGTTTCTATGTGAGATGGTTGTTAATTTTTATATAGTATTTTCTCAGCAGAGTGCTTGAAGAAGACTTATTATCATGTGCATGGCTATCACGTGCTATGCAATCTGAATCATGTCCAAGGCTCTTCTTATCCCAATTCCACTATCGTAAGAAATAGACAATGAGACATTTGCTTCAGTGGTTAGAAGCACTTGGAAAAGATCATATTTTGAATCCTGACATACGTGGGTTTCGATTCGCAGCACCCACGGGGCAGGTCACAAGTGTTCCTAACTCCCGTTTGAGGAGATTGCAACTGCTTGTTTCAGTTAACAAGGTCTACTGGGTTTGCATGCATTGTTGGTTGCCTGGAATTTTGAAGTTGATTTATCAGTTTTACGTAACCACAAATTGGGAAGTGGATCATAGGAAGATACTCCGGGCATATTGTAAAGTACAGTCATCAAAATGAACATGGACTAGGTGATTCTCCCTTTGCAGTGCCTACTTTGCTTCTCAGTAATTCAGAATAATTGGGAGCAATCAAATGCTGCTTTCCTCTGATGCCTTTTCCAGGGTCACAGTCACCTAAAAGAAATTTTTTAATCCCTTCACATTCTTTTAACTTCCATCAATGTTCATGAAAAACAGAAGCGGGGGAGGGGGGGCGGCATCTGGGTTGTTTCAGTGGTAAATTGATTTCTAAATCTACTGCCATGCTACAGCAAATAAAGATGGAACTTGCAGAAATCAGTTTTTATATTAAACCCTCAGTCTCAAGATCTCAGCTTCTTTTTTTTCAAGTCAATATATTTTATTCTGTAACTTCTTTTTTTTAACTCTTCCTTGTTTTTTTTTAAATTTATTTATTTATTAAGGATTTCTGCCTCCTCCCCGCCACCGCCTCCCATTTCCCTCCCCCTCCCCCGATCAAGTCCCCCTCCCTCATCTGCTCGAAAAATTGGAACGATACAGAGAAGATTAGCATGGCCCCTGCGCAAGATCTCAGCTTCTTTTCCCAGTAGCTTGAACAATACACTTTAGCTCCTCATCACCACCTGTGAGGAGAACTCCAGTTTCAAGGGATTCAGTGTCCTCTTCCAACTTCCTCATGATACACAGGCAATGCATTTGAGCCAAACAATAATACACACACACACAAAATAAATAAATCTAAAGAAAATTGAAGACATTTGCATCACTATTTTCAGTACTTAATGACATAAATATGAACCTCTTACAACTGCATGTTTTACCATTAACATAACGATCCCTCAACAAATACGGCCTAGTTGTTGTAGTTAGTATTTTCTCAGCTAACATGGGGTACCAATGCAATCCAGCATCTCAACCCTTGACATTATTAGCTGATTTCCACATGTTGTTCTCTGCATCTTCTTTCTTGATGAAATACTTGTGTTAAATAACTTTAAACACAGCTACAGTGATTTAAGTGTGTCCACAAAAGGTTTCCATAAAGAGCAGAGGACCACGCTTTGAGAAGTTAGCCTTTCTTTATATGATTCCTGGCTGCAAGTATAGCTGACCTTTGAAAACTAAAGTGAGTGACCCAACTGGTGGCCTTTCTGCCATTCAAAAACCAGTATCCCTTCAAACTGGGCCAAAGACAAAGCAAGGTAAATTTAGGCTTGTTTTGAAGATGTTTCTAAGGCAATGTTTCTCAACCTAAAGCACACAGCCTGTTAAGGCATACTCTACAGTCTCTGAGGGTATCCGTGATTGTCACTAATGGAAAGAGACAGTGCCATTAGCCTCTAGTGAAATGAGACAAAATGCCATCAAATATCCCACAATAAAACAACAAATGATTCAGTCAAAAATGTCCATAGTGAGCTGCAGAGGTGGCTCAGTGGATAAGAGAATTTGCAGCACAAGCTTAAGGACCTGAGTTTGAATTCTCAGAACCCTAGTAATACGGCGATTATGCCATAACCTCTCTAATCTCAGCACTGTGGGGTGAGAACAGGGGGATTTCTAGGATTGGCTGACCCCAGCCTAGCTTCAGATTCTGTAAGAGACTGTCTCAAAAGGATAAGGGAGAGAGTGACGGAGTGGGCCACTCGAAGACCTCCCCTGGCCTCAAGTGCCTTCATGCACCTGTACCTTCACAATACCACATTAACACACACACGCGAACATACACACATCAACCAATCAATTGTGACAACGTTAAAAATCCCTGCTATAAATGAAAAGAAAGATTTGTATAAAAAGGTTATTTGGAGTTGGAGATGTTACCTCAAGTCTGGTGATAGAAATAAGAGGAACCTAGTGTTTGCAAACCTCATGTGTGGGGTGGCTTAAATAGCCATGCTCCTTCCTGCCCCCCTCCTACTACCGAGCCTCGATTTTGTACTTGGAAATCCCAGAACCTGCAGCTCAGAGCCTCTGTGAGTCTGTGCCTCCTGTTGCCTTCTCTCTCTCTTAGAAGACTCCTCATACGGAACTACTCCATGCCACCAAGAAAGGTATTTTAAGCACTGCGACACATGTGGATAATTTAAGTAAGTAGATGGATGTGCTGTTGCAAGGGAGTGGGGAAGGGGCGGGAAGGAATCCAAGTCATAAGCAAAAAAAAAATGTTTTAGAATCAACGCAAATAATATTGTAGTCCAAAAATGTCAATTCCTCGAAGACAGACTTTTAGTAAGATTGGAAACAGTCTCCTGGAGTCTGTCCTTCTTGCTTCTAACTTCAAGGAAATAACTAAGTATTCTCAACATCACATTTATTAAACAATGTTTCCAGCATGTCTTTAAGCTACAGTATATTTTTTTGCTGCCTTTGAAGTGTCATGTTTGATGTCTCTGTTTCTCACAGCTGACGCCACTGGCTCCGTCTCAGGCTGATCCTGGTTTATCTCCGCCTCTGCTCTCCTCCACATTTTGAAGGAAAACTGAAAATGGTAAGCACAGCTACTGGAGCCTGAATTTGCCATTGGTAATCTTGTGGTGAGAACTGAACCCAATTGGTGAGAATAATATTTGAAGATTCTTCAGGGATTGAGATGTAGCGCAGGAGCAAAACCCTTGCCAGGTTGTTTCCTCGGAGAGGCTACTTTGAGAGATTTCATAATCAAGATGAATCAAGGTAGTATTTCATAATTTCAGATTCGTTATTGCTTGCTCTGACCAACTTCCCACACAAGTTAAACACATACTGGAGCGAGCAAGAGTAGATCTTTGAATTGAGGATTCTGTTTTTAGTCTCCAGTTTGATCTGTTAAGGCATATAGGTTGCTGAAGTGATTTTAATGCAGTGTTTTTTCTACCATATGTTGTGACTGTCCCATATCTGAGTGACTGCACAGAAAGGGTGGAGTCTGGAGACACGTATAACTAGGATTTGGGGGCCCCCATCCATGCTCTATTGCTATGAAATATGCCCAGAGCTTGTGATTAGATGAAATGGGATTATCAGGACTAGCAGACCAGGGGAAGAGGCCCCAGGATGCAACTGGACTCAATTCTGTACACAGCCAGAACAAGTGGGACTTTAAAGCATAGGATGGGTGGCAACCAGTGGATGGAAAATTACTAAGAGGAAACTTCAGGCACGTGGGGGGGGGAATTCTAACTAAAGTGGCTTGACAGAGTTCTTGTTGGAGGCAGGCCAGGATGGTGCACAGTCTCCTGGGAAATGAGGAGAGTGAGAGATGCCACGAGACCCGATGGGGGCAGGAGGTAGGGAAGTTGTGGTGAGAGTGTAATCCTAAACAAGGGTAGGATCTCAATGCAATGACTTAGCAGGATCCTTGCTCCAGTCAGGCAAAACAAAGATGGCCACAAAAATCCACCCAGAGGCCTAGGGTTTAAAATGAGTCAAAGAGAGTCTGATAATGCCTTGCTGGGAGATTCTGCGCACTTCCCCCCAGTCTCTTGGAAGTCAGTCTCTTTAACCATGTGAGCGTTATGATATCTTTATAGGCATCTTACAGAGCCACAGCGGCATGCAAATAACCATACATTCGCTCAAAACGGTTGCAAGTGGTAATGAGGTAGGCCCAAAGCAAATCAGGAAAAGCTTCTTCTGAAATGAGTTTTTCACCCACGCCAGACTTTATAAAGGAGTGTTCATTAGCAGCGCACTGTGATTTCCAGCTCATCACATTGGCCCCAAACTCAATTTCTAAAGTCTAATGAAGCATTACCCATGGGGCCACATTACTACAAAGGAAGCAACTGTTTTGAGTTTCATTTCCTAGAAACCCAGATGTCTCTTTTAATGCACACACATGCCCACATCTATCTTTGCCCCCTAAGGGTGGCATGCTAAGAAGTTGGTGAAAAACAAAATTGAATCCATTGGCCACTTACTGTAAGCCAAGCCGCACGCACTCTTTTCTGACTCCAAAGCTGATCTGGGGCTCAGATAAAGAAACTGGGCCTTGAGAGGTTAAAGAGCTTGAGAACATGGTCCCTGCAGGCCAACGCCTGAAACTGGGGCTCTAAGATTGCTCTGTTCTTCCAAGCGAAGCCTGCTATGTGCTTTCACCCAGCTGATACTCAACAAATATGGGCTTCCTTATGATATCACTCTATTTAAGAACTAAGGGGAAACTGGTGTGCTTGACCATGAAAAAAAATCATAAAACCAATTTTCAAAAGAAGTACAAAAGGTCCAAAAGTACATAGAAAATATCCAGTCCTCGCAATAGTCATGTTATTAGGTTTTAATCCGGAAATTCCACTTCTAGAATATCTAGTTAAGGATGGCCATTTGGGGGGTGAACTATTTGCCAAAATGGTATACGCGACAAGACAAAGGAAACAGCTCAAGTCCCATGAGAGGGAAAGGTTTGTTCATTATTATTATACTTATTAAGTGAAATGTTATAGAATCATCAAATCAAGAGTATTGAATTATTTAAGAAGGTAGAGTGTAATGTTAATTTAAAAGGCAAAGTAGAACTCTGTAAAATCTGTATGTTTACTGATTTGTTTTAGTTTTAGATGTACTGATATTTTCAATGCACACACTAGACAAGTGCAGGATACTTAGTAAACACTGGATAATCTATAGTTATGGTTTCTACAAATAAGAGTGTCATATACTCTAATTTCACAGAACAGCCCTGAATTACAATTATTCTAAAGATTCGTTTTATTTGTTATATGTTTATGTTAGTGTGTGTGTGGCTGTGTGAGTCTGTGTGCACTGTGCATGCAGGTGCCTGTTGAAGGAAGGACAGACTGTAGGACCCACTGGAAGTGGAGATGTAGGTAGTTATGAGACATCTGGTGTGGGTGCTGGGAACTGAACTCTGTGGTAAGTGCTTGTAACAGCTGAGCCATGTCTTCAGCTCCCATTATATTTATTTTATAAATGGGCAGTTATAGGTAAAGTGTTACCTGAAAGTAAGAGTTCTTCTATAGCAGACCCAGGCTTTAAAACCAAATCTCCCCTCTGGCAAAGCCCTGATTATTACTAACATGTTCCTCACTACATGAAATAGATGTAAAGTCAATCAATATTAGAAGGAAAAATACCAAACTGTTTACAGTGGCTAAACAGTTAGTTTTAAAAGTGAAACATTTTACTTTTAACTACAGCTATTGGTTTTCATGGTTAAATAAAGGGACAACAAAGCACTTAATACACTAATTAAATACAATTATTTTAAAAATTGGAAGCTCTTGGTGGAATTAAAAAAATCATATTATTCCAAATTAATCAGACAGCCTCTTTGCACCCCCAAAACAGATTATTTCTATCTCATAATTTCACAAAAGTTTATGGCTGAGTTTGAATAACTGTGGCCATATCCAAGCTGTCAGTTTTGTAAACCACAAAAACTAAGAATGTCTTTCTGTGTTTTTGCAGTTTTTGATGGTTTCATACATGTGATTTTCAGTTCTTGATGGTTTCATACATGTGCAGACGAATTTTAGTCACTCACCCCTCCAGCGCCCTCTCTCATCTCCCTCCCACTCCAGTGAAACACACCTCCTCAAGTCCCCTTTTTTTTCTTGTATATCTTTTTTTTCCATGTGCAGCCCACTTAGTTAGGGTTGTTCATATGAAAATGGATGAAAGGTTATTTACTAGAGGTGAATGTAGTTCAGTGGAGGAGTACTTGCCTAGCATGCACAAAGGCACTGGGTTCAATCCTCAGTGTTGTTAAACAAACACGTAGATAACTGAAACATATCAAGGGAAATTATTAATTCACTATACCTCAAAGTTAAATTTAAATCTCTGTGCTCACAAAATAGTGGTTTTGTTCATGTCTACAGCTGCTTTTGGACTACAATGATCAACTAGTCAATGAAGGAAATGGTGGCAGAAGTTGTATGACCTACAGAGTCTAAAACGCTCTGTGCAGAAACAGTTTTCCACTCTGTGGTTTATGGAAATCAAGGAGATAATAAAATTGAAGGCTGCCTCCGTTTAATGCCTTGTGGTCTTTGATGACTGTAAAAGATAGTAGTTGCTGAGTGTCTATTTACTGAAGGCCGTACATCATTTCATTTTCTTAGTTTCAAACCTGAAGCTGAAATGGTAGCGAGTGTATGATTTAAAAGAAAAATGAGTGTGCTTTTTAAAAAAAGAGGGTAACATCCTTGGACATGAACTTTATTTTTTGTTGTGCAATGGGAATTTGATAAGCCATGGAATCTACCTTTTTGCAGAAATTAGCCTATGAATAGAAATATTTCAAAATTCAGGAAAAGAAGATATTGGGTCATAAATCTATTATTAGGGGAATGTCTAGCAAGATCTCAGTCTATAAACAGCAACTTCCCTTATTCTCAGCTCCTGGGCCACTCCTAGTGAGATTTGCTTCTTACAAATCTCATTAGCACACCATTTGGTGTCATATCAACTTAGCCAAAAGTCCAGGTCAAATTCAAGGGCTTCCAACAATGATTGCCCACTCCTCCTCCTCCTCCCTTACTCCATGTGCCTCTCTTCTCCAGCCAGGTTCCTATCACCTCTGGATCACCCATGCCCATCTGCCACAAGTTCCCCAATGGGGTGTAAAATCCCCAGGGTTCCTTCCACAGCTTCACTGAATTCCCTCACTCCTTCCCTCCCTCTGTCTCTTTCCCTGCTTGCTCCTCCCCTCCCTGCAAGTGAATTACAACATTGCCTTTAGACACAAGCAATTTAAATTTATTCTGCTCTGGGGTTTTGAAAGGAGGTCGCAGAAGTAGTTGAGTTAAGGAAATCCATGCTCTGAAAAGTGACATGCTGTAGCTTAGAGGAGATCCACTGTGCTGGCTTTCTCGGAAGTTGATTGAGTGCGTGGATAAAAAAGGAGAGGGGAAGAGAGAGAAAGTAAGAGTAAGATGGTTGGAAAAAGTGAGGAAGGGAGGGAAGGAGGGAGGGAGGGAGGGAGGGAGAAAAAGGAGAATTGTGAATCTCAACTTGAATTCCATTTTGTGATATTTTATGAAATCAACCCAATCATCTAATCCATAATAGCTGTGTAAAAATTGTGTGTGTGTGTGTTTTAAAGACTAAAATGGGGTTTAATGCATCAAAATGTCAGTTTTGTTGAGGTTGGAGTGTCCTTACTGCTCCAAGTTGTCCTTTACAATATACCTCCTCCTATGTTCAGCTCATGGTCTGTTGGACAAGTCTCCACTCACTCCTCTCTCTCTAAACCTGAGCATCTCATCTCCCAACATCACTCTTAGTTAATTACCTTGTTTCCCATTCCGCTAAGAAAACAAAGTAATTAGAAGAGAACGTTTCTCTATCTCCCCTTTGTGGACCTATCTAAGGCATCCTCAGTCTTAGGTCCTGCACCCTGTACCATTCATAACCTATCCCTGAGCCATAGATTACCTCCAAAAGGAAAGGCGTCAAACAAGACAAGTCTATGCTACTTCCTGTCATGGGTCAGGGGTTGCCTGGGTTTGGCTGGGTAATCTTCACACTAACTTTTTTCTGCAGAGGCAGGCAGACATTGTGCTTTGAACTACCTAGGAGTCTTGACAGCTTCGGGTCCAGAGCAGTGGGGGCTCCTCTCCTTGTGATCTCTGTAATACACTATTTGTAGTACAGAAAGACTTTTAACTAGACTCCAAAGTGGGGAGAAAGGGAGTAGGGAGAGAAAGAGTGTGGGAAAGAGAGAAACAACTGCTGGCTAGGTCTTTGTTCCTCTTGACAGGAAATCCCTCGAAATGTGTGTGCTGCTCGATACTTTATATTCCTCTAGGAACTTAGAAATCGTTGTACCTTCAAAGTCTCTTGGGTACACAGCCAGTTCTCATCACTTCCAGCACTGTCATCTTGGTCTCTGCTTGATCTCCCTCCTTCACAGCATCTGCACTTGTCTCCATGTTTGCCCATTTGCCCTTCATCCTCTGTTCTCCACACCGCTCTAAAAGATTAACATCTGCTTCCAGTCATCTGAAAACATGCAGTGACTCTGAATCCCACTCACAACACAGACCAGCATCCCAAGGAGGCTGGATATGCCTTGGGCTCCCTCTCTGACTTCATCTTCTATTTTCCTTAGCCTCCTCCTTTGGCTATTGTGTGACTGCTCCACAATGTCTCCATGCTGGAATGTTTGTAGAAGGTGCTTCTCTCTGTCTTGGATGCTTTTCCTTTTAATATCTATGTAGGAATCTTCTCCCTTTCACAAATATTGATTCAAAGGTTAAATTTTGAGGGGTGCCTGTCTAAGCCACCATATTTTTATGGTCATGTTTCCACCCCCACATCCCTGATCAGATATAAAGACTGAACTTTCTTTCTCTGTAAAACTAACCATCTAACTTCTAAGACAACTTGGAAGAGGTGCATGTTTCTGCGTCTAGAGAACTTCATCTCCAGAAGAGTAAAATTCATTTGTTTAGACCACCATTACACTCCAAGGAGTTGCTTCAAGAAGCTAAGGCATGATGGCTACCAAGAATTTGAGAACAGCCTGCAGCGTACAATGAGTTGCAAAAGCAAGCCTAAGCCACAGAAACACAAATCGCTCAACTCTACTTCCTCATGGTTCACCATCAAATAGTTCGAAGGGACATGCATCTCCTCCCCATGCCTCAGATTACAGCCACACCTCACGCATGAGCAATGTTTAGAAGATAAAAATAACTATTTGCAAAGCATGAATTTGGGTACAATTTGGTAACGGTTGCTTGCAATTACTAGTCATATATTTATGCTTGTGAAAGTTGAGTAGGAAACTCATGGTGGTCTAAAATCAAGAGGGCTTGGGTCTTGTCTTGGATAGGGTTTCTATTGCTGTGATAAAGCAACATGACCAATAAGCAGGGTGGGGAGTATTCACCTGATACTCTCAGACTGTTATCCACCACTGAAGGAAGTCCAGACAGGAACTCAGACAGGGCAGGATTCTAGAGGCTAATGCAGAGTCCATGGAGGGGTACTGCTTACTGGCTTGCTTCCCCTGGCTTGCTCAACCTGCTTTCTTGTAGAACCTAGACCAGCAGCCCAGGGGTGGCACCACGCACAGTGAGCTGGGCCCTCCCCCATCATTCACTATTTGAGAAAATGTCTTACAGCTGGATCTCACGGAGACATTTCCTCAATTGAGGCCCCTTCCTCTGTGATGACTCTAACTTGTGTCAAATTGACACACAAACCCAGCCAGTACAGATCTGAATTCAAGCTTGGGTCCTACCACTAAAGCTATGCATCTGTGCTCTTGGTCTCATCACTTTGGTCAATTATTCACCTCTGAATTGATCGCTGCCCACTGCAAGCAGAAGCTTCGCTGATCTAGGCTGAGAGCAACACCAGTCTATGAGTAGAAACATGAATATTTGCAAGGCATTTTGGCAACATGACCATTTAGGAAGATAAAAATAGCAACTTCAACACAAGGGAGTGTGGCTTCCGCAGCCATGAGCAGTAGACCATGGTTACAGTATCAGGCAGGAAATTACCTCATGTGGAATAAGTCTCGAATCCAACCAAAAAAAAAGAACACTATAACACATCTTCCCAGGAAGGGTGGTTTTGTGGCATGCCGAGTACCGTGTTGGGTAAGATCACTGAGATCTTTTCTCCTACAGCAGCTGGAACCACATATTCTGGCACCGTGAACATATAGGCAGTGCTAACTGGATTTACTGGTTTTAAAAAAAATAGTTACATTAAATCAAGAGGGGACATGCTGCAAGGGATGTGATAGAGTTCAAGGGGAGAACTAGGGATGGATATGATTACTATTTCCTTGCATTCATGTATAAAATTCCCAAGAATAGAAAAAAATTGCAGTTTTACAAACTATGCACCTGAGTAGAGAGGTTGTTGCAATTTGGAAGACCTGTTTGTTCTGGCTTCTGTTTGAAGGGTAGCCAAACAGCAATGCATGCAGGCCTGGCAGCCCTTGTCCCATAACCTCTAATTTTCCCCTCACATGGATTTCCCTGAGGCAAAGAGAGCTCTGTGCATAAGATGTAGCCAGCTCTCTCCACACATACATACATACATATATAAATACGTATGAAAGAAGGACTGTGGATCACTGGGAGTAGGAGGGGTAAAATAATCAAAATAATTATACAATGCAGAAAATGTCATAATGAAACCCACTATTATGTATCATTAATATATAATTTTTTTTCTTTAGAGAAACAGATGGGTTTTGGGCAAGCCAGCAGTGGAGGCCTTTGCTTCCTAATTGGGTAGGGATGAAGACCTGACTCATTTCCTCCCCTCCTATGTTGTCTAGCACTGACTCCATTACGAGTAGTGTTTGTTGAGTGAGAACATGATTATAGAGTTCCCTTCTTTATGAATTTAGTTTATAAATTCATAAAATGCCTAAGGCAGCATTTCTGGGCAGAGAATGAAATTCCTAAGAAATGCTGAGGCCAACAAGTTTTTCTGTTTTTCCCTTTCAAATCAGACTCATCCCAAACATAAGAATACTTTCTATAGTTTTTTTTTCTTTTAATTTCGATGTAGTACTAAGAATTGAACCCAGGACAAGCTCTCTTACAGATCCACATCCACAGTCTTCTGCTCTAGATTTTGTTTTGAGACAGGGTCTGGCTAAGTTTGCTAGGCTGGACTTGAACTTATGGTTTTCTTACCTCAGCCTCCTAAACAGTGGGATTATAACCCTGCACTACTGGGCCTGGCTTGAATACTTTTTAAATACTTGCAAATTGTTCCTATGAAAAGTCTCCTCCTCTTCTCCCCCAGACAATAGTAAATAAAACCAGTCTGAAACATTAGAGTACCAGGAATAATTTAATCCAAAAGGAAATTAATAAAAATACAAACACAAGTTGTGTTGAGTGGGTTTACTGTAACTACGTGAGGTGACTTGCAGATGATCGATCATAACTGAGTTGGCATCTGAGGTCGCAATTGCCTCGCAGGCCTCTGGGTCTTCCTCAGTAAACCAGGCATATTTATGTGCCTTTTTCAACTTCCGTATGAAGAATTAGTGATGTTATCTAAATGATCTGTCTATTTTACCTGGCACATGCTAAGAATAAAAGGCAGAGCCAGGGGGTGGTGGTGCACGCCTTTAATCCCAGCACTCGGGAGGCAGAGGCAGGCGGATCTCTGTGAGTTCGAGGCCAGCCTGGTCTACAAGATCTAGTTCCAGGACAGGCTCCAAAGCCACAGAGAAACCCTGTCTCGAAAAACCAAAAAAAAAAAAAAACCCAAAAAGAATAAAAGGCAACCATTAGAGAGAGTGTGTTCATACGCATACAAATGATTTGTGGCTGCGCCACATGAATTCTGTATTTTCCATTTTAGCAAACGAGGTGATTTACTGAGAGAATAGAAACACCTGTGCATAGAAAATTGCGTATTTCCACTTCAACCATAATTACCTCACTAATTAAGCATCCAAATTTACCCAGTACATTTGCATGTGTAATTAGCTGTGATTCATTATCAAAGCTAGGCCCATGTCACGGGTACTATGCCATTTTAGAAATGGAATTACTGAAAGATATATGTCTTTCAGCATTCATTGTTCCCCTCCCCAAAGCAAGCAAAAGAAAACAATGTGATTTGTAACACACACAGAGACAAAGAAAGAGGCAGAGGGACTTGGCTTTAAATTTGAAAATCACGTTAATTGAAACTGACATGTTTTTGAGACAAATCCCTCCCAGTGTTTTAAAAAAGGTAAATTTCCATGACAATCAGGAAATATTTTCTATTTTTTTAACCTGCTTTCCAAAAGATCTTTTGAATTGGGAGGTCTCAGAAAAGCACACTTTCCCTTTAATTACAAATTTAGAAAGGCTCTGTCCAGACAGTGCGTTTCCGCCCCTCAGCTGCTTGCTCAGAGCCCAGCTTTCACACTCCAGTTCAGGTTCCTGCTGGCGGGAGTCTCAGCGCAAAGTTTGCAGGCGGCTTGTCTCCAAGTACCAGGCTTGCAATGCAGCCTGCACAGAAAGCTAAGAGAAGTTTCAGAAGCTTTATAATGCTCTAAGGGCCAATTCTGCTTGAGCTCGCTCAATCACTGAGCACAGGACATGTGTACTGGTAGCCTTTGCTTGGCTCTACCTGTTACCAGATGACACAGCTGGAGTCCGTGCTCTCACTGGACTTTCAGCTTCAAAAAGATAGAGCTGGAAGCAGGGATAATGATGGAGTCCTAAAGACGATCCTCTTCCATGCCCTTCCTGTGACACTTCCGAGCTGCGCTCAACCCCTTCCTTTAGAGGCCCAGCTCCTTGATCTCTCCCTGTACTCTTGATAGAATCTGATCTTCAGTTTGCACAAGATTCATAAATATTCCCTCCTGGAGGCAGAAAGAGTTCAGTCCCCGCCCCTGAGGATGGATAGGCGGTTAGTAGTTAGTGAAGAAAGGGGAGACATTTTCCTTAGTGGTGTAGAGACTGGTAAGTTACCCATGCTCCTGTTAATATTCCCTCACCCATACTCAGGTGAGAAGCCATGATAAAGCACACTGAGTCACCATCCCACACACAGAGAAAAATCTGATGTTCAGGGCAAAAGCCTTCCTAGTTCTGATAATAGAATGTGGAGATTCTGTGGGATTTTGAGAATGTTTGAAACTTTGATTTCCTTAGCAAATGTTTCCCTTGTACTCATCATGTGACTGACTGGCATCATTACAATGGAGTATATGTAAAGACAAAACATAGTTTGGGGATGTAAAGGTGTTTGCTCCCCGCTGATATGGAGAGTATGGGGAGATGGGGATCGTATGAGAAATAGGTAGGGGAGCAAGATCTGCATCTTGGTCACCTCAGTCCCATCCTGTACACCTGATGACACGTCTGCTTTTTACTCTCTTTCTTGGAAATGAATCCACTCCTTGGAATTGGGAATTGGACATCATTTTGAAATCAGTGACACGAATAGATTTCTAGGCTTTGCAAGAGGAGTTGTTTCTTTTTAACCGCTGTGAACTTGGATTGAATGTGCTTAGAGTTAGTGTCATGCTGTGTTGGGAGCAGTGAGCCCCCAGATCCTGAATTTCTTGTAATCCCCTGATCTGAGTGCCTACAGCTGCTCTGAGCACGAGACCTTCAGGAGTTCCTGATGGCAGGAGAGTGGTTTCTGGTGGGTTTGGCTGGGGTGTGGCTATCTCTATAGAATCTGCCCCTGAACACAATAAAGAGGGCATTCTTGGGGAATTCAAGGATGACCCGTGTCGCTGTCTCTCTGTCTGTGTGTGTATTGTGTATTTTAACCTCCAGCTCCCTTGCCCGAAGCTCGCGAACTGGGTGCCAGCGCACAGAGCGCAGACACGGGGGAGCGGTGCGCAGCAATGCTAGATCTAGAGGCCTGCACATTATGACCCGAAGGTTCAGTCTGTTCCATGACCTGTTTTTGTTAACACTGGATCTGGTAATTCTGATCTGTTATATGCTGTCTTTATTTAAATACCTACACAATGAGACTATTGTCAAGTATCTATTTTTGCACTCGTTTCTTTGCGACCAGGTCTCACACTATATCCTAGGCTGACTCAGAATTCACAAAAATATTTGCCTTCATGTAAAATGTTTGCCAACTCCTGGTCTAGACCCATGTCTCACAGAACCTTCTGCAATGATGCTGTCTTGCATTTGTGTCCTGGAGTACAGTAGCCACAAGCCTGGTAGGGCTTCAATTACAGTTAATGTGACTGTGAACCTGAATTTTGATCAACTTAAAATGAAATAGCCACAAAGTGACTTGTGGCTATCACATTAGAGCAGTTCCAGACCATTTGCAGCCTAAGGACTCCCTGTCCTGTCTTCTTTCTGTGCTTTGTATTTCTCTCTCAAATGGATCATCCATCCCGAGGCTGTGTGAGTCAAAGGCAAGACAGCGTTCTTAATCAGATTTCTGCCCCGAACTGGCTTTCATTGTCTGCTAGCAATGCATAATGGAAAGCACTTAAAAACAATGTATGTGAGCAGACATTCATTTCCTCTACGGCGCTCCTTTCTCTACCTATTATGTCTGTCTTTGTTTGTGGTGAAGTAGTTGGCTTTTTCCACTTGACCATGCTCCAAATTAAAGAAAGTTGTAATCGACTTTGCACTCAGGAGAGCAGAAAGACAAAAATCTCTCTTCACAAAGCTCTATTTCTTTCCAGTCCTGTTGAAGACTGGCCACCTTCTGTCTTAGTTGTTTTTTTTTTTCACACGCAAAACTGCTAAACCAGAGGGAGAAAGCCTCCTGCACACCCTGTCCTTGTGACCACTGCCGAACCTTCCCCCTAAGAGTGAACATCGTCTGCACATATCCTGCCTTCCAACACGGCACAGACAGCTGCTCTATCAAGTGCCCATGCATGGCAACATCACGTGAGCCACTAGTTTTTCAGCCTCCACAGCCTGACCAAGCCAACATTCCACAATCAAGCTCTATCATGCGTCACAACCTATTTCTAAACCCTATAGTTTCAAACTGGGTTTTCATGTGTGCAGACAGAATTCAATTACTCTTAACAGAGCAGATACATGAGGTCATGTTACCAAGTTCGGGTCAACAGGATGTTAGAGGAAGGCAGACACTCACTCAACTTCTGAAACTTGTCCTTAAACAATGGAGATCGTTCCCTTTCTTTCCATGTACTTCCACAGGATTTCTCTTAACGTGGACATTGTTGCTGGCAGCCACCTTTGATGGTGCAAATGAGAAATATGTGTTTGTGGTTATAGGACAAGAGAGTGAGTGATCTGGAATATCTAAATCCATTCTTTTGTGACTTCACCGAGTAGAGCTGACATGGTGGCTCTAAATTACTGATTTCCGGGTACTTATGAGAAATTAACACATTGTTATGCAAATTTTGTCACTGTCAGATGGAAAAGTGGGAAAAGATGTCTTCAGACTTTGAGAATAATTAAAGGAATTGACAATATAAAAATATTCCATAGAATAAGAACAACAAGTGTTTAAACTATCTATAACAGAAGGGCCAGCATCTTGTTTGGAAAAACTAATGGAGTTTTACACTGTATTTTAGATTTGCATAGTTTTTCCTCACTCCATTACATTTTGAGGTTCTTAAGTGCACAAACAGTGTATTTTCTATTAACTAATCCATAACCAGCAATGGAAGAATTTATGTGAGTCAGTAGATATTATAGTTCGGGCATGAATTGTATATCACAAGTTCATGTGTTGGTCACTAGGTGGTGGTTCTGTGTTGGAAGATAGTATAACCTTAAGGATGTAGAACCTTGCTGGAGAAAATAGGTCCCCTAGGAGGTGAGCTTTGAGATTTTATAGACACACCCCACTTCTTATCCCCTCTAATTCCTGACTGCAAACACAATATGACTAGTCGCCTCTTACTCCCACCAACATGGACTGAGATGCACTTACAGCTGTGATGAACTGAAATCCAGCATCACTGCAAGCCCTAAGAAATCACACCCCCCCTTCAGCTGCCACAGTGATTTTTTTAAGTAGCTAATAAGGTAGAATCCTAATATTTGCCCATAATTTTTTTCTCACCGAATACGTGGGGCAATCACTAGCTATGGAACACTTGAAGTACAGCCTACTCTGTGCCTATTGTGTTGGTTCCGAGGTGTAGGCTTGGTACGTGGTGTGCACTACATTGTTCCTGGGTCTGTCTTGTGGGAGGTCTCCTAAGCAAAGGATCTGGCTCAAAGACAGGTAATGTATAGCAAAACCAGGACCAGGAGTCAGTTTTTCTCATTCATAATCCAGGACACCCTCCACAGGTCCATGTAAACTCAGCACAACAGGACGTGAGAGGATGGGTTTGAACGGGGCATTTCAGAAGCAGGACTTCTTAATCCTTTTCCACGAGGAAGACTTGGCCAAATAAAAGAGATAGAAGGAAACCTATGTTGAGTGTGGGAGTATACACAGTGAGGAACTCTCTAAGGAGACCCTTGGTTACTCTATATCTATTTTATTTGTATGGGTGTTTTGTCTGCATGTATGACTATGCACCATGTGTGCAGTGCCCACAGAGTACAGAAGAGGGTCTAAGATAACCTAGCACTGGAGTTACAGATAACTCAGCACAACAGGACGTGAGAGGATGGGTTTGAACGGGGCATTTCAGAAGCAGGACTTCTTAATCCTGCTTGAGCTGTCATGGGGATGCTGAGAATCAAGCCTGGATCCTCTAGGAGAGCAACCATTGAGCCACCTTTCCATCTAACCAGGAAATATGTCTTTTTTTTAAAAAAAAGTATTTTGTTTACTTTGATATTCATTAATTTCTTCATGTATCCATTGTTTCACTTGTGTATTTAGCAACACAATGGAGCACTAGTTACGTGCAAGAAAATCTCACTGTGTGAAGTGCCGCTAAATCTAATACAGAACACAGACACTCCTCTGTGTCTCAGCTGACTTATCCACAAAATAGAGATGCCATATAGAGTCCCAAATCACTTCCATAGCAATGAGACATAACTGAATCCATGTGAAGGAGAATCTTAACCTAAACTGGAAAGCTACCTATTCTTGTTTAAATCCCACCTAGAGTTGAAAACCCTGTGTGTTGTAGCAGAAACGTTTATGTTTTAAATTAGTAGTTGCTGCCCCCAGGACTTAATAGGTATCATGCAATACCATGTTACTTTCCAAAGTATCAAAAATTCAAAAAACCTTCCTACTCTTAATCTCTTTAAATAAAAGACTGAAGACTTGTGTATATCTCTAGCTGGCATTGTAAAGATCACAACATTTCAGTGCTGCCTAGCCTGTGCTAAGTATTGCCTAAGTTAACTATTAGTACTATAAGTATCACTATTATGACATGGGAGAGTACATAGATCATTGGTGATCTTCTCTGAAGATATGTCAATTGAGCAGATACCAAAGAAGTTGAAATGACCTGACCACAGGAAGAGGAGAAAGACAATGTCAGGAAAAGGAAAGAGCAGGTGGCAAGAGCCACATGGTGATGAGCTTGGCTTGAATGTGGAACAGAAAGCAGACCAGATGGCTGGTACGCAGTGAAAGGGAAGCGAGGATTCAAGGTCAGAGCAGGCTACTAGACTCAGGCCCTGAGCAATGAAAACAATGAGAACGACTTTGTATTTTATTCAATGGGCAGTTAGCAATCCCTCAAGTTGATCTGCTTCATTGTTGACTGCTCTGGTGCTTTTTGATGAAAGAATCCTGGAGAAGAGGGGAAGCAGGAAGAGGAGTTTGGCAGCCAGGGCAGAGTCCACAGGCGCTCAAATGACGAATCGGAAAGGGGAGGTGGCAGTAGAGAAGAGTGGGCAGGTGGGAGAGAGAATTGAGAAATGAAGGTGGAAAGGCTTTCTGATTAAATTTGTGTTGGAGTTTGTAATATGTCGGCACCATGAGGTGCAGTTCACAGTCATTGTCTCTGTGTGTTTTAAGCCCAGCGGCAAGCTAGACCCAACAAATACTGGATTACAGGAGCAAGGCTATGCATCCATCCCCAGCTGATCACTCAGTAACATCATCCTTGTAGCCCAAGATAGGCCAGGTGGCAATATTTCCAAGATTGAAATTAAAAATGCTTGGATAGAGAGATGGCGCAGTGGTTAAGAGCAATATCTGCTCTTCCAGAGGACCAGGGTGCAGATCACAGCACCCACATGGCAGCTTTCATCTGTCTGTATCTCTGCTTGCAAGGATCCAATAGCATCTCCTGACTTCTATGGGTACTGTACTTACTGCAGTGTGGGCATGCATTGCTACACTTACATACGTGGCGTAGACCCACACATAAAATACAAATAATCATTTTTTAAAAAAGAAACTGAGAATGCTAACAAATCAAGACTTACCAAATGAGGGAGTATGCTTGAGGTGGGGGGAGCTGGTTGTTAAACACCAGTCCACCACTAGTGAAATTCTGACTTCATTTGTCTATGACTTTCCTTAGAGAGCTTTTTTCTTTTTAAAAATGTATTTGCTTAAAACAGACCAATGCTACTTCCTCCTCCTTTCCTCCTCCAGCCCCTCCCATGCCTGCCCACTCTCAAGTTGATAGCCACTTTTTCTTCAATTATATTTGTTATGTACCTATGTGTATTATAAATATATAAAAATAAACCTGTTGAGTTCATTTTGGTTGTTTTGTGTATGTGGCTTTCAGGCTGACAACTTTGCATTAAACAATCAATAAGGGACTCTTCACAGGAAGAGGCTCCTTTTCCTTCTCCCAGTAATCAATAGTCACCTTTAGTTCTTGACAATTTTCTCTCTTTCATGTTCACATTGCCATTGTTCTGGTCTTTCTGTGCAGCTCTTTCTGGTAAAGACTATTTCACAGCCGACTTTTCAAGTATTCTGACTCTCCGAGTCTTCCCACTCTCTCTCTCCTGCAGCGTTCCCTGAGCCTCTCTCTCTCCTGCAGCGTTCCCTGAGCCATAGATGCAGGAGCTGTCATGGAAATGTAGCAGTTTGGGTCAGGCTCCCAATTATCTGTTGATCTCTTCATTGTGTCCAGTTTTGATTTTCTGTGATGGGCTCCATTTGCTATGAAGAGAAGCTTCTCTGATGAGGGGTGCTAGCTACAATGATCTGATATTTGAGAGTGTGAGGATAAGATTCAAAATATTGTAAGGGATTGTGCTGTCTAGCTATAAGTGGTGGTCATGGATATTTTCTAACAGCCATGACTTTGCTATCCCTGGGGAGCTGGCTAGGTTTTCAGCACCAGGCATAATTTCCCTCCTGTTGAGTGGTCCATTAGTCCAATTACACAGCCGTTGGTTGCCATTAATATGTGATTGCCACTTATTGCACCTGTATGCATGTCTTGCCAGGCTGGTCATTGTCATGATTCATGGGCAGCTGGGTAGGGATGTTTGATTGCTTCCCTCTCTTGGCAGTTTGCATAAAATTTTCTGGTCCCCATGGAAGCTAGACTGCAAAAAAGAGACTTTAATATCAGATCTAGCTTCAGTCATATTTGTCAGGTGTCCTAAGTCTGTGGTGTCTTCAGCAATAGGGTCCGCCTTCAACCCCTGAAAGGCAACCATGGGCTACATCAATAACCTGTATCCTTTAGGCTACCTTAACCAATATTTTGAAAGGAGGTTTCATGTTTGGGGTACTGGGTTGTTGTTTGGTTTGCTTTTTTGCCTATAGATATTGTGGGAACATAGTCAGTCAAAGTGGGATATATATATATCCACCACAAACATATATACTCATATATAGACATACATTCATATATAGACACATATATAGTTTATAATTTCAAGTAAATATAAAATAATATGATTTATTGAGTCTTTTGCATACAAGTATAATATTATTTCTCACTCACTTCTTCTGTACTGACTGTTCTCCTTCCATGGTGGAAGTCCCTTCCCAATTATTCAATTTGTCACTTCATATCACCTGTATCCTGATACTTCCCTCCCACCCAGCCCACCTATGGTACCTTTTTCTGTGGTTGTTCCATACGGTATATTCACACCTGAAGATTTGGAGCTAAGAACCTCAGATGGGATACAAAACATGTGGTGTTTGTCTTTCTGTGTCTGGGTTAGCTCACTCAATATAATCTTTTCTAGGTCCACCCACTTGCCTGCAAAGTTCCTGATTTCCCTTTTCTTCGCAGCTGAATAGTATTCCATTGTGTACATGTTCACGTTTTCATTGTCTATTCATGTGCTGAAGGACATTTAGGTTGTTTCCATTTCTGGCTATTGTGAATAAGATAGCAATGAACGAGCCTGAGCAATTGTCTGTGGAGCAGAATACTGAGTCCTTTGGGCATATGCCAAAGAGTGAAGAAGCTGAGTCATATAGTAGATGAGTTTTTATGTTTTAGAGAATCCTCCATGCTGATTTCCAGAGTTACTGTACCAATTTGCCTGACCAACAACAGCGAATGAGGGGTTCCTCCTTCTCTGCAGCTTTACCAGCATTTGCTGTCAACTGTTTTATTGATCTTGACTATCCTAACTGGGGCGAGATAAAATATCAAAGTTAGAAATAGTCAAGAGGCTCACAACAGCCTGAAACAGCTCCATGGAATCCAATGCCTTCTTCTGGCCTCTGTAGGCACCTAAACAGACACTTAATCCACAGAGAAGGAAACACAGGTTGACTCTCTCTGTCTCTCTCTCTTTCCCTCCCTCCTTCCCCCCCCTCTCTCATACACACAGAGAAACAGATGCAGATACAGAGAGAAATCTTTAAAAAGTTAATCTATGCAGGCAATATTTTGGTCCATAATAAAAATCCTAAGTTCATATTTTAGAAAAGAAAATCATTTGAAACATTGTACAGTGGGATAATGGTTGAAGGTTGGAAAGCTTGTTGGGTAATGTGGGTTAAAAGAATACGGTCCTAGAGACAATGATTTGGAATAGTCAGAGCTAATATTGTGTCAGTAAAACTGGGAAAACATGGGTTGGAAAGATAGATGACTTAGCAGTTAACAACACTGGCTGCTCTTCCAGAGGACCCAGGTTTAGTTCCCAGCACCTACACGACGGTTCACAACTGTCTTCATCTCCAGTTTCTGCAGGCATCAAGCACACCCATGATATACAGACATATATGTAGCCCAAACACACATACACATAAAATAAAAATAAGATAGATACTCTAAAAATGGGAAAGCAAACAGGATGTTGAAAAAGACAATGAATGAGCTCATCCAAACTCACTGTGTGTGTGTGTGTGTGTGTGTGTGTGTGTGTGTCCATGAGCAGGCACATGCCTGTCAAGGTCAGAGGTCAACATTGTCTTTTTCTATTACTCTCCACATTATTTATTGAGAGAAGATCCCTTACTAAATCCCCAACTCACTGATTGGCTGGACTGACTGGCTGACTAGTGAGCTCCAAGGATCAGCCTTTGTCCTGAAGTCAGGCCTCATGGTTGTATGTCAAGCACATTATCAAGGAGTCATTTCCCCAGCCTTCCAATGAATGGTTTTAATTATGAAGAAGAAAGCAGAGGGCCCTGCAAGAGAAGCAGAGGACACACCTTCCCACAAAGTTTAGATATGTAAATATGAGTAAAAAACAAACCACCACCAAAACAACAACAACAAAATGCCCTAGGAGATACTTAAGTGATAACTTGTATAGAGATTCTCAACCCTCCTAATGTTGCAACCCTTTAATACAGCTCCTCATGTTGTGGTGGCCCCTCCCCATCATAACATTATTTCATTGCTACTTCATAATTGTAATTTTGCTTCTGTTAGGAATCCTAATGTAAATATCTGATATATGACCCCTAGATGGGTCACGACCCACAGAATGAGAGTCACTGATCTCGTGTTAGGGAAGAGAAAGATGGAGAAAATTTTGTGGCTTGTTTTCTCCCTATTAGAGGAATTAAGGCATATAAACATTTGGTTTGTTAGATGGTACTAATAATAGATTGTCAGAGGCAGGACAAAATCAATAGTTGAACTAGAAGTCTGTTCATAAAGAAGCAGACTGCATCGTCCCATGGACAAGTATTAGAAAATCTGAAAGAGAGTTCAGGAGTAAAGTACTAACAAACTCCTGAAACATAAGAGCAAGACCATGCATACTTTAACCCGTTCTGCCTCGATACCAGTGGATCAGCAGAGCTCTTCAGTGACTCTCATTTATCACCAGAAAACCTGTGCTATATTGAAATGCTCACAAGTATTGCCTTTCGAAATGGGTGTCTATATATTCCATTTTGCTTGAGAGGTCCTTAGTTTAGTTTTAGCACAATGATTAACTATGGTCTCCTTCAGTCCTATTAAACATTCCATTCTACCAGTAGTGTGGCTGATGTGAGTATGGCTCACCCAGGCAGTGCCCTGATGATGCTATACACACCTTTCCAAAGTATATAGTAGAATCCATGCCTTCCAGGTACGGTCTCTTTCTTGATCAGCCCAGCCACTATAGGAAGCTGACAGGCCACACTCAGCTGCAGCCTTCCTCCCCTGACATCTCTCTGCTCCTCAGCTTCCTGTAAATGGGCTCTTCCAGACAACAAAGCCCTAAAAGGAGTCTGGCTAATAGGCAGGAAAAGTGGCCAACAGATACATCACAGACTAACTAGACCCGATGCTCTTCCAGAAGCCCCTTATCCGAGAATGTCCTTGAGATGTTTCAAACACCCTCCTCAGAAACGTCATTTTACAAAAGAAAAAAAAACAAGTTTCTCTAATCTAGTATGGTGATGTCAGTGAATCCTGGACCCATTTCCCAATGGTACACCTTCCTCTCTCCCTATTTTCTCACAAAGAACCTTCGAAGGTCGGGCTCCACTTTCTCCAAGCAGGATAGCGCTCTCCTTCAAATCCTGATGCATGGTCAGCTCAAAGCAATCCTTTGCCTGAAGGTTTATGTAACTGTTTTTCCCTCAAACTAGGTGTCTCAAACTCGCAATCCTAACAAACCCCAGTGCACAAGGAAAGCAGGAGAAAGCATCTTGCAGGTGGCTTCTGCAGTGACTTCCAAAAAGAATGCGAGGAGAGACCCTGATTACAAAATGGCAGAAGCACATGTTTAATAATTGGAAGCCATGTGAGATTCTGAAGAAACATGACCTCTGTTCTGTTTGCAGTTTGACAATGAACTACTTGGATGATTTACTATAAATTATAACTGCTAATGGTTCTTCTTAAAGAAGTAAATAAAAAATATTTTATAAATAAAGTATAAACCTGTCAAGAGAATTTTTAATTCATTTGCTTGATAAATTTTAATCATCTCTTGAGTCTGTTATAGATGTTTTCTTGATTAAACACATGTAGTAAAATGACCTGGTTAGCATAAAAATCTTTATATTCTCTGTCCTACAGAGCTATTTTTTTCATGTGATGATAAATATTCTGAGACTTTTATTCAAATTTGAAATAAATGTTAGGAGTACATCATTTAATAACTCATGATGCTATTTGGTCACCTGATTTTATGGCACAAAAGACTATAGATTCTTACTGGCAAGCTACAGAAGATGTCCCCTCGGTATTATAAAAAGCTCTTGTTCCACGCAGTATTTTAAAGCTATGTTTCAGAGGTCTACCGAGGTTGCAGGAGGATAGGGGAGTTTGGGGGTAGGATGGGACTAGTAATTTTCAGAGTCTGATGGATGGCTTTGGGTAATGGGAGAGCCTACCTGCAGGGAACTCTGCTTCTGGCAGGCTAAGTAAGCCAAGGGAGTTGGAGGAGGAGCCTGGGGTTTTGTCCCACTGTGGGTGTCCTAGAGAGTGGGGTGTCCTTCTGCATGGTTTTTCACTCACCTCTTAAGTCCCCTCTGTATTGGAGCAAGATGTGTTTCAGAGTTCCACTGAGGTTGCCGGAGGATACGCCTGGACAATAAAATTTAAAGCTTCTACTTTTATTCAATAGTATGCCATCTTTGAAATGCAATTTGGTGTTCTCCTATCAAATATATCAATGGGAGTTCAATATCAGGAGCATGGAAAATTGTCAGGGCTGATGTACTTGCAGCAGAATTTGTATTTGTGATTATTCATAAACTACTGCAGACATGTGGTGAAAAAGTCCAAGAACATGCTGTATTCCTTATCTAAAGTGAATGTTTCAAAAAGGAACTGAGTCCAGATAAATTATGTATATTTGTCAAAGAAACAGTATTTGGAAAATGGAAGACAACATTAAATAATATTTTCATAAACCTAAAAAAAATAATTGGAAGCCATTACGAAAATCCGTGACTATTGCTGAGCTGTGTCTTAATTTGTAAGAGAGAGAGAATGGATTGCTTTTTTCTTTTCGTCCTTGGAATATTATGAGACTTGACAATCATGAAACATTTTTGCATATATTCCAAGGAAGGCTTAGCAAGAAAGCATTAGCCATACTAGAGTCTTAGTGCATTGTTGCCCTCAAGTGTATATATATTTCAGCATCCCTTAGCCCCCAAATTTCGTAGTTTGTTGCCTCTCTGTTGTAGCACTCTATGTAACAACAAATAGAATCTTAAAAGCTCTTTTGGACAGCAAAGGAGATGGCTCAGTGGGTAAGTATGGTGGTGTGAATGAGAATGGCCCCATAGGCTTATGTTGGAACATTTGGTTCCCAGTTAATGGAACTTTTGGGAGCAATTAGGAGGTATGGCTTTGCTGGAGGAGGCGTGGCCTTGTTGAAAGAGGTGTGTCACTGATGGTGGGCTTTGAGGTTTCAAAAGTCCATGCCAGTGCCAGTTTGACTGCAGTTTACATATCACACATGAACACTCTCAGCTACTGTTCCAGTGTCCTGCCTACCTGCCTGCTACCATGCTTCCTGCCTTAATGAGCAGACTAACCCTCTGAAATTATAAACAGGAACCTGACTAAATGCTTCCTTTGATAAGCTGTCTTGCTCATGAAGTTTCACAGCAATAGAGCAGTAACTAAAATGGTAAGGCTACTTGCCAACAAGCCTGAAGACCAAAGTTTGATCTGCAAAACCCACAAGGTGGAAGGAGAGAACAGACTCTCACAAGTCCTCTGACCTCCACAACCTTGCCATGGTGTGTGCACATCCGCACGCATATGCACATATTCACACTCACACAAGATAAATAGATAAATTAAAAAATGCTTTAAGATATTGTGTTAGAGAGCTGACATTCTACAAGCGAAACATAAAACCAATTTATTGAAAACTTTAGTGTTTGATAAGGACAGTCACAGGGCCAGAGGTGCTGTTTACACTACAACTATTTATTTTTATAATTTGCCAAAAGAGAGGAAGCAAATGGGACATTTGAATTGTTTCTCTGTATATTTTATAACAATAATTTATTCTTTCTTTTATTTTCAGGTATTTCCAGTAATGACACTAAAGAGACAAATCTTTATCTTTTTAAATATGACCTTAGTTTCTAGAGTCCTTGGGTCTCGATGGTTTCCTAAAACTCTACCTTGTGATGTCAATCAAGATAGTACAATGACCTACGTGACCGTGGACTGCACAGACAAGCATTTGACAGAAATCCCTGAGGGCATTCCCACTAACACCACCAACCTCACCCTTACCATCAACCACATACCAAGCATTTCTCCAGACTCCTTCCGTAAGCTGACCCATCTGGAAGAGATCGATTTCAGATGCAACTGTGTACCTATTCTACTGGGGTCCAAAGTCAATGTGTGTACCAAAAGGCTTCAGATTAGACCTAGAAGCTTTAGTGGACTCTCTGACTTAAAAGCCCTTTATCTGGATGGAAACCAACTTCTAGAGATACCTCAGGATCTCCCATCCAGCTTACAGCTTCTGAGCCTCGAGGCCAACAATATCTTCTCCATCACAAAGGAGAATCTAACAGAACTGGCCAACATTGAAGAACTCTATCTGGGTCAAAACTGTTATTATCGCAATCCTTGCAATGTTTCTTATTATATCGAAAAGGATGCTTTCCTTGTTATGAAAAATTTAAAAGTTCTCTCGCTGAAAGATAACAATGTCACAGCTGTCCCCACCACTTTGCCATCTAATTTAATAAAACTCTATCTTTATAACAACATCATTACAAAGATCCAAGAAGACGATTTTAATAACCTCAACCAACTGCAAATTCTTGACCTAAGTGGAAATTGCCCTCGCTGTTACAATGTCCCATATATGTGTACACCATGTGAAAATAATTCCCCCTTGCAGATCCATGACAATGCTTTCAGTTCATTGACAGAATTAAAAGTTTTACGTCTCCACAGTAACTCTCTTCAGCATGTGCCTCAAGCATGGTTTAAAAACATGAGAAACCTCCAAGAACTAGACCTCTCCCAAAACTACTTGGCCAAAGAAATTGAGGAGGCCAAATTTTTGATGTTTCTCCCCAACCTTGTCCAGTTGGATCTGTCTTTCAATTATGAGCTGCAGGTCTACCATGCATCTATAACTTTACCACAGTCACTCTCATTGCTGAGAAACTTAAAAGCTCTGCATATAAAAGGCTATGTCTTTAAAGAGCTGAAAAACTCTAGCCTTTCTGTATTGCACAATGTTTCCAGTCTCGAAGTTCTTGACCTTGGCACTAACTTCATAAAAATTGCTGACCTCAACATATTCAAACAGTTTAAAAACCTCAAACTCATAGACCTTTCGATGAATAAAATATCCCCTTCTGAAGAGCCAAGGGAACTTGGCTCCTGTCCTAATGCCAGAACTTCTGTAGACCGCCATGGGCCCCAGGTCCTTGAGACCTTGCATTATTTCCGGTATGATGAATATGCACGGAGCTGCAGGAACAAAACCAAAGAGTTGCCTACTTACTTACCTTCTAATGAAGACTGCCACACATATGAACATACCTTAGACCTAAGTAGAAATAATATATTTTTTATCAAGCCCTCTGATTTTCAGCATCTTTCATTCCTTACATGCCTCAACTTGTCAGGAAACACCATTGGCCAAACTCTTAATGGCAGTGAATTCCAGCCCTTAAGAGAGCTGCGATACCTAGACTTCTCCAACAACCGACTTGATTTACTCTACTCCACAGCCTTTGAGGAGCTCCACAAGCTGGTAGTTCTGGATTTAAGTAGCAACAGTCACTACTTTCAAGCAGAAGGAATTACTCACATGCTGAACTTCACCAAGAAACTACGGTCTCTGAAGAAACTCATGATGAATGACAATGACATCTCTACCTCTGCCAGCAGGACCATGGAAAGCGACTCTCTTGAAATTCTGGAATTTAGAGGCAACCATTTGGATGTTCTATGGAGAGACGGTGATAACAGATACTTGGGCTTCTTCAAGAATCTGTTGAAATTGGAGGAATTAGATATCTCCAGGAATTCGCTGAGTTCCTTGCCTCATGGGGTGTTTGAGGGAATGCCACCAAACCTAAAGACCCTCTCCATGGCAGAAAATGGTATCAAGCATTTCCCTTGGGAAAAACTCCAGCTACTGAAACATCTAAAAAATTTGGACCTCAGCCACAACCTGCTGACAACTGTCCCTAAGAGGTTAGCCGACTGTTCCCAAAATCTCACGAAGCTGATTCTTAAGCAGAATCATATCAAGCATTTGACAAATTACTTTCTAGAAGATGCTTTTCAGTTGCGTTATCTAGACCTCAGTTTAAATAAGATTCAGGTCATTCAGAAGACTAGCTTCCCAGAAAATGTCCTCAATCATCTGAATATGTTGCTCTTACATCGCAATCACTTTCTGTGCAACTGTGATGCTGTGTGGTTTGTCTGGTGGGTTAATCATACAGACGTTACTATTCCTCACCTAGCCACTGAAGTGACCTGTGCCGGACCAGGAGCACACAAAGGTCAGAGTGTCATATCCTTGGATCTGTATACGTGTGAGTTAGATCTCACGAATCTAATTCTGTTCTCAGTTTCCATTGCTTCAGTCCTCTTGTTGATGGTAGTCATGACAACAAGTCATCTCTTTTTCTGGGATATGTGGTACATTTACTATTTCTGGAAAGCCAAGATAAAGGGCTACCAGCGTCTGCAATCAATGGAGTCTTGCTATGATGCTTTTATTGTGTATGACACTAAAAATTCAGCTGTGACGGAGTGGGTTTTGCAGGAGCTGGTGGCTAAACTGGAAGACCCAAGAGAGAAACATTTTAATTTGTGTCTAGAGGAAAGGGACTGGCTACCAGGACAGCCAGTTCTAGAAAATCTTTCCCAGAGCATACAACTCAGCAGAAAGACAGTGTTTGTGATGACCCAGAAATACGCAAAGACTGAGAGTTTTAAGGTAGCCTTTTATCTGTCCCATCAGAGGCTCATAGATGAAAAAGTAGATGTGATTATCTTGATTTTCTTGGAGAAGCCTCTGCAGAAGTCTAAGTTTCTTCAGCTCCGGAAGAGACTCTGTGGGAGTTCTGTCCTGGAGTGGCCTTCAAATCCACAGGCTCACCCATACTTTTGGCAGTGTCTGAAAAATGCTCTGACCACAGACAATCACGTAGCTTATAGTCGGGTGTTCAAGGAAACAGTCTAGCTCTTTGCAGAATGTGGTCACATGTGGCAAGAAGCCCGGTTGCCTGAATTTTTCATAAAGGTTTCAATAAAAGAATGTCTGAAAAATTTTCTAACAGCTGCCATTGCTCAGATCAGTGGGAAATCATCAATATACGGCACAGAAATCAGAAAAAGGACATTGGCAGGCTCGCTGCTTTCTTCTTTCTTTGTAGCACCATCCGTATCCAAATATCTTCCCCAGCTCATCTAGAAAATATTTTGGGAAAAAGAGTGCCTAGGAAGAAACATAGGCTCTGATGTGTCTGTATGCCATTGAGAAGAAGCATAGGCTCTGATGTGTCTGCATGCCATTGAGAAGAACCTCACATCTGCTCTTAAAAAGTACCAGTATTTTCAGTAGTCCATAAAAAGTGGTCAAGCTCTGTCTCTCTGACTAAACTGTACCAAAGTTCAATGAAATAAAAGCAGAGAGAACTTCTCAACCAATTGTGTCACCGCCATGTGGCATCCCCTGCAGCATACACCAAATGTTGGCACTGGACAGTTGGTAGCTGTTCAGTGCCTCCTATTCAATTCCCTAGGGTCGATTGATGGGCTCTGTGGGGAAATAGAGGAACATTTGTGCCATCCATGGACATGGTCAATTTATAACTGGAAAAAAATAATATCCCCTCAGGTAAAATTATATTCTTTGCATTTGATGACAATTATCTGCTGAAATACGTTTTATGTGCATGGCAAATACTGTTTCCAAAGTAAAACGCTTTTTAAAGATATCTGTGGTAATTAATGTTATTTTGTGAACTAGTGCTGATATTTGTAAGTATCTGTAACCATGGTGCATCAATATTAGCTGGTTTCCATGATAAACCCAAATGGGGGATTGAAAGAATATGTATTTTTGAATTACCAGGGATGACAAATTAGATGGATCTCAATTGTATAACTTGATTTCTGTTTTTAATGGAGAGGAAAAAATCATAGAGGTTAAATAAGCTTAGCAGTAGGAAATCATCAGGGGAGTGTCCTTTTAAGACAGGTTTCTCCTATTGACCTTGAACTCAACAACTAAGCTGGCCTGGCTGAACAGGGATCTGCCTGTCTCAACCTCAGAGCTTAGAGTGTCTGGCACTAAACTTGGCATTTTTACATAGGTGCTCACGCTTGCAAAGCAAGTGCCTTACTGACTGGAGCCATGCCTCCAGCCTGAAAACATCACTTTTATTTTCTACTTTCCTATCCAAAGATAACAGAAAGAACTCAGATATTATTAAGATAAACTTGGTAGAAATTCACATGGGTTTGAAGTTTGAAATATGGCCAAGTTGCCATTTGGGGGAAAAAATGTGTACAGGTTTCAAAGCATGAAGTGATAGCCTAGTGGAAGGGCATTTTCCTCACCTGTGGAAATACCAAAAGGCTCAATTTAGGAGTATCTGGGAAGAGATAGTACGTAAGTTGTTTCCAAAGGAAACTAGTAAGAAGTTTCACAAAATTCCAAACTAACCTCTGGAACAGCAGAAAACAACAGAGAAGTAATTAAACTTAGACATTTCACAATTTCTCTGAGCTTCGTTGTATTTAATAAATGGTGTTCTGCTTCAGTGAAAACACAGATAATGTCACAAAACTTCAGCTCTTAGCTGCTATATAGTTTCTTCTACTAACATGCATAAATTCATAAATTTATGCTATCTTGGTGATTTATAAAGTATTAATCACTCTGAGACAACTTAAGGATCTTCTAAGAAAGCATTAAGAAGAGGGGAAACTAAAAATACCATGACTCATAAGGCAGTATATTTGTACATGATATACAGTGATTTGATGTGGGCTAACACCTCAGAACACACCAACAGATGGTTATTGTTGCTTGCCTTTATTGTCACGATGAGTCACTCTTTTAATGACCTCAGAGTTCTCTGTGAGGGTCGATAGGAGGAGGGTTGTCTATGGAGTACACAGAACAGAGCCACCGCCTTAGACTACCTTGACAACTTTACTCCCTGGTTCCATAGAAAGCTCTCAACAAAGAGTTTCTCTGCTGATCTAATGGCTATGTCTCAGGAAGGACTTGAAGATTCTCCATAAATCTCACTCCACCATCAAGATTTGGCTTCTAGTTCCTTGAAACTATGGCCCTGATGAAGGCACGTCTTTTGACCTGGGATCAGTATTGTACTTTGACAAGATGTCAATATTTTTATGATCCCAGACGTGGGCATTGGACAGAGCATATGATATGGCTGAGAAAAGACAAAGTGAACACCTTCAGTCTGTAGCACACTGTTCGTGACTCGGGTTCTCTGGGTTCAGCATCCTATGAACTTGCAGGTCTATCTATCGGAACTTTTTTAGGTCTCCTAAAGGTAGTCAGGGAATGCGGAGTTCATAAAAGAATGCAGTGATCTGAGAATGTGAGCATCTTGAATCATTCCAAAAGAAGTTACGATGAGGGTAATGAGCGCATACACTTCTTTGTGGTCCAACCTATTATGTTACCCAATCTTAGAACAAACCTTTTACAACTGGAGACAGGATTAAGAGTTGTTGAAAGTACTGTCAAGGAATCCTGGTTCAAGTCCCAGCATCCACAAAGTGGCTCACAGCCATCCTTAACTACATACACTTCCAAGGTATCTGATGCGCTCTTCTGGCCACACTGGTGCTGCACAGATACGGAGCGCAGACATCCATCCAGACAAAAGACCCGTACACATAAAATGAAACCAATCTTTTTCAAAACTTAAAATATAATTACATAATTTTCCCTCTCCCTTTCTTCCCTCTAATCCCTCCTGTGGATCCCTCTGTGTTCCGTCTAGAAGTCATAGCCTTTTTAAAATTAATTCCTCTCTCTCTCTCTCTCTCTCTCTCTCTCTCTCTCTCTCTCTCTCTCTCTCTCTCTCTCTCTCTCACACACACACACACACACACACACACACACACACACACACACACACACAAAACCTGCTTGGTCCACTGAGCTTCACTTGTTGTGTATATATGATTTCACAGATGACCACTTGGTGTCGCATAACCAGTCAGGGCCTCATTCTAGGCGAAGAACTGTTTCTCTCATTATCAGGATTCTTTAGTTGCCTGTAGATCTTTGTCTAAGGAGACAAAGCCCTGGGAGATTTTCCACTTCCATGTTAGCATGTCTATTGGCATTGTACTCTTTTCAGACTTTTTTTAAAAATTTTTTTCCTTTTTTTCTTAAGAATTTTTTGAGTGCAGTCCTTTCTCATTTTACATGCTATTTCCACTCTCTCCCCTCCTCCCATCCCCCCTCTCTCCACCCCCTTCCTGTACACTGCTCAGTGAGGGTAAGGCTTTCCACAAGGAGTCAAGGAAGTCTGACACTTCACTTCAAGGCAAGGCCAAGGTGCTCCCCCCTGTATCTAGGCTGAGTGATGTATCCCTCCAAAGAGAATAGTCTCCAAGACACCAGTTCAAGCACTACAGATAAGTCCTGGTCCCACTGCCAGTGGCCCCACAGCCTGCCCACGCCACACAACTGTCCTCCACATTCAGTGGGCCTAGTTTTGTCCTATGCTGCTTCCCCAGTGTCAGTCCAGAATCAGTGAGCCCTTATTAGCTCAGGTCAGCTGTTTCTGTGGGTATCACCATCATGATCTTGACCCCTTTGTTCCTCCATCTCTTGGGCTGGACTCCGGTAGCAGCCCAGTGCTTCACTGTGGATCTCTCTCTGTATCTGCTTCCATAAGTTGCTGGATGAAGGTTCTATGATGAAACTTAAGGTAGCCTTCAATCTCATTATAGAGAAAGGCCAGTTTAGGTGTCCTCTCCTCTGTTGCTTAGAGTCTTAGCTGGGGTCAGCCTTGTGGATTTCTGCAAATTTCCCTAGTGCCATGTTTCTCTCTAGCCCTTTAATGACTCCCTCAATCAAAACATTTTTTTTCTTTCTCTCCCTCTGCCCTTCCCCCTTCTTGAGCATCCCATTTCCTCATGTTCTCCTCTCCCTTCCTTCCTCCTCTCCCTCCTCCTCCCCCCATTTCTAATTTTCTCAGGAGATCTTGTCTGTTTCCCCTTCCCTGGGGATTCCAATATGTCTCTTTTAGGGTTCTCCTTGTTACCTAGCTTCTCTGGGACCCACTTAGGAGTGAGTACATACCGTGTTTATCTATCTGGGTCTGGGTTACCTCACTCAGGATGGGTTTTTTTGTAGATCCATCCATTTGCATATAAGTTTTAAGATGTCATTGCTTTATATCACCGAGTAGTACTTCATTGTGCAAATGTATCACATTTTTTTATCCATTCTTTGGCTGAGGCACATTTAGATTGTTTCCAGGTTCTGGCTATTATGGATAATGCTGCTATGAGCACGGTTGAGCAAATGTCCTTGTGGTATGAATGGGTACCCTTTAGATATATGCCCATCCTTCAGATGTATCCTTTAGATATATAGATATAGATATATAATATTGCTGGGTCTTGAGGTAGATTGATTTCCAATTTTCTGAGAAACCATCACACTGATTTCCAAAGTGAATGTACAAGTTTTCACTCCCACCAGCAATGCAAGAGTTTTCCCCTTAGTCCATATCCTTTCTAGCATAAGCTATTATTGGTGGTTTTGATAAGGATGCTGAGCAAATCTTTAAATATCTTTCTGCCATTTGCAATTCTTCTGCTGAGAATTCTGTTTAGATCTGTACCCCATTTTTTGATTGGATTATTTGGTAATTTGGTGTCTAGTTTCTTGGGTTGTTTAGAAATTTTGGAGAACAGTCCTCTGTTAAATGTGAAGTTAGTAAAGATCTTTTCCCATTCTATAGGTTGTCGTTTTGTCTTATTGACCGTGTCCTTTGCCTTACAGAATCTTCTCGGGTTCAGGGGGTCCCATTTATTAATTATAAATATGTTCAGGCCTTCTTTAGGCAGCCATATTGTTGAGGTAGCATGGGTAAAGCTTCCCTATCATTTCTAGAACACAAAATCTCAGAGCAGATTCCTTGATCCTTTGGCTTTTTACAATATTTCTACCTCCACTTTCAAGATGTTCTCTGAGCCTTAGATGCAGGAGTACTGTTATAGATGTATCAATGATTGCTGGGTACCACACTGTCACTTGTTCTCTATATTTTGACCAGTTGTACTTTTCTGTAATGGTCTCTCATATGTTGCAAAGAGAAGTTTCTTTGATGAGGGTGAGAACTATATTCATCTGTGGATACCCAGATAAATATTTAGAGTATGGTTAGCAATTGTGGTTTGGTAGTAGATTCTCCTCTAAAATCTGTGACCTCACTAGCTGGGGGTATTTGGCTAGCTTTCTAGTACCAGGCTAGAGTTTCCTCATATTGAATTGGCCATAGGTCCAAGTAGTGAACAAGGTTACCACCTTGATGAATGCCACTGTAGCATCATTAGGGTAACTGTGCAATGCTGGTCAATATTATAGTTCATAGGCACCACAGCTGAGTAGAATTATCCATTTCTTCTTGGAGTTTTGGTTGTCAGGCTCTGGGATACACTGCCAGTTGCATGTGATAGAAAGTTGAGCTAAGGAATGTCGGGAATTTCTTTGTTCAAACTGAAGGCCAAATAGCCAGCAGTATGAGAAGGAAGCAACCAAAGAATTAATGTGAGAAAAGATATTATGAAGCCACTACAGAGGAGGGTGAAGGCAGAAAGAAGAAAAGGTCCCAAACTCTTGATCAGAAGATGTGGACATGGTGATCCTTGGTGATCAAAGGAGGCCAAGGTTGTAGTGAGATTGAAATTACAACTGTAGGGATAAGTCCCGCCCCTTGGGGGGCGTGTTCACCTCAGGCTAATGTCTGCCTATAAATTTGGCGAGCGCTCCCAGCCTTTGCTTCTGCTTTCCTGGTCTCCGCGGGAACGGTGGTTCTGTGAGTCTATTTCTACATTAAAGCTATATATATGTATATATATATATATATATATATATATATATATATATATATATATATATATATTTACAATCTGTCTGCATTCGCTTACGCCATTACATACAACAGGACAGTTTCACACCCTAATTTCTGCCCTGGCCTGCAAGGCTTTCATATTAACCTAACTGGGACATAACAGACACACATACAAAAAAGCTGGGATTTGGTGGGCTACGCATCCTGATGGAGACACACCAGCAGCAGAGAAACTGATCAAAGGAGGAGGAGGTGGGTTAGCTAACCCCAGTAGGGAGCTTCTATAGGGTAAGGGGTGATCTCAGGCTGCAGTCATTCAGGAGGAAGAAGCTTTGCTTCATACTTTTTGCACATGCCATTCATATCCATCCATACTTCCATTCGGGAAAGACCTTGTCATTCCTAAGGGTCTGAGGCATTGGAGTTCTTGACATGGCCATGTACATGTCAATAACGTACATTCACTTGGTATTTCATCCTCTCTCCCACTAGTAGACTTCTTCCTTCCTTCCTTCCTTCCTTCCTTCCTTCCTTCCTTCCTTCCTTCCTTCCTTTCTCTCTGTTCTTCTTTTATTTCTCCATTCCTCTTGGTTTCATTTTGATTCTAGAAGCCCATGAAAAACCTCTAGGAATTCCTGAGAAAGAAGAATGTAGCCAGGGTTGTAGGTGGACTCTTCAGTGGCCATTTACCTATGTGTGACTGTGGGGTTAAAACCTGTTTCCCTTCCCTACTTGAGTGAGCATGATTGTCTCTAATTGGCTTAGTGATATCGTGCTCTGTCACGTCCAAATACAGAGTCTTTCCTCTTTCCTTTCTTTCCTTCTTTGTTGCTGTTTGTTTTTTGAGATGTGGTTTCTTTGTGTAGCTCTGGCTCTCCTAGAACTAGCTCTCTGTCTTCCAGACTGGTCTCAAACTCATAGAAATCTGCCTATCTCTGCCTCCAAAGACATGAACAACCACACCTGACTCAGATTCCTTCTTCTTATCTCAACTTCCAACTTAATTAGATACAACCAGGTACTCCACCTGGAAGATTAATTGAATTTCAGATAATAGTTCATTTCTGATACATTTTATGGCATTTCAGTAACTGCATTCCTTTGCATGCTCATCCCTGTCCCTTCTTGATGATTTACATTAATTTAAACTTTTGGGGAAAAAAACCCTAGACTTAAAATGACTGAAGAGGTTTGAGTCACAGTGTTTCAAAATGAATACTCTCCAGAAATCATCTAATAGAGTCTGCAGGGAAAGAGGAAGTCCTGGTGGCTTTGTAGAAGACAGTCCTCAAACCCAGCAGCTGGCAGTGGGAGGCAGGCAGCAGCCTCCGCAGAAAGAAAATAACTGTTAATGTCCTTCCAGCTGGACACAACTCTCAAGCCTAAGACTATGCAGAGATGCCTAACAAGGCCACTGTCTTGTTTCTGTTGGCCAAACACTGGCACATGATATCACTCAGTGGAATGAACTTTCCAGGGATTTATGTAGCAACAAACTGTAAGAGTTGACATCTTGTGGCAGAAAAAAGATATTGACAGCTACATTAGCCCATATCTGTGGCCCATTATTCAGGAAGGCCACTCTGGTCCAAAGATCCCTGAGCTCTGTAACAAATTGGAACTTGGTTGTTCTCCTGTGGTCACAGTGAACAATATCTTCTGACAAGGTCCAGATGGATACCCACCATCCAGGGAACAGGTTCTGTGATGTTTTGAATGAGAATTGCCATATGGACTCATAGATTTCAATGTTTGTGTTTAAGTGCTAGAGTGTTTGGGAAGGAGTAGGGGGTATGGTTTTGTTGGAGGAGGTGGTGCACTGGGGGTTGGGTTTTAAGGTTTGAAAACTCCATGCCAGGCCTAGTCTCTTGTTCTCTGCTTCCAACTTTCTAGTCAGCTACTGCCCCACTGACCTGCAAGCAAACTCTGGTGAAATGTTCTCTTTTCTTCATTCTTGGTCACTGTGTCTCTTCACAACAATAAAACAGTAACTAAGACAGTTACCCGGTGATACTAATTAAATAAGACAGGTTAAAGCTCATATGTCTTATTCTTAGGCCTGCATTTCCCACAGTGTAGTTTCCTTTAGATTGAGGCATCATGGCTGCGATTCCTGGGTAACATAACCTACAAGGGACTGTTTTTAACACATTGTTGTTCTTGCCTGTTGACAGATCACGACAGAATCTTTGAGAAGAGCAACATTCCAGGTTAAGCTAACTAATGAAAGAAGAGAATGCATTTTGCTTGGGCTAGAGGTTTGGGCCTTTAGGTTTTGTTTCAGTTTTTCTGGGCTAAGGTATTTCTATGTAGCCCAGGCCGGCTTCAAGTTTGCAGTAATTCTTCTTCCTCGGCCTGTTAAATTCTGGGATTACAAGTGTGTGTTGACATGCCTGCTTCTTGGAAAATGGGTTTTAAAATACCCTCTATTTTTGTTCCTGTTCATGAGAGCTGGACCATAAAACGGATTGGCAGGCAAAGAGAAAGCAATTAGGATCTTTGGAAGAAGGCTACAAGATGAAATCACTGGCACCCTCACACTGTTTTCTAATGGTGGGGTGGGAGATAAAGAAAGAAGTTACGTTTATTAAGCAGCAAATGCAAACTAGGAGCTTCGTTTATTCCATTAAATCATGGTTTCAGGCTATGAGATTGGGGTTAATGGTTTCATCTTGAAGATAGCAGGTGAGCTGAGGACTGACGAGTGACCCTTCGGAGAGATGAAGGTGACTGCTGAAGGTTATCAAGGAAGCCCCAGACCCACCCAAAACAGAATTATCTCGATCCAGCGTGACTATTCAGTTGTCCTCAAGTCATCTGGGACTAGATCATCCCAAAGAGCTTGGAAACAAGGTGCATTCCAGGCCAGACCAGACCAGAAATTCTGGTCACTGGGGCCCAGGAATGTGCACTTCAGCAACTATCCCAAACATTGGTGAGGAAGCTGGCCCAGAGAGAAACTTAGGAAGCACATCTTCCTCAGGAGCTCCTAGCAGCTGCTCATAAGTGGATCTCTTTAATAAATAAAGCTTGAGAGGCCAGGGTGCACAGAAGCTCCTTCTCTTCTGTGTATGACCCTTGATTCTTCCACTCACAGTGACTAGAGCTGTACTTAAACACACAAAGAGAGCTCCCCACTAGGCCCTATTTGGGGGGTGGAGAAATACTTTCTCTAGAGGTGGCAGTTCTGCTCAGAGCTAAGATATGAAAAAATTGAACAAGAGTATTGGGACAAATTTGAACTAATAGAATCTCAGCCTGGACAATGAAACTGCTACTTAAATTGTGTGTGACGGGGCTGAGAGGGTGAGATAGGTTTACTATAATTCTCCTAATATCTTCCTGAATACCTAGGTGCCAACTGCAGTTTCATATGTATGACAGAGAGTGCCATCTAGTGGAGTATGACATACCTCCTGGGTGCTGATCTCCTATTTCTGAGTTCCTTAGCTGGGTCTCCAAAGTGGAAAGAAACATATAAAACCAAATACAAGATAGGGGTTTTGGAGCAGCCTACCTACAGGAAGTTTGCCTGCTGGATGGGTAGAGGAGCTGAGGCAGGTGTGGGAGGGGCCCAGAGTTTTGCCCTCGTATGGAGGGCCTAGAGAGTAATGGTATCTGGTCTTTTCATCCTCTTCGTGAATTTGTAGCCTGTGTTTCAGAGTTCCTTTGAGGTTGCAGGGGACAGGGAGTAGGAGAGTTTGGGGGCAGAGTGGGATTGATGGGATGGTGGTATTGCAGCAGCCTACCTGCAGGAAACTTGCCTGCTGGCTGGCTGGAGAAGCCTCTGAATGTGCGTGACAGCTGTATAGTTGTATGTCTCAGGCAGACTGCAGTGGCACCAGGATTTATCTCTACTGCTTGTACTGTCTTATTGGGAACCCATTTTCTGTGGATGGATAGCTTTCTCAGCCTAGATATAGTAAGGCAGGCCTTGGACCTTCCCCAAAGTAATGTGCCTTACCCTCTCTGAGGAGTGGATGGGCATGCTGTGTGAATAGGTGGAAGGAATGGCAGGGGAGGGAGGGAGAACTGGGATTGGTATGTAAAATTGGTATGGTTTGTTTACTTTTGAAAAAAAGAAAAGAAAAATAAGAAAAAAGGAGAAAAATGTATAATCACCTTCTTTAAATATATTTGTGGCTATCATTTTTACATACCCCATGTATTTATGCAGCAACATGTCAGGTGTGTGTTAAGCATTGTTTACTAGTAGAAGGGCCACATAAAAATAAGAGCACAGAGTATCAAATCTGCTTCCACCACTGTATTTGTTACTTTTTTATTTCTGTAACAAAATACCCAACAAAAGGAAGGAAGGAGGGAAGAAAGGAAGAAAGGAAGGAAGGAAGGAAGGAAGGAAGGAAGGAAGGAAGGAAGGAAGGAAGGAAAGAAGGGAGGGTTTCTTTTGGCCAGGAGATCCAGAGAGCAGTCCATAGTGGTGGAGAGACCATGCAAACTGGAGCTGGAAGGCAGCTGGTCACATGGTATCTATAATCAAGAATGAGAGCTTGATGAATGTTGGTGCGCAAATAACTTTTTTTAAAGAACCCACATGATGTCCACTATTAGGGTGGTTCATCCACTTCAGTTATCCCAATCTAGAAATTTCTTCATAAATATGCCAAGAAATAAGGCTCCTAAATGATTCTAGATGCTGACAAGTTGAGAATCAATATAAACCATCACAAGCCTTTATGCCCATTGCTTTTTCCTTAATGTCTCAAGATGAGGCTAGTTATATATGACCTGGGTAAATCTATGCAGATGAGGTAAGTAGATGAGCATGTTTCTTTACACTGCAATATATTCTCCTGTTTTCATAAAATGTAGCCCCTATTTGAGTAATAAGAGAATACACACCCCTTCTTCACCTCTCTTGTAAGTCCCTTCATGGTCTTCCCTCTTTTCCCTGAGTAGTCATGTTGGCAGCTTCCCAGATCCCACAGGGGCACCTGAGAGCACAGAAATCCCGTTAAACCTGGACCTCCTTTAGTTCGGCTTGTTGTGATTTGGCTTGACTGGGATTTTTGCATCGGCGGAGAGCTCGCATTAGGAAATATTCCTAATATTTGGAGGTCCCACCAAGATAGGATGGCCTTGCCACACGTCGAAAGCACCATAGTCCACAATCTGAGCTGTCCATGCCAGGCTAAAACCTGCTCCCAGACTATAGCAGCTGTGTCTTGGTGAGTCCCTTTTTCTTGTATATGCTATAGGGTTTTGGGGGACCTATTCATATTTACTTTTGTCGATTATCAGACTCTTGTTTAAGATGCAGCCCACTCCAAGAGTCTCAGCAGCTAGGCCGGGCCTACCTGAGGTGAATTTTATTTGTTTTAGGGATGCTTAGCATTCAATTTTCACGACCCCGCTTAGGCCTAAGAGCTACTTTGGCAGACACGCTGTAATAGACTTAGGCCATGCAGTTGGGCATAGACTTTAAAATGGGCACTTGCAGTTCAGAGGCAGATCTGCTGCTGCCCCTGGGATGCCTCTTAAAGCTTACCATCCTCTGGGACCTAGAAAATTTTTGTCACCATAGGGACAAATGGGCAGAGCTTACATATGTCCATGTTTTTGGGGCTCTGCGCTCTTGCCCTTCCCTCAGTAGCCAGTGTCTTGCAGCACCAGTCTTGGTCGCTAGGACTGCGACGCCTTCAAATTCCCAGGACCTCCACAATTCTAGCTGGACCATGCAGCCAGAGGCACTGGCCCCTCACCCACTCCCTCAAACCCACACTACCCACCCCCTCCTGTGGAGCAACATTCTCCACATCCCTCTCTTTCCCTGTCCTTGCCCACGCCCTCCTTTCTAATCCAGAAGTTCAAGGTCAACTTCCACCATTCCCACCTTCCCCTCCCACTTCTACCACATCTCCCCACCCTTTGTACCCCCTCTATACACTGGGCTAGCCCCTTCCAACCCTCCCCAGTCTCCTCCCATACCAGATCCCACCACAGCTCCGCCCTTCTCTGCCATCTCCGGGAGGTGGTGGGAGTCGCTGGCATTATGAAAGTCCATGTTCCCTTTTCTCTTCCAGATCTCTCTCAGATAGAAAAGTGCCTAGGTTCCTTTTCTACTAATCCTTCTGCTTATAGTAAGGAGTTTCATTACAGAGGTGAAACATTATAGTTCGTTGCCTCATTCAGAGTATGGGAATGGCTTCAGAAAAAAAAAGTAGTTAATTTTAAAAATCCAGCCATTCAAGCTCAGGCCTTAGCAACTGCCCGAAGGCTACAGGAAGGAGGACAAGGGAAGCCAACCACAAGGCTCTACCCTGATGGAGCCCAGCCTAAGTCAACCTCACAGGCAAGCTGTTCCAAGTGTGGCCAAAATGGCCACATGACATGATATTACAATAAACCTCCTAAGAGGCCAAGTCCTTTCTGCCAGCAACCTGGACACTGGAAACCACAATGCCCCCATGCAGTCTTGTCCTCTATGCCACACCATGGAGGTCTGGCCTTACCAACATGGGCAAGTGAAACTGTGTCAGCCTTTGAACTTCTCAGCCCTGCAGAGGATTGACACTGCCCAGACTTGGTGTATCCTGTATCCCTATCTGAGCCTAGGGTAAAGCTGCAGGTAGCACCTAAGTTCATTACTTTTATTTTGGACATGGGAGCTACCTATTCTGTTCTAACATCTCACTCGGGCCTTACGTTCCCCTCACCAATTTCAGTTATGGGGGTAGAGGGGGCCTGTTCCTCCCTAATTAAAACTTTGCCACTGTCCTACATTCTTGTAGGACAAGTTTTCTATCATTCTTTCTTAGTGATACCAGCTTGCCCAGTACCTTTACTGGGTTGAGATATCCTTAGCTTTCTATCATTCTTTCTTAGTGATACCAGCTTGCCCAGTACCTTTACTGGGTTGAGATATCCTTAGCTAACTTCTAGGTCTCTCGAACATCAATGGACAGGACCTCACATGACACCTGCCTTCTCACCTCCCCCAAGGAACAGATGCCTGGCACCTCCAGGATGACAGTACACAGGATGCCTTTCCAGCCACACCTCTCGCTGACCATGGACCCACCAACAGCTCTCCCCTTCCCCACATCATTTCATGCCCACAGGAAGTAGCCAGACTTGAGTCTTTCTAAAGAGAGCCTAAATGTTAGTCACAATATCACCTCAGCTTCCTGTCACCCCTTATACAAACAGTCTGGAAGATATGTCCCAGTCTCTGGCCTCCATCTTTGGAGGCCCCACCCCTGTGCCCACCAAACCTTGACCCCTCCCTGGAGGAGTATCAGGGAGGCCAGCCAAGCCTTGGCCCCTCCCTCTGAGGAGGGACAAGGCAGCCTGCCAAACCTTGATCCCTCCCCTGGTGGAGGGACAAGGCAGCCTGCCAAACCTTGACCACTCCCCTAGTCTGTTTAAACTGCTCCCTGGAGAGTCCCTTCCTGGTCTTCCCTCTTTCCCCCAGGTGGTCATGTTGGCAGCTTCCTGGTTCCCCTTAGGGGCCACCCAAGAGCAGAGAAATCCCATTAAACCTGGACCTCCTTTAATTCACCTTGTTGTGATTTGGCTTGATTGGGATTTTTGCATTGGCAGAGAGCTCGCATTAGGAAATATTCCTAACATCTCTCTCTTCATCCACTTTGTATCTCTCATCTTTCTGTCCTAACCAATATCCTTCTTCTCCCACAACTAGTTATCCACCGTCTACAAAAGGTGCATTTCAAACTTGCTTTGATTTTATAGTTTGAGAATTAGCCATCCATGCCCATTGCTTGACTGTCAGTTTATAAAAAAATAATGCTGAATAGGTTGATAACTTTCCAGAAAGGTAATCGAGTCAAAGATGATGCTATGCACACTTGCTAACACACACACACACACACACACACACACACACACAATGTACTTCTGCATATATGTCTGCTCATGTATGCTTATATGTATATGCCTACTGTTCAGATATTATAAATATTGATAAGGTTCACCCACCTTGTACATGTGTTAGTTGTGGGGCAAAATGAGATAGCCTATTAAAATATTCAGACCAGGGTTTGATTATCTACCAAATACTTTGTTAAGTATTAATGATTAATTTTATTATTTTGCTTTGGGTTTATGATCAAATTAGTCACCTCAAGAGGTAAATACCATATTCTTCATAAGGTGAATTTTTTTTTGCAGTTTTTGTGGTTTTATTTAAACACAAATAAAACGTGCACGCAAGCCATTTACTCATTCTCTTCGCTGCGCAGCCTGGCGTTGGGATTGGTGACTCTGATGGCCAGCTGCGCTGCTCTTTCCACGATGGCTTTTCGGTTCTTGGAGGAAACATTGTGAGCAATCTCAGCACAGTAAGACTTGTTGCACATCAGCAGCACCTCCAGCTCCTTGACGTTGTGGACTAGAAACTTCCGGAAGCCGCTAGGCAGCATGTGCTTGGTTTTCTTGTTGCTCCCATAACCAATGTTGGGCATCAGGATCTGGCCCTTGAATCTTCTCCGCACCCTGTTGTCAATACCTCTGGGTTTCCGCCAGTTTCGCTTAATCTTGACATATCGGTCTGACTGGTGCCGGATGAACTTTTTGGTCCTCTTTTTGACGATCTTGGGCTTCACCAGAGGCCGGAGGGCAGCCATGATGCCACAAAGGAGATGGCAGCCACCTCGCAGGTAGCGCCGAGGAAGAAGGACTAAGGTGAATTTTTAAAGTTTGTTTTCTTTTAGGAAACTGTGCCTGGGAAGATTTTTACTAAAAATTTGTACTGTAAACAAAATGTAATATAGTATATTGATACATTATATAAACTCTAAATTTATATTTTTTACGATTTTGCTTTTATTTTATGTGTATGGGAGTTTTGCTTGTATGTATATAGATGACATTAGATTCCCTGAAACTAGAGCTACAGTATCAAAACCCAGGTCCTTTGCAAGAGCAGAAATTATTATTTTTAATTGCTGAGTCATCTCTCCAGTCCCTAAATTCTAACTTTAAAAGACATGAATCACTTAGCTCTTCTATTTGATATATATTGTCTTCTACTTTGCTGTTTTGTTTTTAAGACACAGTCTCACTGTATAGCCCTGACTAGCCTGGAAATATGTAGACCAGGCTGTCCTTGAACTCAGAAATCTGCTTTCCTTTGCCTCCCAAGTACTGGGTTTAAATGTATGTGCCACCACACTTGGCTCAATACATATGTTATTTTCCGTTGCTTTGCTTTTGGTTTTTAGATTTCTAAGTATAGCCCTGGCTGTCCTGGAACTCACTCTGTAGACCAGATTGGCCTCAAATTTGGAGATCTGCCTTCTTCTGCCTCCAGAGTGCTAGGATTAAAGGCATGCAACACCACTGCCCAGTTCTCAAAATATATTCTTAAGCATGTTTTGATCAGTCTTGCTTTTAGTTCTGCCAGATACCCAGAGATTATCTCTGCAAACTTTTTTCTTAAATACATTTTTTTTCATTTTCCATAACCTTCCATCTACCATAAAACCAACCACTTCCTGCTGAAAGCTTATCTGAAGAAAGTCCCTTTTTCTTGATCCAAGGTCCCAGATTTCTTTAGTTCTCCTGGTTCCTGTGACAAAAATAAGGGGGAGGGGAGAGGAGGAGGAAGAGGAGTGGAAGGAGGAAGAGGAGGAGGAGAATATAAAAGTGTGAAGTAGTGCCAAATGTTGGTTTACAAAAACACATTGAAGATTCCTTACTCTTAAGAATGAGAAATGAAAAAAAAAGAATGAGAAATGAAATATTAAGCAAGAAACATATACTAAAAAAATGAGAACTGACTGTCTTATTCTTCTTTTGCTCTCCCATTTCCTAATATTTTCTCTGATTCTGGATATAAGTAGTCTCTTTCACTGTTATATGTGTGCTTACGTTCTTCTAGATGTAGCCTTTTCTCTCAGCTTCATCTAAAATGCAGTGTTGAGGGGCATCGTGTCAAGATTTGTATGCACAAAAATACGAAGCAATTTCATCCAAGAAGGTGATAAGCAAGCTTTGCATCCTTTGAGGTGGTGCTGGCATCCATGCTTGTGCCAAGTTTAATCTCAATGAAGCTTATTTGGTTCTTTAGAATTGTGCTTAGCAGATTGAGGTTTTCTACATTGTTAGAATTTGAGGGAGCTGCTTACTCACACCTCCCTCCAGATGAACACTTCATGCTGGGGACAAGTAAAGAGTATTCTTTGAAAGCTCTTCTTGATCACGAGAATAGGAGCTCTAGTCTGGGTACAGAGCTAACATTCCAATGAGTCCAGGTCAATCAATCTCCTGTCCGAGAAACCACCCCCAGAAGCTGTGTTCACCTAAAACCATCCCAACGCGATAGAATAATTAATTATTTGGAGTAGAGGCCTGACTCATTTATTGAGGTTCTCACTATTGAATTTTTCTTGCTCCAAGACAAGACAAAAAGGAGGCCTGACTTCTTAATCGGTTTGAAGAGAAAATAAGAAGAAGGACTTGTAAGAAATTAAATATGAGTCCTTTCTATCAAATACTACAAAACTTGTCTTTAGGACTATGTACTTATCTTCCTCACCTTGTAAGACTATAATGCAAGCAGCATGGAGACCTGATCTCTCGGCGCCAGGAGACCCAGCGTTGGGGTGAGTTTCTGGCCCCCGGCGCCAGCCTGGGACGGGGAGCTCGGGGGTTCCTTGGCCCCCTGTCCTTCTTGGGTTCTCTGCAGGGCCTCTACTCCCTGGGTGCTGCCTCTTTCTTCCTGGCCCACCCAGCTTCCGTCCAGAGCCCTCCCCACTTCGGCCCCACCGCCCTCTTTCGGCGCGTGGCATCGCCCAGCCCAGCCTGTCTGGACACTGGGTCCGAGTCCTCGGGGCACCCAAGCGGGCTGGAGTTCCTTTGTTTCTATGGCCTGCCTGCACCAAGCAGGGTAGGCGCTTTGTTTGCGAGCTGCACAACCAGCATGGAGGCCTGATCTCCCGGCGCCAGGAGAGCCAACATTGGGGAGAGCCAGCGTTGGGTAGGCAAGGAGACCTGATCCGGTAAAAGAAGATCCATAAGGGAACATTTGGAAGAAGAGATGGGCAGACGCCAAGGCAAGAATTCACCCAACAAGCTGAACAGCAACATGAAGCCACCAGAAACCAGCGACCTCACAACGGGAGGACATGGATACCTTAATCAAGAAGAAGTAGAAAAGATTGACTTCATTAAAGTGATTGACGCCCTTAAACAGCATGTAAAAAACGCCCTTATAGAAATGGATGAGAAATATAACAGAAAGTTTGAAGAATTGAATAAATCAGTGACTGATACCCTAGAAAACCAAGGGAAAACAATCAAACAGATAATGGAAACAGTTCAAGACTTGAAAACTGAAATGGAGGCAAAGAAGAAAACACAAACAGAGGGCCGGCTGGACATGGAACATCTAGGTAAATGAATAGAGACTACAGAAACAAGCATAACCAGCAGAATACAAGAGATAGAAGAAAGACTCTCAGATTCTGAAGATACCATAGTGAAAATAAACACACTGATCAAAGAAAACAGCAAGTCCAACAAACTCTCATCACAAAACATTCAGGAAATATGGGACACAATAAAAAGACCAAACCTAAGAATAATAGGAGTAGAAGAAAAAAGAAGAAGTGCAGCTCAATGGTCCAGAAAATATAATTAATAAAATTATAGAAGAAAACTTTCCCAACCTAAAGAAAGATATACCTATGAAGGTGCAAGAAGCATACAGAACACCGAATAGGCTAGATCAAAAAAAAAAAAAACATCCCCTCGCCATATAATTATCAAAACACAAAGCATACAGAATAAAGAAAGAATATTAAGAGCTGCAAAGGAAAAATGCCAAATTACTTATAAAGGTAAACCTATCAGACTTACACCTGACTTCTCCATGGAAACCATGAAAGCCAGAAGGTCCTGGATAGATGTACTGCAGAAACTGAGAGAGCATGGATGCAAGCCCAGATTACTATACCCAGCCAAGCTTTCGTTCACTATAAATGGAGAAAATAAAATTTTCCAGGATAAAAACAAATTTAAACAATATGCAGCCACAAATCCAGCCTTACAGAAAGTAATTGAAGGAAAATTACTAACCAAGGAGTCCAACAATGACCACAATAACTCAGACATCTAGAGACCCTTCACCAACACAAATCAAAGAAGGGAAACACACAAACTCTACGACTAAAAAAAAATGACCAGAGTTAACAACCACTGGTCATTAATATCATTTAATGTCAATGGACTCAACTCACCTATAAAAAGGCACAGGCTAAGAGATTGGATACGAAAACAGGATCCAACATCCTGCTGTTTACAAGAAACACACCTCAACCACAAAGACAGGCACCTACTCAGAGTAAAGGGCTGGGAAAAGGCCTATCAAGCAAATGGACCTAAGAAACAAGCAGGTATGGACATACTAATCTCTAACAAAGTTGACTTCAAACTTAAATCAATCAGAAGAGATGGAGAGGGGCATTTTATACTCATAACAGGAACAGTTCATCAGGATGAAGCCTCAATCCTGAACATCTATGCCCCTAATATAAAAGCACCCACGTACATAAAAGAAACATTGCTAAAATTCAAGGCAGCCATCAAACCGCACACACTAATAGTAGGAGACTTCAACACTCCTCTCTCACCAATGGACAGGTCAATCAGACAGAAACCTAACAGAGAAATAAGAGAATTAATGGAGGTAATGAAGCAAATGGACTTAACAGACATCTATAGAACATTCCACCCAAAAAGGAAAGAATATACCTTCTTCTCTGCAGCTCATGGAACCTTCTCGAAAATCGACCACATAGTCTGTAACAAAGCAAACATCCACAGTTACAAAAAAATATTAGTAACCACCTGTGTCGTATCAGATCACCATGGATTAAAGTTAGTATTCAACAACAATGCTACCCCCGGAAAGCCTACAAACTCATGGAAACTGAACAGTCAACTACTGAACCATACCTGGATTAAGGAAGAAATAAAGAAAGAAATTAAAGTCTTCCTGGAATTCAATGAAAATAAAGAAACAACATACTCAAACTTATGGGACACTATGAAAGCAGTCCTAAGAGGAAAGTTCATAGCACTAAGTGCCCACTTAAAGAAAACAGAGAAAGCTCACATTGGAGACTTAACAGCCCACCTGAAAGCTCTAGAAAAAAAAGAAGCAGACTCACCTAGGAGGAGTAGAAGACTGGAAATAATCAAACTGAGGGCTGAAATCAACAAAATAGAAACACAGAAAACAATACAAAGAATCAATGAAACAAAAAGCTGGTTCCTGGAGAAAATCAACAAGATTGACAAACCCCTATCCAAACTAATCAAACGGCAGAGAGAGAATTTGCAAATTAATAAGATCAGAAATAAAAAGGGGGACATAACCACAGACACAGAGGAAATTCAGAGAATCATTAGATCTTACTACAAAAGCCTATATGCCACAAAACTGGAAAATGTAAAGGAAATGGATACTTTTTTAGATAAATATCATATACCAAAGTTAAATCAGGACCAGGTGAACAAGCTAAATAGACCTGTTAGTCGCGAAGAATTAGAAGAGGTTATCAAAAACCTCCCTACCAAAAAAGCCCAGGACCAGATGGCTTCAATGCGGAATTCTACCAGAACTTCCAAGAAGAGCTAATACCTATACTCCTTAATGTATTTCACAATATAGAAACAGAAGAGGCACTGCCAAATTCCTTTTATGAAGCTACAGTTACTCTGATACCCAAACCACACAAAGACTCAACCAAGAAAGAGAATTATAGACCAATCTCACTCATGAACATCGATGCAAAAATCCTCAACAAAATACTGGCAAACCGAATCCAAGAACACATCCGAAAAATTATCCATTATGATCAAGTAGGGTCCATCCCAGGGATGCAGGGTTGGTTCAACATACGAAAATCTATCAATGTAATCCATCATATAAATAACCTGAAAGAAAAAAAACATATGATCATCTCATTAGACGCTGAAAAAGCATTTGACAAAATTCAACATCCCTTTATGATAAAAGTATTGGAGAGATTAGGGATACAAGGGTCATACCTAAATATAATAAAAGCTATATACAGCAAGCCGACAGCTAACATCAAATTAAATGGAGAGAAACTCAAAGCCATCACATTAAACTCAGGAACACGACAAGGCTGTCCACTCTTGCCATACCTCTTCAATATAGTGCTTGAAGTTCTAGCAATAGCAATAAGACAACATAAGGGGATCAAGGGGATTCGAATTGGAAAGGAAGAAGTGAAACTTTCGTTATTTGCAGATGATATGATAGTGTACATAAGCAACCCCCAAAACTCCACCAAAGAACTTTTACAGCTGATAAACACCTTTAGTAATGTGGCAGGATACAAGATCAACTCCAAAAAATCAGTCGCCCTCTTATACACAAAGGATATGGAAGCAGAGAGGGAAATCAGAGAAGCTTCACCTTTCACGATAGCCACAAACAGCATAAAATATCTTGGGGTAACTCTAACCAAGGAAGTGAAAGATTTATTTGACAAGAACTTTAAGGCATTGAAGAAAGAAACTGAGGAGTATACCAGAAAATGGAAGGACCTCCCTTGCTCTTGGATTGGGAGGATCAACATAGTAAAAATGGCAATTCTACCAAAGGCAATTTATAGATTCAATGCAATCCCCATCAATGTCCCATCAAAATTCTTCACAGATCTTGAGAGGACAATAATCAACTTTATATGGAAAAACAAAAACCCAGGATAGCCAAAACAATCCTATACAATAAAGGAACTTCTGGAGGCATTACCATCCCTGACTTCAAACTCTATTACAGAGCTACAGTGATGAAAACAGTGTGGTACTGGCATAAAAACAGAGAAGTCGACCAATGGAATCGTATAGAAGACGTGAATTTTAACCCACAAACCTATGAACACCTCAGTTCATAGCCAAAAGTATACAATGGAAGAAAGAAAGCATCTTCAACAAATGGTGCTGGCATAACTGGATGTCAACATATAGAAGAATGAATATAGACCCATATCTATCACCATGCACAAAACTCAAGTCCAAATGGATTAAAGACCTCACTATCAGTCAGAACACACTGAACCTGATAGAAGAGAAAGTGGGAAGTACCCTACATCAGATGGGCACAGGAGATCACTTCCTATGTGTAACCCCAACAGCTCAGACATTAAGGGCAACATTGAATAAATGGGACCTACTAAAACTGAGAAGCTTCTGTAAAGCAAAGGACACTGTCACCAAGACAAAAAGGCAACCTACTGACTGGGAGAAGATCTTCACCAACCCCGCAACAGACAAAGGTCTGATCTCCAAAATATATAGAGAACTCAGGAAACTAGACTTTAAAATGCTAATTAACCCAATTAAAAAATGGGGCACTGAACTGAACAGAGAATTCTCAGCAGAGGAAGTTCAAATGGCCAAAAGACACTTAAGGTCATGCTCAACCTCCTTAGTGATGAGGGAAATGCAAATCAAAACAACTTTGAGATATCATCTTACACCTATCAGAATGACTAAAATAAAAAACTCCAATGATAGCCTTTGCTGGAGAGGCTGTGGAGGAAGGGGTACCCTCATCCATTGCTGGTGGGAATGCAATCTTGTGCAACCACTTTGGAAATCAGTGTTTCGGTTTCTCAGGAAATTCGGGATCAACCTATCCCTGGACCCAGCAATACCACTCCTGGGAATATACCCAAGAGATGCCCTATCATATGACAAGAGCATTTGTTCAACTATGTTCATAGCAGTATTATTTGTAATAGCCAGAACCTGGAAACAACCTAGATGCCCTTCAATGGAAGAATGGATGAAGAAAGTATGGAATATCTACACATTAGAGTACTATGCTGCGGTAAAAAACAATGACTTCTCGAATTTTGCGTGCAAATGGATGGAAATAGAAAACACTATCCTGAGTGAGGTAACCCAGACCCAAAAAGATGAATATGGGATGTACTCACTCATAATTGGTTTCTAGCCATAAATAAGGGTCACGGAGTCTACAATTGGTGATCCTAAAGAAGCTAAGTAAGAAGGTGAACCAAAGGAAAAACATATAGTTATCCTCTTGGCTATGGAAAGTAGACAAAGTTGCCGGGGAGAAAATTGAGATCTTGGGGGTGGGGTGGGATGGGGGTAAGGGGAGATGGGGAGAGAAAAGGGAGAAGGGGAGGAAGGGGGGAACTTGGGGAAAAAGGAGGATTGGGATAAAGGAAGGTTGGATAGGGGAGCACGGAAGCACAATTCTTAGTTAAGGGAGCCACCTTAGGGTTGGCAAGAGACTTGAACCTAGAGGGGCTCCCAGGTGCCCAAGCCGAGGTCCCCAGTTAATTCCTTGGGCAGCTGGGGATAGGGAACCTGAAATGACCGTATCCTATAGCAATACTGACGAATATCTTGCATATCATCATAGAACCTTCATCTGGTGATGGATGGAGATAGAGACAGAGACCCACACTGGAGCACTGGACTGAGCTCCCAAGGTCCCAAATGAGGAGCAAAAGGAGGGAGAACATGAGCAAAGAAGTCGGGACCACGAGGGGTGCACCCACCCACTGAGACAGTGGAGCTGATCTATTGGGAGCTCACCAAGGCCAGCTGGACTGTGACTGAAAAAGCATGGGATAAAACTGGACTCTCTGAACATGGCGAACAATGTGAGCTGATGAGACGCCAAGGACAATGGCAAGGGGTTTTGATCCTACGTAATGTGCTGGCTTTGTGGGAGCCTAGCCAGTTTGGATGTTCACCTTCCTAGATATGGCCGGAGGGGGGAGGACCTAGGACTTACCACAGGGCAGGGAACCCTGACTGCTCTTTGGACTGGAGAGGGAGGGGGAAAGGAGTGGTGGGAGGGGGAGAAGGGTGGGAGGAGGGGGAGAAGGGTGGGAGGAGGGGGATGGAAATGGGAGGCTGGGAGGAGGTGGAAACTTGTTTTTTTTTTCTCATTTTCTCAATAAAAAAAGATTTTAAAAAAAAGACTATAATGCAAATTTTCAATTCCCACCCCGCCCTCACTGCGCCAGTAAAACTTTTGTTTACACAAAGGCAGCCTGCTGCATTCCAAGATTCCTAGATTCCTGGAGCAGTGACCCTTTTCCCCCACCTGGGAGTGGTGACCCCTTTCCCCTCCCTCCTACATTTTCTGTGCATTAATGCTCCCCAGACTTTCCTATCCAATAGGACTGTGAGGTCAGACGTCAGCCAATGAGGAAAAGCCAGATACCCCCCCCCCCCCAGAGTTAAAGTAGAACCAAGTGTTCCTGCTCACAGCCCACAAATCACAATCCCAGAGAACCTAGACAACAAAGAGGACCCTAAGAGAGACATACATGGATCTAATCTACATGGGTAGTAGAAAAAGACAAGACCTCCTGAGTAAATTGGAAGCATGGGGACCTTGAGGGAGGATTGAAGGGGAGGGGAGAGGCAAGGAGGGGAGCAGAGAAAAATGTAGAGCTCAATAAAAGTCAATTTTAAAAAAAGAATGAAGTTTTGCCTTGACCAGAAAAAAAAAGTTAGTATTCTTTAAATTTGAAAGACCACTTGGAAATGTCATCTTGTGAATCTCCAATCTGCCCACTCAATTGAGATGACCCACAACTCAGTCATGCGTGGAAAAGGAGAAATGCAAGCCTTCCATGCAGAGCGAAGGCTCCAGATTCTCAGGCTTATTTAGGGCAGCAGAAGCAGAGACAAGGCACTCTCCTTCTGGGAAGGCTGCCCCAGGAGAGTTGCAGCCAGGGGATTGTTGAGAAAAAGTTGAGAGGACCATTTCCCTATTGTCACCCACCGAACAAGACACTCCACCTCTTATGAGAAGCATAATACGGAGGAGGGGACAATCAGGGAGAAGTACCCATCCTTCCTCATGGGCATTGGTGTTGAAATAAAGAGAAAACTCCCTCTGAATCACATTTCCTAATACATTTACAACCAAGTTGTTGTGGTGGGATAAGACATTTTTGTGCATTACATGATATCTAGCAGTATCCCTCCCTCCCCAAATTTTGACAACTCAGACAATATCAAACGTTACCTCGGGAATACACCAAAACTTCTGACATCTGCCAATAACTGGATAGGCACAGGGTAAGGAGGGAATGAGAAAAACTGAGCTCTGAATTGTTCTCATCTTCCATGCTTTGTGGATGAGCCTAGAAAGGAGGCTAAAGAGGAGGGATTGGAGGCTGGAGGAATCCCAGGAGAACAGAAGCTAAGAGAGTAAGGGATACACACAGGCAGACACTGACAATGAAGATGTGAGCGGTAGCATGTTCATTTTATCTAGACAAATGGAAGCTACTGGTGACCCAAAATAAGGTCTCTTCATAGAAAGGGGAAATTAAAGTCCAGCTGGAGAATGAGTAGGAGGTGTGGAAACTGAGACTGGGTGTTAGTGGGTTCCTTGGGATTTAATATAGTCCTCGGAGAACAGCATCAGAATTTAGAAACAGATTCCCAAACCTAAAGTCACAATCTGCCTCAAGTTTCACACGAGCCTGAATTTCCCAGGTGATTCCGAAACACATTAGATGTTGGAAAACTCAACTAATGGGCAATTTTGAAAATCTGTTTAGTTTAGGGGAGGAAAGAAGCTGCCCTTACCCAATGGGTTTGCTACATGTGAGTGCCTTAAATGTGCCGCTCTCCGCAGATTTAAAAGGCTCACATACGGCTGAACATGTTGGCTCTGTAAAAAGGGAAATGTGTGATTTACGAACTCAGACATCAGAACTCGGATTGCATTTCTGTGTTTGAGATGCTGGCTAGATGTATTTTTTTATAATTTTATTAAAGTCTCAAAGATACTCATTAGTTGATACTTTTATTTTGACAATAAATGCCTACAAAAAATGCGAACACAGTTGAAATTATGACCGCCACAGTGGCATCTCCTCCCGGTGAGTGCAAAGTCAATAAGCAAAAGAAGAAGATAAAAGAGTGGAGAAAGGGGAAGAGAGTACTGGCATCATTCCCTGATAATGGAAGCACCAGGATTTTATTCAGGGAGCATATAATATTCATATAAGAAAGCACACGGTGGGGGGCTGGAGAGATGGCTCAGAGGTTAAGAGCATTGCTTACTCTTCTAAAGGTCCTGAGTTCAATTCCCAGCAACCACATGGTGACTCACAACCATCTGTAATGGGGTCTGGTGCCCTCTTCTGGCCTGCAGGCATACACACAGACAGAATATTGTATACATAATAAATAAATATTAAAAAAAAAAGCACACGGTGGCCAGCACCTTCCTGGACATGCTCAGTTTAAGATGTGCATTGCCAAGCATGCTCAATTTAAGGTCATAGTTGAAGAATGAATGAGGGTAGGTGTATTAGTGGGTGGGCTTGGCTTAAGATAGAAAGAAATACATAGAAGAGAAGTGGGAAGTACACTTGAAAGCATTGGCACAGGAGACCACTTCCTAACTATAATCCCAGCAGCACACACACTGAGAAAAAACAATTAATAAATGGGACCTCCTGAAACTGAAAAGTTTCTGTAAAGCAAAGGACACGGTCAATAAGACAAAACGACAGCTGACAAAATGGGAAAAGATCTTCACCAACCCCACATGGGACAGAGGGCTGATCTCCAAAATATACACAGAACTCAAGGAATTGGTTATCAAAAGAATAAATAATCCAATAAAAATGGGGTACAGACCTAAAAAGAGAACTCTCAACAGAGGAATCTTAAATGACTGAAAGACACTTAAGGAAATGTTCAACATCCTTAGTCATCAGAGAAATGCAAATCAAAACAACTCTGAGATTCCATCTTACACCTGTGAGAATGGCCAAAATCAAAAACACTGATAACAACTTATGCTAGAGAGGTTGTTGGGTAAAGGGAACACTTCTGCATTGCTGGTGGGAATGCAAGCTGGTACAGCCCCTTTCGATGTCAGTGTGGCGATTTCTCAAAAATTAGGAAACAACCTTCCTCAAGAGATAGCAATACCACTTTTGGGTATATATCCAAAGGATGCTCAATCATCCCACAAGGAAATGTCCTCAACTATGTTCATAGCAGGTTTGTTTGTCATAGCCAGAACCTGGAAACAACCTAAATGCTCCTCTACCAAAGAATGGATAAGGAAAATGTGGTCCATTTACACAATAGAGTACTACACAGCAGAAAAAAATAATGACATCTTAAAATTTGCAGGCAAACGGATGGATCTAGAAAACATCATATTGAGTGAGGTAACCCAGACCCAGAAAGACAAATATCATATGTACTCACTCATAAGTGGCTTTTAGACATAAAGCAAAGAAAACCAGCTTATAATTCACAATCCCAGAGAACCTAGACAACAATGAGAACCCTAAGAGAGACATTTATGGATCTAATCTACTTGGGAAGTAGAAAAAGATAAGATCTCCTGAATAAATTGAGAGCATGGGGACCTTGAGGGAGGGCAGAAGTGGGGTGAGAGGAAAGGAGGGGAACAGAGAAAATGTAGAGCTCAATAAAATAAAAAGATATGGAGAAATAAAACCATAGAGTACACATTCAAAAGGTTAAAAGATGGAAGACAAGAACACTTTGGGGCATGATTAGCTGCATTATAAAGGCAATAGACATAAATACCACTGGGCATGTTCATCATCCTTCCCCCCACCAGAAAAAAAATTTAGAAGAAAGCAAATGGACACACACACCCTGAAAGTACATGAATTTGCCCCTAACAACTCTTTGGCATTCATGAAAATAGAATACTGAGCCTGACATAGTGCCACAAAGCCTTGTAATTCTAGCATTTGGCAAACAAAGGCTAGAGGATCACAAGTTCCATACCAAGCAAGATCCTGTTTCATAGAAGGGCGGCGGGGGAGAGGAGGGTGGTCATTATAGCTTATTGTGCATTCTAAATGTGTATTTTATTTTAAGTGTGTGGGTGTTTTGCTTGTATGTATGTATGTATGTGCACCATCGCTCCAGTTTCTGGTATATCCAGTCTGAATTCATTATTTCATCTACTGTTCCATACAACAGTGGGAATGCAGCTGACCTGTGTTGATCTCCATTTGTGCTTTTCAATCTTTTTTAAACCCAGGTAGGCACACAAGTGGCAGAGAACTTTGTCCCACCAATAACAAAGATTACAGCCACAGGGAGTTTTAGGCTGTAGATAAAGCTGCAACATTCAAGCAAGGGGTATTTCTTTATTGTGAGAATCCCAGTAAACCTCAGCCATAATTTCCCCATTTTTTTCTTTTTTGCAGTAATCCTTTTTTTCTTTTTTTATTTTCGAGGGAGCCTTTCTCTGTATAGCCCTGGCTGTCCTGGAACTCACTCTATAGACCAGGCTGGCCTCGAACTCACAGAGATCACCTGCCTCTGTCTCCCAAATGCTGGGATTAAAGGCGTGCACCACCACCGGGCTTACAGTAATTCTTAAATTTGTCTGCACCTTGAATTACCCAGACAGCTAAAAAAAAGAAACCAACAAAGCACGTCTGCATCCCGTGCACTATGCAAGCTCCCATTTAGTTGGCTCAAACGACTTTCTGCTTTGGATTTCCAAGTGTGAGGTGGACTCCTATCAGCAGGCAAAGAGGAGAAAGTTTTTTTGCAGAAGGTTTCAAACGTAAACAGTCATCAGAATCAGCCAGGAGGCCTAAGGATGGCACTCAATGGAAAAGCTCAAGGCCCTGGTTTTGACCCTCCACGCTAGAATAAAAGCATCACCTGTTAAAATTCAGATTTCTGTTTGCGGTGGAAGGAATCTAAAGATGGAACCCAGGTATTTGCACCTCTAATGAACTGGGGCTAGACCAATCGTTCTCAACCTGTGGGCGGCGACCCACCCGTGTGAGGAACTGTACTAAAGGGTCACAGCACTAGGACGGTTGAGAGCCACTGGCCAGAGGATGCTTTAGTTTACTTTGTCTAGTGGTTCTTAGAGTTCCCTGGTGGAGAAATCCTCCGTGGGCACATTCCTAGGTCCTGCTGTCGTGTCCATGGACTAATATCTCTGAATGTGACTTTTATTGTCTATATTTTAAATAATTAAAAAAAAAAAGCCCTACCCAGATGATCTTGATCGAAGCGGCCAGAGAAGACAGAGCTGCAGCTGGTTAAGATGTCCCAAATATTGAGTGGGGAGCGCCATCTGGTGGCAGAATGATTATTAGTTCTTTCTCAGTTGGCAGGGTTTTCCAGTCATTTCTGACCAGGGTATGTTGCAGCACTTCCGGAATTATAAAGTTGAAAAGAATTATTAACTTGAAAAGGAGAACTAGACTTAAAGAGGAAAGAAAAACATGTCGAAAGAAGGGAAGCGGGGGTCCTGGAACCTATGAGGTCTTAAACAAAGGAAAAGCTTGAAGAGAATGAAAACTGAGAGAAACGTCCCCATCACAAATCGCCGTTTTCATACCACGTCCACACCATGTCCGGGGTCTCTAACCAGACTCTCTTAGTGTGTTTGAAATCATTCACCAGCCCCAGGATCTTCCCATGCCTCTTCAGCTTCTGATACTGGCCTTTCCAGCCAGGCAGTCTTTCCCAGAGTACACAAGCACTTCCTCAAATACCCCCCCCCACCCCCACCCTACAGCAAAATGTCTTCTGTCACCGTCTTCCCCAGCGTCTGACAGAAACCAGATGTTTCCACCCTCTCCACCCCCCCCCACTTCCTTCCCACCCTCCTGTCTGGCTTCCTTCCCAACCCTTGAGAAGAGTCAGCCTTTCCCGCATTCATACCACAGGGGTCATTCTGATCTCCTCACTTGGAAACTGACTCTCTGCCTTTGCTTCATCTGTTGGGGAATCAGTCTTTTCCTCAGGGTTGCCGTCCCCTCTTCGGAGGAACATCCTTGTTTCCCAATTAGCTTCCTTCTAACGTGGTGTGCCATTTCAAAATGGAGATGACACACTGATGCTGGTCAAGAAGCAATGCATGAAATAAAAAGCTACACCCATATCAATGTATCATTCTTAATTAACTATTTTTTAAAATCAGATTATTATCCCAGCACTCAAGAGGTTAAAACAGAAGGATTATGAGTCTGAAGCCAGCCTAGGCTCTAGACAGACATCTTGTTTCAAAACAAAACAACCCACCCAAAACTCCTAAATAAATTAATTAAATTTAAAAATATAGAAAACAAATCTTTATCTAAAACAGAACTGTTAAACATTCAAAAATGTTAGAAAATAGCACATTTTAAAACGCTTCTTTATTTTTGCTGTGTGTGGAGAGGCAGCCAGTTCTCTGCTTCTGTAGTGTGTATTCTAGGGATCTAACTCAAGCTGTTAGGCTTGGTGGCAAGTGCCTTTACCTACTAAGCCACATCTCTGACCCCTGTGATCCATTTTCCCAAAAGAATTTTGTATACAGTTATATGACAATATACACATAGGAAAAAATCTGAAGAGCAAACATCCATTCTTGTGTTTAAATGCTTGGCACCACATGAGAATGATGTTATAATATAGATGCATAATGATATAATTATATGTATATGATTATATTATAAGTATATTAGATAATAATATAATCAAATACATATAATATAAATTCTACCACTGCCATCCTCTGTATCTCCAGTTCATTTTACTAACTGACGATTGTGTAAGACTGACTTGGATACATGCAATATTCTTTGGTCTCAGAAGTTTTACAGTCTTGCTGGACATGGTGGTACACATATGCCTATGATCCCAGCACTCAGGAAGCCGAGGAATGAGGATTGAACATTTAAGGCTAGTCAGGACTATAAAGTGAGTTTGAAGCCAGCCTGACCTGCAAAGAGCCCTTATCTCAAAATAAAATAAAGTAGGTGTGTGTGTTTGTGCAAACATGTGCATGCACACTCAGACACACACACACACACACACACACCTGTAACTGTGCATATCTGTGTGTGGATTCTAGAGGTCAGGCTCAGATTTTGCTTCTCAGAACCAACTGCTTTGTAATTGGAGACAGGGTCTCTCATTGGCCTGGAGCTCGCTGATTAAGTTAGGACGGTTGGCCAGCGAGTCCCAGGGACCCAGGATATTACAGGTACATACTACCATGGCCAGTTATTTAAATGGGCCCCAGGGGTCAATCTCAGGTCTTTGTGCTTACACTTACTTTTTTGAGCCATTATCTCCCTAGGCCTCCAAAATGTTTTACGATATGCTCCAGAATGTTAGGTGGACCCACAAAAGAGAATCTAGAGCACGCAATGAGAAGTCCAAGAGAGATTTCAGTTCAAGTCCCAGCTTAGCAGCTACTCATAGGCAAATTACTGGTTCTCATCAAGCCTGCTTGTCTCATTCTGAAAATGAGATTCTAATAACAAGAAAAGAAACATGTGAGGTGTGAAAGGGAAGAGTCACAGGTGGGTGGGTGCCTGGCACAGTGGACGCCATTAATCTCTACCTGGGACCAATGAGTGATCTACAGGCACTTGGAGATAGAATTCAAAGAGTCCATATTCACTAGAAAAAGACAGTGACATGGACGGCACTGTGACAGACTGTGTCCTAAATGCTCATGGCCCGAGACACTCATGGGATCACAGAATGTGAGTCCTTGTCATTTACAAAGTTAGGGTCAAGTGGAAACCTCCAGCATAAGAAATAAAGATAAGGCCAAAACTTAGAGGAGCATGGAACATGGGTGGCCACAAGAACTGAGATTCTGGAGTACTGCGAAGAATGGTTGGGAAGACATTAGCTCTCCATGGCAGAGAAAGTTGAGGACCAGCTCACAAGTCCATTCATTTGGCAGTGTGTGCATTGCAACAGTAGTAATCTGGATAGCACCTTAGAAGGTACCACATAGTTTGGTGGTGACTAGAAAGAGCTACCACATCTACCACCTGATGTGGGATGTCCTATTGTATATGTGTTGCTTTGATTGGATAATGAGTAACGCTGTTTCAGTCAATAGCTTAGGTGTATTCCTACATAGCTCTTATATCTTAAATTAACCCATCTATTAATCTGTGTATTGTGGCTTACCTGAAAGGTTCCGGTGGCGTCTTTCTTTTTCAGCAGCTACATGGCATCTTCTTGACTCTGCCTTCTTCCTCTTTATATCTCTGTTTGGATTTTTTGCCTGACTTCACTCTGCTGAGCCATTGGCTGAAACAGCTTTATTCGTTATCCAATAAAAGCAACATACAGAAGGACATCCCACATCGTCTGTCATGTTATGCCCTTGTTTAACCTACAACCAGACTTGATTTTCTACCTTCATACTGTCAAGACTGCTCTCTTGACTGTCATGGGTGAAATTCTCTTTGTCAGTTAGATGACTTCTGCAGTTTCTTGTACTCCTTGGCATTATTGCCTTATTATATGATGGTTAAAAGCACAAACTCAGAAGCCAGGGTAACCCAACTTTTCTTTACAAGTTTCTTCCTGTAAAAAATGGAAATAGCCATAGCTATCCATAACAGCTTCTCCTTTTTAATTTCTCTTTTTTCCCTCTCTATTCTAGAAGCATCTACTGAGCCAGCAGGGCTGCATATAATGGGTCAAATGCACAGCACTTGCCTTCATGGAGAAATAAAAGTGATTTTCACTGTTTGATCAGTGAGTGCTAAGAGTTTGAAAGGAGAAAGTAGAGGATGGCTAGACCTTTGGGACCCTAAAACAGGAGGCTCTATTAAGCCAGGAGTAGGGCAGGTCCAAACAAGTTGTGGCATCATGAAGCATTCGCAAAACACAGCCACATCACAGTGCTCAGTCTTGGTTTGTCTTCTTCCCCGGGTTTCTCTGGCTGGCTGTTTCGACAGTTCTGCTCCCAAAGCTTTGATTCATCAATAAATTTTCAGGGCTGGAACTATAGCTCAGTTGGTAGAACACTTGCTTATCATACATAAAAATGTTGGGTTTGATCTCCAGCACCACATAAGCCAGGAGTGGTGGTCCATGCCTATATTACTGAACTTGGGAGAAGAAAACAAGAGAAGCAGAAGGTCAAGAGGACATCCTTAGCCACACAGTGAGTTTGAAGCTATATGGGTCTACCTGAGACACTAAATTTTTCAAAGTGCATTTTGTGGGGTTGAGGATTTATCTCAGTCATAGAGCACCTGCCTAGTAAGGGCCAGGCCCTCATTTTGGGGCTGGATAAATGGTTCTGTGGTAAAGAGCACTTGTTGCTCTTGCAGAGGCCCTAGATTTAGTTTCCAGAACCCACATAGTATTTTAAAGCCATCTACAACTCCAGATCCAGGGGATCTGACCTTTGAGGGCACCAGGCACATGTGTGGTACACATACATGTACTGTAGTCAAAACACTAAAACACATAAAAAATAAGATAAATGTATGAAAAGCATGGGATAAAACCGGACTCGCTGAACATAGCGGACAATGAGGACTACTGAGAACTCAAGAACAATGGCAATGGGTTTTTGATCCTACTGCACGTACTGGCTTTGGGGGAGCCTAGGCAGTTTGGATGCTCACCTTACCAGACCTGGATGGAGGTGGGTGGTCCTTGGACTTCCCACTGGGCAGGGAACCCTGATTGCTCTTCGGGATGATGAGGGAGGGGAACTTGATTGGGGGAGGGAAATGGGAGGCGGTGGCGGGGAGGAGGCAGAAGTCTTTAATAAATAAATACATAATTTTTTAAAAAAATATATGAAAATAAATGAAAAGTTTCTTTCCATGGAGTTATTATTACATGCCAGAGCCCATGGCAAGAATGGAAAGGCTTCTCTCCTTTATGACCATTGCTTTCTCCACATGCCACCAGTACTCACACTTTCGACCTTGGTGATTCTGGGAAAATCTGTCCCCTCTTTGTATTGATCCTTTTTGGTTTGCTTTGCTTTGTTTTTTGAAACAGGGTTTCATGTCACCCAGGTTGACCATAGCCTCACCATGTAGCCAAGGATGAACTTGAACTTGGATCCTCCTTCCAAGTTCATGATTGCAGGCATGCACCTCTGTGCCTAGCTCACACGATGTTTTTTGTTGCTGTTATTTGTTGTAAGCAAGGAAATTCACATTTTATTATACATATGCTTGCATTATACATACACACATTCATAGTGGCTACATTTCTCAGTCTCAGTTTGCAAAATCATCTGTTTTATCTTATTTTGATTTCTGTGAGTGTATTCTTTTTAAGAACACAATTCTTTATTGATTCTTTAGAAATTTCACATCATGCAATCAATCCCGCTCACCTCCCAGTCCCTCCATATCTGCCCCTCACCCCTGCAGTATGCTCCTTCAAATTAATTAAAAGCAAAACACAACAACCAAAAGAATTAAAAACCCACCTTGCTCCTCTATTTTTCCAACCCCTCTTCATTTATCCTAGTGGCATGGGGAGCTCTGGCATGTCACGCAGTATACCCCTTTTGTCCAATAGGCCCCACCTCAAAATGTTCACTGCAATGAGTCATTGGTCTGTTTCAAAGTTTCTGGTTTCTGGTACACCATCATCACTGAGCTGGGCCCTCATCGAAACTCCTCTCAGATATCCCTGAGTCATGGGATTCTGTGGTTATTGTTTAGTAGAACTAGGCTACATGTGCACTCCATCAGGTCAAAGATGGGGCAGCTATTAGGGTGGGGTGGCACCCACCCAAGGTCCAGGATGTGGGTCTGGGTGGAAGTTGAGCTGCTCAGTCTGGGTCGTTGGGACCACACCCTGAGTTGAGGGGTAGGGCTAGCTCTCCCACACCCATGATGGGGAGTGAGGCCATGTCTCCTGAGTACTGGGGTTAGCTCTCCCATGGGGGCATGAGTGTCCAGTGAAGGTCAGGGCGAGCTCTCCCAGGCCCCGTGAGGGACAGAGCTGGCTCAGCACGGCCCTTGGATTTTACCATGTTTGGTTCCTATGACGCCCTGTGGTAGCACAAGTCATGGACATCAGCCCAGATCCTGGTTGCTCTTGGGACCACAGACCCAGACATGGCCCTTGGCAGCAGCCTGAGCCCAGACCCATATGGCTACACAGGCTATTCGGACTGGCCTAAATTTATTAGTGGGGAAACCCTCAGACAGAAACATGGCCACAGGTGGTGGCCCAAACACACATCATTGACATTGCCTTTGATGGTATCAGGAACCATGAACATCAAAACAGACCTTGACTACTATAGGGCCATGGAACCAGACATGGCCCAATGAAGCAACCCTGGCCCAGACAACACCATGACCCCAGTGGCAGCACAACCCTCAGATACCAACATGGCCTCTGGATGTGGCCTAGACCCTGGGCATCCATGTGACCTTTGGTGGCACCCTGAACCATGTACATCACAGACCCCAACTGTGATAGGTCCACAGACCAAGACATAGTCTCAGGCTGCAGTCCAGGCTCAGATGTCACCATGGCCACAGATGGCATTGCAAGCTATTCAGATCTGCATGGTCCCAGAGCAGTGTGGCCCTCATATACCAACATAGTCCCAGGTAGCAGCCCAGACCCTTGGCATTGGCATTGCTCTCAGTGTTATCAGTAGCCATGGACATCAGCACAGACCCTGGCTATGATAGACCCACAGACCCAGACATGGCTCTCAGCAGCAGCCTGGGCCCAGAAGACACCATGGCCCCTGTGGCAGGATGGCCCTCAAACACCAACATGGCCACAGAATGCGGCCTAGACTCCAGGCATCTGTGTGACCTTTGGTGGCACCACAGGCCACAGACATTACAAACCCTGACTGTGTTAGGACCATGGACCGAGAAATGGTCCCTTGATGAAGCCCAAGCTCAGATGTTACCAGTGCCCTGGGTGTCAGCAAAGGCCATCCAGATGATCATGGCCCCAACAGAAGAATGCCCCTTGGAGACCAACATGGACTCAGGTGTTTGACAAGAACCCAGTCATCTGCATGGCCTACAGTGGTAACCGAAGCCCTGAACATCAATACAGTCCTTGTTGCTGCAGGAGAGTGGACCCAGACATGGCCCCCTGGCAACAACTCAGGTTGAATGCCATCATGTTCCCTGGGTGGCAGCACAGCTTACCCAGACCAACATGGCCCTGATGGTGGCATAGCCCATGGATACCACAATGGCCACAGGCAGTGGTCCACACCCCGAGTATCCCCGTGGCCTTGGTGGAAACATGGATCATGGACATCAATAGAGACCCTGGCTGTTGCAGACCCAGATATGACTGTAGGCAGCAGCCCAGGCCCAGACATCACCCTGGTCCTGGATGGCAAGCAGGCCAATCACATCAGCCCATTTCTCAGTCCTCCCTTCTTCATAACTGCCTTTTACAGTAGCACATGAACCATTAAGCTGCTCTATCTCTCAGAATTTACCACCATATACTTATTCACCATATTGATACTAACTACCTGGTGACTTGTGGTGCTGGGCTGGCCTGTGGATGCTTCAGGCAGTCCAGACTGTGAGGACCCAGGCTGCTCTGTGGGTGTCTTCTGCCTGCCTAACATACAGGCACAGGTGGGCTTGTCCATCTATTATATTGGTACCTTTTAAAGATTTATTTTAGTTTTAATTATGTTTATGTGGCGAGTATGGAAAAGTAAGTGTGGGTTCCCTTGCAGGTTAGAGATATCACATGCCCTGGAGTTAAAGTTATAGGCAGCTGTGAGTCACTTAATGTAGGTAGTAGATATTGAACTTAGGTCTTCAGGAAACAGTAAGAATTCTCAACCACTGAGTCATATTTCAGGCCTCATCTATCTTTTTCTTAAGAAGTAAATACTTGTGTGACTTTAGAATAATTTTAGGCTTTCAGAAATGTTGCTATCAGTTTTTTCTTACTGTTAGTATTTTGCATTACTATGAGAAATTAGTCGCAATTAATGAACTGATATTGAAATATTTTCATTGATTTCATCACATTTTATTCAGATTGCAGTATGCTATAGATATGAATACTCTGCGTTGGTATGGATCTTGGTCTATTGATACAGATTTTAGGTCAATTTTGTTTATGTATATTTCTGCTCTTGATTAAGCCATTGTGTTTGTGCAGCTCATTTGAAAATGCAATGTATATTTAAGAAATATAGGTTAATAGATAGTCATATATAATAGTCAAGCTTGTAGTCCTGTTAGTTAGGTTTTCTAGATATATAGAGATATATTTCAGTTAGATAATCTTCAAATCTTTCAAAGACCTATGGAATATGGCATTTAATATATTTTAAGAACTTAAGACTTTTTATGACAATGAGACACATCTGCTCTTGGCAGCACCAATCTACTTCAAGAGGTTAATGGGCATCAAAGAGGCTCCTTATAGAGTTTGATAGTCATTTGTGCAAGAAATTGCTCATGCCTGGACTGCTTGATGTTATGCTGTATGAACTGGACATGCAGGACCCACAGAAAAATGACTGCTGAACTTGCCTAAAGGTGAAATAGTCCTTCAGGGTTCTGGCTTCATGAAAGAGTCTATCAGACGTTCAACAGGACACAGAAGATAGTGACGGATAAACTACCAGTACAGGTCCTTTGGGGTTCCTACTTCGTGAAATAGTCTGCCATACATTTTGCAGGACACACACACACAAAAAGAAACTGATGAACTTTGCCAACACAAGGCATAAGAGATCTTTAAATTTCCTGTTCCATGGAAAAGTCTGTCAGATGCTATGGACCTATAAGCTGAAGATGGTTACAGAAGAACTTTGGGTGACTGTCCAGGCAGCAAGATGTCTCTAGAATTTTGGAAGTTGCTTACGATGCACTTCCTGTTAACTTAGGTAATATTATATCCTTCTGGGGTCTTTGATGGAGTTGAAGAAAAGATATATATATATATATATATATATATATATATATATATATATATATATAGTTTTCCTTAGTTATGATAAAAGATAAAGTAGATATAAACATTGTAACTATAATTCTTGCTTGATACCTATTTTGTTATATGCAATTTTACTATGATAAAGTTAAAACCTTCCTTTTTATTTGAACAGAAAAGGGGAAATGTTGTGAGAAGTCCTTCTGTATATATGTTCTTTTTATTGGTTAATGAATAAAGAAGCTGCTTTGACCTGTGATAGGGCAGAATAGAGCTAGGCAGGAAAACTAAACTGAATGCTGGGAGAAAGTAGGCAAAGTCAGTAAGACACCATGTAGTTGCCAGTGGAGAAAGCTGGGAGCTGTCAGTTGGAACCTTGCCGGTAGGCCATGAACCTCGTGTTAAAATATAAAATAATATAGAAATAGAAATAGGTTAATTTAAGATATTGAAGGTCTAAGTTACAAACAATGCCACACCAATTTGGGATTATGATTAATAGGGTGGTATTTATTTAAAGGGGAAAAAACTTACAGATCACTGTCCCAGGCAACAGCCCTCTATGCAACCAGGAAAGGAGTCTAGTCGCCAGCGGAGCAGGAAGTGAAGAGAGAGAGGAGAGGGAAGTGGCCGCTTTTTTAAAGGGAGAGAGACCACGCCCCAATGGGCTGGTATCTCAGCAGCTATAAGTTGGATGAGCGGGAGGATATCCCGCAACAAGATATAAGAGCTAGCCAATAAAAAGTGTGAGCTAATAGGTCAAGCATTGTTGTAATTAACACAGTTTCTGAGTGGTTATTTCGTGTCTGGGAAGTCAGGAAACAAACAAGCAACCTTCCATCAATGGCAGTTTATAATGTCCTAGATACATTATTGTGCTCATTCCATCTCCCTGGGTTCCTATGACAGTTGCTCAGATTTTCCTTATTTTTGATGTCCTTGATTTTGAGGAGTACTGGTAAAGTGTTCTGTAGAATGTCCCTCAGTTTGATTTTGTCTAATGATTGTCTCATGATTAAACTGGGGCCATGATGATTTTGAGATGAGACACCCACAGAGAGATGAAATATCAATCAACCCATATCTTAGTTACTGTCCTACTATAGTGAAGAGTCACCATGACCATGGCCACTATGAAAAGAAAGTGTTTAATTAGGGACTTGCTCGTGGTTTCAGAGGGTGAGTCTGATCTTCATGGGAAATGTGGGAAATGTGGCAGCAGGCAGGCTTATATGGCACTGAAGCAGAAAATAAGAGCTTACATGTTAAGACAACAACCATAAGTCAGATAGAGACTAGGTCTAGAGTGGGCTTTTGAAACCTCAAAGCTCAACCATAGTGATAAACCTTCTCCAACAAGGCCACACCTAAGGCTTAAGTTTCACCAACTAAGAACCTAGAACTCAAATCTATGAGATTATGAGGGTCATTCTCATTCAAATCACCATACCATACCTCTCAGAAGCATCTTCTGCCAGCTGGACATGGCACTGTTGGTCACATGCCTGGCTTAGAATTCCCGACTGTGTAATAACACCCTCACTTCCATGATGCACTCTTTGAAAATGAATTGCAGCCCATGTAAGCAGTAGGCAGTTGGTGGGATGGGACAGGAATCTCCATGAACTTTTTGTAATTCTTTAAAATGCAGAAGGTGTCTTTTCTCTCGACCCTACATTTAATCATATATATATATATATATATATATATATATATATATATATATATATATATATATATTTCTGCATGAAATCATAGATGTTTGTTCCATACTTTGGGATGTAATCACCTATATTTTAGAGTATTTCCCAAGTCCTAGCCATTGGGATTTTATTCTGGTTAGGACATTTTTTTATCTCCTTTTCTTTTCATTCATTCATTCATTCATTCATTCTTTCTTTCTTTCTTTTGGGTAGTGGATTTTTTCACTAAGTAATTAAATAAAATAGACTTGCAAAACAATTAAAAGTCTCAACCATCTTCCAGTACTAGCAAGGCTAATCATTAGAAGACGCTGTGAAATGACAAGTTCTCAGGACCCAGACTTTCCCATGAGCCAAGCTGCAAGTATTCTTTTCTCCCCATCCCTTCTTTTCTGATTTGTTGTGGCTGGTGTGTCTGTGAGTGTACCCAGAAGAACTTCAACAGTATCATAACCCAAAGGAGCAGCTGGCAGGAGTCAGCTGACCAGAAGGGCTTCTTTTCTCTGGTGAAGACTCTTCCACTCAGTGCTCAGTTTCATATGCAAGTGTTCATGAATGTGTTCCTGTCCCTGAAGCCAGCACTTCCCATCTGTGAGCAACCTTCTGCAAACAATCTGCAACAATGTTGACCCCCAAATGTATCTTCTGATGGAGAAGGCAAAAAGCAAAAGTTGCACATCTTGGTCCATACTCAACACCTCTTGTCCTTGTCATCTAGAGCTTAGTGGCACATCAAAAATCCCCTGTGAAATATTTTGTGCCTTTGGTACAGGAAATTACTGTGAGGACTCAGGGCCATATAACCAAAAGGAATGCCTCCATCAGGGGGCAGTGAGAGGAAGAGGAGGCATGGCTTACAAGCACCTAACGAGTAGAGTCTCAGGGGAACAGTCTGGCTAATAGGATCAAGTTCAGGCAAAAAGGTCCCTCAGAACTGCAGGTCACATGGTCTCCTACTGCTGGAGCCTTGGCACTGGCCTGTGGCCACTGAGTCCCCTGGGCTCTACTTGTGGTTGTTGCCTCTCAACTCTAGAAAGACATTATTTCCTCCTCCCTTTACTCATTGATAATGAAGGCTGGTCATTAAAATGTAATAAGCTATAAAGAATTTCCGTGTGATTTCAGACACAACAACAAGCTACAGAAAAGTCTTGCTTCGTCAAGCCACCTGTTTGCTGTGGCCCTCAGCCCTTGCTGGCATCCACAGGTCCCCTGACCTGACTTGACATGAAATTGAATCTTCCAGAAACCTTTCACTCTTTCTCTGCATCTGCCTACGCCATGATATTCTGGGGCTTAACACAAACCAGAGGAGGAATCTTGGGCCTTCTCTGCTTCCACTCTGTGGTGGTGAGAAAATTCCAGATACTACCATTTCTCAGACTCAAATGGGCTGTCAAGTAACCATTTCTTCTTACTGTGAGTCTCACAACTTACCAGGGGTTCTAAGTACACACTGATACCGCACTTCTAATCATTGGCCCTCCCCTTTGTTGAGACACACAGCAGCATCTTTCCCTGTTTTATTTTTCTTTGCAGCCCACTTGCTCCAGAGCAGACCCAATTCATCCTGTCTATGGAATGATCCACTATTCCTTTCTGTATAGTTTCCATATAGCTTCTACATTTAGAAACTGCTTTCTTTTCGTTGAATCTACTGAGTTTCCCACCTTACTCACAGAATAACTGCCTGACGGTCTATTTGTGGTATTGCAGATGTTATGGTGGAGGGCATACTTGGAGAGAGGGTGGTATTATCGTACATAGACACCCTCTAATGCTTCTCTGATTGGCAAATACATTTAGGTTGGGAATACTTCTACATGTCTCAGTTTTCTTTAGTGGACCTGGAAGAGCATAAAAATATCTAGCCCATCACTAGAGAAAGGAACTGGATGGTGGTAATGAGGGCTGGAGATACCGTTCAGTGGGTAAAAGCACTTGCCACGGTAACATGAGAACCTGAGTTGAAACCACTAGAACCTATGTAAAAGCATGACACAGTGGCCTAAGTATCTGTAATCTCAGACTTCTTGCAAGGAGATCAAAGGTGGAGATAGGAAAATCTCCAGAAGCTCATGTGCTAGCTAGACTAAAGTCAAAGAAACTCTGTACCAGACAAAAGTGGAAAATGAGGACCAACACTCAAGGTTGTCATCTAACTTGCATATATGAATGGTGGTATGAATATGATCTTATTCAGACACACACAAACATGCATGCACACATACACATTGTACAGACAAAAGTAAAAAATAAAGTATCTATCTATAGAGCCATCAAGATGTCTCAGTGAGTAAAGGTACTTGCTGCCAAGCCTAACGACAGGAGTTTGAACCCTGGAATCCACACTGTAGAAGGAAACAAACAACCTATAAAAGCTATCCTCTAACTTCAACATGTAAGCCATGGTGCATGTGCGAGCGCACAAACACACACACACACACAAATATATTAAATGTTAAATCTTAAAATTTTTGTATATGAACGCAGACAAACTGGGTGATTATGATGAGACTTTTATAAAGGAGCCAGGAAGTAAGGACAGGACAGTGGTTGGAAGAAATGGAAAACTCATAAATAGCCTTTCCTCAAAACAGTGACAGAACACTTGATGCCAGCCAGCTTTTCATTTGGGGCATTCATGAAGAGAGACTTTGAAACACACCAGAGCAGTGCGTGAGTGGCGAGAGTCCTAATACCTACTTTCCCACTATTAAACCCTTGCCCTTTAGTTTCAGTTCCTTTACTCAGAAGTTTTGAGGACCCTTTTTTTAGCTCTTAAAGGCTGTGGTTACTCGTGGGATCACAGGTCAGTATTTGGAAGAGTCTGACTTAAGGAAATAAAGGAAATAATGAGAACTGGGAGGAAGTTTTCAGCTTTTTCAGATAATTAGTTTTTAGCTCTAGGACTCAAAAAAACTTAGAGGATTGTGGGGATCTTGCCTTCTCTGTGTCTGTGCAGCTATACTAATTGGAAGGAGACAGGCTCCTCCATCACAGGCAAATGCACTAATGTATGTCCTTACAAAGGTTATCCTACTTCTCATCCATATGGTCAAGTACGCCTATCATTTAGCCATCCTTCCACTTACCTAGCTCTGTTCTCTGATTTGGAACTCTATCGCCTCACATAGAAGAGTGCCTTTGGCTAACTTGGTTTTCCAGAAAGCCCATCAGTTCCTAATGAGCACTGAGAAGTTGTAGAGATGAACACTGTGAGCTAAGAGTTGAAGCGAGGGATGAGTGTACAACTGGAAAACGACCACTGAGACTGGGAATGAGTCAAGGCTTAAGTGGCTTGGTAAAGACAAGGGAAAGATGTGTTTACAAGGTCCCCAATAGCTTTATACCTTGCAGGCCAGGCCAGGGCAGTCAAGGAATGCAGAGAATTTTCAGCAGTTACCAATGCTCACTCTTGGGCTCAACCAGAGGGCAGGGTCAGGTGACCCCTCTGTGTGTTAGATGGAAGTTCTTTTCAGGGTCCTACCTGCCCTCATGTCGATTCTCTTCTCATTTTCATCATTGATTGGGAACAATAACAGAAGACTTTATTCATTTTCCTGGCACATAAAGTGTGTGTGTGCGCATGCACGTGCACATAATCATGTTTTATAAGATTCCAATTAATTGTTTTATAATTAATTGGTATTTTCGAAACTTTGAACACAGACCACAAGAGGCACATCTTCTATCTAGTCCAAGATGCCCTGCTCAGCCACCCTACTGTTTTTCTGTTGGGGCTGCTATTGTTTAGCATGTTGGTTTTTGGAAATAGGATCTCACTGTGAGGGCTTCATTTACCTGGAACCCACTACAGAGATCAAACTGTTTTCAAATGTGTGCTCATTCTTCTGCCTCTACTTTCCAAGTGCTCAGATTACAAGTGTGCACCATCATCCTTTGCTGTAACCTCTGAACAATGTTTCAGGCGAAATCAAGAAAGTGAGAGGTATCCAAATGAAGCTTTGATTTCTGAGGTTTTACTGGTCCTAAGTCCATGCCTTCCCTGTGGTGATGGACTGTATAATTTCTTAGGCTGTGAGCTAAAATAAACATTTACATTCTTTAAAAAAAATGTCTGGTCATGTCACAAATGCCTGAGCTGTCTATGTTCCCTGTTGTCCTGGGTCCTGGAAAGCTCTCCCCGGTCATGGCCAGATCTTTAATTCCTCAGGGACTGATCCTCAGAGGTCAGTCAATCTAGGAACGATCACCCAAGTCATTCTGTAACTTTTGCAAGGTTTTCCTTCATAACCAAGCCTTCTGTGTCCACATAAATGAATGTCACTACAGTGTGGTTTCCTTTTACTTGGTGAGAGAGGATGCTGTAGGAAAAAACATCTCACTCAGACTTACTTTTTTCTCCAGAGGCCAGCAAGTTCTTTCTGTAAAGAGTCAGCTTTACAGGACAAGAGGCAAATTTCTGATTATCCTGTATGTCCTCATATAGTGAGAGGAAAACAATCTCCCATGGTTATTTCATTTATAAAATTCAAAACTGAATAACAGCTGAGGGCACTAAACTATCTGTTTAGTGATGAGAAAAAAATAGAATCATTTTCTGAGGGTGATAATATTTTTATAATTAAAAATTGAAGCTAGTGGTCTTATTCAGCATGGCAAATTGCCAAATGTTCCTGGGCAAAATTTCATTTTTCCTTCTGGGTTGGATTTGGCTCCACCCTTCTTGATTGTGGTCTTGTGGACACTTTTCTAGGGAAAACCTGAGGAAGCCCTGGCTCTGGAAGCTACAAGTCTAATTTTATCCATTCAAATCAGAGTAGGAAAAATTCCCAGCCTCTAGAATGCTCATTGTCTACTCACCGATTCATTCACTCACTGAACACTTCCTTTATGTTTTGAATGAACTTTTATTGAGCGTACAGTGCATGCCAGGTGCTACATGAAGTAGAAGGATCCCAAGTATGGTTTCGCGGGCATTCCCCTGGCAGCCTTACAAATGTGTGGAAGAAAGCAGAAGCATTTATGAGTTAAATAACTAAAGATGTGTTTCAGATATTCCAAAGTCGATACACATTTATGGTAAAAGTGTTCACTTTTAAAAAACTATACTACATCTTTTTTCTATTAAAATGGTATTTTCTCTCTGTTTTATCACCCGTTTCCCCTAATCCTGATCAACAAAACCCTAAGATAGCCATAAACATAAGTAGATATCAGCTCATAAAAATATGCTGTGTGGGGTTACATGAAAATAATTTTATAAATGACTTTTCCTCTCATTTAAGTTTCGAAATTTTGAAGTGCGGCCAATAAGTGATTTGGTAACAGTTAAGAAATCACAAGTTCCTGTCTTCCCATATAAACTTCTGCAAATCTCAGGCTTGGTTCTGCTGATGCTAAAGAGAACAAATTTCAGAAGTTAGCCAATGCCTGCTCTCTGCACATCTACTGTACACAGGGAGCCACGCTGCATTGCTACTGTCAGCTCTTGGAAGAATCCCTGGAAGGAATCTCAGCCAGAAAGAGGTAAGCTGGGCCTTATCTTGGCTCAATGATCTCAAGCAAAACATGTTTGCTCATCCAGAAGTCTGGGTTGGTGGCCACTGATGTGAACAAAGAAAATACTAACTGAGCAAAGCGATAGCAGAAGTCAAAGGAAATCTAGCAGCACAAATTGTATGCTGGGAGGCTCACTAGTCTGATGAGCTGGCGTGGATGTTAGTATAAACTAATTAGAGAGTAAACTTGGAAAGTCGAATGCGATGATAATCATATCATTTTAAACAGGAAAGCAAGACCCTTCCAAGATAGGATTTGAGCTGCTCTGTTGTTTTTCTGGCCCTGCTAAGGAGCCTCTTTTCCCCTGGAACAACAGGGTTAGAGATGATGGTGGAGGAGACAAACGTTTTTATCTTCTTATGGCTGTAGAACATGATAAGTTCCTTCCCTTGATAGCGATGGTCTCAAGCTTCCAAGTGCTTTGACCATTTAATACAGTTCCTCATGTTGTGGTGACCCCCCCCATCATAAATTATTTTTGTTGCTGCTTCTTAACTGTAATGTTGCTACTGTTAAGAAGAATCATAATGTAAATATCTGTGTTTCCCCATGGTCTTAGGTGACCCCAAAAGGGTCGCAACCCATGAAGCAATAACTCCTGCGTTACAGACAGGATCAGTTTCTGCATCCTAGTGATGACCGAACTTGATGACTGAAAGGTTGAGTTTCAGTAGCAACAGTTGCTTTTCCTATTTGCAGCCTTAACACACACCTCTCACTACCTCTTCTGCTGCTGCTCTACATGGTCTAGATACAGTACGTGATCTGTTTTTATCAATGTCAGAAAGTATCAGGTTGAAAATCAAAGACACTACATGTCTTTCTGAATGATGCATTTAATAGAAATTTCAGGGACGTTTGAAGAGCAATTGGGAAGTCTGACTGGAAAATAATTTCATCCAAAATTGACCATATATGTTTTCCCCCAGCCATTTAGTGCTCATTTAAGTCCTTGGTGTGCCTTTTAAAAATAATTTGATGTCTATTTAACTTACTGGATATTAATTTTTATGCTCACTTAAGGTCTATTATGGATCTTGAATATCAGCTTATTCTGCACCAAAATCTTATGATGCATTCAAATGACTGCAGGACTATGGGGGATTGGTCCCAGTAGATCAACAGAACATGTGACATTGCAATTCAAGTTGTCCAGTTTTTATTTGGTAAATTGCTGTGATGGTCAACACAGGTGTAGCGTAAGCTTGCAAAACTACCCACTTCATTCCCATCGATGACAGGTGGAAGCCAAGAACTTTGGGTATAAATTAGAATCATGGAGAGAACCTAATGAGGAAAGGGGGGGTTATTTCTAACTAGGCATGGTAGCTTTTGAAATCCCTTTGTGTCTCCAATGTGTAGCTACAGTTAAACACCATGTTCTCGATGACACATGAAGGGTTTGGTCTCTTCGTTAATGAACACAGTATTTTCTTGGGAATGGGAGGGAAGATTCCAGAAGGTCCAGAAACTTGTTTACTAGCCATCATGACTTAAGGTCTACTTACTTCTCTGACAAGCAGAGGTCATGGATTCATGTGATGGTAGGTGAGTGCCGAGACATAACCCAAGATACTAGTATTGTATCTAGATCTCAGCCTGAGTGTGCTGACCCCCAAGATTCTCTCCATGATTCTAACTCACACCAAGAGGTCCTTGACTCCCACCTGTTACCAAAGGGAATAAGGTGGGTAGTTTTACAAGCTTACTTTGATTCTCCCACTCTTCTTTCTGTATTCTACTTTCTTATGATATAATTATGTTGACCAACATGGAGTTCCTTTTTTTTTCAATCACTGTTCCTTATCTTTCCATGTGATAATCCTAAAACCAGCAGAATTGATTGGAGGGAAGGCAGGCTTGTGGGAAGCCCAGACTCCGAGAGAATGTCATGGCAGAAGAAGGCATTACCCATAAATAGTTAGATAATATCTCCAGGTACATCTTTATGATACCCACCGGGTCTATTCTGAACATCACCATTATGAAGAAATGCCTAAGTTCAACTGGGATATTAAATACAGTTGAAAATTTTGATATTTTTACATGTTCATGTGTGTGTGTGTGTGTGTGTGTATGGATGCTCCTGTGTGCTCAGAAACAAATGTGTATGTGTGTAATCCTTAGACTCTGTCCATTGTAATGTTTGAAACAGGGGTTCCTTGCTTGGCTGTAACTTGCCAAATAGGCTATGTCAGGTGATCAATGAGGCCCATTGATATACCTATCTCTGCTTTCCAGCCACTATACCTAGGTTTTCATTTCTTTTTCTATTCTTTTCTTTTTCCTTCCTTCTTTCCTTTCCCATCCCCTTTCTTTTTAATGTGGTTCTGGAGATCAAACTCAGTTCTTTGTGCTTTCAAAGCAACATTTTTATCAGTAGAGCTATATACCCAGCCAAATTTTTACTATTTTTTTTTACTATTTACAGATTTAACTGTTTTTAAACTATGGACTCAAACGTACAATTATTCGGAGAAATAAAGAAAGGAGTATGTTAACACAAAGCCTGTGGTTCTGTGTGGGCCTTAGCAAATGCAAGTCGTGCATCCTTTTCGGGTGACAAGAGAGCTGCTCATTGGTACCTATGTCTAATCTCAGTAGCTTTAGTGCCATCCTATTGAAATTCAGAAGATCCAGACTGTCAGGCATGTTCTCTGTGGTGGCCGAATCGGCACAGAAAGGCAAAGTAAAGTATCTGCCCCCAGTGTTTGCGTCTCAGAGCTGTGAAACATATGATAGTTTATTATTTTTGAGAGTTGTTAATTTTTATTTACTTGAGTGCTCTGCTTGCATGGGAGTATTGTACCATGCGTGTGCCTGGTGCCAATAGGTGTCCAAAATTACTAAAGAAATATGTGCTGGGAACAGAATCCAGGTCTTCTGGAAAAGCAATAAGCCTCTTAACTACTCCAGACCCTAGTTAAGATGTTTTTGTTTATCACTTGTAGCCAGGTCATTGTCAATTTGTTCCTTAGGTTCCAGCCCTAACTCATGAAACCATCTGAGCATATCTGTGCTCTGTTTCAGTTTGGCTGCCTACTATTGGAGCAACCTTGGACAAATTAACCTCTCAAAGCATTAGGTTCCAAGTCTGGGAAACAGAGTTGGTTTTTTATGAGGATAAAATAAACAGATATGTGCACTGTACTCCTCTGATGGCAAACCCCTCCACAATCCTAAAGGCATACTTTGAACATACCCTTAAGTGTGCTGACCACAGAATCCATCTCCTCAGCATCAAGTGCTTTTGATTGGCACCATGTTTTCTCTTGTTCTCCAAAGCAATGCATGAATCCACCAGACAAAATAAAGAATCTGCTACTAACTTCAACTAAGATGATAAATCATATTTAAGTATCTATTTCCTTTAAAAATATTTGTTTCTTATTTTATGTATATAAGTGCTTGCCTGCATGTATGCAAACTCACTGCATGCATGACTGGTGCCCTCGAGTACGGTGTCAGATCCATCCCCTGGAACTGAAGTTACAGGTTGTTCTGGGTCACAATATGGGTACTGAATCAGGGTTCTCTACAAGAGCAGTAGGTGTTCTTAACCCCTGAACAATCTCTTAAGCTCCTGAATATCTATTCCTTAATTAGTTAGTGGCATAACTAATCAGTGATCAACATTATCAAGTAAGCATTAATCTGAAACCATTCAAAGTAAGGCAGAACTTCAGGCTAGCAAATTTTCAGCTCTACTTGAGTTCCACCCACGTGGTGCCAGAATAGTTAAGTGAGTCAATTTGTTGTATATAATGACGAATAGGATTTTGGGGCCCTTTGGAGCTATCAGGCCTAATCAGGACCATTTCCAGAAAGGGGTACATCTGGTCTGAGGCAAATTACAGCATGTTAAAGGAAAATCAAACTTGTTTTTCTTGGATGGCTAAGGGGGGAGAACTCAAGGCCATTGGCATGCTAGGTGAGCACTCATCTGCTAAGCTACACTATCAAATCCTTCTTGTGTTTTTGTTCGTCGGTGTGGTTTGGTTTTTATTTTTTATATTTTGAGACAGGATCTTACTAGGTAACTCGGGTGGATCTGGACCTCATGATTCCCTTGCCTCTGAGTCCAACTTGTCATGAAGGGATCCTCGCAGAGGGTAAAGGAAGGAGTTTCCTGTGCAAGATGAATGCAAAAAGGGTATAACTAACTCTACATGCTGCTGCCAGGCCTGCACTGTGGGTTGTGTGGTCTTTCCTTGGGTCTCACCCAGAGGTGCTGTGGTTCCCCGTGGACCTAGAGTTTTCCTGTCTAAAGACCACTGGACCAGCGGGCACAGGGCGGCTCCCAGCCTGCCCATGATCCATATGGGGTACTTTTTGAACTGCTCTTTTCATTATAGCAGTGTTTCCAAAGGGCTCAGTAGGTATCCATCAGTGCACAGCATGAAAAGAAAGATCTGTGCGAGGTGACTGAGGCAGAGTTCCTTGGGTTGCTTGATGCCTTCAAGAGAACTGAAGGCTATGTACCATGGAATCAACCAGTGTACAGCTCTGTGCACAGAAAATAGAAAAAAAAAGAAGCTATGAAATCACTTCCAGAACAGTGGCAGCTGCTTTTTGGTAGCCAGAGGGGATGTTAAGCTGTTTTCTTTCTGTTGTTACTTTTTTGGATGGTGTTTATGATTCATGGGCTTTCTTAAATTAATGAGTTTCGGTTTTCTCCGGTTGACCAAGGCTACACACGTGAGCCCTGCAGTTTCCTTCTCCTCCTCCGGGATTTTAGGCTGGCAGCTCAAGGGCATGACTGTACAGAGAGCTTTTTGGATCGATTGTCCTGGTGATGGGGTCCACTGAATCGCGGGATGTTAGCACTCCCGCTTTCGTGTATAACCAAGTGTCGCGAACGTGAGCGCTCAAACAGCAGAAATACACGCTTACACTGATTTACCACAGTCCAAATCCTCATGCTAGGCAGACTTCAATCCTTTGTGGGGGCTCTGAAGAGAACCCTAAGAAAGAACAGGACACCAGTAAGCTCGGTATTCGAAATAAATCATCTCTTTGTCCTATCATTAAAAACAAACCAGGGACTGGAAAAACTGCCCAGCAGTTAAAAGGATGCATTGCTCTTGTAAAAGATCTAGCGTTTCAGTTCCCAGCGCCCTCGTGAGGTCGCTCAAAGCTACCTGTAACTCTAGGTCTACAAGAACCGATGTTCTGTCCTGGCCTCCAGGGCACCTACCCTCGCATCCACGTACTGTCCCCCCACAACACACAAATGTATATAACTTAAAACAAATCTTAAAAACCGAAACTACAAATCCGGCCAGGTGCAATGGCATGCAAGTGTAATCCTGGCATTCGGGAAACTAAGGAGGATCATGAGTTCAAAGCCAGTCTGAGCTACCGAGTAAAAAGTTATCTCAAAACCAAAAGAAACTAAAAATCCTAGCAAGCCTCAGCCCTCAATCCGTATCTGTTCTGTGCAGAAAGTTGTCTTGGAACTGGAGCTAGTTTGAGGGGGGCCAATGAGGCCTTGCTCTTATTAAAGATATTTTTTTCTCCATCATGGATTTTCATTGGTCATGTTTTGTTTTCAAGTCCCCTATCATTTTACAGCTATGGCATGTGTCTCCCTAGCCTCACCTTGATCCAGGCCCTACTCGCCCAAAGCAAGTCCGTGCAGCTTCCCACCTGGGGTGATGATGAGGATGTTCACTAATGAGACAGATGCCAGGGTTCCCAGAGCTAAGCCTGGGATGAGTATGGTGTCCTGTGCTCTACTGGCAGAGCATTCTTTATCTCTCTCTCTCTCTCTCTCTCTCTCTCTCTCTCTCTCTCTCTCTCTCTCTCTCTCTGGTAGCTCATTCTGACTTTGACGTGTGTCTAAGGTTCCTGGATTTCACCAGTCCAGACTTTGAGTCTTGGTAAGGGGTGGCAAAAGGACAATCGAATATACATAAAGTTGTATGTGTGTCGGGGGCGGGTGTTGCTTGCTTGTATGTCTGTCCATCACTTCCTTTCAGTGTCTATGAAAGCCAGAGGAGGGTGTTGGATCCCCTGGAACTGGAGTTAGGAACAGCTATAAGCTGCCATGTGGGTGCTGGGTATTTAACCCTAGTCCTCTGGCAAGCAGTCTTAACTACTGGGCCCTCTTTCTAGTACCCAATTTAACTTCTTATTCAGACTCTCAACCAATCCACTGCCCTGCCTCCCCTGAGATGCCTTTGCTTCCCAGCTCCCAAACCTTCCCAGGATTCTATGGTGCAAACTGCTCCATGGAATTCCCCCATCTCTGTATGTGTCTGTCTCTATATATTTTATTTTCAATATTACATTTGGGTATTTCACTCAAAAATTGCTGCTTCTCTATTTTATTCTCATAGTTATCATTTCATACATGTTTCACTGATTATACTCCAGCAAACATGAATTTGTGGTACAGCACCTGTCCCAGCACACACAGGGCCCTGCACTCCATGTCCAACATGTCGATAGGGGAAAGGGAGTGGGGGTGAGGAGAAGAGGAGACAAGAAAGGATTAAGGAAGAGGAGGAAAGGAGAGAAGAGAGGAAGGGGGAGGAAGAAGAGGAGAGAGAAGAGAATGGAAGGAGGGAAGGAGGGGAGGGGAGAATTGGTGAAGGGAGACAGAAAGAAGAGGAATAGGTAAAAGCAAATATATTTTGGTCCATATGTTGCTGGGCTGTTGAAACCGCAAAGTCCAATCCTAGTGACACACCTCCACTAAGAAGTCCACATCTCCTAATCCTTCAAAGAGAGTCTATCAACTGGGAAGCAAACTCACATTTATGAGGCTGTGGGGGCTATTCTCATTCAAACCGCCACAATTGCCAATGCTTATTTCCAGCCTACCTGCCTCCACATTCCCCACTATGGTAATCATGGACCAACCCTCTGAAACTGCAAGCAAGCTTCCAGCTAAATGCCTTTGGTGTATAAGGTGCCTTGGCCATGGTTTCTTTTTTTTTTCTTTAATTGAGAAAAGGGAAAAAAAGTTTCCCCCTCCTCCCAGCCTCCCATTTCCCTCCCCCTCCTCCCACCCTTTTCCTCCTCCCTCCACTCCTCTCCCCCTCCCTCTCCAGTCCAAAGAGCAGTCAGGGTTCCCTGCCCTGTGGAAAGTCCAAGGTCCTCCCGCCTCAGTCCATGTCTAGGAAGGTGAACATCCAAACTGGCTAGGCTCCCACAAAGCCAGAACATGAAGTAGGATCAAAACCCCGTGCCATTGTCCTTTGCGTCTCATCAGCCCTCATTGTTCGCCATGCTCAGAGAGTCCGGTTTTATCCCATGCTTTTTCAGTCATAGTCCAGCTGGCCTTGGTGAGCTCCCAATAGATCAGCTCCACTGTCTCAGTGGGTGGAAGCACCCCTAGTGGTCCTGACTTCCTTGCTCATCTTCTCCCTCCTTCTGCTCCTCATTGGGACCTTGGGAGCTCAGTCCAGTGCTCCAGTGTGGGTCTCAATTAAAAAATGGGGCACTGAACTGAACAGAGAATTCTCAACAGAAGAAGTTCAAATGGCTAAAAGACACTTAAGGTCATGCTCAACCTCCTTAGCAATCAGGGAAATGCAAATCAAAACAACTTTGAGATATCATCTTACACCTGTCAGAATGGCTAAAATCAAAAACACCAATGATAGCCTTTGCTGGAGAGTCTGTGGAGGAAGGGGTACACTCATCCATTGCTGGTGGGAATGCAATCTTGTGCAACCACTTTGGAAATCAGTGTTTCGGTTTCTCAGGAAATTCGGGATCAACCTACCCCTGGACCCAGCAATACCACTCTTGGGAATATATCCAAGAGATGCCTGATCATATGACAAAAGCATTTGTTCAACTATGTTCATAGCAGTATTATTTGTAATAGCCAGATCCTGGAAACAACCTAGATGTCCTTCAATGGAAGAATGGATGAAGAAAGTGTGGAATATATACACAGTAGAGTACTACGCTGCGGTAAAAAACAATGACTTCTCGAATTTTGCATGCAAGTGGATGGAAATAGAAAACACTATCCTGAGTGAGGTAACCCAGACCCAAAAAGATGAACATGGGATCTACTCACTCATAATTGGTTTCTAGCCATAAATAAGGGTCACGGAGTCTACAATTGGTGAACCTAAAGAAGCTAAATAAGAAGGTGAACCCAAGGAAAAACATATAGTTATCCTCTTGCCTATGGGAAGTAGACAAAATTACCGGGGAGAAAAGTGGGATCTTGGGGGTGGGGTGGGTTGGGGGTAAGGGGAGTTGGCCATGGTTTCTGTTCACAGCAATAGACAGTAGCTAAGACAGTAATGAACAATAACACTGTGAGGACCTGTGTAGACGATCAAGGCTTGAGCCTTGGTCAATCAGTCATTTCTCCTCAACTTCGCTGCTGGCCACTGCTCACCTTCTGCTGCACTTTTCAAAGACTGGCTATTTGGAACTTCTTCACTTATGGTTTTGTCTCGGTGGCATTTTAGAAGGCTAGTGTCGGAAACTTCAGGCTAGTCGTTCAGTTCTGTTCATTTCCATGACCCATAATTCAAAGTCAGTTACTTTAAAGTGTGTGGGACTGCCTTCATCCTGAAGGAACATCAAGCAACTCTCCTCCTCTGTTACTGACAAATGGTTTGTAGAGCTTTTCATGTTCAATTGCTCTGTTGTGTATGAAATACATGCTTGTGTTTGAAACTGGTGTGGAAATCTAAATTTGAGGAAGTGGGAGCACAGTGGATGGAGCCCGTTCTCTTGATTCCCCAAGGACGTCTTACCTCTCAGTAGTTCTATTTCTTTGCAAAGGAAAATGTCTGGGATACAATTTTAGCATGACACGTATTCCCCATAGTCCCCTTTACAAATTAATGTGTTTTTATATTCTGTAATTAAAGGGTGTAATAGAAACCTTACCAACGTTCTCTCAGGGACATGATCAAGACCTGCATCAACTGGGAAGGCCATGCTGATAGCATGTAGTCTTGGTCTCACTAGAATGACATACTGTACTTCTACGAAGTATATATGCATTTCTTTCTTCCCAAATGTATAACCCCAGTTGAATCATAACAAAAATGTCATGCAAGTCCAACTGAAGGACCTTCTACATAACCATCTCCCTTCTCATTTTTATTGTCTTCCTACCTAATGTTCTATCTACCTTTCTACCTTTCAGTATAGACATCAGATAGGTAGATATTTTCATATATTCTTTTCCAGTCCAGTGTTGAGTTTGAAAACAGTTCCTGAAATGAAAGATACAGTCAATAAATATTTGTTGAATGGATGAGTATAAAAATTATCTTATATATTTCCCATTGCTACACTGGACTCTGACAGCACTACAACCAGACCTCTATCTATAGACATTTAGATTGTTTCCAAACTTGTGCTATTGCTAAAAGTTTTGCTTAGAACATCTTTCTATGTAGACATTGGCATTTGGAGCTATGTCCCTAGGATCTACTTCTAGAATTGATATTTCTGATTCCAAGTCTGCATTTCTAGTTTTTGAAAGGTGTAGAAAACTGCTGTGCATCTTAGACGTGGGATTAACTTCTATTTCTACCAGCAAAATATGATAGTTCCTGCTTTACATGTCCAGCTGCACAACAGCTTTGGTTTCAAACTAGGATCAGTGTAACTTATTGAGTAAAGCTGAATATGTTTTTCTCTGCTTAACAAGTATTCCCAGGGGTGGAAGAGATAACTAACTGGTTGACAGAACTCTTCCAGAGCACCCAGGTTCAATTCCCCACATCAATATGGTGGCTCACAGCCATCAGTAGCTCCAGTTCCAAGGGACTGTGCCCTCTTCTGGCCTCCAAGGGTACCAGGCACACATGGTACAGACATACATGCAGACAAAACATCAATACACAAAAACGTCTACTCACATTTTAGTTTTTAATGTTAATATATTTTGGTCCATTTTTTTCTATTGAGTTGTGTTCATAAGAAGATTCTATATGATGAGACATATAAATGGACAGATGAAACAGATCAGAGAATCTAAAAATGGATCCAAATGTACAAGAAAGTTGTATGTGGAACAGTGAGCATAACAAGGCATGGATCGATCGGGTGATTCAGTAAGTGATTCTGAGACAACTGGGTCTCCATTTAGAAAAGAATACATTGCCAAGTGGTGGTGCACACCTTTAATCCTGGCCCTTGGGAAACAGAGGCAGGTGGGTCTCTGAGTTCAATGTCAACCTGGCCTATAGAGTGAGTTCCAGGACAGGCAGGGCTACACAGAAAAAGCCTCGCTTTGAAAAACAAAACAAAAAAGAAAAGAATAAGAGTTTACCTCTCACACTTTATGCCAAAATAGTTCTAGTAGGGTGAGATATTTTAATGTGAGGGAAATGAAATCATAAATTTTTTAAAATGTTTATTTATTATGGATACAATATTCTGCTTGTATATATGCCTGCAGGCTAGAAGAGGACACCAGATGGTTGTGAGCCACAATGTGATTGCTGGGAATCGAACTCGGGTCCTTTGGAAGAGCACGCAATGCTCTTAACCGCTGAGCCATCCCTCCAGTCCCTAAAATCATAAATTTAACAGGGAAAATGTTAGGAAAAATCATTTATCGCGATTGTTGTTTTGAGCAGTGTAAAGAACTTTGAGAAAATGATACGCATCATCACCACAGAGACCAAAAGAAGCAGAGAAAATAACTGCAAGAACTATGCAAAGGGGCCGGGTGATGGTGGCGCACGCCTTTAATCCCGACACTCAAGAGGCAGAGGCAGGCGGATCTCTGTGAGTTCAAGACCAGCCTGGTCTACAGAGCTAGTTCCAGGACAGGCTCCAAAGCCACAGCGAAACCCTGTCTCAAAAAACCAAAAAAAAAAAAAAAAACTATGCAAAGCAGGCGATGCCTTTGACTTAAGGATTTTAGAGAATACAAAAATGGATGCCAGCCTTGAGTTCTTCTTAGGGACTGGACAAAGTTTTATAAAGGCTTAGGTCAAGCAGGGCTGGGAAAACAACTCAGTGGATAACACACTCGCTGTGTCATGCGAGGACCCATGTTCTGAGCCCCGAGAAGCCACATATGAAGTGGTCAAGTGTGCTGGCCTACCTGTAATCCCAGGTCTTGAGAGACAAACACGCTGGATCTCTGGGGCAAGCTGGCTCTCTAGTCAATTTGCTAAGCCCTGGATTTTCATGGGAGTTCTTACCTCAGTAAACAAAACGGGCAGAGAGTGCAGAAGAAACCTGTTTCAACATCTGGCTTCCACACAGGTGCACACACACTACACATGCGAAAAAGTGGTTATACAAATAGTTTGTTGCTAAAAATACGTGCCATGCCATGCTATAGACTTTGTGTTACCCACAACCATGCTTAACTCAGACTCAACGTGGAGGGGGCATCTTGAATAAGACCCCTTCAAAAACTTCCTGGCATCATATCTCAGAGAGTTTCTGCTTGAACTTTTAGTCCCCTGGAAGCTACAAACATATAAATATTGCGAAACTCCTTCTATGCAATGTATTAAACTATTCGTAAGTATTTCACATCTCAAGGATCATATAAATTTGATGGAATACTCTTAGTTCTGCCAAGAAACACCCAGCAGATGTTGCCGCTCTAATACTGTGCTTCCATCTTTGATTTTTTCCATAGGGAAACATGGCCCGTCAGTCATGGATTCTGACTTACTTGTGCCTGCTCTCCTCCGGAACTGGTGCGTTCTTCTTCAGAGGAAATTATTCCAGAAGCTATCCCTGTGATGAGAAAAAGGAAAATGACTCTGTGATTGCAGAATGCGATGATCGCCGACTGCAAGAAGTTCCCCAAACTATAGGCCAAGATGTGACTGAAATAAACTTGTCCGACAATTCCATCATGCATGTGACAAACGAGTCCTTTCGAGAGCTGCAAAACCTCACTAAAATAAATCTGAACCACAATGCCAATCAAGCACACCCAAATGAAAATAAAAATTGTATGAATATTACAGATGGAGCATTCCTCAACCTCAAAAAGCTGAAAGTGTTACTGCTTGAAGACAACCAATTATCTGCTATGCCGACTGGCTTGCCTGAGTCTTTGAGAGAACTTAGCCTAATTCAAAACAGTATAAATACGATAACTAAAAACAACACTCTGGGGCTTCGAAACATGAAGAGACTCTATTTGGGCTGGAACTGCTATTTTTCTTGTAATCAAACCTTTAGCGTGGAAGATGGGGCATTTCAAAACCTTATAAACTTGAAGGTGCTCTCCTTGTCTTTCAACAGGCTTTTCCACGTGCCTCCCAAACTGCCAAGCTCCCTAACAAAACTTTTCCTGAGCAATGCCAAGATTATGACTATCACGCAGGAAGACTTCAAGGGACTGGAACACTTAACATTACTAGATCTGAGTGGCAACTGTCCGAGGTGTTACAATGCCCCTTTTCAATGCACGCCTTGTGAAAAAAACTTGTCCCTCACCATACATCGCCTGGCTTTTCAAGGTCTTACCAAACTTCAATATCTAAACCTCTCCAGCACTTCCCTCCAGTCCATTACTTCCACCTGGTTTGACAATCTGACAAATCTGAAGGAACTCCATCTTGAATTCAACTATTTACTACAAGAAATTGCTTCAGGGGAATTTTTAACGAAATTACCCAATTTACAAATCCTTGATCTATCGTTCAACTTTCAAGAAAGCAAATATTTACCATCTATTAATATTTCCTCAAACTTCTCTAAGCTTCATTCTCTCAAAAAATTGCACTTAAAGGGCTATGTATTTTACAAACTTGAACAGAAAAATTTTGCACCCCTTCAGAGTCTTCAAAACTTAAAAACTATTGACTTGGGCATTAACTTTATTACAAAAATTGATTTTAAAATTTTCCAAAATTTTCCCCATCTGGAAGTTATTTCCTTGTCAGAGAACCGTATAACACCCATAGTAGATCACACAAACAACCCCTCTTTGCCATATCATCTCCTTAAATCCGGCTCAACCATCACCAAGTTTGATCCCCATGCGAATTTTTATCACAGCACCAAACCTTTAATAAAGCCACAGTGTGTTGCTTATGGCAAAGCCTTGGATTTAAGTTTAAACAATATTTTCCTTATTGAGAAAAATCAATTTGAACCTTTTCAGGACATTGCCTGCTTAAATCTGTCCTTCAATGCTAACAATCAAGTGTTGAGTGGCACAGAATTCTCAGCCATGCCCCACCTCAAATATTTGGATTTATCTCACAACAGACTAGACTTTGATGACAACAATGCTTTCAATGAACTTCAAGAACTGGAAGTGCTCGACCTGAGTCACAATGAACACTATTTCAGTATAGCAGGGGTAACACACCGCCTAGGATTTATCCAGAACCTAATGAACCTCAGTGTGTTAAACCTGAGCTACAATGGCATTTACACGCTCACAGAGGACAAAGAGCTGAAAAGCATGTCTCTGAAAGAATTGGTTTTCAGCGGAAACCGCCTTGATCTTTTGTGGAATACAGATGATGACGACGGCTACTTGACCATTTTCAGAAGTCTCTGGAATCTGACACACCTAGACTTATCTTACAATAACCTTCAACAAATCCCCAATAAAGCATTCCTCAGCTTGCCCCAGAGCCTCGAAGAGCTGCGTATCAATGGGAACAGGTTACGTTTTTTTAATTGGACATCCCTCCAGCATTTTCCTCAGCTCCATTTACTGGACTTACGGAGAAACAAGCTGTATTTTCTAACCAATTGCCTATCTAAGTTTACATATTCCCTGAAGACATTGCTGCTGGGCCATAATGAATTTTCTCACCTGCCTCCTGGCTTCCTCTTTGAAGCCAGTAGTCTGGTCCACCTGGATCTAAGTTTCAACAAGATAAATATGATCAATAAGTCCTCCCTGCAAATCAAGACTAAACCAAATTTGTTTGTTCTGGAACTAAGTGGGAACCATTTTGACTGCACATGCGACTCAGGTGATTTTCGAAGCTGGATAGATGAAATCATAAACATCACAGTTCCTAGACTAGTAGATGTTATTTGCACCAGTCCTGGGGACCAAAAGGGGAAGAGCATCATGAGTCTAGAGCTCATGACGTGTCTTTCAGATACCACTGCAGTGATCCTGTTTTCCCTCACATTCCTCATCACCGCCACGGTTATGTTGGCCACCCTGGGTCACCATCTGTTTTACTGGGATATTTGGTTTATCTATCACATGTGTTCAGCTAAGTTAAGAGGCTACAGGTCCTTGTCCACAACCCGAACTTTCTACGATGCTTACATTTCTTACGACACCAAAGATGTGTCTGTTACTGATTGGGTCATCAATGAACTGCGCTACCACCTCGAAGAGAGTGAAGGCAAAAATGTCCTCCTCTGCTTAGAGGAAAGGGATTGGGATCCAGGGTTGGCCATCATCGATAACCTCGTGCAGAGCATAAACCAGAGCAAGAAGACAATCTTCGTGTTAACCAAAAAATATGCCAAGAGCTGGAACTTTAAAACAGCTTTTTACTTGGCTTTGCAGAGGCTAATGGATGAGAACATGGACGTGATTATCTTCATCCTCCTGGAACCCGTGTTGCAGTATTCCCAGTACCTGAGGCTGCGGCGGAGAATCTGTAAGAGTTCTATCCTCCAGTGGCCTGACAACCCCAAAGCAGAAAGCTTGTTTTGGCAAAGTCTGAAAAATGTGGTCTTGACTGAAAATGATTCACGGTATGACAATTTCTACACTGAATCCATTAAGCAATATTGAAACCGGGAAGTCATGACTCCACGCCATCCTAAAAACACGTAGCTTCTCTTTGCCAAGGACAAAGTTGAGTTTCTGTGAGTGCAGAAACTCAGGGCTGCTCAAGGTGCCCGCTCGTCCCTAAACAGGAGACTTGCATCAGCCCCTCTAAGGCTCAGGTAACTTTGTGGAAGAGGCGGTCGAAAGAATGTATGAGCTGGAAGACGTGGAGAAGGGCTGAGGATGCTCTCTTGTGGGCATGACACAGCCACTGCGATCACGATCTCATAGCAACTATGGTTCTGTGCAGGGGTCTGCACAGAAGTAATGACTGTGAAAAAGACCCTTGTAGGGAGGAGGGTAGGTTAGCCACAGTGGGAGGGAAAGAGGAAAAGGTGGACATGAGAGTAACTGTAATGCATGGGTCTCCTTCAGAGACTAGCCTGTGGGATCCACTCCCAAGTTCACACCCATGCAATTGCCCTCAAGATTCAGTTCTCCTGTGTGTTAGCCAAAGACTGCTCTCAGCTGCCTGCTCTGTGGACCTCTCTCCCAAGGCTTCATCAAAGTCAATGAGAGGGGACACAGAGGTCTACAAGAGTCAACCTTTTGGAAGTTAATCGGGTAATAGATAGCCCGCCACTGCAGCCGTATTCTATTTGATCGAAGTCAACCACAGCTACTACCAGCTTCAGGCACCAAATTCCTCAGGTCTGGGGAAAGCTACTGAAAACCAGAATAACAGAGCTAGGAACACCTCAGCTAAGAGAAAATAGTCTGACCAAGATGAGCGATTGTCTGAGTCAGTCATTAAGCATTTCCTTGGACTGAAATTCAGACACAGTCTGCCATCTTTGTCACAGATCATCAATGTCAGAGGGTTAGATCACATGGGCAATCAGCAGGCAGCCGATTTTACCTACATTTCAATTCCTAAGAACATTTGACATTAAGATACTGGTGAAATTGATGCTATAGACTTGGCTATAGAGTTATGTTACATTGTGATTGCATTAATCTTTCTTTTACAATGACTTTTTAAAATATTTTCGAGATTATAATATAATTACAACATTTCCTCCTTCTCCTTTCTCTCTCCAAACCCTCTCACGCATTCCCGCCAACTTTTACAAATGCTGTCTATGATATTTACTTTTAAGGTTTAGATGAAATTTAAAAACTGAAAAATGATAGGTTTTTTAAATTCCTTTTATTTTTTTTAACAATTTTAAAAGCATCCATTTAAATGAAAAGCTTTTGGAGTGTTTGTTAATTCCCATTTGGTGTACAACTTAAAATGAATGATTAAAATTTCTGCATTTTACATGACAAATGTGTGATAAATCTATAGTAGGAAATTAGAATTGTAATATAAAAGTTATCTGCATTGATTATTTTTGAGATTTCTTTTTTGAAAAATCTTCTGGAAAATCAAAAGGCATGCAGATTTCATATGAAGATTATTATAGGAATTAATTCTATCTTATTTCAGTGTCAGAAGAAAAAATTCAAATGTCTATTGGTATCTTTTATTAATTCTCGCGAAGAGAACAAGTTTGACACTTCTTGCTGCATCTAAATGTGTCTTGCTTCTTTTGGTCAGTTTATCGCATCCTCTGTCTTTTATCAACATGAAACATGTCATGAAATTTATATGAGAACAACTGGAGATTATGCAAATATAAGAACATAGGGCCTGAGAAGATAGCTCCCTTGGTAAAGTGCTTGCTTCATGAGGAGTCCTCATAACACTAGTTTAAAAAAACAGATGTGGTAGAGTGTGCGCTTATAGTCTCAGGGCTGGGGGAATAGAAAGAGGGCTTGATGGCCAACCAGCCTATCACAATCAGGGGAGCCCTAGGTCTCAGTGAGTGACCCCACCTCAAAATGTCAAGGTAGATGATTCCCCAGGAGAATGACGCCAAAGTTATCTCCACATACATTAACACATGCAGCTACATTCTGGTGGGGGAAAGGGAGAGAGAGAGAGAGAGAGAGAGAGAGAGAGAGAGAGAGAGAGAGAGAGAGAGAGAGAGAGAGAGAATCCCTCTAAATGTAAAGAGGAAGAATCTTCAAAGCACCATCTTGCCTTCAGTACAGTTTACATTAGCCTTGTTAAGTACAGCTTTGGTTAACCTTAACCTTACAGGATTGAATATTCTAAAATAAGCATTTCTAAGGACTTCACCAAAATAGTATGCCAAAACATTATTGGATATGGGCAAAAAGAAATTAGAACAAATTGGCCAAAGACAATTTAACTTTGTCACATTGGACCTGTTTTGCGACTGTGACACATTTATAGAAACCAGTGCGGCATAGGGACAAATATTTTAAAAAACAAGATTATTCTACCAAACTGACAGCCACCAAAGAGTGGGGAGGGCAGTCAGAGATTATCTTTTGTCTTGGTCGCTTTGGTCTGTGGTCTTGTGGTACAAAACAGCACAGATTGACTGGCTTACAGATGACTGGAACGGGTTTCCAGCAGTTGTGTAGATCTCAAATATGAGATGAAGGCCCCCGCTTGACTGGGTTGTGGTTAGGATTCTCTTCTGTATTTCTGACTGCTTCTTCACATGCTCATGACAGTGAGAGTGCTCACTGGGGGCGCTTTACACAGTAGCCCAAGGGCTTCACTGCCTAATAACTTTCCAAAGGCTTCCCTTCCTAGCAACCATACTAGTGGGGTTAGGCTTTCAAGAGGTGAAGTTAAGTTAGCACAAACAGGTCAGTCTATAGTATCCCTGTTTTCATGGCTTTAACTTCATGACTGAAAAAGGCTTTTCTTGTAGTCCTGAATAGTTTTGATAAGAAATTAACTAGACATTGTTTCAGTAATGTCACTGTCATGTTTGAATGGGAAATGTCCCCCACGGACCCATGTGTTCAAACTGTTGGTCCTCAGCTGGTGGTGTTGTGACTGGACATGAGGCCTAAATAATAAACATCGAATTATGTGGGTGGGCATTATGGCTTACAGTCTGACACAGTTCCAGCTCAGGTTCTCTAACTACTGGTAGGTTTCCTGACTACTAACAGGGGGTGACTAGCTGCCTCATGCCCCAGCTGAAATCCCTCCCACTGCAATGTCTTCTCTCATCAAGACAGACTGTTATTGCCTCAAACTATGTACCACGGTAAGTCCTTCTTCCCTTAAACGACTGTGGGGACCCACAGATGTGAGCCTGTTCTGCCTTGACTTGAGGTCAGAGAGTTTGAGCTTCTTTCAGCTCTCTCAAAGTTGTTGACAACAGGTGTAGCTACAAATCCTGGATTAGGGTGTAGATACTTGGTGTTTTAGACATTAAGATGGCCCATAGGGGTGAATCCGCTCCACCTTGACCAAAGGGTAGGGAATTCAAGCCTATTCCTGCTCCTTCATTTTAAAATAGGGGGTTTGACATAGAGAGTGGCTGCCTACAGGATTCTTGGTCTGGAGTTTATCTATTGTATATCCTGCCCAAAACATCCAATGCTTTAATCAGGAAACAATGACTTGATGTCTCAAGTACTGAAGCAAGAACTGTTCTGGTCTTCCTCTGTGTCATGTAAAAGCAATCTTTTGCCTTCTTCCCCCACTTCTGTATTGGGGTATAAAAGTGTATGAAAAATAAATGCATGCGGATTCAGTATTCAGTATATACTAAGTATACAGTATCCTGTGTCTCTGTATTTCTTTCCTATCTCTTTTCCTTCTACCTAATGGTTCTAATACACACACCCTTACCCTGGAACGGACAAACCTGCCATGGCTGGATGGTGACAGAAGCCACCCCAAAATGTGACTTATGACAAGTTACTTCTTTATGGGCTTTTCCTCACAGAGATGAGAAATGAAAGCAATGCAGGAAGTCGGGAAGGATCTATATGAAACACCAGCTCTTTGGGAGCAATTTGTTGACAGAATCAAGAGTTAAGGAAAGGGACAAACAGTTTGACTTTCTCCTTAGCCAGTGTTCTTAGAAAGGGGAGAAAGTGAATTCATCATTCAAGTTTCTGGTATGAGAAATTCAGACTTGACATTTGTTCATGAAAAATGTACCATTGCTCTTATTTTTATTATTAACTTAATAGCATATATGCTAGTGTTTACAAATGGGCTTTAAATTTTCAAATGTTAAAATGGAAGATACACAATGAATCATAAATCTTTACACATCCCAGTTTTTCCTTCCCAAGAAATCTCTCTGTATTATAAGAAATCATAAAGGTTAGGTTGTTATAGCAGAGAGATTCAATAAATGCTTTTCTTTCTCTGTACCAATATATTAGTTACTTTTCTTGTTGCTCTGACAGAGTATCCAACGAAAACAACTTGAAGAAGGAAGAGTTCATTTTGACTGACAGTTTGAGGATATAGTCTGTTGTGGCTAGGGAGGCATGGTGACAGGAGCTTGAAGCAGTTTTTATTTTGTGTCTGCAGTCAGGAAGCATAGGGAAATCAAGGCTGATATTCAGCTCATTCTCCTTTTTATTCAGTCCAGAATCTCAGGCTAAGGTATGGGTCATTCAGTTAAAGTGAGCCTTCTCACCTTCATTTACCTAGTCTAGATAATCCCCCATAGGCATATCCAGTAGCTACCCTAATTCAGAAACTCTCTTACAAACATCCCATGAGGTCTGACTCCTTGGCAATTCTAGATTCTGTCAAGTAGATGATCAACATTAACCATCATACTTAGCATTGATTGACTCAATAAAGACAGTTGGAGTTAATATCAAGACTCTACTCTGCATGGGTGTCCAAGTTCCCTTGCTCTTGCTATACTGCTGTGCCCTAGAAAATTAGCATCATCTGCATGGCCTGTACTAACTTACCACAACAACTAGATTCAATTCGAAATGTCCCACACATTGTGACAAGGGCTTAAAAATCAAGACAAACTACAATGGTATAGTCATAATATCTAGTCTCACCCATGACATGTTGTCTTTGTCCATCAGTGAAGACCTAATTGACTGTACTTAACTAGTAAGTCTGCTAGGAAATACACTAAGCAAAGTTATAATAATGGAAGAAAAGAAATACAGATTTAGTATACTCCTAAGGGTTTCTGCTACAACTCCTAGTTTTCAGTACACATCTAAGCCTTTATCTCTTCTTCAACCATAAAAGAAAAAACAAGAACATATCTCCTTTTTGGTTTGGTCTGGATTTGCTTGCAATATTTCTCAAAGTGGAGACTTTTTCAAAGCTTTTTTAAATTATTTATTTTTATGTCATGCATTTTAGTGTTTTGCCAGCATTGTGTATATGCACCATGTGGGTGCTGGGTATTGAACCTGTGACTCTGCAAGAGCAACACATGCTTGGAACCACTGAGCCATCTCTCTTATCCCTCAAAATGCATACTTTTCAACAAGTATATAACATCTGCTTTAATAAATACACCATAATGTATTTTCCCATTCTTTTACTGCTGAACATTTGGATCGCTTCCAATATTTTGCCATTGGAAATAATCACATAAGACTTATGTCTTTGTGTTTATATACACATGTTGAAAGTAAAATAATTTCAGAGCAATAACACTTAAAGAGTCATCTGAAGATCAGTGAACTGAATATTCCTGGTTTGTGATGAGGTCAATACAGAAATTGTGAGTTTCTGTATTTGACCATATCAAATCGATGTGATCATGACATCCATGATCAGTGATATTTTTGGCAGATGGGAAAGTTTTTCTAAATCGTATTTTCTATCACAGGCAGATATGTGCCCTAGTCAATTTTCTGTTGCTATAATTGAATACAGAAGATATGATGGTTTCAAAAGAATAGAGGTTCTGGGTAGTTTGTTGACACAGAAGCAAAATTTTCACTGCAAAGCTAATAAATAACTATTCTTGAACCAAATCCGAGTAACCATGGTCCAGGAACACAGGCTCCAGTTGCCCTGAAAGATATGTTCCAATATGGAAAGCTATATTAGATTTTATTAGTTTCAGGGCAAAGAAAGTCATACACCAAGGCATTTAGCAAATACATTGGTGGGTACCAGACAAAGGTGGGTTGCAGCAAAGCAGGGAAAACTCTGCTACAAGTGTATGATGTTATCCAGAACCATTCTAAGATTTTGGATTGGTGGGAGCTGGTGGTCTGCTAAGAATACATTTTAAAGGATCACAAAGATGTCAAACATAGGGGTGAGAAATGAGTAATTTTCAAAGATGTTGTTTTTTAAAAAATGCTGCAAGATCCCCGCGGCAGTAGGCAGCAGAAATGCTGTAGGTCCCAAATGGTGGTGGCAGGCCATGTGGCAGTAGACAGCGGGCCCTGGGAGCAGCCAGTCCCAGGCAGAGACAGCTGCTGGTCCCAGAGCGGTGGCCCGAGAGGTGGTGGCAGGACATGTGGTGGCAGGCAGCGGGCTTTGGGAGCAGCCAGTCCCAGGCAGAGATGGCTGCCTGCCCCCAAGCAGTGGCTGGTCCCAGGCAGGGAGACACATGGCAGGTAGGCAGGAGACAGAGACATGGATAGACACGACTTGCAGAGTGAGGTTGAATATTTATTCAAGGGGTTATGGAGGGGGAAGGGGGCAGAGAGAGAAGAAGAAGAAGAAGAAGAAGAAGAAGAAGAAGAAGAAGAAGGAGGAGGAGGAGGAGGAGGAGGAGGAGGAGGAGGAGGAGGAGGAGGAGGAGGAGAAGGAGAAAGAGACAGAGAAGGGGGAAGCAGAGAAGTGGGGAGAGAGGCAGAAGCGAAGCTGCCTCTTCGAGAGGAAGATGGAAAAGAGAGCGAGCTCAGGCAGGAAGCTGAAGATCAGCCTGCCTCAGCGGATGGGGGAGGGAATAGGTGTGGCTTGTCTCTTAAAGAGACAGAAACCCATAACAAAAGGGACTAAAAATACCCAAGGTCTGAACATTTTAGCATTCCATAATTGGGATGTGCAGTCACTTGGTCTTGCAGACTCTTTAACACAGGTGTGATTTTTCTATTTTCTGGGAACTATTTTCATTTTACTGCTTTATGGTTCTGGATATTGGGAAGTCCTGGAGCAGGTGGCAAGAGCTTCATGGTGCCTTGGTTCATGGTTGATAGTGAAAGGGCAAGCACAAACAAGTACAGGAGAGAAAACACAAGAAGCAGCTTCACTTCATAACAATGCACTCTCACAAAAGTGAGAACTCACTCATGAGAGAAAGCTATGAAAGCCAAGTGTCTGTTCATAAGAGCTCTTCTCACTCACCCCATACTCTTCCCACACGAGGCCTATCCTCCCAACATTGCTAAACTGAGGAATTAGGATTTAAGCATATATTAATGATCTTTTGATCATGCAAATTGTGTTTATTCCGTATCAATAGTTCCAGGCTTAAATGATTCCAGCATTGGCTCAAAAGTCCCAACTCTAATCTGAGATTTGATGCAATTTCCTTCCAGCGTCAGACCTATCGAACAAGAATAAGTGATTCACTTCTGATAGGCAATAGTGGGAGAGAGAGAGAGAGAGAGAGAGAGAGAGAGAGAGAGAGAGAGGACATCCCCTTTTCTGACGGAAGAATACAACCAGGAGGAGGGAGTAGGGTGTAGAACCCAAGCGAGTCTACACCCAGAAAGGTTGACATCATCTCTGAAAACGAAGATAAACTTTAATTCCAGGTACCACTCTCTGGATACACTGGAGCAAAGAAGTAGATTCTCCAGCTATAAAGAGCCCTACCACTGTGGATTTGTGAGGCTCAATTCATATAGTTGCCATCTTGGGTCAGAGCTGCACCCTGCTGTCTGCAGCTTTCTCAGTATGAGATAGTATTCCCACGGCTCTCATAGGCAATGTTCTAGTGGAGGCTCCCTGTGGTAGTTCCAGTCCTGCATCAGGTGCCTGCCTTATCTGACAAGCAGTCCACTAGATCCTTTGTCATCTAAAAGGGGGCTGCCACGCCTCCATGACGCTTGGATTCTGTACACCTGCAGAATGAGAGCCACGTGGGCTCTGCCAAGGCTTATTGCCTGTGCACTCTCGAGTGATGGTTGAATTGCACATGAACGCACCTGTACCACAGCTGAACAGCAAGGAGCAGAGTCCAAGGTGGCCCTGGGCAGGGAGCCTATTCTTCCCTTAAAGGCTCTAATGCTGCTGGGATGGGAGGGACAACCTTCAAATCCTCTGAAATGTCTTTGTTCTGATGCATGGCACCTGGCTCTCTTCTCGCCCTGCTGATCTTTCTACTCACTGGTTGCTTGTCAATACTCCAACAGAATATCTCGGGGTCAGTTTGTTTCTTGTTTGTTTTATAGACAGGCTGCAAATTTTCCATTTTCAATACTCTGATGATCTTATAGTTGTCATTCTATTTCTGTCTTAGGTCAGTCCATCCCACACTTGTCTTGCTGTAGGCAGTTGCATTAGTTACTTTTCTCTTTGCTCTGTGACTAAACACCCAACAAGAACCAGCTCAGAGGAGGAAGGATTGCCCTGCACTTCCAGGTGGACTTGTCACCATTAGAAAGTCAGGCTTGACAATCAGCAGAATCTTGACGCTGGTGGGCGCATTGCATTTGAAGTCAGAAGGAGAGAGAGAGAGAGAGAGAGAGAGAGAACAGGAGAGGGAGAATGGTGTAGCATTCAGCTCTGTCTCTCCTTTTGACTCAGTTCAGGACTCCAGCCTGAGAAATGGTGCCCCTCATAGTTAGCTCCTCAGTGAAGCCAGTCGAGAAACTCCCTCACAGATAAGCCCAGAAGTTTGTCTTCTAAGTGTTTCCTATGCCCTGTCAAGTTGAATATGAGCACTAACTGTCATAGTGGTTAAAGGTACAATGCAGCTTCCTCAGCCTTTTCCTGCTTGGATATTTCGGGCCCTTGCGTATCCTAGTCATCCTTCTTAAGATACACCTCTGAAGGCCGGCTGTGCTGATGTGTGTCTGTAATCCCAGTACTCTAGAGACAGGCAAGAGAGCTACTGCACATTTGAGCTCAGCCTGGTATACATAGTGAGCTCTAGTCCAGCCAGGGCAGCATAGAACCCTGCAAAAAAAAACAAAAACAAACAAACAAACAAACAAAAACAAATTCTGCCTTTCCAGAAGCCTGGACATAAGGGCATGAACACAATGCAACCAAATTATTTGCAACTGTGTAATAAAAATAACTGTTATTGTTGTGTTTTCCTGTCGCTTTAAGGGACAAGCCACGCCCACTCCCATTACCTCTGACCTGCCCGCCGCCATCTTGGGCCCTTCCTTTTCTGCTTCCTTGATGTGCGTGCTTTTTATTATAAGGAAGACCTGGGAATGTTATGGTTTTGGTCCCTTTAAGAGACAAGCCACACCCATTCCCCTCCCCATCTGCTGAGGCAGGCTGATCTTCAGCTTCCGGCCTGAGCTCGTTCTCTTTTCCATCTTCCTCTTGAAAAGGCAGCTTCGCTTCTACCTCTCTCCCCACTTCTCTGCTTCCCCCCTTCTTTGTCTCTTTCTCCTCTTCTCTCTCTCTCCCTCTCTCTCTGTCCCCACCTTCACCCTTCCTCCTCCATAACCCCCTGAATAAATATTCAACCTCACCCTGCATGTTGTGTCTATCCATGTTTCTGTCTTCTGCCCGCCCGCCATGTGTCTCCCTGCCTGGGACCAGCCATTGCTCGGGGACCAGCAGCTGTCTCTGCCTGGGGCCCACTGCTTGCTGCCACATGGCCCGCTACCACTGCTCTGGGACCAGCAGCTGTCTCTGCCTGGGACTGGCTGCTCCCAGGGCCCGCTGTCTGCCACCACATGGCCCGCCGCCACCATTTGGGACTTACATCATTTCTGCTGCCTACTGCAGTGGGGATCTTGCAGCATTTTTTAAAAAAAGAATAACAGTTATTCTAGTTCTAAATTAAGACTTCCTGTTTCCCACCTACCATCTCATCCGAATGGAGTTTATTTGTCCACGTTTCTATCAGCATTCTGGTCATAACCTATTGCAGCGTCTTCAGTGACCAGTGTCAAAGAATCTAAGTGAGTTTGAGATTCAACAGAATCAGGGGACTCAAGACAATGCTGCTTAAGAGCCTTTTGCTGGGCATCTCTCTAGATTTTGTTCCATGATAGCTCAGGGTTCAAAGCAGGGACAGAGAAACAATGCTAAACATAGAGCGTTTCTCATCACTCTCACCAGATGTGCTGAGGATGTAGAAGGTCATATAGCCAAATGGGGGCTGTTTGTTAATGCCCTTGAGTGAGATAAGCTGGATCACCGAGGAAGGAGAGGAAACATCTTGCCTGTAGCATTCATTGGGCAGACCAAGCAAGGCATTCTTCCCAGGGGAGTACACAGATTCTAAGGGACTCAGGTTCGAACAGCAGAATAGCATAGGCTACAATAACCACTTGATTAACTTCTTTTTTTCTTTCTTTCTTTCTTTCTTTCTTTCTTTCTTTCTTTCTTTCTTTCTTTATTTATTTATTTTGTTGAAACAATTTCTGCTTCCTCCCCACCTCCCATTTCCCTCCTCTTCCTCCCACTCCCCTCCCCCTCTCTGCACTCCTTTCCCCCTCCCCCCACTCCATTCTCCCTCCCTCTGGAGTCTGAAGAGTAGTCCGGATTCCCTGCCCTGTGGGCCCTGTGACAGTGGGGCTGATCTATTGGGAGCTCACCAAGGCCAGCTGGACTGTGACTGAAAAAGCATGGGATAAAACTGGACTCTCTGAACATGGTGGACAATGAAGGCTGATGAGAAGCCAAGGATAATGGTACTAGGTTTCGATCCTACTTCAGGAACTGGCTTTGTAGAAGCCTAACCTGTTTGGATGCTCACCTTCCTAGACCTGGATGGAAGAGGGAGGGCCTTGATTAACTTCTAAGATGATCCTGAAATCACTTAATCCTTTTGACCTAGGAACGCTCATCAGAATTGCTATTAATGCTGTGTTTATGGCCTTCTAGAATTTGCTTAGGCTTCTCCAAATTCCACACTTCTTACCGTGAGCTGCTTCCAAAGACATGTCTATATATCTACAGTATATAAATATCTACATATTTATAGCAATGCCAGGTTCCTGGTATCAATTGTGTGTCTCAGTTTAACTTCTCTTACTATCACAGAATATTTGAGACTGGGGAATTCATAATAATAAAAGAAAATTTTGAGTTCATTGTTTCAGAGGCTGGAAAGTCCAAGATCAGTGACCAGAATTAGTGAGAGCTTTATGCCACCTCCACTCAGAGGAGAAAGCAGAAGGGCAGATAGAAGTGTATACAAGAGGCAAAACATGAAGGACAGTTGTAGAGACAAAATGACAAAAAATAAAAGGGCTAAGAGTAAAATGTATATATCCCACTCTCTAGCAGTTTGACCCGAACTACACAGAGCTGACTGTAAACTATTAAACTACATAAACTATTAAAGTCTAACTCCTAAAGACTCCTAGCTCCTCCCCCCAAATACCCAGTCTCAGGAAGGACCATAGGTGTTATGAAATTTACTACCTAGCAAGACAGTGAGTTACTCAATTCTTATCTATTTAAATATGCCCTCACACAAATGGTACAGAAAGCAAGGCTAGGTAACTTCTCTTTAACTGTTATAGCATGATCACACTAAGAATTCAGCTGCTGTGTTTCTCTGATTCTTTATTAAAATTTTTCTAGCTGGGCATGGTGTGGAGGCCCAAAAATGTGAGCTTATTTCCACGTTGACCAAAGGTAAGAGAGTTGGAACTTACTTCTAGTTCCTTCAAGATTATTGTGTTTCTACCTCAAACAAAGGTCCCACCTAGTTGTACACCAAAGAGTTCTGCTCTCTCAAGGTTATTTACAACAGGTGTGACTAATAGCCAGACCTTGTGCTCCAGGAATAGAGAAGTAGATCTGTTCCTACCTCAAACAAAAGTCTAAGGATCCAATTCAGTTCCAGTTCCCTTCAGGAGATAACTTTGGATTCCACCCAGGGAGTGGTTTGCCTACAGAACGTTTTGGTCTAGGGTGTGAGCGTGACTTGGTGACTTGTTTTGTTCTAGCAACAGAATGTTTAACTATAAATGTAGTCCGTGACCTTCAACTGGTCTGTTCATTTCCTTGTGTCGTGTTAACATGGTCGTTTGTCTTACTCCTACCTTTTGGGATTGTAGTATTTTAAGCAATTGGAAAAATTAATTGCGGGTGAATTTCAATACTCACTGTAATTCCCACCCAGTACTATCCTATATAATTTTCTGTTTTATTATTTTCATTTATGTCTTTATATTCTTTACTATATTTCTAAATCCCCACACCTCTACCCTGGCAAGAGGTATTTTTGTTGTAGCTGGTCCCTGACAGCTTGATGGTGGTGCATGCCTTTAATCCCAGCACTTGGGAGGCAGAGACAGGCACATCTCTGTGAGTTCAAGGCCAGCCTGTTCTACAGAGCTAGTTCCAGGACAGCAAGGGCTGTTACACAGAAAAACCCTGTCTCAAAAAAACAACTTTTCTAACAATTTTGGGGTGATGATAAATACATTGACATCTGCTTCTACCAGGACACCTGTTTTCAACAAAACTAATTCAATCCTGCAAGAATGAGAAGTCACTTGCATAGAACATTCTAGAAGACCTCGCCTCTAAAACCTAAACTTCCCCATGTGACTCCACCTCCCAGTGCTGCCTTGTTTAGAAATCAAGGTTCCAACACACATAATTAGGATGCTCTGAGAACTCCTGACTTTACAATATGCCCAGGCCTTCAGTGGCAGTATTATTGAACTTAAAGCTATAACATTATCTACTATTTCAATGAGTACCAAGGAAAGTCACAAACCACTCTCTTCGTTTCTGGCATTGAGATAAAGGAAGAGGGGATTGAAAACCCCTCAAAACTTATTTAGCAATCCATTATCTCCCTTCTTATTCTCAGTAACAAGTAGGTTGATCATGTCTAGGGCAATACAGAGCATCAACAGTCTTGGGTGCTATCATGTTGACTCCACAAGGCTCAGTGTCTGGGCAAGAATCACTTGTAGTCTTATCTGACTATTGGGCTGTGGTTCTAAGTATGCACAGTACAGACAAAGAGAAGTTAGAGAGAATGTGTCACGAAATGGAAGCTGAGACATGGATTACTGTGCAGTGGAGACTGCCTGATGGCTCATAAACAATTGTGTAGAATGCCAATGAGTCTGGATTCAGAGTTGAAGGCTAGTATTGGCTTCCTCATGTAGTTCTCAGGTCTTATGACATTATTCAAAGAATCATTGCCCCTAAGTTAATTCCACAGCATGCTACAAATAATGTAAATGAAAAATAATCCTTCAAAAAATCTTAAAATTAGAACTACTATACAATCCACATTAACCACCCCAGAATATATAATCAAAGGATTTTATGTGAGCATAACCCAAAAATACTCAAATATTCATGTTTATTGGTACACTGCCACAACGACCAAAATGTGGAATCAGCCTATATGTCCATCCAAATAAAAATGAATGAGGAAAAGGAGATACATATACACAATACATCCAGTCATAAACAAAAATGAAGTAAGTTCATTTATGAGAAAAAAATGAATGGAGAAAAAAGAAAGAAAATTAAGTGAAACCAGTTTAAGAAAAGTAAGCAAAACTCAGAAAGGCAAATATACTGTATTTTCTCTTACTTATGGCGTGTGTGCATATTTACTGGGTTGTATATTATGTATAAAGTAGAAGGAGGGACTGTGGAGAAAGAAGGGGATCTAAAGAGTCAAGAATAACAGGGCAGAAGGTGGCAAGTTTCCATAGTCTCATTCATATGTGGAATGAGTGTGATAAAGAAAATTCTTCTTCAGGGAAGCACTTGGTTATCACATAGTTCTAGTTTGCACTGTGAACCCCAAAAGAGAACTACTGCGGGAGCTCCTTTGGCCAATAGCCTTTAAGATAGCCTTTAAGAGACCACGCCCAAGTGGGCTGGTCTCTTAAAGGCTATTGGCTAAAGGAGCTCCCGCAGCAGAAAACGGAATTACACAGCTTTCCTAAACATTTGTCTGTGAATTAAAAAAAAAAAATGGGGCAGGCTTACAAGGTATGTACTGAAACCAAGGGTTTCTCTTCCAAAATGTTCATTTAAAGATCCAATGGAGAGCCCCTTAGCCTGGTAAGTCCTTGAAAATGGTCCCAGGCATATGGAGATGGTCACTATTAAGCCATGCATGCTTGTGTTTTTAAAAGGCGGGGGGGGAAGACCTTAGGCCACATTACTCGAGCTGTTTATATTCCATTGATATGTTACTTGATCTGAACATACTAGCTTTCCAGGGAGGACATTATTCCAAAGAGGCAGGTGACAGTAATGTGGACCATACTTCAGAAATCAAGAATAATTAAAGAGTAACCATGATAGATTCTTCTTTGGTACAGGGTGAAGAGGCTAGCATTAATATCAAATAACATTAACACCATTAGTCATAGATTGGATAAATCCAACACTTAGCACAGTCTGAAAGAAAATCCTAATACTCCCTGCCATGGACTAGACTAACCTTTGCTGGAACTGAAGAAGGTATCAGGTGACTTACTAGGGAATACTGTACTTTCAAAGTCGTTGAATTCTGTGGGAATAGCTGAAGCAATTTGTTTCTGATCTTGAAAGAACTTCCCCCTTTGAAACAGTAAATCGGATCCAACTAAAGTTGGATGTTCTGGAGATGTTATTTATATTGGAAAAATAACGTGAAACATGTATATGAATGTAGCAAATATTCATATGGATAAGTGTCTACCTGTTGATGAAGATGGCCATTGTTAACTGCCTGGTAAGTATAAATGGAAGGAATAATATTTAAAAGAATTAAATACAAGAAGCTGGAGGGATGGCTCAGTGGTTAAGAGTACTTGCTGCTCTTGAAGAGACCAAGGGTTCAATTACCAGTATGCATACGGCAGCTTTCAGATATCTGTAATTTCAGTTCCAGTGGATCTGATGCCCTTTTCTGGGCTCTGTGGGCACCAGGCACATAAGGTGTCCACAGACATACGTGTAGGGAAAACCTATATGCATAAAACTAAATAATAATAGTAATAATAAATGTAAAGAATAAAATAAGAGCATGGGGTAGCAATAGTCTATTTCTATACAAATGTTTTGGTTGTGTGTGCACTTGGATGTTCACGAGTGTGTGCATATGAATGTGGGAACCAGAAGACATCGTCAGTTGTAGAAGTCGACAAGTCCAGAGTCATAAGCATTGACATGTTGGCTTTGAGGTGTTGGTGAGCTATTTTAGGGTAACTCTGTTACCATGGCACTGTTGACCTCTTGGATGGCATTCTTCTTTCTTGAAGATTGGAGAGAACTGTCCTATGCATTCAAAGGTGTTCCACAACATTTCAACCTTGCTGCTCATGGCCAGTAAGGCCCTCCCTTGTGTGCAATATATAAAAGAAAAACATATACTAACTCCTTAGCATGGAAGTCTGTATCTGATGGCTACATGTTACGAGAGTTGCCTCTTTTTGCCTTAAAACATGTTGAAACTACAAGAGGGGGCTATGCGTGGTCTCTTTCCACTGACGTGGCTACATCGACTAGGAGAGAGAAGGAGAAAGCCATTGGGCATTGGGCATGACATGTGGATGCTTCTGCAGATGCAATGTCTACTAGTCTAGATCTACCTGAGGGGCTGCTGTTTTCACATCCAGTCTGCAAAGCCCGTTTGTACTCACAGATTACCATACATAAACTGAAAACTCTCTAAACCATCATGAAGGCCTTTGTAAAGACCGCATCTACAGTGAAAAGTGTGGAAACCTCTCAGACTCAGGACTCCGTCAAGGGCATCCTCAAGTTCATCACATACCTGCCTCTTCCCGTGGACGTTAGATAGGGCTTTACAAAAGTGAAGGGGGCTGGGGTCATAGCTCAGTCGGTAAAGGCCTTCCTAGAATGCACAAAGGCTATGCACAAACGTTCCATCCCCAGCATCAAGTAGACTAGAGGTGCTGGCACCGGCCAGTCATCCTAGCACTTGGGAGGTGGATGCAGGAGGGTGGGAAGCTCAAGGTCACCTTCAAAGTGAGGTAGAAGCCAACCTGAGCTACCTGAGACACTAGTCTCCAAACGAACAGATTCAGATAAATGTGGACGAAAATCAAGGTACACTACCATCAGATCAGAGTGTCTTCCTTTCATGGCTACCTCATTATATTGGAAGGGGTCCTTTTGCCAACGGAGACTATGGTAAAATGGAGCAACAACTTAGGGTATTCAGGCTTTATTTCCCAGAGAGACCTTGCCACTCTCACAAATCAATACCAAGCACACCAGAAGATGGCAGTACAGGTCCGTCTGGCGCTCCGGCTTTGGGCTAGCCCGGAGCTCAGGGTGTGGTATCTTCAGTGTGGAATCTGAAACCTGGCCCCTCACCTGCCTAAGAAATCTGCGTAAAAGCCAAATTCCCTGTGAATCAGCAAGCTCTTAAACAGAGCGCTGTTTGGGAACCTGGCTCTACACGGTCAGCTGTGCAGTCTACGTGGAATCAATTCAGACCTTAACAAGTAAACTCAAGCGCGAATTTTCGATTGGCTCTTGGTGATGTCACTTGCTGTGGCTAGAAGGCTGGGAGAACTGGTTTTCTAGGTGTGGGGAACCTTTGTTCTCTGCAACACCCACCTGGACCCTGGGGCCTCTCTGGGAGGCCAGGGCCTCTACCGTAACCGAACACAGTACACACACAGCTTTGTCCCAGCACACCCAGAAGGCCTAAGAACTGCAAAGCAAGGATTAGGCAAAAAATTCACTGGCCAGTAATGGATCTCCCCTTGGCTTCTTGGGACTCAACCCCGGGGTAGCTTTAAGCCACTCTCTTGATACCGGTTCTGCCCCCCGGGTCCTGGCGGCCAGGTCCTGGGCTGGTTCTGAGAAACCCGAGAGGTTCCAGGCATTCTGTCTTGACTCCTGGGTTCATTTAATCCCCTCACCCACTAACCATTTTAGATTCCTTCCACCTCGGGCACGTTTAAAATAAACTGCAAACCTTAACAAGCCAGCCTTAGGCAAGGGCGAGAAGAATAGAAGCCTGATTGCTACACAGTAGCAGGCAGTCTTTTTTTTTTTTTTTTTTTTTTTGTCTCCACCCCACCTCCACCGCTGCTGCCCCAAACTGCCACGATTTATATTGTTCCCAAAAGGTCAGCTTGATATTTGCTTTGTCCCTTTCTGAAAGAGCATTTGTGTCTGATTGTCTTCAAAGACCTGCAGGTCTTTAAGAGGAAGTCCTGTGGCTTTTTTTTTTAACTTTTGCAGGACCTAGCCATTGTTCACACCTAATCCCTTTAAACCTCCACAGCTGAGAGGGAAGAATTCATGGTTTCCACAGCAGCTGGTGCTTCACACTTGCTTTCGGAGCGGTCAGCAGTGCCCCAGGCAAGCCTGGTGAAGTGCCATTTCCCCTGGCCGCACTGATAATGCCGTTTCCCCTCCACCTCGATAGTCTAGTGGCTACAGTTGAATTCGCTGCTGCGTCCCAGGATTTCCCTGGGTAGTTAAACTAGCTAGAGCCTTCAGAGGTGGTCAGCATTCCAAGAGGAGGGAATGGTTGTGAGGGTGTGGTAGAAAGCCCAAAGCTAGTTGAGGGTACACAGAGCTGACCACACCAGAGTGGCCACCCGCTCAAAAGCGGGGTGAGCTTCTTTGCTCCCCTCTGCTATCTATCAAGGAAAATAAAACATTCCCGGATGGTTTTTCCTAATGGAGGGCTAAACCTGTGGAGAAATAGTAGGGTGAGGAGAAGCCCTGTTTGGTAGCGCTTGCCAGTTTCCCTTGCCCTCTCCTGGAGGGCCAGTCTCTTTCTTGCCCTATCCAGGCTTCTGCTCTCTTCCTTGGCTCCCACACCTGGCTCTTAGCACTTCCCCTATGATTGTGACTCTCTGAAAAGCTTTCCGCCTTTCCCCTAATCCCTAAGGATAAAATGAATACCTCTGTCACTTTTTTTTTTTTGCATCTCTCTCCACCCCCGTACTTCCTTCTTCTCGAGATCACAGCAAAATTACTAGATTTGGAATGTATGCCTGTGGGAATAAATGAAGGGATGATTGGAAGCTGTCCTTAACAACAGCAAGGCAGTGCCTCGCCACCAGGAATGGGGTGCCAACCCCTAAACGCTGCAGAGCAATGTAAAGCAGCTTTTTTTTGGTAGCGTGGGGGCTTCCCAGCCCCTACAGCAAGGCATCCTGGGATCTGAAGCGGAAACCATGGCTGGCTGACAGAAGCAGCCCTCCCCTCAGAGACCAGCTGTGCCTCTGTTAGCATTTTCTTTGGTAAGGAAACAGGTGATGGATGAGTCCCAGGAAGCACAGACTGCTGCAGGCATCTTGGTTTCAGTCAAGCTCCTAACTGGATTCGGGCCCTTAGACCAGTTGCTTCCTTACTCTTCTCATTTATCAAGTGGGAGAAGCCTTGGGCTCAGCTTACTACTAAGACGTTTGGGAAAGGAACAATAGATGTGGGAGCAGGCTTTTTGAGTCCTGCCACATAATCCATGGCCAGCAGATGTGCCCACGTGCTAAGAAGGGGCAGGGCCACTGGGAAAGTTCACATTCTCATGGGAAGTGAAAGTGAATCACATCGCCGTTTCTGTCATGTGACAGCTGTGGGACAAGATCAACTCATAGAGCGGCTGCTTCCTGGAGCCAGGTGGTGGCTCCTACCTATAAATTCCACCAACTGGAGGCCCGAAGCCTGCCTGAATGATAAATCAAGACCCTGTCAAATAAAAGAAAATAGCAGAAAGGGGGTGATGAGAGGTTTTATTTAGTGACCATCTCCAGTGTCACTCACCCTGTTTTAGCAGCATTCTTTCTCCCCAAACCCCAGGATTTCAAGATGGCAGAAGCAGCTGGATTTGCATTGGATGTCACCGAGCATCTTTGCTGTGCTTGTGTGCACACCTCTTTTGATTTTTTTTTGTGAATTACCTTCTCAAAAATGTATTTGTTTGTATTACTGGACCTACATTATTTTTCCTTAGAGTATCTCCTTAGGTAGCTATCCCATAATACTCCTTCCTGCCCAAGCCTCACAAGCGCTAAAATTATAGCCATGTACCACCTTGTCTAGTGATGGCTAGACACTGTCCTTTTGATCACATTTTGGGTAAATTCTATATCAGATATACATTTGCAAATATTCCTTATTTTATAATTTTATATTTTTTCACCAACGCCTTTTTCAGGAGCGGAAGTATTTGATTTTGAAACTGAACTTTTCAATGTTTTCTTTTATGGGATGTGACTTCAGTAACAATTTGCTAGCTTGCATGTGATGGTATATTCCTATAATCTCAGTTTTTTGGGGGTGGGGAGGCTGGGGCAGGGAGATCACAAATTCCATGCTAAGTTAGGCGACAGAGAGTAATCCTATGTCAAAAACAAATAAATGATACTACTCCACACACAAACAAAGACAGAACTATTAGTCTAGTGTGTAGTCGAAAAGATTCTCTGTTATGTTTACTTCTACAAATTTTGTGATGTTATGTTTATGTGTGCAAAGTATTTGTTTGGAAATTTTCTTTATTCTTAAGAATGTTACATGTGTATACCACGAAATGTCCCATTTAGGCCCATTTCCCCCGTATCCTCCTCAATTGCTCCCCTACCAGCTCCATATCCTAAAAAGGAATGAGTGTTCATCCCCTAGCAACTATCTACTGTCAATAGTTTCTCAGCACGAAGTGGAGCCTGGAGATCGTCTGCCCCACCTGTGGCAGGACCGTGCCGCTAACCACAGCTGTGCAGGTTTATGACCGCACTGGTCGTCAAGTCCAGAGGACCATGTGTCACAGCGTTCCTCCCCATCTTCGTACAGTCTGTCTGCTGCCTCTTCCTTGATGTTCACTGCTTGAGTTTATTTTTTATATATATAGTATAGGATATAGATTTAGTTTATGAATATTTATATACCTCGGATTTCCTGAAAATAGTACAACTAATACATACTATCATTTTTTAAAAAAGAATATCAGAATAGTGGCAGTTTAATATTTTACCAAGCCCAGAGCCCTCCTAAGCTTGGGTGCTAAGCCACTATGTAAGTGACACACTTAGGAAGCCACTCCTGGGCAGAATGAGCATATGTATTTTAGCAGTCTGGCTCCAGACTTTTATAGGAATACCCTTTGGCTGCTTGGTAAATGTTGGGGAAGTTGAAAGTAGGGTAATGCAGCCCTAGACTAGAGAGCACTGTGGAAATGGAGACATGCGGAGGAATTAGGAGGAAGGAACTCTAACCTCTCCCGGCTAAAGTGTTGCTTACTTAGAGGAAGTAGAAGTGCTATCACATAGTACTGACTGCAACCAGTGGCCCCAGAAGTCCTTTGTCCTGCTTTTGGGGGCAGGAAGTACTGCTAAATTCAGAAGCTAGGTGGCCAAGACACAAGTCAGGGAGGGAACCCTAGGGGGCAGTGTGGATCAGAGCTGATTATAGCAAGGGCCCCTAGGAGAACTTCCCAGGGGTGGATGAAGGAAGCTGGTAGAGATGGGGAAAAGGACACATGGGCACACAGTGGAGCCAGTGAAAATGGCTTCGGCCTCTGCTCTGGAGATAGTGGATGGGGAGGAAGGAACATAATCATACACACTGCTACCTTGTATCTTTGTCTGGGAGAAGATGAAACCTGTCTGGGGGTATCATCCATGACATACAGGTTATGTCTTTCACATGGCAATGGCAGTCACAATCTTCTGGAAATAAAAAGTCTTTGGAAAGAAAATAAACACAAAATTAAAAAAAAAGAAACAAAAAAACGAAAAAAAAACCCACCACCACCACCCCCCCCCCCCGCACACACATACAATATCAATTGAAGTTCCTTAAAAGAACAGATGTTAGTAGCCATAAACTCAGACATTTCTCAATTTGGTTTTCCCCCCAAATATCCCCTTTTGATTTTCAGAGGCATAATCAGTTCTCTGCTTCTGTTCCTTGCATATAATTATATCACATAATAACAGTAACAATGGGAAATGCTGACAGAAACAAACAGTGCAATTAAGCAAAACAAAATCAGAAAGAAAATTAACTTTGCAAATAGCTCCAAGACTCTTTTCTCAAGCTAGATAGGAGACAAGAGTGCAGAATATCACAAACCCAGCAGCCAGGTTTCAAGTCCCAGCTCCTAGTTACTAGCATGTCCAGGATTTGAGGCATGTAGGTAGCAAAGTTTCCTTCATAAAGCATGGGTAATCTCCATCATCATACAATCTGCTTCTGAAGGTGAGACAAGGGATGCTTTAACTAGCTTCCTGAGTACAGTAAGCAGACCGTAAACATCAGCTATTATCCTGTTCTCCGGGTTTACTACATTGACGTTCAACGACGTTCAGCAGCATCTACATATACAACTATCCCATTATTATCGTATTTATCTTTTTCCAAGGTGGATGGAAGACACCATAAATGTCAGTTTGGGTCCAAGCATCATGACTTCCCTAGAAGCCTAGAAAGAAGGGCTCACAGGCCTTCCATGCTGCTGCCGATATTACCAAGAAGATCTCTGGCAGAATGTGGGAAGCCTGAGGCCACTCAAAAAAGAGCAGCAGACCCATGTCTATACTTTTGTTTAAAAAGATCTCTCTAAACTACCAAGTCTACCCTTCATAATTTAGGGTTCAAATCCTGCAGTCTCAGTTCAGTTACTTGCTTCATTGTCAACAAGCATCATTGGTGGTGGGTGGATGTTGCTGTTGCCTAGAGACACCAACCACTGTTAAGACTTAGCCTAGCATTGAGGAGACCTGGCCCAACAGGGAGAGGGCGAGCAAATCAACAACACATGGCAACAAGAAGGACAGCTCTCAGCACAGAAGACTTTCCAAGGTGTTGGCGTGTGAGAACTGCCCCAGGGTTTTCAATGCTCATTGAACACTTACAGAAGGATGGATTTTGCCGAGCTGTGGTGGCGCACGCCTTTAATCCCAGCACTCGGGAGGCAGAGGCAGGCGGATCTCTGTGAGTTTGAGTCCAGCCTGGTCTACAAAGGGAGTTCCAGGACAGGCTCCAAAGCTACAGAGAAACCCTGTCTCAAAAAACCAAAAGAAAAGAAAAAGAAAGGATGGATTTTGTTTCATGTTATTTAACCTCAGTTCAATTGACTAGCAGAGTTCCGCAAGTTGGCCTGTTAGCACATTGCCTGGTCCATAGCGGGATCTTGGAAATGCTTTGCTGAATGAGACCACGCAGAGTTCCCAAGTAGGGCGAGGCTAAGATTGTGCTTCACGCTTGGAACCCGTGGGCTTCCTTTCATCCTCCATGCCATCCAGCTGTACAAGGCGGGGAAGCAGGAATGCATGGCTCAGAGGAAGAGAGGGGAAATAGTACCCATTCCCTGGGGCTTCACTTCTTTTGCCAGCCTCCCCCTTCCACGTGAGTCCCTCCCTTACAGCACCCTTCTTCAGCACCTCATTGGCATTCACTTGGGGCAGGCGTAGAAGAAGTCTGTGGAAACTTCCTTCTACATAAACGGCTAGCTGAGAGGGCTGGCTGAGAGATGATGAAACCATGGAAACCGCAGCCCCTCGCCTGTGGGGCCACAAACCCAGAACCCTTCTGCTGAGCTTGGGACCTACTTCTGGCCTCACTGTTTGCCTAAAGTCCTTGTACAAATCACTTATCATATGCCACATTTACTCACTTACAGGTAAGATGCTGGCTGTCTAGTGACACCCTTCCAGGGCTTTCTGGGCCATGGGGCACGAATGAGTTAACAGAAACAAACTAATGAAAAATGAACAAAACCAAACACTTCGATGAATGTGCCCTTGTGCAATGGTGCAGCCTGGTAGCCAGGGCCTCTACTTCAAGAAAGTTCTCACAGAGTATTTGGACACACACACACACACACACACACACACACACACACTAGGTGACCCCAGGGACAGTTTCTCCACCTCCTTGAAAATAGGAAGCAGTTCAGCAAACGTAGCGATCGGCTCCATTTTACAGGAAGCCATCTAAGGAGCTACTGCCGAAATCAGGATGCTGTTAATGGGGTCTAGATTGCTTCAATCGTGGGTACCAAAGGTATGTTCTAGAACGGAGTCGGATGCACAGTGGCCCAAGGGTTCACTGACTTTAGGATTGTTCAGAGCCACAGATAGGACAAGAGCTGTCTTCCTTTCCTTTAAGAACACAAGTTTCTTTACTTGCAAAAAAGCAGGAAGTCTTTGGGTTGGGCCTCTGGGCGGTGCCTTTCACTTCCTTCCAAAGGTGTTTTCTTACTACACCCCAAGAACCAGGTCACATTCTGTTGCTTTCACGGGCCTATCAACTACTTTCGGGTGGGTTTTGGGGAAAGTTTCTTGATTTGGAAAAAAAAGTAATATTTCTTAAATGCCTGAGAGGTAAAATGTGAAACTAAATATTTTAAATCAGCATAAAAGTAATACTATGTGTTTCTGGTACAAACGTTGCTTTATAAATGGAACCTCCACTCCCTTTGCCCAGAAGCAAATTGTTAATAGTTCTTGAGAGTCTCTAGTCCAGAGCCAGTGAGGGAACTCAGTGAGCAAAAGTGCTTGGTGCCAAACCCTGACCACCTGAGTTTGGAATCCCAGAACTAACATCATGGAAGGGGAGAACCGATTCCTGTAAGTAACCACTTGTCCTCGGGCCTCCACATGTGGTACGTGTGCTTGAGACACACACACACACACCTGTATCCTTGTGGGGGTCGAGGGCATGGGATGCATGAGCACATGGAAGCCAGAGGTTGATGGTTGAGGGTCACTTCCTCAATTCCTCTCTGCTTTAATCCTCCAGGCTGGTCTCTCTCTGAACCTGGAGCTGCCTTACTGACTAGACTGACTCCAGGAAGCTTCCTGTCTCCACCCACCACCTAGCCCCAAGTAGTCACCGGGTCAACTCAAAAGGCCTGGCTCCCTCCAGTTTTTCTAAATGGTCCTAGCTCTTTTTAGCCATGATTTCCCAAACTATTGTGACTACTTTCCCTAGAAGAATAGAGGGAAAATTTCAAGTAGTGTCTCCCCAGGTGAAGCTGGTGTTTCTGCACACCAATCGGATGCGAGCTGACTGGAAAACCCTTTGAATATATAAACACTGAAGGTGGGAACAAACGAAAAACAAAGGAAGAACATCTTCCAACCTCTTCCTCCTCTTTCTGTCCCTCCTCCTCTTCCTGTCACCCCCTCCTCTTCTTCCTCCTCCTCTTTCTCTCCTTCCTCCTCCACCTTCTCTTCCTCCTCCTTTATATAGTTGCATTGTAACCGGAAAGAGCCCAGGGCCTTGTGGCATGCTATGCTGAGAAGCACTCTACTACTGAGCTGTATCCACAGACCTTATGGTCTACTTTTAAGATAAATGAGATCATTTTTGCCCAGCAAACAGGTTGTTGATCCAGCTGTTGCTTTTAGTGTCTTCTGAAAAGTTCTTCGACAGCCCTATTACTCTAGTGTTCCCTTAGAAACGAAAGGCTCCTGAGAGTGGTTACCATGGGTGTACTTTGTAAACTAAGATTTTCAGAGTGAATTGTGCCACATTTCACCTTTGAAGATTTTCCCTCGCTGGGAATACTGGTGCGCTGTCAGACTGTAGCTGAGTCGCCTCATAAGGTACTACCAAGGAGGTGCCTTCACTCCCACAAACCATCTTGCTGGTATTGGTGCTTGGTGGGGGAGAATGCATCACCATTGTGAAGGTTATAACAAATCCTGCTGGAAGTAAAAAGCATCATATGGGAAATAGAGACATTAAAAGTGCACATCTTGGGGCTGGAGAGATGAATCATGGGTTAAAATCCTCCATTTGTTGCTCTTGCAGGGGGCCAGAGTCAGTTTTCAGCAAACACATGGTGGCCCCACTATCATCTCTAACTCCAGTTCCAGGGGATCTGATGCCCTGTTTGGACCTCTTCAGGCACCAGGCACCCATGGGATACAATACATAAAAGAGGCAAAACACCCAAATTCATAACATAAAAATAGATAAATCTTTACAAAAATAAAATTAAAAAGGCGTTTCTCAAATTATTTATCATTTAGCTTTCTGGTGAGGAATTTGGCATATAACAAACACCTTCATCAAGTGATCAATGTTATTTTTTTTTTTAGCAATCATGGTTTATGTTGCAAACAAATAACAAACCAACAGAAGCCAGACTAAAAAAAAAAACAGAAACAAAAACGCAGACACTGAAGGTGAAAGAAACCAAGCAACAGAGGGGCAAGATGGCCGCCAAGTCTGAGACCCAAGTGATGGAAGGAGATAACTGATTCTCCACAGATGCACTGGTGTGCTTGTGTGCACACACACAGACTAAATGTAATGATTTACAAGCATCAGTTCTCTCTGGACACAAAGTGCTTCCTAGCCATTTCCATGGGCTAGCTCTCATTTTCCTGGCAGTTTCTGCCTTTTTGTGCACGAGAGCGAGAATCCAGTGTGTTTTCTTCAATTTCCCCTCGCTACACAGTCTAAATCTCTTCCATGCAACTGATTTCCATCCAGTGCCCAGTGGGAGCGGCATAATGATCTTTACCAGCTCCATATCCAATGGTCATTTCTCTCTGTGTGGAAGTGGCAGCCAAAGAAACCTTTATTCTGAAGGTCCTTTCTGGGTTGCCAGCTTTTTGGTACTCTTTTTGTTACATTGGAAAGTTGTATGCAAAGTTTTTGTGCATAGCATTTTTGTATGTGGCATTATGTAACAGGAAACCATTTTGAAGTACACAGCTGTTACTAAGTAGACTTTCAATGCTGGATAATCACCACCTCTGCCTAGTTCTAAACCATTTTTATTACTCCCAACGTGCGCCCTGTATCAACTACAAGGTCATTCCCCATCCTTCTCAACCCTTAGCTCCTGGCAACCACTGTCACATATATTGTCTCTGGCCTTATCTACTCCGAGTATTTAATTTAAATAGAACCATACAATATGGGGTCTTTGTAATTAACTATTTTTCATATTGTACAGTATCTTCAAGGTTCTTCTCTGCTGTAGTGTGGTTTAATACTGAATCCTTTTTTGTGACAATGAAAATGGAACCCAGGGCCTTGCTACTATAAAGAGCTATATCACCAGCTCTTCATTTATTGAGACAGAGTTTCACTATATAACTCACACTGGCCCTTTGAAATCAGTATGTAATTAAGAATGCCTTCACACTCCTATCATTACCTTCTGAGTGCTGGGATCATAGGTATATGCCAGCATTCCTGGCATCATATGGCAATTCAGTGTTTACCATTTGAAGACGAAGTTTTATCTTAAACCTGCAGTTGAACCTATTAGGGTGAAATTTGGGGATTATTATTTCTGTTGATTTCACAAATTATATAGACCAGGCTCTAATTTGTACATTACGGTATAGACACTCAAGTGGTATTTTCCTGGTGGTTTCCCTTACAGTGGGTAAGATTCAGGTTTATACTTTCTACTTGAGATACAAAGCCAAATGCCACCATGAATTACTTACTGTAAGGTATCATTACCTCCCATGGGAAGGAAGAGCCGATATCAGAAAGAATCAGAGATGGGGATCCAGATCCTAGGAAAGGTTTCCTCTCTCATTAGCCATACATGTCAGTCAATGTCCATGCACAGGGAAGCTGCGAATTGCAGGTCACCCTTAGACAGGAAAAGTATAACACAGCAGAAAGGAAGGGAGCTTTATGTGCGCACTTTACAAACCCTGGGGACAAGTAATGACTGCCTTACGCCACTAGCTTCAAGGGTAATGACGCTAGACTGAAGGTTTGACTAGAGGGGAAAGGCTGAGCCTGTTACAATCAATATCAGAGAATGGGTGAAAGGTGTGGTGTCCCAGAAGCCTTTGGAAGCTGACGATCTGAATTGCAAAGCCTGGTGAGGCAGCCCAAGAACCTCCCAGAAGAACCCCTGGAAGTCACATAGAGAAGCTCCTTTCTCACAGACATCAAAAGACCAGGATTTTCCAGAGTGGGCTATGTGTGTGTGTGTGTGTGTGTGTGTGTGTGTGTGAGAGAGAGAGAGAGAGAGAGAGAGAGAGAGAGAGAGAGAGAGAGAGACAGAGACAGAGAGACAGAGACAGAGAGAGCGCATTCATGTATGTTTGTGTGTGTGTGTGAGAGAGACAGAGAGACAGAGAGAGAGAGAGTGCATTCATGTATGTTTGTGTGTGTGTTTTGTACACGTGCCTGCACAAGTGCTGTATGTGATGCACAAGTGTGGTTCAGCCCTAGGCGAGCAAAGCTGCTCTTCAATAGGACAAGAAAATCAAAAGGTGAAAAGGATGAAGAATCCCCCAGCGGTGGCACTGGTGCCGCCAGCCCTAAAGAGTCCCACACTCCTCCCAAGCAGACTGGACGTGAGTAAGGACACCAACACCATGTAACCTCTAAAGCTGTGGCGACCAATTCAGTGTATGTTAGTCTTCACTGTGTTTAAGAAGCCCATTTTTTTTCCTCTTGTGTTTTCAAATGTGTTTTCTTTGCCTTTCCTAAGTCATCCTTTTGCAAATCACCACTACTTGTTGAACGGCACCAGCAAGAACAGGATGTTTCTGCAGCTGGGCAACACTGGAGGCTGTGGCCAGGTCACTAGAGGCAAAAAAAAAGGGTCAAAGGAGCACGTGGGCCCATCCTAGATACAGAGCAAGGCAGCGGCACTAGAGACACATAGGAATCTGTAATCTGAAAGAGTAGGATTGACTTCAAAATGTAGGAGACTCCGTGAAGAAGGAACATGTGCGACCTCTGTGGAAGATGATGAAGAATGTCAAGATGGAGGCAGTATAGCACTATGCATGAGGTCATGATGAGTGCAGAGCCCAGTCTAACACACAGGCCACAGACCCGCAAACCCAGCCCTGAAGCTAATGCCTTCCTTTGTCAGCATTCCCTTCAAATCTGAAGCAACTGTCTAAGGCCTGCACTTGGTTTCTTCATCGTTAAAGCCATTAACCACCTTCTGCTAGTAATACAGGAATTATATTTCGTGTGTGTGTGTGTGTGTGTGTGTGTGTTTATGTGTATGCAGGTCCATGCATCTGTGGGTGTGCAAAGGATAACTTTTGGCTGCACTGCCTACCTCGTTATTTGTGTTTGATTGATGTTTTTATTGATTTTTTTTTTGAGCAGGGTCTCTTACTGGCCTGGAACTAGTGAAGTAGTATATCCTGGCTAGCCAGTGCTCCCCCATGATCTGCCTGTCTCCACTTCCCCAGTTCTGAGATTACATGTAAGTACCACCATACCTGGTGTTTCAGATGGGCTTTGGGAATTGAACTCATGTCCTCATACTTGCAAGGAAAGCACGCTGCTGAACGCATGAGCCCTGGGGAATATATTTCACAGTAAAGGTTTGCCAGGGCTGAGGGTGAAGTTTAGTGGTAGAGTGCTTACCTAGCATGTGTCAGGCCCTGGGTTCGAATCACAGCACCATGAGAAAAACAACAACAACAACAACTAAAAGACAAAGCAAAGTTTTGACACCCATAGCTGAGCACGGCCTTGAATGTACGATCTTCTTGTCTCCATTCCCAATGGCTGGAATCACTGGCATATGACACCACTGCCAGCTTACATAGTAGCTACAATTTAATTATTTAAATTTCAAGTATGTCTGGGCACCATATATATGTCTGGTACCCACAGAAGCCAGAATCTAGAAAGGGGTATCAGAGTCTGGTACCCATAGAAGCCAGAATCTAGAAGGGGGTGTCAGATTCCCTGGGACTGGAGTTACAGATAGTTCCAAGTCAACATGAGGCTGATGAGACTTAAACCTGGTTTTCTGGAAGAACAACCGGTGCTCTTAACGGCTGAGCCATCTCTCCAGCCCAAGTTCTTATATTTTAAAGTGTGCTATTTTTGTTTTTGTTTTGGGGTGCTGAGGACTAAACTCAGAGTTTTGTACATGCTACGCATACGCCCTAATGATGAGCTACCACTGAGCCCTCTACCAAAGCCTTAAGTATGTTAAGTAGAAGGCTTTATTGAGATAGGATATAGCTTTATTCCTAGCTAGTCTACAAAGGCAGCCTGAAGACCTTAGAATGCTAGAAAAATGTAGCATATAAATGAGTCCATTTCTAAGATAGCTCCATTGAATCTCAACCACATCATTGGGTTTTGCTAGTAGATTACTTAATTTCTCTACAACGCCTTTATCTACAACGTAAGGGACATAATGGGCCTCTAAGGAGGTCTTGTGGAATACTGCAGGGAGAGCTCCCAAGAGAAAGTAGATACTCAGAAAATGCTGGCTCTTTCTGCTGCTCTTATTGTTATTATATCATTATGATCTTTGTATATATTTATAAATTATACATCGTGTATGTATGTATTATTTTATGACACCTATTTATCATATAATTATATCATATTATTATTACTGCTGCCATGCTCCCAGTTATTATTATTCTACCTGCCTCTCAACATTTCCTGCCACTGTCTTGCCTCCTATGCAGGTTCCTTGCCAAACCAAACGACTCATTGCTCTGGACAAGACTCAAAGCTTCTGCATTTCTGTGCCGGTTCCCCTGGCTATTTAGAGGCTGAATAACCACTTGGAGGGGATGTTGTAGAGGCGAACTCAAGCTGCAGAATGAAGCAGGCACAGAAACTGAATCAGATCAATAGAGAGGGCAGGGAAATTAGCAGGGCTGCACACACACTGGGGCTTCTTGGTTCTGTCTGTGCTTGCCGGTTTTCCTCCACTGATTTCTCTCACGCTGGCAGGGGGAGCCCTTTGTTCCATCTTCCTGGAGCCACAACGTGGAGCTGCTGTGGGTAAGAATAGAGGAAAACGCTGGAGAAAGATCCCTTTCAGTGAACCCCGTGACAGGAGTGGGCCGCAAGGGAAGAACATAGACTTCAAACTGGTTGTTTGATTCAGAGAAAATTGCTAAAACTCTATGAGCCTCGGTTTCTTTTGTAGTAAAACGAGGAAGTCGGTACCCACTGCGAAGGATGAGAACTGAGTCCTACTCTAAAAGGCTTCCGGGAGCTACAAAATCGAGCTAGGACGAGATTTTGAAGATCCTTTCCCTCCTTTGTCTTTTCTTCTCCTTGTTACCAAGGAACCCCGGGCTGTGCAAGGGGATTTATATTCTCATGGGTACAAGGGAGGCGGGGGTTAGCTGTAAGGGAGAGTTTAAAGGAAAGGTGGCAATTGTAGGAACCTCAGGGGAGTGTGGGCTGCAGGCAGGTGGGGCAGATGGTAGGAGGCCCTGAACCAGACAAAAGGAGTGGGGTTTGAACAAGCAAATAACTGAGAGCCTCGCTGCATTCCCTGTTGTAAGGCTCCTCCTCTTTTTCCTTCGGACTAGCGCTCCGCCCCAAACTACATAAATTCAGAATTGCAGGACTCATTTTCATGAGCTCAGACTTCAATGGCTGTTTCTCCATCACTGGAAATACACACAGTTTTGGCCCAGGCCCACACTGGAAAGCAAAAGAAAACAAAGCGTCTGCTCACGCTGCTTCCTGGTTCTGTGGGGCATGGCCTTGGACAGGGGCCACCTTGTTGGTACTTGTCTCACAGGGTGCCATGGCCTGGTAGATGAGAGAGGCAAGGCAGTTGCCAGGTGGGCTCTTTGCTTGCCTTTCTCTGGAGGGCCCTGAGGTCAGAATGCACCCTGCAGCTGAAGTGACCAGTGCCTTTGAAAGCAATCTTTTTTTTTTTTGCCTCACCATGTCTTTGTCACTTTAATTGGAATTGAAAACTCCCACCTCAGTGGTTATTGTGCCCAGCATATGCTAATCTACTTATAAATGTTTCCTTCCCTGAAGCAGCAATTATCCCTGACATCTGGAAGTTAATACTAAGTAGATTCAACTGTCTGAGATGTAAACATGGTTATTGGAGTTTTCGGTTCGGGAACTGAATTCAAGTACCGAGGACGCAACCAAAGCAGTGCGAGCCTGGTTTATTGAGCAAATACCGTCTTCTAAGACTCAAGGACCACTCTGCTTTACAACCCAGGCTGGCCTCAAACTCACTGTGGAGGACCTGCAATCCCTGATCTTCTTTCCTCTACCTCCCAAATGCTGAGAATTCAGGCATGTCATTCTATGCCTGGGTTATGTCACGCTGGAGACTGAACCCACAGCTTGGTGCATGCTTGGCAGGTGCTCTGCCAACTGAGTTACGTCTCCAGAATTGGACTTATTTTTATTTTGCTATAAAATAACAACATATCTCATTTTTATTGGTAATTTGTTAGAGAAGTAATATAGTCATGTATTAGCTATGTAGAAATATACAATGAAATATATAAATGTCTCTTTATAAGAGAAGTAATTGCAAATCACCTGAGGTTTTTGTTAATGGCAAACACTAAAACGTTTATTATTTTCTTTTCTTCTCAACTTTCCATTTTAAATGAGAGCAGGATAAAGTGGTTGCCATTGTAAAGCTTGGTCCCAAGAACTTGGTCTTCCCACAACTCTAACCGCTAGTTACTGTCATTTGTCCACTTTTCAGAGGCGTTCCGAAAAGAATGATTGACACCACTTTTAATACCATTCTTTTCGTTTGCCTTTCATTTTCTCCTTAGCACCCTTCCCTTCTGATGTTCCTGTCGGGTGGGCCAGCCAAGCCCATTACTGTGAACTCTGTTCCCACAGCCCTTGGCTTCCCTTCTAACCACCCACCTGCTCTTTCTCCAGCAACAGCTACAAACAACAGCTGCCTGCTAGCCTGTTACCAAAGGAGGAAACTCCAGATGTTTCCAGACGCCACTCTCCCATCTCCTCTGGCGAGATGACTTCTGTAACCTTTCCTAAGGCAAAGGAGGCAGTAAGAGTCGGGCTGTGGCATTCCTTTGTCGATTACATGAAGAGGAAAGAGAGTTTGAGAAATTCTGACAACAGCTGAGGGAGGGGAAATGGAATCAAACAACCCACAGAACTGGTGTCTGGGGTAGCTGCAGCTGCTAGCAGAAGAGGCCGGGAATGCACCCTGTAAGATCTTTTCTGGGTTTCAACAATGCAGTGGGCTAGGCCTGCAAGTGAACATGGGGCAGGAGGGGCTGTGTTACCCGAGAGGTGACATCTCGTGCGTGCTCAAACAGGTCCAGGGCCCCCATTCAAAGGGCAAGAAGGCAGCCGCACAAGCCCAAGCAGAGCATTAACTGGGAAACCAGAGGGGTCACCTTCCCCTGCCTACCCCCATCTCCTTCCTCCCCAGTAAAAGGGAAGTGGATGAAGAAATGGAGAAGTCCAAGCTGCTGGAGCAGAGGCAGTTTAGGCTCCCTCATAACCCTTGACTCATTCCCAGAGAGGCAAAACCTCTATCATAAAAATGCTTAGCAAAGGGCTTCTGGAAATACCCCCACCCCAGGGCACAGAAAAGGAGAAGGAATCTTTTGTAGTTTTCTGTGTCTCAGAAAGAATCCCATCAATGCCTTTTTAGAACTTGTGTGGCTTCCTCCTGTCACCCACCTCTTGGAGACCCAAGCTTGGTACCTGTAATTACTTTTTAGTAGCAAGCAGGTCCCTGGTACTCGCCGACTCCGGTGCCATTTTGAAACCCACACCTCTCTACCTGTCTCATCCGCACGAACTGCCGAAACCTTCCCCCTCAAAACCGAGTTCGCGCTTCTCTTTCAGTCTTCAGATAGCAGGAGCGAGTGGAATTGTCGTCTTCAGAAATCCTTGGTTTTCATTAGCAATCCCTTCTAATTAATGAAAGTAAGAAAAAGGAAATCAACTTCCTTATTGTCGCTCAATAGCAGAAGTTGAATTTGAGTTAATTTTTGAGGAGGCTGTGTATTCTATAAAACTCCCAATTACCTTACCATGAGCAAGTATTAGTTACCTGACTTGAGTGCTCACGAAAATTATCGTACACGATACAGATGCTTCAATGCTGAAACTTTTCTTTAAAAAAAAAATCACTCAAGGATCCTTTATCGCCCTCTCAAATCAAGGGGGAAGACAGCCGAGGAAGACAAAGAGGGCCGGGTGGGGTGAGTGCGGTCCACTGGTCTAAAAGCTGAGTCACGGCAATCAGACCCCAGCAGCCCTTGTGTGAGGGACACCGCACCCTATCTTGGGGGACGCTGGCTGCAGACAAAGCCAGTTTCGAAGTAAAGGAATGCCTGTCTCCTTAGGTGCCACCCAGGCACCTTAGTTATCGTGAATTTAACCTTCAGAACAGATTTGGGCGGTTGTTGCAAAAGTTCGTTATAATAAAATACACGTCGGGGGGGGCACATTTTGAAGGCGTTTGTTCCTTTTCTAGTTCCGCCATCAATGTGGGTCGAGGGCCTGGTGGATGGGATGGGGGAGGGAGGGTCCGACAGGCCTCCGAACGCCTTTCCGGAGACGCGGCGCGAAGGAGTTAAGCGGGACTGACAGTGACGTCACCTCATTTACATAGGAGCGCGCATATAGCGGCGCGCGCTGCGCCCCTCCCGACAATCGGCAGCAGCCTCTGAGCAGATCGGACTCCCTTTGTTCGCGCTCCTCGCTTGGGTGAGCCCCAGGGCCCCTTCCTCCTTCTGTCCTCCGCTTCCCTGCTCGTCCTCATCCTTAAAGCGAGTCCAAGGGGTACTACTCCCAGGCCAGGTTGTTTTGGGGATTTTGGGGGGATGCTAAACTCTTCCAGATGCTGAGTAATGGGAAAGGGGAACTTGATGATTTTTTAAAAATCACAAAACCGGGCATTTTGCTGCGCAGTTTGGAGGGGAATTGTTTTCTCTCCTCGACCCTCACCCCCTAAAGTATTTTTCCTGGTCTCGGAGGCTGTAATTAATCAGAAATAGATCCTTTGTTCTAATGCTCTGTAGTCTCCTGAACGCCTGATGGCTTCGAGGGCTGTTATCTGGCAGGCTTAACCTACCCGAGCTGTAACCTGAAAATTGGGAAGTCCTTGCAGAGAAATGTGTGCAAAGAGGGTCGAAGGGCCCTGCATGCAGATCAGGATGCAATTGCGAGAAGTGGGGAAGGCAGCTTTGTGTGCCTCGGCTCTTGTTGGGCTAGAGCGAGGAGAGGAAGCGAGTAGGGCGGTGGTCGGCGGCTGCTCGGGTCAGCTCCCGCCTTTGTGCGGAGGAGAAAGCTGGGCCGCCTGGCATCTTTTTGGGGAGCAAGCCCATGTAGAAACTGTAGGTGCGTTTTGCGACCTTGACTCTATTTTAAGAGTTTTTACTCGACTTCCCCCCACTAAAGCTGGAAGTAGCTTCGTTCTAACCCGATTTTAATATTTTAACATTGCAGTTAACATCCCGCAATAATGAATTTCATTGTACAGAAATACCTTTGAGAGCCACCTTCGCTCTTTGATTTTTCACATTGGGAACAGTAAGGGAGATTTTTTTTTCCCCTGTAGAAAGAGCTGAAGGTCTTTAGTCGGGAATGGAAGAGGAAGGGAAGGGAGGAAGTAGGATTTCAAGCTGGAACCTCTGGTCGGGGTTGGAGAAGGTGCTTTCGGAGCTGGGAGAGGCGAGGGCGGGTGGCTCTTTCTTAGCCTTGGTCTTGGCTTTTTACCTGCAGCTCCTTCCGGCAACCATGTCTGACAAACCCGATATGGCTGAGATCGAGAAATTCGATAAGTCGAAATTGAAGAAGACAGAAACGCAAGAGAAAAATCCTCTGCCTTCAAAAGAAAGTAAGCTCTTCGCCCCCACCCATCTTCAGAACAGGCTGGGCGGGAGCGGAGCGGGCGGGTAGGAGAAAGGGAGGGGCAGCGGAGAGGATGGGGGGTGGTGCGGGGGAGGAGCCGACAGTTTGATGATGATGAATATGGCCTGCAAAGGTTAATTAAAAACTGTTTTGCAGCCAACAAACGCTGGGCTTTAGTGATTTAATAAGGGAATATTTCATAGGCATATTATGCAAATACATTTATTGAATAACTGTACTTCTGTTTAATGACTTCCTCATCGTAGCAACCTATGTAACCTAGAATTTTTGTAACATGAAAAGAGATTTTTAAATGAAAATATCGTGTTTCTGTAGAGTGCACTAAGCCTCCATCTTTTTTTTTTCTTCAGCGATTGAACAGGAGAAGCAAGCTGGCGAATCGTAATGAGATGAGCGCCGCCAATATGCACTGTACATTCCACAAGCATTGCCTTCTTATTTTACTTCTTTTAGCTGTTTAACTTTGTAAGATGCAAAGAGGTTGGATCAAGTTTAAATGACTGTGCTGCCCCTTTCACATCAGATTCAGAACTACTGACCAGGAAGGCCTCCCCTGCCTCTCCCACCCATCTGGCTGGCTGGCTGGCAGGGAGGGAAAAGACCTTGCATGTTGGCGAAGGAAAAGTTGGGTGGGAGGCGGTGAAATATAGAGTAAAATTCAAGATGGTCCAAGGTGTCCTACAGGATGTAAAATGCAGTTTAATCAGAGTGCCATTTTTTTTGTTCAAATGATTTTAATTATTGGAATGCACAATTTTTTTAATATGCAAATAAAAAGTTTTAAAACCTGACTGGCGTGTCTGTTTGGTGTCTGGAGGGATTAGTTGAATGGGTCCTGCAACCTTTGCAAAAATGCCGGCCTCTTGGTCACTGGGACATAGATGGTGAGAAACATGAAGAGGGTTGACATCATCGCACTGGGGTATGGATAATATCTATAGCAAAAGATTGGGAGGTCATCTGAAGGAGATTGTGAGTTCCTCGCGGGTTACGTGAAAGATTTAAGGAAAATATCTGCATTTGGAGCAGCTTCCATTGTTGGAAGAAGGGGGCTGGGAAACTTAATGGGTTTTAATTTATTGCACATCATCTCAAAATAAAGGGTGGTGGTTCAGCACATTGGCTGTAGGTATCAAAATGAACTCGATCGACTACCTAGTATCAAACAAGTTCAGTTTAGGGCAATCCTCTGAGGTAAAACTAAAGACCACATTTTAGTATATGCTTTAGAAAGGAATTTTGAATTTGTCCTCATCTAATGGCTGGCTTGAAATCGAAGTTCGATATTTAAAATCAGCTTTAGAAAAGGAAATGCACCTATCATGAAAGACTGATTTGAACTTGGTGAAATCCTAAAACGGAATGTTGGGGTTTAAAAGACAAATTCAGGACAGGTGAAATCTGGGCCAAGTTTGAGAGCAGCAGATAACCATCAGCTGACCTGCAGGTCTTTTCTGGAGTCTTCCCTAATCTTCCATCATCTGAGCTACATATTTTCATTGGTGGGTACAAGCAAAGCCCTTGTTTCGGCTGGGCCGCAACATGTAGCAAGAAGAAAAATGAGCTATTTTCTAAAAGTAAAATGAATGTGCTTAGAGCTGCTTGGTGGATCACTCTGTTCTTTATGAAGGGTACATGTTTGTTAAGTGACAGACGGCAATATTGAAGATCAGCAGCTCTCCCAGTATCTCAGCAAGGATAAAATATACAGGGCGAATGTACACAGTGAACTTTTCCCCTGAAACTGGCTCATGAAAACACCGGTTTGCAGTGGGGGCAGGGAGGGGGGATTGTGTATTACTAAACCCAGTTGATTTTCTTTGCTCAACACTTCCTTTGAGAAATGCACATGAAACCACGGACCTGTGGTTTAGACACTCGAGGAGAGCATCAGTGAACAGACCTTCATCTGCCTGTCTGGGGTAGGATGGGTGGACGTGTCAGGCTACAGGTCGTTCCTCCTATGGAGAGACAGAAGGAGCCAGCACAAAGGTTCTGGGTGGGGGAATCCTTTAGCCTTGACTTTTCTTTACTGACCTACAAGGCCGGGTATAGGCTCAATGAAAATGTCCAAACCACAGAAAGAAACCATATCCACGCAAGTTTTTGTTGTGTGTATTTTCTGAACAACGCAAGATGAACGGTTTTGTTTTGTTTTGTTTTGTTAATTCGCACAGTTCCAGAGTCCTTCAGTTTAAAGAAGAAAGGGAGAGGAATACTTCAGAAAGGTCAGTGACAGAATAGATGTCCATTCTGTCCCAGAATGACCAAGACAAAATATAGTGGGTAGAATTCAACAAAAATCTAGGGCTGGGGATATAGCTAAATTGGTAAGTGATTGCCTAACATGCATGAAACACGGGGGTTGATTCCTAGAACTGGAGAAAAAACTGGCATGGTGGGTGGAGGCAAGAGGATCAGAAGTTCAAGTCCCCCTCGGTTACATAGGAGGTTTGAGGCCACACTGAGATACAAGGGACCCTGTCTCAAAAGAATAAAAATGAAGACATTTAGAAATGACTGAATGCTGGCTCCTTGGTGGAAAAAATGGGTGTCAAGTCGGAAATATCTGCTCCAATCATATGATATTGGAATTAAAGTAAAATGTTGCATAGGCATAGACGAGGGTGCTCAATTGCTGTTCTGTTGTGATGGTGGTACCATGTGTGGCTTTTTGCTGCTAGTTATTACTACTGTTATTATTTTTAAACTCTTTCTTTGGTGGAGCATTCTGTATTATTCTGAAGAGAGACTCTTTCCGAAGGACTGGAGGTACTTAAGAATCAGCATAGGAATTTGTGCTTTTGCTACCTGAGCACTTTGGGTTGCCAGTATTTTCAGAGATGTGGAAGGAGACACTAAGTTTATCATTAATATGAGAGAGAGACCATTTCAGCCTGAGACCTGCATTTTTAATTGGACTCCTCCCAGAAGAAATGAGGAGCTTATGGAAACTGCAGGCACCTTGGACCTAGCCATTTCTGCTGAGAATCCCAGAACTTGGGAGGATAAGAGATAAGGATCAATGTAAGTTTCAGGCCAGTTTGGGCAATATATCAAAACCTCTGTCTGTAAAATAAAAGAATAAAATAAAAACCAGTCACAGAGTTTTGCAGTTCTGTAAACTTTGAATAAATCAAGATGAGTAAAACAGAACTGGAGAAAATAAGAGGCTCACGGAAAGACCCCTGGATTGGAGGTATTTTCAAATCTCACTAAATTCCCAACTATTTTAGCTATGTCGATTCCAGTCTTCTAGCGGATGGACTTTTAAAGTTAGTTTTCAGAAGAACGACATGCTTTCTGGAGTGTGTGTAAAAGGACTGAGCAAGCGCGGAAGTAGAAGGCATGTGGGCAGACAGTCTCACCTGCTCAGAGCCTCTCAGCTTTACCAGGCTTCTTTTAGCCCTCAGAGTCACAGCTCGGTTTTGTTGCCTATACATGCATGTGAAGAATCTGTTTATTTCCCCCAGAGAAGCATAAGTCCTCAAGACACAAAAAGAAGTTTGTTTCTTTTTTTAATATTTCCAAAAGTATGAGTGCTCTTCGTGCTTACTAGAAAGAACATTGCATTTTGGAAACCGTGTTACAGCCAAAAAATAAATTAAAAAAAAACCTGTGTGTCTTTCTTAGCTCAAACACATACATTTAAACCACTTTTCAGTAGTATAGAGAGTACCATATGCTTCATTTTCCATAGTAACCTTCATGAGCCTAGCATGAAAATAAGAAAAACAAAGTACCTTTTGTGCCTTCACCCCACCATGCTCACTTTTATATTATGTTTTTAAAAATTATTTGTAGATGACATTGTAATCTAAGAGAAAGAAAAAACCATTTGAGGACTCATCTATATTTTATTTGCATGTAGTGAAAAAGAGCACAGTTGCAAACTTAAGACAGAGACCTGCATTCATAAGTTTATATTTCCCTTGGATGTTTGTATAGTCTTTCCTTTCTCTAGGCACATTATCTGGGTATGGATATCCTCAATCCTGTGACTAGAGCTGTGCATGCTACTTTTATTGAGTGCATATTGTGTCGTCTTCCATGCCTACATATTTTGCACTAGAGCATTATTGTTTAGTTTGAGCTTTGCCCCTTAATTGGAGACTTCATGTAATGTGCTTACTTGGGAGTACTTTTGAACATGAGACTAGTATTCTGGACAACACTACTATATGTATGTGTGCTGTTTTATGATAAGGGGAAACATCAAGTTTAATTTGAAGAAAATAATCAGAAACTAAAATACCCTTCAAGAAAGAAGGAAGGAAGGAAGGAAGGAAGGGAGGAAGGAAAGAAGGAAAGAAGGAGAGAAGGAAGGGGAAGGGAAGGGAAGGAAGGAAGGAAAGAAGGAAGAAAGAAAAAGAAAGAACGAACAAACGAAAGAAAGAAAGAAAGAAAGAAAGAAAGAAAGAAAGAAAGAAAGAAAGAAAGAAAGAAGAAAACCAGCCTGGAAATCATGCTTATTAGATGGTTGGAGAAAAATAACAATGACATTTAGCTTAAGAAATTCTATATTTCTTACAAATCAACTCCTTTCAGAGTGGAAGAAACCTAAGGTCATTTTAAATATCAAAATATATGTAGGCTCCTCTCACTGAATATCATGTACATTTAAAGAGATAGGTGTACAAAATTTGTTCCTTTTGTATCCCACCCTCTCTCTACCATAGGATGAATTATTTATGTCAACTCTAAATCCTTTAAGTTGCCAGACAAAGAGCATTGGAATCGTCCATTTTGTCTGTTCATATGTCTCCTCACTAATTTCTCCAGTGGTCACACTTTCTTCTACACTCCCCACTCTTAGTTAAAATTGCCCTTAAGTGTTTGATCTGCCTTGAAACTCTGACATTTGTCATCTTTTCCTATTTTTTCTGATCCATTCTGAGCTTGGAAGCTCCAGGGTCTCTTCTGCAGTATTTTGTTTTGTTTTGTTTTGTTTTGTTTTGTATTGAGGCAGGGTCTCAGTATGTAGCTCAGGCTGGCCCATCACTCAGAATCTCTCTGCTCCAGCCTCTCTAGAAGTGAGTTTAGAAAGATTACCATGGCTGGACCTTTAAGATATTTTTGAAAGGATATATTTATAGAGATTTCTTTGAAGACTAACTTGCCACTGCCCTTGGTAAACTGATTTTTATCTGTACTTACAGCCAGTGACATAGAATCCAGGTTAAGCCAGAGTGATGGATTGGTAGTTTATTCTACCATTATCCATTGGTTGCCTATTATATGTTGAGTATTTTATTTGCCACAGACATATAATAGTCATAAGTAAAAGCCATTCATAGTCCCTTTCTTTGTGTGTTTTCCATTAATTAGAGGATGCCATTTTCATCTGAGTGGAGAATGTACAGACATCATTCCCTTGAATTTCTAAATCTCATGATTCAGGAGATTGAGGCAGGAGGGTCAGAGGTTCAGAGCCATCCTTACCTATGTAGTGAGTTTGAAGTCAGCCTGAGATACATGGGACCCAGTCTTAAATATGTAAAAAATGAATAGTCTGGTGAGATGGACTCATTCATGTGGGCAAGGGTAAGGTAAAGGTACCTGTCACAGGGACTGACAATATGTGTCCCATCCCCCAGCCACATATGGTAGAGGGAAATAACTCACTCTGGCAAGTTGTCTTCTGATCTTCATTTTTGTGCTCTAAACACACACACACACACACACACACACACACACACACACGGAGGAATATCTTGGAGGCCAGTCAGTCTAGCCAAAACAACAAAACAAAAACGTTCAGTAAGAGACCCTGAGGTGGTGGAGAAGCAAGTCACTGAAGAAGACATTTGAGTATCAATTTCAATTTCTGGGGTATACACAGGGTAAGTTGAATGAGGACACCTGACACCTTTTCCACACCCATACAGCACATATACATTCTCTCTCTCTCTCTCTCTCTCTCTCTCTCTCTCTCTCTCTCTCACACACACACACACACACACACACACACACACACACACTATATTGAATTTCCCAGAGAAATACTTATTGCTAAATCCTTCCTGTTTGCCTCATGTTTCAAACTTGACTGTAAGATTGCTGGGAACAGACCCGCTCACTGGAAATCAGGTAAGGTGGTTCATGCCTGGAATCTCAGAACTCTGGAGGCAGAGATAGGAAGGTTACCACAAATTTTAGGCTGGCCTGGTCTATATACATCTAGTTCCAGACCAGTGAAAGCTGCATAGCAAGACTCTTTCTCAAAGAGAGAGAGAGAAAGAGAAATAGACAGACAGACAGACAGAGATTCAATTTTTGAAAACTCTCAGAGAATGTAGCAAGATCATGAGTGCTCAATGCTATCTGTAAGTACAGTAGCTGATTGGCTGAGGGATGGGTCATATTTACTTAGTAAGATTCCACAGCTTCAAGTATCAATGGAGAGGGTCAAGTTATGTACATAATCTATTCAAAGCAGCAGGAACTATGCCTGTCACAGTATTGTCAAAGCACAGGAAATTATGCTTTTCCTCATTACCACATTCAGCTCTGTAAGTGGCTGATAGCTTTGCCTACACCATCTTTATGATAGTGTTTTCTCAAATTAGAAACAAAATATTTCACAAGATTAATGTGTGTGTGTGTGTGTGTGTGTGTGTGTGTGTGTGTAAAATGTCAGGTGCTATGTATTTGCTCCTATTTAAAATACTGGTTTGCTTGTAGGTCATAAAAAGTCATTCTTTTCTTCACAAACATTTTTTGAGCACCCACGGTATGCTTGACTCTTTCCTAGTTGTTGGGAACATAAAGAAACCCTGGGCCTGGTACTGGACTGATGTAAGACGTGGACCCTATGTTAGTGAGGTCAGTCCTATACAGTGTAAGTCATGTGTGTGCACATTCAACTATTCCATCGGCTCCTATTTTTGTTCAGTAAGATGCTGGGCTAGGAAAAGAATTGGAACTGGATTGGGAACAGCTAGAACACCTGGTGAAGGAGTTTGAAAACCACACTTAGGCAACTGGGAGATATCAGCAGTGAATTCAGAATCCTCATGAAGCAGCTTGTCTCTCTCTGTTCTGTTATGTAGGCCCAAGGAAGGCTGGGCAAGCAGGAACAGTCTATACTTGTCATCGCAGAAGCTGATTAAGATCACCTCGTTACAGTGAACTGGCACAAGGAGCCAAGGCATTTTACTTTGATTGCGATTTCTTAGTGGCTGTGTGAGCTTGTAACGTCTCTAAATTAGAAACATTTTTTTGTGTGTCCATTTGCTGCCAATTTTAGAACGATATGAACAGAAAGAACTAGTTGAAGGGTCTCTAGGGTTTGCTGTCTATCAGCATATTTACTCCAAAAGCCAGTCTTCAATCATGTATTAGGCTCCTGACTCGACTACAACAAATATTACAATCTTCAGACCCTAAAACATCAGAAATGGGCTTGGAGATAGAGGGCTTGCTTGCCTGGAATGCACAAAGCTCTGGTTTGGATCCCCCCAGGACGGCATAGACCAGGTGTGATGGTGCTCACACGCAATTCCAGCACTTTGGAGATGGAGTCAGGCGCTTCCAGGGTTCAAGGTTATCCTCAGTTACACAGCAGGTTCAAGGTCAGCTTGTGCCACAGAACACCAGTCTCAAAATAAATAAATAAATAAATAAATAAATAAATAAATAAATAAATAAATAAATAAATAACACAGCACATCAAATGAATGACAATAACAGAAATGTTATTCTCCAAGTCCTGGAGGCAAAAAACTTGACGTCAAGGTGTGGCTGTGCCGAGCTCCTTTCAAAGGCCCTAAGGGAGAAGGCTCCATTTCATCTTCAGTTGCAGGTGGTTCTAGGTGTTCTTTAGCTATAGCTGCACATCTTCAATACTTGGATCTGACTTTTCACAGCTTTCTTCCATTTCCTATATGGGCACTCAATTGAATTTAGGGCTCACCTGGGTCCTCCAGAAGGATCTCATGCCCAAATACTTAAATACATCTACAAACTCCCTGTTCCAATAATTTAACACTCACAGGTTCCAGGGATTTGGTACATTTGGTGGAGGGTGCTATTCAACCCACTATAAATCTTAAGAGGTGAGTCAAGTCATCACACTGTGATTGTTCAAGTGACTAGTTAAGAGTGATATTTGTGGCTAGGCGGTGGTGGAGCACACCTTTAATCCCAGCACTCGGGAGGTAGAGGAAGGCGGATCTCTGTGAGTTCGAGACCAGCCTGGTCTACAGAGCTAGTTCCAGGACAGGCTCCAAAGCCACAGAGAAACCCTGTCTCGAAAAACAAAACAAACAACAACAAGAAGAAAAAACCGAAATTAATATTGTGAGCCAATTAAGATCCAGTAAGTGGGCCAGTGAATGAACAGGCAAAAACTGAGAGCTTTCCTTCATATTGTATTAGCCATTTTCCCCATTATGTGACATAACACCTATTAAAAATGACTTAATGGAGGAAAGGTTTACTTCGGCTCGTGGTTTGAAGAGAGACTGTCCATCATGGTGAGGGAGGCATGACAGTGAGGGCCTTTGGTGGCAGAAGTGTGGAGCCACTGCTTGGTATTTCTTGGCAGAATCAGGAAGCAAAGGAATCAGACTAGATCCAACTCTAACTTCCAAAGGCTAGACCTCAGTGAACCACTTCCTCCAACTCAACTGTACCTCCGCAAGTCTCTGTAACTTTAAAAAACAGAATTATCAACGGGGAAGCAAGTGTTCAAGCACAAACTTATGTGGACCATTTCATGTCTAAACCACGACACGCTTTAAATGACAAATGACTCCAACATTTAAGGAATAATATAGGAAAACTGCTTGGAACTGTCATTCGGCGGTGACAAAGGGAATGGAACAGAAGGAATATCAAAGACTTTCGGTTGCCTGTGACTACAGACATGAATGACACAGGCGTCATAGAAGACAACTGTACTATTAGAGTAGATTAAAATATCACCAAAGATGGAAAAACTACCACCTGGGAGATAAGTATGTGCATACTTTCATAAATAAACATTTCCAAATAGGGTTTCCTTAAAAGCAGGAATGAGTTACAGGGTTTCTGATGGAGGATCAGGTAAAGGAAAATGGTGAAGAGCCCAGGCTTACCTAAATTAAAACCAACCTAAATTAGAATAAATAAAGTAAAAAAAAAAAGTGAACTCAAGTCAGGTTGTGGTGGTGCATACCTTTAATTCCAGCACTCGGGAGGCAGAGGCAGGCAGATCTTTGTGAGTTTGAGGCTAGCCTGGTCTACAGAGCAAGTTCCAGGATAGCCAGGACTTTATAAACATAAGTGCTTTAAATCCCATGTGTGGCCCTCGAGTATTCCTCTAAAGTTCCATTGCCTTTCCATGGGTTCTCTGTTATAACTGACTTGTAAGGAAACATACACATATCAAGAATGAGCACAGCTCTGGGTAGAGGAGGCAGGAAGGCGTTGAGCTCTAATTCCAGCTGTGCCATATAGAGAGACCCAGTATGAAGAAGACAAAATGAAACAAGATGAAGTCACAGAGACTCAACATATTGGCGTCTACTATTTTGCACCTCCATGCTCTGAGGAGCTGTCCTCTGAAACAAGCCTTGAGGTTTCCCAGCAGAGAGACAGTGGTCAACAGGGAAGTCGATTGAGGGCTGCAGCCAGGGTTTCAATGAATGCATTCTTCAGACTGGAAAGACTCAAGGTCAAAAGAATATAGCAGATATTAGAAGCCATGTGCCCCGCAGAAGGATAAGGAGTTTAAGGTCAGCCTGGGTTACATGATGAGACTCCATCTCCAAAACTGCACCCAGGGGACTGGAGAAGTGGCTGATCAGTAAAGAACACTTGTTCTTGCATAGAGTTGGGGTTCGGTTCCCAGTGCCCATGTAGAGAGGTTCATGATTGCTTGAAAGTCCAACTCCAAATGATTCAATGCTCCACTCTGGCCTCTGTGGGCACCCCTCCCAAACACACACACACACACACGAATTTTTGACAGGGGAAATTTATCTTTTCCCATCTCCATGAAGCCATCACCTAAGAACAAAGCCATCTTTGTACATCTAGAATTTTTGCTTGGTCAAGGCCAGTTAAGTTACGACTTTCTGCAGTTTCCTACATCACAGGTGTGCCCAGGTGAGAGTGAATTAGTGCTTTAGGTCACAGGACAGGTGATGCAGAAATGTGAGGGGCCCATGCCTAGCTAAGGAAAGCTGCTGGAGCCAGCTGACCACCATCTTAACCTCAGCCCCCTGATCCCAGTTCTATAAGTTTCAGGCCGCACTCCAAAGTATGCCTTTGAAACTTCCATGCCTGGTTACAGGAAATCAAATTGAGTTGGTTCTTATCAACATTAAAAATAAGATATAAAACAAAACAAACAACCAAAACAAGGCAAAACAAATCACTGCAGAGAGATAGAACACAAGTTAACCAGATTTTGCTCCTAGAAACCCTAAGAATTATTGAATTAAATTCCTGTAAATTCTTTATGCACGAGAGAGTAGGAGTGTGTATGTGTGAACGCACACGTGCGTATGTGTATGTGAGTGTGCTGATCTGTGGCGTAAAATGTTTTCAGGATGAGTCACAGTCACATTTGCCATGGCTCCCATTTCCCAGCCTTTACCCTCTCCAAAGCCTCATTCCGTTTTTTTTTACGCCCAATCTGGCTTAGATTTCTAATCAGTCACCTCACACTGGATTTGAATCCACTCTGTCCACATTCTGTTAAAGCTGCCCTTAATACTGTAGTCCGGAATCCAGGTGTATTTACCAATCTTCAGCCAAACTTTCAAACACTAACAGGTACAATGATAGGTCTTCCTATAATACCACTTCCATCCTATTTGTGTGAGCATCACTACTTCCAAGAGATTTACGTCTCTCATCTATGAAGAAAGGTGGCTATCACACATGGGGTTGCTGGGGACACTGAAAGAAATAAGTACATAACAGATACTCAATATATGGCCTCTAGTTGCAACCCTCTTAGCTCTCAAAAACCACATCGATTTCTTCCCTTGCTTGGCCTTTTGTTGGCTTTTGACAGCACTGGCCACACCCTACTTCTTAGCCCCTTTCTCCACCGCCTGTTAGCCTCTAATTTCTCCATCCTTGTTCCATCAGCTTCTCTGGCTGCCTTTTCTCTCTGAACCCCTGAAGATTATTGTTTTGGTGCTGGACTTCACCTTAGAAAATGGAAGACAGTCCTTTCATTTCCGAATACTTTTTGACTCCTGAGCTCTTGTCTCTGAAATGCAGGAACCCTAGAGAGGCGCTCACTTTCCACGATATGCATTCTTACTTACATGGCCTACAGTCTTGACTTTAGAACCTCATCTTACTCCCTTCATCCAGAATTGGTGCCATTCACTTTCACAAGGATTGCAGGGGCTGGAGAGATGGCTCAGTGGTTAAGAGTTTGCTGCTCTTGCAGGGAATGGAGTTTATTTCCCAACACCCCAATGATGACTCACAACTGTCTGTAACTTCCAATCCAAAGGATTTAGACCCTTCTTCTGACCTCTGAGGGAACTGGACAACTCAGCGCATATAAATATATGCATGCAAAACATGCATACACATACAAATTTAAAAAATAATTGAAAATTTCCAAGAATACTCAAAAGAATGCACTAAACCCTTCAACCCCAATCACTGATGACAAGCATTCTAAAGCATTTTATCACTTTTTTTTCTCTCCTCTTTTTTCCCTTGAATTCTTTTACAGCATCAGAGTCTGTGTCCTAAGTCAGGACATTCTCTCACATACAACAGTACAATGATCCAAGCAGGAACTTGTGACATCAGCACGAAGCTTTGCCACTTCTGTTGTGGTTCATAACACTTTTCTTCCTCCTCGTCTGGGATCCAGTGTGGATTCGTGTATGGAATTTAGTTATTATGTCTCCTTAATCTGAAATAATCCCTTAGTTGTTGTTTGCTTTTCAATACATTGATGGCTTTTTGAATGTGAATCAAATGGTTGATGGTTGTTCTATTACTTTAGACTCGCCAATGTGTTCATATAACCAGAGTGAGGTAATTGTGGGTAGGAAGCACAGTAAGGGGCACACCAGGAGGCATGCAATATCAGATTGTTCTATTTGCTGGTGATTAATTTGCTCACTTTAAGTGGTTGCCACAAGAGCTCTTCATTATAAGCCTGCCATTTCCCCCATTTATAACCCCATAAGCAGATTTGAGATTCAAGGCTGTTCCTCTTTTTAAATTTAACAGACGATTCTGCATTTATTGAAGATTCTTGTGAGAATCAAGTATCTCTGTGATGGTCTGCTAAAAGGTGGATTTTTATGTTTTGTGCAACAAGACTTTTCCTGGGGAGATGCTATAAATGTATCTCCTCATCCCAGTTAGAGAACACACAAGAGACAAAAGCACAGATCTAGCCTCAGTCCAACTTGGTGAACGAATGAGTTTTATTGTCATCAAAGCCCACAGCCACCACCAGCAGCTCACAAGAGCTGGGAATCTGGGCAGCCTCCAGGGAGCTCAATAGTCTGGAGAGTGCTGGTTCCACGTGACTCAGTTGGTCTGTCTTCCAGGCAGTCGGTCTGCTTGGAGTCTCCTTTGTGGTGGGATAGTCTCAGCAGTCTTACTGCTTACTCAGTCAATAGTTTACTCTTGAGAGGGAGGGACCTAGTGAATCTCCTCCGTTTTGGGGACTTCCTGAAACTATTTGGAATTGGTTGCCTTCTGGTTTAACAAGCTTCCCTGCAGAATGGGATGTTCAGTCTAGGCAGAGATTAAGACCATGGTTTTGTTTGGAGTGTGGCACAAGCTGATAATCCCAGAACTTGGGCAGCAGGAAGATGACTGCCAAATTTATGGCCAGCTTGAATTAAAATAGTGAATTCAAGACTAGTTTATTCTAGTTAGCTAGATCTTGTCATGGGGGGAGAGAGAGAGAGAGAGAGAGAGAGAGAGAGAGAGAGAGAGAGAGAGAGAGAAGGAGAAGGAGAAGGAGAAGGAGAAGGAGAAGGAGAAGGAGAAGGAGAAGGAGAAGGAGAAGGAGAAGAAGAAGAAGAAGAAGAAGAAGAAGAAGAAGAAGAAGAAGAAGAAGAAGAAGAAGAAGAAGAAGAAGAAGAAGAAGAAGAAGAAGAGAGGAGAGAGGAACCAAAATGAAAAACAAAATGCAAACGTGTATATGTAATCCCATTCAGCTTACACTAGATCTTTAACATTTATTTCCATAACCACAAATACTATTCAGCTAGTGATCTGGCAGAAAATTTGCATGACACGACTACAGCAAGGGCCTGAAGTGAAAAGGGTAGAGAGAAGCAGAGCCTCTCAGGTTCCTGCTAGATAAGGGTTTTTGCACTGTGAGAAAATTCTAAACAGAAGTAGAACAGTTAGATGCGGCCTGCAGTGAGGCTGTTCCTGCCACTGAAACACAGGAAGAAGGCTCTTGCTTGGGAGAATCGAGAACTTCCTTCAGAGCTGTGAGCGTGGCTTCCTTCAAGTGCAAACATTTCAGTAAGCCTTAAGCAAACACCACCTGTTCTCCTGGTCAAGCACACTTTCCCAGCCCGAGGGCAGGAAGGGAAGAAAAAAGGTTGAGAGCCTCAAGGATGTCTGGCCCTGTTCCATTTTCTCCCCTGGAAAAAAATGTCTTCGCCCAAGTGCTGGTGTTTGCTTACAACAATTGTTCCTTAGGTTATCTACATCCGGGGGCCTGGGCTAACACAGCTACGTATCTTGACAATGCGTCACCCTCCAACTCAGTCTGAAAACATTTTGATTATGGTTTTATTATGGAAACCAGGAAAAAAACAACTATTTCGATGAGACTTGTTCTGGAAGTTTCCAATATGCAATAATAAATAATGCAGAAAATGGAGTGCACAATTGATTTTCCAAGCTAGAGCAGAAGCCTTCTTCTCTGCTCCCTGTTCCAGAAATAGCCCTTGTTTGGTTCTCGCAGGTGCTGGAGACCTGATCGTGAAGCTTTAGGATGGGTACATATGCTCTACTCTTCAGGGCTAGGCCCCAGCCCTGAACTTTTGAAAGTGTTTCGACTTTCGTAAACAATATTGGCCCATACTGCATGTGGATGGATGGCTCTGAGAGCAACGGGGACTCCAGCGAATGTTTCAGCCTTACCCCATTTTTGTTCCACGCTTCCTTTCACCCAGTTTAGGGGTCATGTAGTTAAGCCATGTACACCCACTAGCTTTGCCTTGGCTAACACTGCTGATGTATGTTCTCTACAGTACCAAGGGTTGATGTTATTTTTCAAGAACTTGGAGGTTACTTTGTGTATATCTCAAATCAGTTAACACCAATGTTTCATTTCCCCTGGCAAGTGTCTGACAAACAACCTTTTGTGGGCAGAGAACTGAAAACTATACCCTCCTGTTGTCATACCACAGTCTCATTTCCTGCACATTCGTCTTCCGTCCACATATAAGCAGATCACCAATGACTGCACTTTCCCTAGCCCCGCATCACCACCACTATATCTCAGACCTCCCTATTTCCGTATACCATAAACACCTCTAAACCCTGCCTTCAGGATCAACTCTTATGAAGCAAGTCTTCATGCATCCGTTCTTTCTCTTGTGCAAAACCTCCTGTTCCTGTGATTGAGACACTTGGAGGTGAGCAGAATGCATTTTGCTTAGTAACATCTCGAAAAGCGAAGCACTGAAAGTCTCATTTTATTGGCATCCTTTGATTTCCCTGGGAAATAATTATTATTAGACTCTTGTTTAGCGTCTAAGAAATGCAGAAACAAATATATATTCATATATATATATATATATATATTCATATATATTACTATCTCTTCTTCTCACACAATTGATATTATAAGCCATTTTTAAATCTCAAAATTTTCGTGATAAGAATAATTCTTGTGTTTTTATTTCAAATAAATCTACCAGTATAGAATAGACTACAGGAAAAGGGGGCTTCTAACCTCCAAAACATTGTTTAGTCACAGCTACTGTGAACTGTTTTATGTGAAGCAAGATGTTTTCTAAGAAGCACATTAGAGTCAAGAACCATTGAGAAGGTCTTTTAGAAATACAAGAAATTAAAGGTAAATCATTGTTAAAACTTAAGTTATATAAGCTTACAATGAAGTGCATTATATGGTGGCTAGGGGTGGCACTCGGGTGGTAGAATGCTTGCTTAGCATACCCAAAGCCTTACGATCGGTCCCTGGTGCATAAGCTATGCACACTGAAGACAGGAGGATCAGAAATTCAAGGTCATTCTCAGATTCAATAGAGGGTTGAGACCAGCCTGGGCTAAGCGAGACCTTATCTTAAAATAAACAGAGAACCCAAACCAAGCAAAACTCGGATATGTTACATGGAAAATGAAGGTAATAAACACTCAAAACACTTCACAGCCTAAATCATTTCCCTGCATTTTACTTTTTCTGTGCCATTGGGGTTGGTTTGGCACCTGTTTGATTTCTGTATGAAATACTGTGCTATCAAATGGTGACTGCCGTTCGCCCCTTCTGAGGACTTCACATTTCTATTGACACAATATAAAATGTCATCCCCCAAATGGAAGTAGATATGCAAAAAAGCAAACAAAATACCAGTACAATTTTTCTAATAAATGCATTGCCTAGATAAAAAATTTGTCAATATTCATATAATTAGTCAATAATCATATGAAAATGTGATTCACTCCCTTGATACATCCTCCGTGTATTGGATTTAGTATTTCACCTCCAAAGAATTAACTATGGAAACTAAATGGGGAAATAATACAATTACTGTAGAGAAACTTAGGATACACCTCCTTAACTGCATGATGAAAAGTACCATTACTGGGGATAGCATGGAGAAGTTAGGTACTTTTTGGTATGTTTGGGCGGAAAAGCCTGGTCCTGTCTTCCAAACACCTATCTCCTCAGTCTAGTGAAGAAATGGGAGATGGCTCAGCTGGTAAGGTGCATGATATGGAAGCATAAGCCCTGAGTTTGAATTCCTAGCACCCAGGCAAAGAACCAGGCACACTGGCATACAGCTAGAAGAATCTCAGCACTGGAGAGATGGAGACACCTAGGACTCGCTGGCCAGACAGCTCAGTCAAATTGGTGATCTCCAGATTCAGTGAGAGGTGCTGTCTCAAAAAAATAAAGTGAAAAGCAATTGAAGAAGACATTCTGATGTCAGTCATGTCGATCACTGGTCCCCAAATGCGCGCGTACGCGCGCACACACACACACATTCTCATGTGAACACATATATACCAAGGAGGAGAAGATGGAGGAGGAGGTGGCAAGGGTTAGACAAGTCTAAACTGAGAGGCTGTTTCTGAAGACAAACCAGGTCATGAGCAAAGAGAGAAATACAACACCAAAAACCTGCCACAGACCAGAGGAGACTAAGAAGACAGGCAGAGTGGTACCATAACAATTCTGCAGCAGAGGAGGAAAATCTCACAGAAACAGGGATGAAGCTGGAATAAATTCTTGAGGTTTGTTAATAGCCATATATCACTGCGAGTTTCTCAGTCGTGGCAAGCCCACCACACTGTTGTAGGATGGTAACAATTCAGGAAGCTTGGGTAAGAGATGGATGAAGAACCAATCAATATTTGCAACTTTACTGTAAATATAGAAGAATTCTAAAATAAAATTTATTTAAAGAAATGAAACAACAGCAAAAGATACTCTCTTTAACCAGATACCAAGTACATACAGCATAGATTTGGTCTCCTAATTCAATAGCTTTCATATCCTTTTATGGTACAGACCTACTTTTCGTAGAGTCAAATATCTATATTCCACTTGGAATATGATGTGGCAGGCTTTTGAGTGCAGCTAAAGGCAAGATTATGTGTTTGACACCAGTTTGTGAATTCTGTTTGATTCCATAGACAGAGTCTCAGCCTCATCTTTGTCTAGAGAAACTTTGCATTTGTGTATAACAAATGACTGAATCGGTGTGAGTAAACACTCACTGTGTCCCGGAAAACAATTGAAAGCACTTGTCCTGTTGAAGGTCCGTCAGCAGTACTAGCATTTGGGATGAAGAGCAACTTGACTCTAATTAAAACTTTCATTTGATGAGCAAAAGTAAAGAACTGCTGTAAATTAAGGTAGTGATGCCAGGACCTCTGGGGGATAAGTTCTGGAATTGCTTTCAGTAATTAGACTGGTACAGAATTTCATGTGTGTGAGCTTTTCACTGTTGAAGTCTCCGTATTCAAGGAAGCTGATGTTCTTAAAGTGGCAGCTCCTTTAGGGCCAGTGGCAAATACTGTTTCTTCTTAATGGCTGTCACCTGAACTCATTTACTCTTTGTGAACCGTACTAGGAGCTAGAAGTCTGAATTCTTAGACTGATTGCAAATGGGAGACTCTGGGTGATCTGGGTCCTTCCATGACTTTTCTAGACAAGAATATCCAAATCTTGACAGATAGTGGAGTTATTAAACTCACTTGCGTATTCCAATAGAAAAGATTGGAGTTTTTAATAATGAAAGCAATACTCTTTAATAAGACTTCTTTAAAGCAGAAGTCAGTGGTTACCACTAATAGTGTGTATATATGTATATATATGTTTGTGTGCGCGCACATGTGTGTGCCACTGTGTGTGTGCATTTATGCAGGTACATATGGGGTCTAGAGAACGGTGTCTTTTGTTCTCGTCAGCTGCTCTTCACATTAGTTTTGCGATAAGGTCTTTCATTGAATTAGGAGCTTGCTACTAGGCAAGGTCGGTTGCCTCTCAAGTCCCAGGAATCCTTCCTTAGCCATCTCTCCAGTACCAGCATTCCAGTCACTCAGCCCACTGCCCTGCTTCTCTTTATGTGGGCGTGGCAGATCAAACTCACGCCCTCCTATTTGTGCACCAAACTGTTTACCAACAAAGCACAGAACCATCTTCCCAGCCCTATTTATATATTCCTTTTAGTACTTTACACTTCAAACTGAATGCATATATGATCTACGTACACTTGTACAAATCACACACAGACACACACACACAAACACACAATCAAATAGCACTTTAGTATAAAGAAGAATAGAAGAACATTGAAAAATAGAAAAATTGTGTTTGAAAGATAATGAAGGATGTATACTAACTGATTTGATTTCTACTTGAGTCGTAGTTAAACTATGGTATTGTAGGCAGGTGAGCGTTCATCCTTTTTTAGTGAGACTTTTGTCAAGAGACTTGAAATACTGAACTTAGCTTCTCAGTCCATTCCCTGTCTTTCTTTTGCCATTTGCCCAGTCTTAATATTTGTGCTTTCTCTTTATAGACCCCACTCCTCAGTTTTTATCTGTTCCTTATTAAATTAAACAAACAACGAGCTTTAAAAAGAACATTCCTCATGGCAGATATCTTGAGAGAACTCGTATTTATTTTAAACTGAATTCTTGCCAGACCGCCCAAGTGGATACCCTAATTCTTCATAGTCATCGACATATTTCACTATGATAGATACAATGACAGAAAAATGCTGGAAATAAGCCCCAATTAACCCTCTGACAGCCCCTTAGGACAACACACGATAATGAGAACATTTTTCTATCTTGTTCTAGAACACTCATGAAAATCTTTCCTTTGATGTTGGTCTTTTAGAAATGATAAAATCCCACATTACTATATGTATGACTACTATACTAAATTACTATGTTTAGTGCCCACTTTCTATAGATGAGGTTGCTACTTACCATTTCCTATTTGCCAAAGAGATTTTTTTTTGGTCTAAGAATATGCAAACATTACCATCTTTAATATCATTTGAAACTGTATTTAATCACTTTTTAACATAATGATGTCACCACTGCCTGGCCTCTCGTGGCTTAACTCTGCACTCTGATCTTCAGGCAAGCTTTATTTGTTAAAATACAAACAAAACATCACTACAGTGGGGCTGGAGAGATGACTTAGTGGTTAAGAACACTGGTTGCTCTTCCAGAGGTCCCAGATTCAATTCCCATCACCCACATGGCAGCTCACGACTGTCTATATTTATTGTTCCAGGGTTTCTGAAACCCTCACACAGAATATACATGCCAGTAAAGTACCAATGAACATAACATTTTTGGAAAAAAAGTACCATGAGGTACATTGTAGATTTTTGGATTTATTGTATTAAATGAAAAATGCACACAGAACCAGTTTCACAAGCGAAATTCAGGTTAATCTTTTCTTTGAAAATATGACCTGATCTTTTAATTGGATTGCTATAAGAATACTTTTTGTTAATTTAATGTATAACTACATTCTTGCTTCTACTTTTTTCCACCAAAACTTTTCATTCTAAAGAGAAAAACAGTGTATGATTAATTTGATGATACAGAGAATGTCTCTTGTAAGAGTGCTATTTGCATTTTTAAAAATGTATTTATTGGGTCAGAGCTGCGCATTGGGAGGCAGAGGCAGAGACAGGCAGATCTCTGAGTACAAGGTCAGCCTGGTCTACAGAGTGAATTCCAGAACAGCCAGAGCTACACAGAGAAATCCCGTCTTGAAAAAAACAAACAACAAAACAAAACAACAAAAACATATTCACTGTCTGGTCATTTCCAGACAGTGGTTGCTGCTTTCTGAACTAGACAAATCTACTTTCAGGAAGACAGAGGCATAACATGAACAAGTAGATAGGCGGAAATCACCACAGCGAGCTAATACGGAACTAAATATGCTTAGTTTGTGCATGACACAATTTTTAACAGAGCATGTTACTTGAGTGGGGTAAAGAAAGGTTTGGAGGGAAATTTAAAAACAAAGCAAAACAAGCAAACAACAAGAACGAAAAGGTCAAAAGTCTGAGTGTCGGTGGAGTTTGAAGAACAGAACATGAAGTTTGAAAACCTGCTTTTCTGAACGGCCAGAATATGCCCTGTGCAGATTAGCATGAATCTCTTTGTGAAAGCAGAGTGGTGGCCAGCATTTGATCACTGAACCCTTGCCGACTCCCTGCCAGGGAACAGACATCTAGCTTTGATTCTAATCAGAAGAAAAACAATGATGATGAACTTTGAATATCTAGTCTATCAAAATAAACAGATTTTGGAGGTCCCGTAAAAAGGCTTAAGGCAGTGGCTTGCAACCTGTGGCTTAGGACCCCTTTGGGAGTTGCATGCTAGCTATTCTTCATATCAGACATTTATATCACAATTCGTAACAGTAAGAAAATTACAGTTATGAAGTAGCGACAAAATACTTTCATGTTTGCAAGTCACCACAACATGAGGAAGTTCATTAAAAGGCGTTAGGAAGGTTGAGAACCACTGACTTAAGGGTACAGCCTTTTCTCTTTTTTAAAATTATATTTATTCAGTGTGTGTGTGTGTGTGTGTGTGTGTGTGGTGGTTGCAGGACAGCTTGGGAGAATTTGTTCCCTCTTTCCACTTTGTGAGTCCCAGGGATAGAAAGGATTTGTGGCAAGTGCCTTCACCTAATGCATCTCACCAGCCGGCATCTTTCTCTCTCTTTTAATTTGAAAGGTATCTGTTTTAGTTTGCGTGTATCTGTGCTCGCCCAGCATGTGAGTATATGAACTGTGTGTGTGTGTGTGTGTGTCTGGTGCTCACAGAGTCAGAAGAGTGCATTGGAACCTCAGCTCTAGAGTTACAGATGCCTGTGAGCTATCCGGTGGGGTCAGAGAGCCAAACCTGAGTCCTCTGCCAAAGCCCCGAGTGCTCCTAACTACTGAGCCATCTCTCCAGCCTGAATCCTTCATTCAGTGAATGCGTAGAAATGATATGATAAAATCTGGGTGTAGTGGCTTATAACTGTAATCCTAGCACTTAAGAGGATGAGGCAGCAGGATCCCGGTGAGTGGGGGATGGTAAGCCAGCCTGGGCTGCAGACTCAAACAACGAAGAAAACAACAACAGGGAAGCCATCGCCATCTATACCACCTCATTCTTTTCCTATAGGAAACATTTTGTCATGTGTACCCTCCTTTGTGTAATTCTGAAATTTTTTTGTGGTGCATATTTTTATTTCTTTTCCTTTTATCCTAGGATTGGCATTGCTGTATTATGAGATGGTTGATGGTGTAAGTTTTAAAAAAACTGCTTCTTGTTGTCAGGCCTTTTCATGTCAGTTCTTCTGGCAGACCGATCAGGGAGCAGAATAGTATTGTCCCTGGAAACTAATGGTGTCGGCCATGTCTGTCTTTCCTTTCCCCCTTTTGTAGATATTCCTTCATAAACTATCTGTTGAGGTTCTTTTTAGTCTCAATTATATAAAATTATATATTACTTCATAACAATGATCACAGATTAAGTGACTGAAACAGCATGTATACGATCTCAAAGTTTTCAACCATTATGGTTTCAGAAACGTTTTAGCTAAATCTTTGCTTCAGAGCTCCACAAGACTGCAGGAAGACGGCCATCTGAGACTACATTCTAATCTGCAAGTTTGAGGTCAGTCCTCTTCTAATGTAATGCAATCCATGCTGGCCTCAAACTCATGATCCTCCTGCCTCAGCCTTCCGAGTACTGAAATAACAGGCATAGGCCATTATGCCCAGGTAACAAACCTAAGCCCTCTTTTAAAGGCTATCCACATTTGATTACTCAGAGTCAGCTAATTTAGGACCTCAATTGCGTTCACAAGAATCTCTTCACCCTTGCTCTGAGATACACCCTACTGAAATCATAACCTAAGCATGCCACAACAGCAGGATACTGAGATCTTGGGCATCGCTTTACTTACTTTTCTCATTGCTGTGATAAAATTCTTGACAAGAAGCAACTTGAAGGTGGATTAGTTTTTTTTTTTCTCAAGGCCTGAGGGTACAGTCTATCACAGTGGAGAAAGTACAGTAGCAATAGCTCTAGGTGACTGGTCACATTGTGACAGTCAGAGAGATGAGTGCTGATGCTTAGGCTAGCTCTCTTTCCTATTCAGTCCAGGACCCCATTACAAGGAATGATACGTCCTTTCCCTCTTCAGTTAAGCCTCTCTCAATACACCCTCCCAAGCGCACCCAGAGGTGTGTCTCCTAGGTGATTCCAAATCCATTCGAGTTGACCAGAAAATTAGCTGTCACGGGCACCACTTTGGGATTTGGGATACTATACTGTACAAGAAAAAAAACGCAAATGCAGTTAATGCTGGTCCTAGCTCTCGCATGTTCTGTGTAACAATACAAGTAACTTCACTTTTACATGCCACAAGACCTCCAAAACTGTTGCTTAGAAAGTCATTCTAGCGTTTTTCTACTCATCTATCCTTGACACCTTAAACAAGGCTATATGCTTGTAAAAGGTATAACGTTAGTAACTAGCAAATGTCAAATATATGTCAGTTTCTATTTATTAGATTTCCATCTGTATGTACACAAGTATCTTATTTCCTCAATAGAAAAATAATATAAAACATCTCCATATCTCTCTCTCCCTCCCCCCACCTCTCCTCCCTCTTTCTCTCTCTCTCTCTCTCTCTCTCTCTCTCTCTCTCTCTCTCTCTCTCTCTCTCTCTCTCCCTCTCTCTCTCTCTCTCATACACACACAAGAGTGGCCAGAACAGAGTGGGAATTTAGAATGTAAGTAAGTCTAGGGAATTCTTTACTCAAGTTAGTTCACCAAATAGTGATTTAACACAAGATGAGAGACTGTATGAGATACTGCATTAGTCCATTAGTAAGCACTAGTCCAATTTAGATCTGGAAAAGAGTCCTTGAGTCATTACTCAGTTACTTGATTATCTTCCTCTTAAAGGCAAACCATTTCTTTAACCAAGAGATCTTTCCCTTTAGAGCTGCCCACAGAACTGTTTCACCATGACAAACATTCAGTTTGCCCAAGCAGCCCTTCCCTTGTTCCCTGCTCCCCGATAAGGTCTGTTAATATGAAACCCATAAAGTCGACATGTAAAAACACCTGGCAAAGATCTTGATGAGGTGTTAAGTGGAGAAATACAAATATCAGATCCAGGACCTGCAGTTTCTGCGCTGAAGGATTGTTCACAGCCACCTAGTTTCTAGGGGGAAAGCTTGCCGTAGCTCTTCTTCTACGCAGGGGAAAAGAAACAAGAAAAACCCCAAACAAGAAGCCTCCCTCCCCACCAAAAGAAAAAAAAATCACCCTAAATTTGTTTGTGTCTTTGGAAAATAAAAGAAACAATTCCAGAACCCTAGTTGCAGACTTGCTGCTATGCAGAGAATGCATAGCTCCAAGTTGCCTTGTTCTCAAAACAATGGGGCTGACAGAAATGCTGGTACAGAGAAGGATTTGTCTTCTGTCTATTGTCTTTTTAGTTCCTTAGAATGGCTTCTTGCTGGGTGATGGGCAGAGCGCCTGACTGCTGAGAAAGCCTGTTCTGAGTGACTCCTGCTTGTTGGTGGTGTCTGGGGCACCTGGGAGAGGAAAATTCTGTGGAGCCGGGACTGTCCTTGAGCTCTGGTGACTAAATCTCCCCAGAATTCCTAAAAAGGGATTTGGGGAGTTTCTGTCATATTGATTCCAAATGATAACAATTCTAAGGCTTTATGAAAGGGAAGTGAGACATTGGATGGGGAGGGAAGAAAGGGAGGGAGGAAGGGAGGGAGGGAGGGAGAGAGAGAGAGGGAGAGAGGGAGGGAGAGAGGGAGAGAGAGAGGGAGAGAGAGAGAGAGAGAGAGAGAGAGAGAGAGAGAGAGAGAGGTGGGGGGGCTCATTGAAGCAAGGTAATGGCATCAACAGACAACAGCATTTTGGGTTCCTCTATCACATACAGCATTACCAAGTTGTCCAAAATGACAGTGACATCCAGATCTTGCTAAATTTTATTTGAAAATTTCAAAGTTCTTGGAGGGTGGTGGGAAGCAAGAGACTCTGGGCTGGTAGATCATGCCTTACCTAACCTTGCAATCCTTATCAATAATGTTTTCATATTCTTATGCCTTATCATTGATAATGACAGAAAGTAGTATGAAAGAAACAATTATCCAGAAACTTCTAAACATCTAAATGTTCTCCATGTAGAAATACATATATAGAGAGACAGAAACTGGGTGGGTTTTACATGGGCTCATTTTGTATCCTTAGTTTTAATTGTTTAGCCATTCATTTATATGTAGTTATTCAAGGGAAGATGGGCATACCATAGGTTACCTTCATTCATTCAAAACACACTCCTGAAGCAGGGACTATGACACCATGAAAGACACACAGATGAATCACAGAGCAGCCCTGGCCTTAGTAGGAGGCTATTGGTTCTACCACAAAACCCAAACATCTTGAAGCATACATTGCTCAGAGTTGCACCGACAGCTATAACCCTCTCTCATGTTTCAGAAAAACGAATCCAATATACTAAGTGGGTTGACTAGTTCTAGAAAAGAACAAGAATGCAATTCCACTGTTTGATCCATCCACAAGTGTGGCTAAATCATTGTTTAGTTCACCAGAGTCACCAATGGCTTCTTGGGATCAAGTGAGTTCTCAGTGTGTCTCATTTCTGTGCCTGCTACATACAAGGAGACAACAAATGGCCCAACTGTTCTCAGAAAGGCAGCATTGACAGCAGCCAGCCACAGCAGTTGCTTCTCTGAACCAAACTTTTGGTTTCACCTACACACTTCCTGCGCGGTGGTGCTCAGCCCATCTGATGTTAGGCTGCTGTGTTTTTCTCCCTTTGATTAATCTCACTTCGTTCCTAACCATCAGTGAGAAAACAGGATTTAACAAATGTCTTATTAGTTGAAGCTCAGCAGTGCAGTCAAGGTGTGTCTTTAAAAAAATCTAGGAGGTCAGTTCAGTAAATTTATCAGAGAGCAAGACGTGATGGATGTAAGCAGGGGTTCATTTTTGACAGCGCATATTGTAGATTCTGCTTAGAAGAGCTGGGCACCAATAACTTGTGTTATCCACTTTTCTCAAATTTGTTGAGTAGAATTCTATGGGCTTCTTTTTTCCACCTTCGCTATGTTTGTTGCATCTTTGGTCTCTCTCTCTCTCTCTCTCTCTCTCTCTCTCTCTCTCTCTCTCTCTCTGTGTGTGTGTGTGTGTGTGTGTGTGTATGCATGTGTAGAAGCAAGTGCACGTGAGTGTATGTGTGTGTGCGTAGGCCAAGAATTAATGTTACGTATCATTACTCAGGCACCATTAACCTTCCAAAAAGCATTAACATGTATGTATTTATTTGCTTGTTTGTTCATATGAGTGTGCACATGCGCGTGTCTGGAGGTCAGAGGACAGCTTTCCAGAAGCAGGTTCTGGTCTGGGGATCCAACTTTTGTTGTCAGGCTTAGTGAGAGGTGGCTTTACCACTCAAGTCACCTTTGCTTAAAAGCAGCTACCTCTTTTTTGGTGAGATAATTATCTCTCACTTTCCTCTGCTGACTGGCCTAAGAGCACTGGAGACCTGTTTCTGTCTTGTCAGCATTGGGGTTGCAACCATAGAGTCCTGCACAGGGTTTCGCTTTGCTGTTCATTTGTAGGGGCGTTGAGCTTGTCCTTGTGTTTGTACATCTACCAGCTAACCTGTCTTTGCAGCTCCATTTGTAGCATTTATCTTTTGGTTCACTTTATTTTATGTGTGTAAAATATTTCTGCCATAAGATGCCTCCCAATAATTTCTATATTGAAATAATTCTGCAGAGTGCTATTTGTAGAACAATGAAAACCACCATCCATGAGGGCATAGAAGAACTGAATGAAGAGATTTAGAAATGCTTATTTTTATCAATGGCAATAGAAGAGACTGGGGTAGCTTTATAATGTTACAATTGTCGTGTCTTCAGCAGGATGCTGGGGAGTATTCGCCCATGAAGCCTCAAGAACTCCTGAAGTGGTTTTATGCTCTTAGCTCATTGTTCATAGTGTTCTTTGTGCCACAGTGCCAGGTTCAAGAGAACACTTGCACTAGATTTTGTAGACTGGGCTGTCCAAAAGTAATGATTTTGTGCAGGTTCCTGGGATCCATTGTGTTCACACTAGGCAAGGACTGGCTCACCTATTCATTTTCTGGAATTATGGTTCAATCTGGTCCAAAGATAATATCTGCTGATCAAACCTCTAGGCTGAACACCAAAGGGTTGCTTAGCTCATGTCAGGAAAATAACTAGGAAGTGAATCTGTGGTTGTGGAAATGGCAAGCTAAGCAGCCTCCCCATGGAGGAAGCTGCCTGTGTCTGTTTGTCCTACTTAGCCTCAGACATTATGACAATTCAAAGAACCCACGGCAAAGGCTCTCTCCAGCTCTCCTCAAAGGAAGAACCAATGTAATACATTTGTACCAACTATGGTATTACTGCTAAGAATACTCCATATAGAACCTGATGAAAATTTAGTTTTCTATTTCTTTGTTTTTGTTACTGGTTTTTTGAGACAGAGTCTCATGTAACCCAGGCTGGCCTCAAACTCATTATATAGCCAAAGATGGCCTTGAACTCCTGATTTTCTTCATGCCACCTCCAAGTACTGGGATGACAGTTTTTTTTGCACCACAGTTTTTGGCTAAGTTTTTGATTTCTGAATGCTATGATCACTTAAGCAATTTGACTACATCATAGAAAAAGCACATTTTAGCTAAGGCTACATCATCCTTTTGGCTACAAGAGTCCCTGAAATGTTGGAGAAAGGGTTTTTAAATAAAAATCCCACATTATTTAAATGTTCACATGAAAGGTGTAATAAACTGTGCTTCTTGATTCTATTTGAAGACATGTCAGACAGCAGGGGCTCTCTTGACAAAGGCAGCCAGGAAGTGACTCTACACCCCCAGAGATAGCATTTTCAAATTGTGCTTTTTCTGCTCATTAAAGGTCAGAAAGGAAGTGAAACCTTCCCTACTCTTGTGTGCTCTTCTGGTGGGATTTGTTGGTATTTTACCCCAGACAAATCAAAAGTGCCTGCCCATTTGTACCTCCCTAAGGATTACGTGGGCAAGAGGTGTACCTGTTTGACTTCTTTGGCTAAGAAATGAAAACAGAAAAAGCAACTTTTAACTTGGCAATCGAAAGAGCTGCCCTGTGGCTCCTGTGATCACAGGCTTGGCTAGCCCGCTGTAGTCTAGAAGCATGAACCCGTCCTGAGAGCCAGCTCAGCCATTTCTCAACTACGGAGAGATCTGGTTGTTTTCTCTTCCTGCCACGACCAGCAGTAGCAGAGACGGTGACAAGCTAGACAGAAACACATGCAAATAAAAACCAAGATCTCCAGAGAACAAGACAACCATGCCCAGACCAACAACGAGGTTTCCGGCTTTAGTTCAAATGCCACCGATTTAAATGAACTTATTTGGTTCTTTAAAAGAATGCACACGCTGCCATTTGCAGGGCTCTTTATAGACATACTGCAAGGGGTTTGTTTTTTACAGACAAACTGGAATGAATGAAAAATGTCACCTAACGGGCTGGGCCTTTAACTGAGTAGAGTGCTTGCCTGGCTTGCACAAAGCTCTGGGTTCCATGCACTGTGGCGCCTGCCTGTAAAGGCATCACTCAGGAGGTGTGAGCAAGGGGACGGGCCATCCTCCTTGACTGCACAGTGAGTCTGAGGACAGCCTGGGGCACATGAGACTCTGCCGTTTAAGAGAAATTTATAAACCAGGCATGGCAGACCACACTTTTAATCCTACCACTCGGAAGCAGAGAGAGGTGAATATCTGAGTTCAAGACCAGCTCAGTCTATATAGCAAGTTTCAGGCCAGACAGGGCTACACAGTGAGACCTTGCTCCCCCAAATAAAGTACACATGCTCCGGGGTTTCCTCTTCCTAGTTTTGAAGGGCTCACTCCCCTCCTCAGCTCACTACTTTAAAGATGGTTAAATTTAAGCCGAGCTTGAGCACTGAGGGTGACTTTTATTCCTCTCTGTGTCCAAATTACCACAGTTGGCAGTGCTGGGGTTCTGAATTCGTGTGTCTTCTGTTTAGGAGAAAGTTAGGCTTAAATTCCTGTGTGACCTGATTTCATGCTACCACTGATACTACCTGGATAAAGGCAGAAGCAGTAAAGATTGTGTATTTCAAAGGCCTTCCTTCTGGCAATGTGCTGCGAAAAATCTTCCTTTACCCATGGTGGTCAGGCAGCCATAGCTCCCTTCCTATTTCGTAACCATTTGGATTTCTATAATCCTTCACAACTAAGAAGGCCAACGAACCTGCCCCACATCTGAGAATTAATTCAATTAAGTTGTCCTTCTGCTTTGGGGAAGACTGCCATCACTGTACTCATTTCAGAACTAGAAAATGGAGGCCCCAGAGCTGTGGCAGTGCTTCGCTCTCTGAATTATTCATATACTGCAATAGAAAAATTTCAGATTTTCTTTTCACTTCAACTGGCAAGAACTCTCTGTATAGGCTTTGATGATTCTCACTTCCTTTGGACCTTGGTTTTATAAACTTGCTGTCCTAATTAAGCCTCCACTGTGTAACTAACTGAATACTTGTGGTGAGAGAAGACCATAAGGAAATAATGAAAAGCCCGGTTTTCATAGTCTTTCCTTTCATATATCCTTATTATGGAGTTTGCGCTTATATTGCTCATATCTATGGCTCCTCGCTTTAGAGCGATCATTCTTGGTATCCTAAAGTTCTTGTGTCTTCCCACAAGACACTCTAGGAGGCAAGGCGCTAGATGGCTCAAGGTTTGCTGTGCTCGAATGAAGACTTGAGTAAAGCTGGAATGTGGTAGCATATGTCTGCTATCCCCAGGCAAGTATGGCGAGATGAGAAGTGAAGATGGGAGACTAAATCGCTGAAAGCTCACGGGTCCATGTCTGAATGAGGGTTTCTGTTGCTGTGAAGAGACACCATGACTACGGTGGAAACTCTTATAAAGGAAAACATTTAATTGGGATAGCTGCTTATAGTTCAGAGGTTTAGTCTATTATCATTGTTTATTTATTTGTTTTTAATTCTTGATTTTTGGGCCAGGCTTTCCTGTATGAATTGCTGGCTGTTCCGGAACTCACTCTGTAGACCAGACTGGCCTCAAACGTAGAGATTGATCTACCTGCCTCTGCTCCCAAGTGCTGGGATTAAAGGCACGCACCTTTAGAGGGATAATAGACCTGACAGTCTATTATCATCATGATAGGGAGGTGTGTATGGGCGGACGTGGTGCTGGAGAGGTTCTATTGGGTCTGTCCCAATTTCCCCTTTTTCTTCTCTTTTATTTCTTTCTTTTAGGTACTACACAGAGCCCAAGTATATTTTTTTTTTCTGGTACTGCGGGCTTCCTTACTCTTTCTCTGAAGCCCTACCTCTTTTTCTGCCATGTGGTTGCTTGTCTGCTATAAGGCTAACCCCGATGACTAACTCAAATGGCATGGCTTTCTCTTTCTCTTAAGCTCCCACATACTAATGAATAAAACTTTTTCCTTTAAAACTCACCCTCTGCAGTCAATAAATCTCATTTTTTGAATTCTTAAGATAAAGCCTGAAAGCCACTGGCTTAGGGTGGCTTTGGAAATGACTGGGTTTCCAGGACAGTAGCTCCCAGAGAAAGACTCTGTTCTTCTCAAAGACACCCAATATCCCAGTATCAGAAGGGTGTGTTTGGGGAGGGAAACTGAACTTGTTTACCCCCTTTAAGACTTCTACTTCCATCTTGCTCGCCAATAGTTTTTCTTTCCAAATGTCATTTCATCCTGTTTTTACAGTCATCTTGTCAACAAGTCAACTCTAAACATTGTGGAAAAGAATCTATTGTGCTCAGCACACAAATTGCTCTGTGGTTCTCACATGTAGGGAGTGTAAACTCACTTTGAATATCCTGACTCCTTTATCCAATGACATTATGTGTTCTTCCTGCCTTTGTAGAAGCAGTTTCATCTAAATGATAAATGACCCCAGAAGCTCACTTTCATGGTGAAAATTTCTCAAGTAGTTCACCTCCAAAACTGAATGACTGCTTCAGTTGAAGAGGTCGCCAGATGTTGATTGCAGGTACCCTTGAGTGTAGTTTGTAGACTTGTTTGGGGAATCACATCTTATTTTCCTCTTAAAAGGACTGTCAAGAACTCTAGCTTGCGTCTGGAATATCCTCTTTGAAAAGAAAGCGTAGTTGTGCTATGGACGCGGCTCAGTTGGTAGAATGCATGACAAGCATGCACAAAACACCGGGTTAATAGCATGTACTCTACAAATTAGGCATGGTGGGGAACAGCTGTACCTGAACGATGGAGGCAGGAGGATCAGAAGTTCCAGGTCATCCTTGACTACATAGAAAATACATGGTCAGTCTGGGCCGTAGGAGGTCTAGTCTCAAAAAAGAATCGGTGATGGTGTGGAGGGTTTCCACTACCAGTTCCTGACATTTTTATTTCATGACTCTCTGACTTTTCTAGAAAGTTCTAGGTTGAAGTTTAGGAATACAATTGTCACTTTGCCCAAATACACCCAAAGTACATAGATACCCTTGGCTTCTAGTAACCCATGTTAACTTTGGCCAGGTCACTCTGTCTGGCTTCGATTTTTCTCATTTGTTTTTTGGCATAGTTGGGTTAGGTTCTTCCCAGGCCTCTCCCGGTCTTTTCCGTCTCCGAAGGTCTTTACTGAAAAGGCCAGCTGTGTCAGTGTGGTTTCATCCCGACACCCCAGAGACGCTTTCCCCATGCTCGTCATGCTCACAATAGTGGCAAATAGGACTCCCTGCCTCATTTTTTGAGAAGAGCAAATGGATAGAGAGAAGTGAAACACACATCGTTTCGGGTCTGACTTCGTGAGGATTGAATTTAAATGTCTTTTCATATGAAACAGTGAGTGGGTAGAAGCAGCCTACAAAAAGAAAGCCCCAGGTTGGATGAGCAGCGGGCACTCCCTTTTTGTTGGCAACATTTATTCTGAACAAAATGCTGCTCAAAACTCCCCTGCCAGGAAAAAAAAACCTAAGACAAAGGAGAAAACAGAGTGGGGTGTGGGGGAGGCTGAGGATGTAGCTCTGTTGGTACAATACTTGCCTAGCAAGCACAAGGCCTGGTGGTACGGGCCTGCAATCTCGCCATCTCAAGGCTGGGTTCAAGGTCACCAAGAGCAATCTGAAAGCCAGTCTCAAAGAGAGAGGTTGGGCAGTGGAGGGAGAAAGAGAGAGGGGAAGAAGGCAGTGGCATGTAAGTACATATAAGCCCTTGGCCAACTCGTCTAGCTCCAGTGTTGCTGCATCTGCATGCATCAGTTTACTTAAAGGTACTGAGTCCTTGGAAGCAGAGAGATTGGCTCCGGGTCTTAAAGACTTTCACAAACTGGGCTGGGTGTGAAGTTCAGTGGTAGAGTGCACGTTTAGCAAGTGCAAGATCCTAGGTTTGATCCCCAGCACTGTCAATCACCCAAAGGCTTTCAAAGCCAGCTAGTTGTAGCAGTGACAGCACCTAGGAAGCAGCCTCCCGGGCTGGGTGAATTGGAATGCTAGACAGCATAAGGCCAGGAGTAAGCAAGGTACAGCCCTGTTGCTTCACAGGGCCTCCTACAACGTTAAGGGAGTCCAAGCTGCCTACATTGCGCATGGTTGCTACTGTCACTTCCCCGTGAATCCTGACTAGCAGATGCATTCCAGGCAAGGGGTCATCTGGATGAGTTTGGATAAGGCTTTGTTATTTCTTTAAATGAAAGAGAAAAAAAATCCGTCAGGGATTCAGGGAAGTCAGAAAAGTAGCTCGGGGGTGTAAAGAGACAATCCAGGGACGTGCCAAGGACTTAGACAGGAGGAGGAACTGAGGAGGAAAACATGACACCATTATACTGGAATTTTCCCTTTTTTGGACATTCCCAAATTTCCACAGTTGTAACCATTTAACTCAAGTTATTTTTCTGAGTTTTTTCTTACATTATATAAAAATAAAGAATCTACAAAGGTCAACATGGTGTAGGCCTACAGTTTTTTTTGTCTTTTTACTTTTTACTTATCTGCTGTGAATGTCTTGTTTGAATGATACTTTCCTTGGATTTTAGGGGGGGGTAGAAGAAAAGTTCAGTTTAAATATTGGACCCAGGGGCTGGAGAGATGGCTCAGTGGTTAAGAGCATTGCCTGCTCTTCCAAAGGTCCTGAGTTCAATTCCCGGCAACCACATGGTGGCTCACAACCATCTGGAATGAGGTCTGGTGCCCTCTTCTGGCCTGCAGACATACACACAGACAGAATATTGTATACATAATAAATAATATAAATAAATAAATATTTTAAAAAAATAAATATTGGACCCATGATAAAGTATTTATTTCCCAGAGAATGATAGATAAGGAAAGGGAGTATTATGCCTATAGAAAAACTGGAACTGTCATCAACAGTGTGAATGGATCTAAAGAAAAGGCATCATACACACTTTTGTGGATGCACTCAGGGGAAGACAGACTTCATGGAGGAAGTGGGGGAACTGAACTGTATACAGCTAGAGAATCAGAAAAGGAATATGAATCTAAAGTAATATTGGCTTTAGAACATTCTGGAACATTTAGAACATAAAAAAAAAGGTCAGTGGTCCTCAAATGGAATTTTAGAGATGGACAAGGTTGATTCCCCTGTCACAGACGAAACTATTTCAAGTTTTAGAGATACACAAAGACTAAAACCCAGAGTCTTTGTGCACATGGAACTTCTTTTTACATTGTGTGTGTATGTGTGTGTGTGTGTGTGTGTTATATGTAATATGCTAGAGATGTTGATAAATACTTTGGAGAAATGTAAAAGTGGTATAGGATACAGAGAAAATATGGGTCATGGGTGAGTGGAAAGTTATGAAATTTTACTTGGTTATGATTTTTTTTTAGAGAAATGGTCTTACTATATAGCCCAGGCAGTGATCTTTCTGCCTCCCTCTCCTGAGTAAACCACCATGCCTGGCTTATAGGTTGTGGTTCTAAGCATCATTATGGCTAGTTCGTCTTCGTTTTTACAGATGGAGTACCCAAGAGAGAAAGCAATAAACTGACTAGCCTCAAATCCTTCAGCTACCTAACTGTCCACCAGGAATAAAAACCAGCTCTCTTGACTGACGATTAGTACTCTTTCTTCTTGCCTCAGCTCTGGGCATGCCCACCCTGGGAAAGGATTGTAGCAGCTGGATTTCAAAGTCTATCATTTCTTCCCTTCTCAATCAAGGTTTTATGGTTCTCTGATAAATGAAAAATGAATGGTCCATCAGCAGTTCTGAGCAGCCTCTAGAGGCCATCAGGAAAACCGAGTTTTCAGAAAGGGTTCATTTGTCTGCTGGTGATGTAAGAGGAGTTGTGTAGAGTTGACTCAGTCAACGGTGTAGTCAGAAATCAGCCACAAGCGTTCCCACTGCCCTCAGTGCTCTGAGTGATGACCAATTCAGGAACAAAAGGCTCCAGTTTCTTTTCTTTTCTTTTCTTTTCTTTCTTTCTTTCTTTCTTTCTTTCTTTCTTTCTTTCTTTCTCTCTCTCTTTCTTTCTTTTTCTTTTTCTTTTTTGATTTTTGTTTTTATTTTTGTTTTGTCATTTTGTTTTTCGAGACAGGGTTTCTCTGTGTAATAGCCCTGGTTGTCCTGGAACTAGTTCTGTAGACCAGACTGGTCTTGAACTCACAGAGATCCACCTGCCTCTGCTTCCAGAGTGCTGGGATTAAATGTGTGAGCCCCCCCCCCCCATCAACACAAACATACACCATGGAAAACCTGGGAGTCCTGTCAAAATGCAGATTCTCACCCATGATGTCTGGGTGGGGACGGGTTTTCTGCACTTTTGAGTCTCCTGGTTCGCAGACTACCCTTGTAATGCAGACTGCTTCTGCTCAGGTCTTCTTGGTCCAATGGAGAAAGAAACCTCAGTGTCAACGCTTGCCTTTTCTTTCTTCATTTCCCTATTGCCTTCTTCCCCTCCCTTGGAAGAATTCAACAGAAATAAAAGACTTGTTATGGAGCACCAAACCCGAATTACAACGCTAGGCACCTGGCCAAAGCAGTTGTCTCAGACCGAAGGCTGGGGTTAGTTTAGCCAAGCCCAGTGCTGGAACAATCAATTTCCTAGACTGAAGACCACATGGAATATGCTAGAGCAAAAACTGGGCGCTTGTGGCTGAAACTTGGGGAGGTGAGAAGAGAAGTGGACAAGGCCTACTTGCTACTGTACAAATACTTTTGAAAGCTTTTCCTTCCCCACCAGATTGCAAACTGAGTCTCTGGCTTGCTAATCTTAGCTGCAAGAGTGACTCAGCCCGTGTCTGCAAATGAAAGGCTTCACCCTTGGCTGTGCAATAAAAATAGTAAATAATGGGTGCCGTGTCAGGACTTTTCCTGGGTACGGACAGCCACTGCCCCCCGTGTCACCCTAAGGGAAGAAGCGCCTGAGAAGAGGAGGCCAGCTTAGAAAACCCATTTGTAGAAAGTAGACCCACTTAGCTGTCCCATGCAAGCCTCCCTTCTAGTGCCGTTGCAATCTGCATACTTGGTAGGTGTCTCCATGCAACTTTTGGCTGGTGACAAACACCTTTGGCTGCCATGGAGCTTTATGGATGCTTGTCCTGGAAATGCAGAGAACAGCTCAGGAGGCAAAAGTAAAGTCCTCGCATGGTGATCTGACTGATCTTGAGGTCATTGGATACCCCAGGTCTTTTTAGCAAACTCAGCTTCTTCTCCGAGGAAAGAAGTAATAATAACAACAACAACAACAAAATCAAAAACCTTAAAACCTCACCTCTCAGTGCATGAAGGCCTTTCTAGTTCTCCTAACTTTTGTGGAGGTCACAGCAGCGCTGTCAGGATCGGGGACTGGAGCTACAAGGAGTTTCATTGCAATCTGAGACTTTGTACCATAGGTAGGGATTCAGTTTGACCAGCTAAGAGATGGATCCAGGGAAATCTTTGGCTTTTGAGGTATTCTTTCTTTAGTGTTCACAAAACACTTTTTCACCTTGGAATAACCCTCAGGGAGGACAAATGAGATGCTCTGGACCACCCATCAATGACCCAGAAGGTTGTTTTTCACTCAGGGAGTTTCTGCTGGTTTCTTTTGTTCAAAGTTGAACCAGAGAAATGGCAAACAGAGGTGGAAGGAACTCTTTAATCAGTTACTAGAAACATTTCCCATAACCCAAATAAGCCTGGAGAGGAAAACAAAGATTAGTTCCCTCCCTTAATATCAGCACGGGCTGATAATAGCTGCATAGCCTTGGGGAAGGGAAAGGGGGAGGGAGACCTTCCCTTCTCTGCCCAACCCAAGTCTCCTGCTGGAGTGCTTTAAGAAGCTTTCCATTAATATAGTGCTTCTGGTAATTTGGGTGTGACTTCAGCAGGGTTGAGGCCTGGGTAGTGCCAGGGGAACTGGTCCAAGATTCTTGTGATCTTTGCATGACAAACACCATTGAAAATAAATTCAGTAGAAACAAAGTTTAAAAACAAGTTTTCATTTTTAATCCCTACAGTCCCTTTCATTGCCACTTTAGATGCAACTAGGACATCAGTACATTTTCAAATGCCACTTTGGCTGCTTTTGTCCATGTATGTGTGTATGTGAGCTTGTGTGGTATGTGGGTGCACCCAAGAGTGCTTGTTTAGAGGCCGAAAAAGTGTGTCTATCAGTGTTCGCCTTATGAAACAAGTCCTCTCGCTGAACCTGGAGCTCAACTGCCAGCAATTAAGCCCCAGACTCCTGTTCCCACTGTGCTGGGATTATAGCTCAGGGGCGATTAGGCCTGGTTTGTTTTTATGATGGTGGTGGGGATTCAAACTCGGACCCTCACGCTTGCATAGCAATCACTTTTACCCACTGAGCCATTTCCTCAGCCTGCAACACTGGATCTCACAAAAGTCCACACTTCCAGATGTGTTACAAGTAGATACTCTATGATGGTATCTACAATAAGATATAGTAGATATATGGGATCATCTGTGGCTTTCTGGAATGAGCTAACCCCAGGCTAGAAGAGAAGCAGAGACAGGCAGAGCTAAAAAAATTTTTACTTTTCGGAAAAGTTGCCAGGACAGTACAGTGCTTTGCCATAAACTCTTTACCCTCATTTGTCAAAACAGTTGTTGGTATACTACTCCAAACTCTAGACTTTTTCCTAATTTTACCACTACTTTTTTCCATTCATGTGCCAATCCAGGGTACTATATTGCATTGAGGAGTGTACTTTATTCTAACTCCACTTGGGCTAATCTAGTTGATAGCTTAGACAGATTTACTGTGAAGAAGAGGACGCTCATAAATCCTCCCCCTCCTCACTAAGGATGTGTAGGAAGCTAAGGTAGCTGAGAAAGACATCTTTTCCCAGTGGTATAGTACAGCCTTCACGTACTTGTAAATTGCACATTTACAGGTAAATAGCCTATAAGTATTCTATCACCTGTGCTGATAATAATCTTATCAGTTCACCAAGCTCACTTGGCTGGACTTGTTCCTTTGTTCTCTCTTTGTGTTCCGTCTGGAGTGAATAGGTGTTGGTTTATGTCCCCAGGAAAAGCTTAAACAACTGGTACTTCAGTTGGGGATGATTTGGGGATTCAATTGGAGATCACTAGGAGGAGACCCTTCTTTCTTTGCCTATGTGGCAGATAGTTGAACTGTCCCATTTTACAGTCAAGAACTCCAAAACCAAAATCAAATCAAACCACGTCCTATGACAGATCCCAGGGAGAAAATCTTTAAGTTAATTTATTGCTTTATAATTTTGCTGGTGTTGGGCATCTCTGTTCTTTCTCCACCTGAGCTAGCCCTGCAGGCTTTTATTGTAGAAGATGTTGCAGCTATAGACCAATATTCATTTCCCTAGTTAAAACCAAGGAGCCATGGGGGAGGAAGGGCAGGGTGACTTCCATTAAGGCACAATGCAGTGCCAGAAGAACATGGAACACACTAAAGAGAAAGACAACATAGTTGAAAACAGTGTACACCAAGAGTAGATGACTGTTAAGGTCAGAAAAATGGCAATCCTGACTTGTAGGATTTCAGGTAGTGTCTATCTAGAATGTTCTTCAGTTTTGGTTTCCGCATTCACACTTGTGCTTCAGTTTTCTGACCTGAGCAGATGCCAAGTTCGCCTAGATACAGTATCAACGCTCTTCTCCTTTGAGCTTCCACCAAACTCTGCTGTGTCTAAACTCACCAGCGAACTCGGACTGTGGAAACAGAGGTACCGGTGAGCATGGGCTGCTACTGAGGGCAGGCAAATCTGACTAAAGAAAGGTGAGGTGACTCCAGGCTCACTGGAGAGAGGACGGTGAGAGTCCTGGGTGCCTCTCTCTATGGCTGAGCACTGGAGCTAAGAAGGTACTGGAGATAGGAGACACTGTGAAGTTCATGGCTGAGGAGACCTTGATCCACCTGAGCCTACAATATTGGGATCTTAGTATACTAAAGAATTACTGGGAAAATATGGTAGACAGAATAATGACTTTGTAACATAAGACCTAGCCACATCCTATACTCCAGAATCTATGAGCTTGGTTATGTTTGATGCTCTATTGTTTTTCTCATTGCTGTGACAAAAGGCCAAACAAAAACATGTTAAGAGTTTACTTTGGCTCATGGCTTTAAGAGATACTGTCTATTGCAGAAGGGAAGACACCGTGACAAGGATGCAAGACAGCTAGCTCATCCCATTGGGTCAAGAGCATCAAGATGGATGCATACTAGGGCTTGACCCGCGTTCTAAAGGAAGATGTGACTACGAAAAGAAGAAGCAGAAGGCTGGCAGCACTAGACAAGGGAAGGTGAAGCTGGGAGAGACAAGGAAGAGATTCTTATCAAGAGCCTGCAGAAGGAATGCACTCCTTAGGGTGTTTTGCTTTCACCCCACTCAGATTCTTGTCTGTCTTCTGATCTGCCAAATTACAAGACAGAAAGTGTATGTTATGAGCCATCAAGGTGGCTCGGTAGTTAAGAGTGTTTGTTGAACAAGCCTGGGGGTGACCCGGGGTGGATCTCTGATGGTCTTAGTGAAAGCAGAGAACACACTTCTGAAAGCTGTTTACTGACCTCTTCACATATACCATGCCACATGCCTGAACACACACACACACACACACACACACACACACACACATACACACACACACTTTCTCTCTTTCTCTCAAATGAAACAAACAAAATTGTGTTGCTTTAAGCCAACTGGTATGTGGTGATTGTTCTTGTGATTGTTCTTGCGGCGATAGAAAAATGAATACAATTGCCCAAGACAATTCTGAAACAATGGCATGTTCTTGACTAGAAGAACGAAATATTTCCAAGCCGCAGCTTTTCTGGAGCCCCCTTAGGTCCTCTTCAGAGATACACACAATTATGGATGAAGCACTGTTTCCCCTGATCTGTTTTGCATGGTTTGTGAGTGCCCATCTTGGGCGGCTGTTTACAGAGCTCCGTTTACACTTTCTATTATATTTGCTGAGAACTATATACAAAACCCTGCCGGCTGATTTAGGCTCCCTGCTTCTGCTTCGGGCAGGTTGTGCCAGGACTGAATGAAAAGGGAAATTCCAGCGCAAGGGCAAAATGGTGTTGGTAGAGCCCACTTCAAAGTATGTAGAGACGAAGGAAAGGGCTTTTATTCCCTGGTGATTCTGAGGCTTTCCTGACAACGGGGATGCCATTGCTTTCTTAGATGTAAAGCTAGAAGCGAACGGCATTAAGAGAAGGAGTGAAAAATCCCAACTCTTAGGTAAACATCTGTAAAAGGATTTGGAACTGAGGAGAAGGAAGTTCTGAGGCCTACTAAAGGGAAGGAAAGGCTTTATTTACCAGCCCTGGATTGTGCTTCCTGTTGTGAAGTTCAAGGCTGTTTCATAACAGCTCTGTGGGGGAAGGGGACTGCAGTAATGAGGAAGCCGCCCTTGGTTCCTCCATATTACACAGCTAATGGCCTTTGCTGTGCAGTGAAGTAGACGCGGGACCGCGACTCTCGAAGCTACTGCTAAAGCTTGCGTTTCTCTTTGCAGGGATACCTTTGAGCATAAAATTGTCCACCGTGAGCACATCCTTTATTCCCATGCAGGTCCTTTGCCTTTGTGCAGATTAGAAGAGTTTAAAGGGCTAAGCACCCACCAGAGACCTCCCCACACACGTGTGAGCAGTCACCACACAGCTAGAGGCTAGAAAAGTCAGTGTAATCCTTGACAAAAAAAAAAGAATTAGGTTTTTGTCTTTCTCATCGTAGAACTTTGCCACAAATGCCTTGAAAAGTGTCGTGAAGCAGATTTCCAGAGAAGGTTAGCCAGGAAATGTAGAAGGGAATGTTCTCAGCTTGATGGGAGACTTGATGTTTCTTTTTGAGAGTAAAAGATAGGGTGGCTAACCTGGCAGGGACAATGGAAGAGACTTCCAGGGCGATCTCTTTGGAGCAATGCTCAAAAAATGTAGACATTTTCAGCAGAAGGATCCTTCAGGTGAGTGGACAGAGTTGGGGCTCTCTGATCATGCTCCATGCTCAAATTCACATTGGCCTGTCTTCTGACTCTACGGCCTTCACTGTGTTAATTCACGCCTGTGGGATTCAGTTCCCCTATTATAAATGGGGAAAGCAGTCATAGTTTACTTTGCTCTTGGAAGAATTAAGAGAGGCAATATATGAACTTTGTAAATTGCACCTGGCAACATAAAATGTTCCATTACTGTTTGATTAAACAGAATGGATGCCAATTCGTGGCGGAGGAGTAACAACACAGATCGGTGGATGAGAAGAGAAAGCAAAGCTTGAAAGCCCAGGAACCTTCCCTCCCTCCCTCCCTCCTTCCCTCCCATGTGAATGTTATCATTTGTACCCACCATTCAGGGTTCTTCACAGTCTCCACAATCTCTCCCTGGCTCCAGCCTTATGAAAACCCTTTCATAGTCTTCTTTCCAGCTTCATCAGTCTCCAGGACCTTTCATCTCCATCCTCAGACTTGTATGTTCTTGATGTTTTCATTTTTCCAAGAAAATTATTTGAGGGACTTCCTATTTCTTTCCTGTGTTTAATTTTTTTTTTTTGCAACCTACTCCAGAAACATAGATGGCTTGACAAACCTACCCAACTTTGCCCTTGGAAAGTGTAGACGTGAGCCTAAATATGGTGGTACACATCTGTACTTCTAGAACTCCAGCAGTGGAGGCAGGAGGATGAGGAGTTCAAGAACACCTTTAGTGATACAGCAAGTTCAAGCCCAGATCAGACTGTACGAGGCTCACTCTCAAAAGAGAGAGAACAAGAGAAAACAAAACAAAAAACATATAGCCAAACTCCCAGGTTTTCAATATCATTTTGGTAAGATATATAAAACATGATTTGTGTCTTATCACATAAAATATCGGGGTACCACTTTTCTAGCAGCAAAAGTCTGTGCTCTTAGTGTTCCTGTATCCTATCCAGTCATCACTGCACTTGTAATGTTTGGGTACTCATCTTTCTATCAGCTCCTAAATATTCTGGGCTAGAGATTGATGCAAACTTCATATTTGCATATTTGCAGGTTCACACTGCAGAGCTGTCACTATTGAGAGTTTATGCCGCTCCTTGCCTGGATTCTATAGTTAGGCACACATGGAAAGCACTGTGGCCAATCATAATGAGAACTGCTGGCTGGACTCTTCTCCCACACTGTGTTCTGTCTCAATGCTGTGTTCTTAGCGTCCAGCCCGCTAAACACATTGGAAGTGAAAGTACAGACTTATTTTTTTTTCGTGATGGGACACAAAGTACAGGGAAGTACAAAAAGGCAAAAAGAGAACAGAGCTGTTTTGTTCCCTTTAATCTAAGGTTTGGTGGGTTATGGAGTCCAAAGCACACTTTGGAGATCAGTAAGTCATGTACTATTTCCTCCTTTGTGGTACTGAAGGACTTACAGTAACCAAGCTCCTTTGCAGGGAAGTACAGGAGAGTCCCCATGGTTCAGCTTGGGGCACCAAATGAGGAAAGTATAAGGAAGGCAAGATCCTCCCCTTTGGGGATGGCTTGCAGGGCCTAGCTAGGGGCTACAGGGTGTCAAATCACTTGGCGTCTTTATTTCTTCTGAACGAAGTTCATATTGAAGACTGAGGAAAGTCATTTTTTGAGAAGGTCACCTTATTTCCTCTCTTAGTTGCATATTATCACAGTCTTCTAAGGCTAGATTAAACTTCTGAGGACTCATCTCAGCTACAATCTCATGGTACAATTAAACAGCGCTCTTGTCAGATCATTCCTATTGTGTCTTCAACAGAGGCAGGGCAGTGTTGAAATGATGTTCTGTAGCGCTCTGCATTCCCAAGAAGAAAAAATAAAAACCACGACCAGGTATTTCCTGTGGAATAATCCTTCTGTACACTGTGTGAATATATGTTGCTATAATTGGCTTAATAAACAACCTGACTGGCCAGTACCTAAACATGATAAAGTTAGGCAGGAAATCCAAACTGAGAATGATGGAAGGAGGAAGGGCAGAGTCAGAGGAGTTACCAGCCCACCAGAGAACGAGTCAGACACACAAAATGGGATCGAGGTAAAAGCCACATGCCTCGGGGTTAGCACATAGTTTAATAGAAATGGATTAAGTTGCAAGAGCTACTGAGTAACAAGCCGGAGCTACTGACTGGACATTTATAATTAATAAAAGCCTCAGCATGTTTATTTGGGAGTGGATGTGGGACAGGAAAACTCCAGCTACAGGTCCTCTAGAAATGTCTGTCTTCTATCACTCATTTTTTACCCATTAAGTTAGATCCTACTTTCTGTGTCAGGCATGAAGTAAGGGTTCTTCCCAACACTTTAGGGAGAAAAGGATGGGTCAGAGGGCATGCACCTTCCATTCCCAACATGCTATATATATGCTTTTCTGCCTTCCTGCAGGAACGTGGGGCCTGCTTGCTTAGCCATTGCCTTGACTCAGAAAGCATGCTCAGTTTTCTCTAGAACCTGACACTCGGGATGTCTCGGGCCAGCAGTGACAATTTTCACACATATTTTCATCTCTCCTGAGCCTCACTGGGTGTGTCAGGAAATCATTCTTTGCATGCTTTCCAAAATTACAAGGTTTCGGGTAGACTCCCAAATTATAAGTCCTATTTGAATAGAATTAAAATATTTCTCTGAAGCCCAAGACAGTGTTTCAATCTCCAACAGACATTTTCAGGGTTGAATCTAATTCCCCATTCAGTAAGCCCACTCCCTCCTAGCTATTTTTAATTCAGAAGAACATTGGTCTAAGAAATAGAGTCAGCTTCTTGTAGGCAATATATTCAGAATTTCCACACAAACACTGACTCCCATGACAACCAAACAAACAGAGAAAAGAAAGGAGAAACTCACTATCTTGAAGCCACCCGCACACCATAACACTTTCTGCTAAGCAGATCCTGTTTAAAATTTTATTTTTATGACTGAAATAAAGAATGACCTTGTGTTTAAAAGTTCTTCCTACTAGTCTCTCTAATTTTCCTTTTAACTTATGCATGCGCACACACACACACACACACACACACACACACACACAAGTACCAGGTACACACCTATGACATCAAAACTCAGAATGACGTAAAGCCTAGGCCACATGAGTTCCGGCCTGGCCTAAATAATGAATTTAAGTGACAAACTGGCCTACACCAAGAATTCCCATCCAATCAAAAAGCAAGAAAGAAATTCAAAATACCAGGAGATAAAAACAAATCTATCCCATGCTTAAGTATCAGGTTACTAAGTTTGATTTCACCGGTCTATATATCAAAATTCATATCCACTGTTTCCATGTGCCTTGGTCTTCCAGTATTCTTCATCCTTCTCTCTCAATGAGTGGCTCAAGTCTGGTAAAAATAGAGGGGGGACATATTTTTTTTTCTCCATAAATTACCACAGAATCAGTGCCTAACAGATTCACAGCTAGAGTGACTCCCAGTCAGTCCTTAGATGATTCCCTTATTCATTAGGTGTGGCTTTCAATGCCCCAGAGCTACGTTTCCTGTTATCTGAAGACACCACGCGGTGAGCAGTGGATTTTTAATTAACTCACTAATTGCGCCACGTCTCTTCTCTGCTGATGTTGTGTGTGTTTTGCTAGAAGATATACAACCCATCATTTTTCTTTCTTCACGTAAGCTATTTTGCATAAGTGTTCCTCGCAAGAATTCTCACAGTATCCAATCATAGTAGGAGAAAGTTTGGAAGAAACCATGCCCAAATAAAGGACATAGATCAGATACTACAAAAAAGAGAAGGGTAGAAGTCTCCAAAGTCTCTATTAAGATGATAGAGCTGAAGAGTATTTTGAATTATGGAATGTTTATCATGCTACAGCAAACATTTCTGTAAAATGTATTCTTATGTGAGACATTGTATAAAAATATTCCCAAGAATGGGACTCACGTTAAAAAATTAATAATTTTAGGATCCGGAAAAATGGCTCAATGGTGATGAGACAGTGCTCTTCTTATAGAGGACCCAGAGTTCCCAGAACCCATATTAGGCAGCTTGCAACTGACTGTAACTCCAGCTCCAAGCACTGTACTCACATGCGCAAACCTAATATATATACATATATATGTGTGTGTGTGTATATATATATATATATATATATATATATATACATCGTTAAAATTAAAAATCTTCAAACAGGATTAATAATTTTATATCTAATACACATTGGCTGACAAGACTTCCAAAGTGGAGCAAATTTCTAATCTTAAATTAATAATCGATTGAATGAAATTTATCTCACAGAATCACTTTTAAATGTATCTTTCTTGTTCTAGGTGCAGGCTGAAATGCTCTAATATAAACTCATATCTGACTCCTTGTCTCTCCACTAATCTATGCATTGTTTTCCTGGAAATGTGCAGAGAAGCTGCATAAAAATCATTCTATAAAGTATTTCTTTGATGTCACTAAATTATTCAATAGTAAGAAGGTGCATTATAAAAATGCATAGTTGAAAAGCCTAGTTTTTAAATATACTAAATGGTTCGGGATAAAGCTTTATAAATACAGTCCAGTTTTGAGAATAAATACTAGGTTTGTTTCAATTCCATGGTGTTTACTGTTTTGTAAAGATATTTGAGATTGTTTGGAGCTGTTGTTTTGATTCTCCTTACATGTAAGATTGACTTATAAAAATGAATAAGCCAACATTCTTTTTTGGCAAAAAAAATGAAACCTCCAGCCCATCCGCTGTGCTAATAAGCTCTTTTAATTCTTCTATTTACACACTCAACAAACAATTATAGAGCATACGGATTGAGCATATGTTATGGATCAACACTATGAGTAAGACGGTCCCTACCCTCAAGTTGCTCAAAGGAGCTGGAGAGACACTCCCATTCTACACGCTAAGAACTTAATAAAATACATCTCCAAGTCCTAGGTAGTAGGGCATTGGAAAGGAATAAATGATGACAGATTGAGGCATGGGGAGTGAGGGTTCTAGACACTAAAGATCTGTAAAATGAAACCTGCGTATGATAGAGAGTCACCCAGAGGTAGTGCGCCTCAATGTGCTGACATTTATTCGTTCGACACCTATAATTTGAGGAAGCTGGATAAGGTCCTGGATCTTTGGTAGAACGATCAACAAGTCAACCAAGGAACGAAGAAACTTTGCTTGTCACTGTGGTTTAAGGGCTACGAAGAGAAGGAAGCCCAGGGATATGGCTAAGGAAGGGTAGACATTTCTTTGGGATGGTTTGAGAAAGCCTTGCTGTAGAGTGGGAAAGGTAGAGCTGGGACAAGGATGACAAAAGACAAGGGGCCATAAGAATATAGTGTTCCAGACCAAGGGCAGCAAATGCCATGGTCCTAAGAGGGCAGAGATGGCTTCCTGTGTTGCAGGAAACCTGTAGTGACCCCTGGATGGTCATGGAGAAAACTAGTCAAGCTGGCTACAGGGTTTACATTATTGGGCTCTTCCTCTTTGGGCACGTGTGGCTGGTGGGAGGGTTGAAGAAGAAGAAGAATGAAGCATCTGATGGTTTGTAATAATAATGGCATAGTTTAACAAAGATGAATGGCTGGGAACTATGGCTTTTCTTATATGATTAGGTAAGAGATGCTAGACTGGTGGTCCAGCCAGATGACAGGCCCCAAGATCAGGTAGAAGTGATGGGTGAGCAAAGGATGGAAGTGGGGCAGGAGAGTAGAATGGGCAGTGATGTCTAAAAGGCTACCAAATAAGCACATGAAAGAAACCACTTGATAGAGAGGAAAGTATAAAATTCCTTGGCCTCCATCAGTGTGTAATGAGGAACAGAAAGAGGATGCTCAAGAAAACTGTGCTATGCCAGTTTATGACAGTAAAGTGTGGGGGTGGGCGTGGTACTAGGCTGGGCATCAAAGGTCACAAGAGACCACCAAGCTTCTAAATTTATCCCTGACTTTGACTCACGTTCCCCCCATTCGAACTGTGTTTTTCCCTCAATATAGGGTCTCCGCTTCTACTTCTAGTCACATGTCTCTTTCCAATTTCTTGTTCCAGGACTTAAGAACCTGGAAGTCACCACCCCATGAAGGCTGAGAGCCCTGGGACTGAGGAGGAGCCAGGATATTGTCTCCAGAGAGGGTGCAGAGAATAAGCCTGGATTACAGCTTGGCAGTACAGTCCGATTTCATGCTCCCTTTCGGTTTTAGGGTAATCTCTGCTCTGCCCTCTAGCCACCCAAAAAGATAAGAGTAATTTCAAAGGAAACACCATGAAGGAACAACCTCTTGTTTACCTGAAGTGGAAAATTCCTTGGAACAAGTCTGGCCACTGCCCATGGATTCTAAACTGGTGACGCCAATCTACCTTTGAACCCGGACAAGATCACAAGGATGACGACAGAGCTGGGGTCATTAGCCCTGGAGCGTATACTCCTGTCTTCATCTTCAACTTTTTCCAGGTTTGCTTTAAGGTGTGTTCGACCTTTCGACATGGCAGCAGACAGTTGTTCTCTACAAAGTTCCTGCTTAGAAGCCATAGAATAAAATTTTTAAAAAAAGGAAAGAGAAGATAAAAAGGCAAAGGAGTCTTATAATGGGTAGAGCACATGCTTAGGCTTCAGATTGGTCATGCCTGTGAGCAGATCTGCTAGAAACATTTCTAGCCCTTACTTTTTTTCTGTTCCTGGTTCCACAGCAGCTTGGGCTAGTATCAGCTTTCATGGCTTGACATACTGATTCTCCCATGAAACTGCCTGTGTCTGTAAACCAGAGACTGCACTTTCGTTTCCTGCCAGCCCAGACCTGAAGAATCACACAGAAACTATATTCATTACAACACTGTTTGCCCGATGGCTCAGGCATGTTTCTAGCTAGCTCTTACATTTGAAAATAATCCATTTCTATGAGTCTATGTATTGCCACATGGCCGTGACGTTACTTCATTTCTAAGTGTCTTGTTTCCTCAGCTGTTGACTGGCAGCTCTTTGACTCCACCTACACTCTATATCTCTGTTTGGATTTCCTGCCTGGCTTTACTTTGCTAGGCCATTGGCCAAAATACCTTTATTCATCAACCAATAAACGCAACACATATACAGAAGGACATCCCACATCATGTTCTGTGCTACAGACACCTTGGGTTGGTTCAGTCAAATAGTTGCTCAATAGAAGAGAAAGGAAACCGGCAAAACAAGGATTTGGTGTCATGTAAACACAGTCATTGACTCTTAATTGAATATATAGCCTTCTCAGCCTGTTGTGATGTAGACAGAGACTCAAGCAGCTCTCCACCGGAAAACAGAACCCTCACTTCAAAGGGGAAAAAAACAATGTTTGGGGTGGGGTCTGTGGCTTAGTTGGTACAATGCTTGCCTAGCTAGCTAGCATCCTGAACACCCAAAATTAGATTCCTAACATTACATAAAAAGAAACCAAGCTTGATATCCTGTGCCTGCAATTACAGTAGAGGGAGGAGAAACAGAAGTTCAAGGTCAACCCCAGATACACATCAAGTTTGAGGCCAACCTGGGATGCGGGAGGCCCTGAAGTGGGGGGGGGAGATGTTATTTTGGAGCCAAAAATGAGTGACCATGACCTTAGAATGTCTATTAAACTTTTCCCAAATACCATGGTTCAATCTGATAAGTATCTTGAGCTTTTTAAAATAGTTACAGAATAAAAGAAAGCCATAAATCAAGGATCCTTTCAAATAAATTTGGGAACATCAGGTTGGTGGGTTACAGCAAAGTAAAACAATCTCTGCTCTGAGCTATTGAAGTCCTGGATCTTGAAGGAAATCTTACAACCACTACTTTTTAAAACTATCACAACCCTAAACTCCATTCTAAACACTTGTCCTTATATCAACAGACAAATGCAATTGTTACCTCTCATCAAGAAAACTTCTCTTTGCAATAGATAAAGACCACTACAGAAAGCCAGAACCAATCAAACTGCAAAGTTTTGGAGCCCAGTCTGAGTGGGTACATCTACAACGCAGCTCCTATACATGAGGCTCACAGAACATTCGAAAAGATGGTGGTAGAAAGATAGTAAGAGGCAGAAGATCAGAGAGCTTGCTGAGACCATGTCTCCTAAAAATGTCAGAAGCTAAACTCATCAGCATGACTGCCTAAACACGAACCGAACAAGGACCACAACAGACATGCCAAACTAGATGAGAGAAAGCCCACAAAACCTCAGCCCTACACAAAAACCTACAGGCAGCTAAGGAATTCTGAGAGCAGGAAAAATAGTCTTCCCTAGGGAAGAGTACACCAGCTTGTTATCCAATACCAAATTGTCAACCTTGAAAAAATAATATACACAAATAACATTATATAGACTGAACGGGTTATATTTAGGAATATGTATAGACATAAAGACATACGTATATAACAGCAATTAAGAAATAAAGAAGCCATGAATTTGAAAGAGCAAGGAGAAGGGTATATAAGAAGATTTGGCACAAGGAAAAGAAAGGGAGAATGATGTATTTATATTATAATTAAAAAAATTTTTGCTATAGACCTCAGATGTTATCAGATGACATCCTTAATCGTTGTGTTGGTAGAATCTAGTAATCTATTAATATATTCTTAGAAGATTTGCCTAATATTCACAAGAATGATGTTGGATAAACACAGAGATTGGCAGTAATGGCTATTAGGGAAGCTGAAGCTCTAACCGTAGGTGGTTTGTTTTTGGACGTGCAACATTCCACAATCAATACTCTAATCACTTAGTTAGCCTTGTAGATTCTTTTTTTTTAATTAATTAATTTATTTATTATTAAGGATTTCTGCCTCCTCCCCTCAACTGCCTCCCATTTCCCTCCCCCTCCCCCGATCAAGTCACCCTCCCTCATCTGCTCGAAGAGCAATCAGGGTTCCCTGACCTGTGGGAAGCCCAAGGACTGCCCACCTCTGTCCAGGTCTCCAAAGGTGAGCATCCAAACTGCCTAGGCTCCCCCAACGCCAGTACGTGCAGTAGGATCAAAAACCCACTGCGATTGTTCCTGAGTTCTCATTATTCCTCATTGTCCTCTATGTTCAGCTAGTCCGGATTTACCCCATGCTTTTTCAGACCCAGGCCAGCTGGCCTTGGTGAGTTCCCGATAGAACATCCCCATTGTCTCAGTGTGTGGGTGCACCCCTCGCGGTCCTGAGGTCCTTGCTCGTGCTCCGTCTCCTTCTGCTCCTGATTTGGACCTTGAGATTTCTGTCCCGTGCTCCTCTGTCTCTGTCTCCTTTCATCACCTGATGAAGGTTAATATTCATGAGGATGACTATGTGTTTGTCTTTGGGTTCACCTTCTTACTTAGCTTCTCTAGGAACATGCATTATAAACTCATTGTCCTTTATTTATGGCTAGAAACCAAATATGAGTGAGTACATCCCATGTTCCTCTTTTTGGGTCTGGCTTACCTCACTCAGGATAGTGTTTTCTATTTCCATCCATTTGTATGCAAAATTCAAGAAGTCCTTGTTTTTTATTGCTGAGTAATATTTTAATATGTATATATTCCATACGTTCTTCATCCATTCTTCCATTGAAGGGCATCTAGGTTGTTTCCAGGTTCTGGCTATTACAAACAATGCTGCCATGAACGCCTTGTAGATTCTTTAACACAGTAAGTATGGCTTTTTTTTTTTCTAGGAATCCCGGTCTATACTTGGTCCCCTAGCATTTTGTGACTCCTCTGCATTCTTCCTGGTTACTCAGTAGACTCCTTCATTATGACTTTCCTGCCTGGAGCTATTCTGTAGCCAATCTGAAAGCTTGGAATTCCACAATAGGAGAGGAAAGATGAGTCTGGAGTGCTTCGTGTCAAGAAATTTCCTCTCCCATCACCGATGAAGAATGGGCTACCGGTTCTCTTCTAAGAGAAAGTGTGAACACCCTCCATGATAGGAAGTGGTTTACAATGCCCTCTGGGTCTCTCTGACTCACTGAGCAAAAGACAATCTAAACTCCACCCTGTTCAGGAGCATTAGCTTTTTACAAAACTAGTCCTTTCCCTACTGAATTGGGCATCTTCAAAGGTCGGAAATATAGCTCTTGTCAATGTTAAAGCACTTGCCTAGCAAACATAAGACACTGGATTCAATTCTCAGCACTGAAAAAACACCAACAGCATTGAAAAAAACAAAAGCCACAACAACGAAAGCAAAAAAAAAAAATGGGAATGAACACCATTAGACATTTCAGCGAGGGATGCTATCTTGAGAGACCTGTGTTGCTCATTTTAGTATTTTGTAAGGAGGGGATTCATTCTTTTCTTTTTTCCTGTTCACATTTCATGCAAATCATTATCATTGAACTGAAGGCTAGTTCATGTCTGGCTTAGTCCCACAATGAACATGAGCAGTTAGTTAAGACACGTGAAAGACAATCCTTCTCGTAGGCTGGCAACCAGAAGGAACAAATGGCTTCCTCTGTCTTGGTCACATTGAGGGGAGAGCCTGGGATGGCAGAAAACAACTGGCTCCACCCTTCCGTTTTAGCTTCTTTCAAAACCTTTGTTTTTACAATGAAGAGAGGGTTAGGGACGAGCTCAGTTGATAGAGTGCTTGCTTGATATGTTTGAAGCCTTGGGTTCCATCCCACGCACCTCATAATTTGGGCATGCGCACTATGTAGTGAGTCTGAGGCCAGCCTTGGTACAAGAGGCCCTGCTAGAAAAACAAACAAAAATAACAAAAAGATACACAAGGAGCAGTACAACAGATAAGACTCTATCTCATAGTCTTCTGCAGATCATAATGTAGAGAATTCTAGGAAAAGGATGGACGGGGAGGAAGTCCTCTGATATAGAAATAGTGTAGAAAGCCATTTTTCTCTATAAAGTCAATTCAGTGGGAGTTGCCACTTTCTCATCTGAGACGTGCTATTTAGATTGCTAGGAAGCGGCTACAGGGATTCAAAAACCGACCTAAACATGTCTTTGCTTCATTTGGACACAAGTCAACTTCTGTATAAGAAAGCTGTAAAAAAAAAAATCCATGACCTAAATATAGAAACTTGGGTAATTTCCATATAAATCAGCAGACTTCCACACTGCTTAGATAAAACACAAGTAATGCAATGTCTACCATGACCCAGCGATATTTTGACTAATTAGATTGGCAGCAGTACAGGATATGGTCAGCAGGACAGCTTCAGGGATATCTATCTCCAACAAAATCCTAGAGGCTTAGTAACATATTCAAATGGCAAGGTATAAAACTCAAACTTCCAAACAAGACCATCCCCAAACACCAACAAAACTGCAGGTGCAATTAAGAACCTGTGCTCAACTGGGTGGTGGTGTCCTGTGCACTTAATCCCAGCAGGCAGACCTCTGTAAGTTCAAGGACAGCCTGCCTGGTTTACAAGAGTTAGTTCCAGGACAGGCTCCAAAGCTACAAAGAAAGCCTGTCTCAAAAAGCAAAACCCCAAACAAACAGAACCTATGCTCAAATAGGGTTGGAGTTCTGTGGTAAAGCATTTGGCTCATATGCACAATTCCCTGGCTTTATTCAATATGCTGAAATAAATAAAAGACAATGGCAGCCACATAAAATAATATGGTCAAAATAAAAGAGAACCCAAGATCTTCCCAAAGGCAAACAGTTGATAGCATGTTACCATAAAGAATCCAGGAGACTATTACCCAAGGTTGGACACAAGTCATTTGTGATGTTTTAATAAAATAGGGCTTGCTAGCAATAAAATTCTGTGCTTTCGTAAATGTAGATTGGTATTATATCAGCCCCATTTTTTTTTTTTTAATTTTCGAGACAGGGTTTCTCCGTAGCTTTTTGGTTCCTGTCCTGGAACTAGCTCTTGTAGACCAGGCTGGCCTCGAAGTCACAGAGATCCGCCTGCCTCTGCCTCCCGAGTACTGGGATTAAAGGCGTGCGCCACCACCGCCTGGCATTAGCCCCATTTTAAAGGTGTTCCAAGAACCATCAGCAATCTTGCTGTCTAAAAGAAGGCAAGACCTGAACTCATACCTAATACCTAGGCCTTTAGTGTCAAGATTATATAGCCTCCTTAACAGCCATACTTTCCCTGGGCTCGCTACGAAAAAATGATTTTACACATAATTTTTTTAAAGTAAGGGTGGGGTGTAGCTCAGTTGGCAGAATATCTCCCTCACATACAGAAATCCATGGGCTCAGTCCCCAGAATCACATAAAACCAAGGATATAAGCCCAGAACCCCAGCACTTAATAGGAAAAGCAGGAGGATCAGAAATTTAAGGCTAACTCTCAGTTACTTTGCAAGTTCAGGGCCAAGCTCCATGAGACCATGCATGAAGAGAAGAGAAGAGAAGAGAAGAGAAGAGAAGAGAAGAGAAGAGAAGAGAAGAGAAGAGAAGAGAAGGTACAAGAGGACAAAACTTGACTCAAATAAGATCATTTTTTAAAAAAAAATTATTTCATTAGCATTCCCACTCATGAATGGGCCAAGGTGGGACTGAACATGAACTCATAAATCAAATGTGCACTGAAATGGCCCAAACACCACTGGCTGTTCTCTCTGGGGAAAAAAAGCAATGACAACACAGAAAAGAATTTCTAGGAGAAGGTGATATGAGTTTATGTCAACCTCACTTAAGCATCTCCTTTCTTTAAGGAGTCACTCCTGGTTATAACTCATCCATGGACTCTGAATGGGACAGTGCATGTTGAATGGTGTAAAGAAAAAGAGAGAAAAGGCAAAAGATTTAGATGATCTGAAGAAAAATGATGGTGGTGCATGCCCTTAATCCCAACACTTGGGAGACAGAGGCAGGCAGATCTCTGTAAACTCGAAGTCTACAGAGCAAGTTCCAGGACAGGCTCCAAAGCTACACAGAGAAACCCTGTCTCAAAAAGCCAAAACAATTAAATAAATAAAGAGGAAAACCTGTGGAAGTTGGCATTTTCTTTTCAGAGTGAGAATTTATACTGAGGCAAGCCTTCAGGACTACAACGACCAAGGTTGATCTCTTATTAAAGAGTTTTGGAGACTCTTCCTTATCTTTCATGGACTTAGGAGTCTCTGTCATTTTACCAGTTATTTACAGGGTACCAGAAGAAGATCTGGCCAACAGATTTTAAGATTACAGAGAAAGAGAAATGGGGATTGGAAGAATGAGGCCTGGATAGTAGGTACTTGGAAGACAGGACCAGAATAGAGAAAAGATTAGAGGAAATTGAAATGTGATTCATTTAAAAAGAAGAGCAAAATGACAAGGGTTAGAGGGGTGTATCTTTGTTGGTAGAGTACTGGTCTAGCATACACGAAGTCCTTGGTTCAATTCCCAGATCCATATAAACTGGGCATAGTGGTATGTGCCTGTAACCCAAGAACTTAGAGGGTTAAAGAAGGAGGATCAGAAGTCCAAAGTTTTTCTTGGCTGATGGGGGCCACTCTGTTGTAATAGGAGCGGTGCTGTGTCCCCGGCACCCGGCCGCCCACATGGCTAGCTTATGCCCTGAAATAATTACATGGACACTGTATTCTTTTAAGCACTGCTTGGCCCATTAGTTTCACCCTCTTAACCCATTTCTAATAATCTATGTAGCTTACCAGGAAAGATCTTAACCTGCATCTGTCTGGAGTGGGAGAATCATGGAGACATACTGACATCAGCTTCTTTCTCCCAGCATTCTGTTCTGTTTACTCCGCCTACCTAATTTTATGTCCTATTAAAGGGCCAAGGCAGTCTCCTTATTTAACCAATGAAATTAACACAAGCCAGAAGATTCTCCCCCATCACTTGGCTATATAAAAAGTTTCAGATCATCCTGGGACACATAGCACCTGTATCCCAGTGTGAAGCAGGTGCTTGGAGTGCAGTTTATTTGGGGATGTGCTTGTCTAGCACGCATGCAGCCCTGGGTTCCATCACTAGAACCACGTAAACAGAGTATGCTGATGCATGCCTATATTCCCAGCACTTAAGAGATGGAGGTGGGATGAAGGGAAGTTTAAGGTCATCCTCAGCTACAAGAGACCCTGTCTCTAAAGAAAAAAAATGCAAGATGGGGAAAGAGAAGCAAATGACAAATGTCTATCAGCCATGGTTATTTTACTTTTGTTTTTGTGTTGGTTAATTGCGATAAACAACTTTGTGGAAATTACAGTTACCATGGAAAAGCACCTTTGGACATGTTTGTGAAGAATTTTCCAGATTAGGTTCATTGAGGCAGGAAGACGCACTCTAAATGTATCTATGTCTCTGGGCTGAGGACCTGGATGGAATAAGGGATGGAAAAGTCATCCATACATTCACTTCTCTGTGGTTTGGTTTGGTTTGGTTTGGTTTACTTTGGTTTGGTTTGGTTTGGTTCGGTTCTGAGACAGGGTTTCTCTGTGTCATGGTTCTGGCTGTCCTGGAACTCACTAGCTCTGTTGGCCTTTCTGTCCTCAAACTCAGAGATCCGCCTGCCTCTGCCTCCCTGGTGCTGGGATTATAGGTGTGCACCACCACCGTGCAGCTCTCTCTGGTTTTGATTGTGGATACAATATGACTAGCAACTTGACACTATTGTTGCCAGAACTTCTAGATAGGTTGCACTGTGCTTTCAAACTGTGAGATAAAACCAAGCCTCCCTTCCTTAAGCTGCTGTTGTTGGGGTTATTGTCACAGCAACATGAGCACCAACCAATACAGCTCCTAAAATAAAACTTCCAAATGTGTCCATGACACGCACAAAAATACTTTGTAACACCAATATATCACATGCAATCTTGATAAGTTGAGTTGGAATCCTGATCAATGTCACAGAGAAAAGAAAAATGAGACCCAAAATAGCCAGTTCAACTGCCCATTGACTTCTCAGGATAGTTTTTGATTGAGGCATTAAAATGTACTGTTTTTAATATATTTTCAGCTATATTGAGACAAAAGTGATATATAAGAAGTGGCATATATTTAAAACGTGCTAGAATGAGTTTTGATTTTATATAGACACCTGTGACACTGTCATAGATGACATATATGACATAAAAATTAATATAGAAGAAAATGATATGGGAAGGTTGGGGGAGAGGAGGGTGGTAATATTACAAATTCGTTGCTTTTTATACAAGTCCTACCTCTCACACTCCTGCATTTGAATGAGAAGAAATGACAACAAACACTATAAAACAAAAGTGATATATGTTAGATTCTGAGTTTATTTAATTTTTCTTTAACAATAACAACTCGGTATTCAGATATCAGAGTAAGAACCAGAATGATCATTGGTGGAGAAGTGACCATTGACCTTTCTTTCTCTCCTTCCTCCCTCCAAAAGGGTTGAGACCCTCTCTAAACTCTGCTACTACTTCCTGTCTCTCTATCTGTTCTCAGTCCTCCAAAACCTCTATGATTAATTTTGGTCATCTTGTGGCTAGCTCTGCCTTCTGATTCAAAGCAAATTTCTTGTCAATCTTGGGAGCATCAGAATGCAATCAAAATATCACACAACAGGTAGACTGTTAGAATGTGCCAGGTAAGATTTAGAAGCAAAGAAATAGGTTAATAACTACTGGATGTCATTTTAATGGAATGGCTCGGATTCCAACAGTGTTACACAAATTGGAATTAATGTAGACTTTGGTGTGTTTTTCTCAAATTCCTAAAGGCCCCTTGGAGATCCACTTTCAACAAGACTTAAAAGAAAAAAGAGAAACCAAACTGCTGTGAATGGTCAGAACTTAAGGAATGAGGTCGTCCTTCCCCTGGAAATCCCCTTCCTCTTCTGACATCTATGGGAAGGAGGTTGTTTTATTTTGTATTTTCAAGACACGGTTTCTTTGTGTAACAGCTCTGGCTGTCCTGTAACTCACACTGTAGACCAGGCTGGCCTCGAACTCCCTGAGATTCCCTACCTCTGCCTCCCAAATGCTGGGATTAAAGGTGTGCTCCACCACCGCCAGCATCTATTGTGTTTTTATGTCCACCTGGAGAAGGACCAAAGGGTAAATACCAGTTTCCTCCCTCCACTGAAAAATGAAGCCAAGATTTTATGGTGGGATTAACACCTTCTGAGTATTTATAGACCAGTGCCTTGTGCAGGTAATGAATGCCCTGTTCTAGTTGAGCCACAGACCTGCCAGGAAGGTGTGTGCACTTCATCCATTGCAAGCATTCATTGATTTGGTTTGGGGAAAGAGCTACAATAAAGGCAGAATAAACTAGACCTTCACTTCACTAAGGTAAATGCCTCCTATAATGTTGACAAAACAGAGCTCCAAACCTATAACCAAAGAAGGTTGGACACTTGCCTCTTGGTGGCTTTAAAAGGACACGGATTTGAGAGAATGTAACCAGATCCTTTCTGTTGAACAAAGGAATGGCAACCTGTTTGCTCACCCTCAGTCCTTCTCCTCACAGTGATCTGGATCCTCTCCAAGATTCCCTGTTCCCAGTGCTTATTCAAAGGAAAGACAGGACTGACAGAAGCAGTGGAGCGTGAGGCATGGGGTTAGCTCACGAAAAACGTCTGGGAACTGGCTATTCCAGCCTGCTCAGAGATTCCTCTAGCAACAACTGTCAAAGAAGTCTGAGCGGTAGAAATGTAGTTTTGTTGCTGTTGTTGGTTTGTTTTCAGAAAGGAACCTTCAACCACCGTATTCTTTATTCTTAAGTATCTTTAAGAAGACAGTGGTTTCAGAGTAACTTATTCATTTATTGAATATTTTGTCTCTGTCTCTCTCATCATCCTCTCTGTCTGTCTGTCTGTCTGTCTCTCTCTTTCTCTGAGTGTATGCATTTATCCCTTTCTACCAGGTGGGCTTGGGAGTTGAACTTGAGTCACCAGGTTTGGCAGCAGACAATGTGATCATTTCACTGGCCCTTCACAATCATTTGAAACATAAAACTAAAAAAAGGATTCTTTTTTGTTGACTATTGGATTACTTTTTTTCTGGTATTGGGACTTGAACCTAGGTCCCTGTGCATGCCAAGAAAGTACTGAAACACAAAGCTACCATCTAGTCTTTTTTTCCCCCTAAATAGGGTCTCATGAAATTACCCAGGCAGGCCTAGAATTTGCAGTTCTCTGACCTCAGCCTCCAGAGTAGCTGAGATTACAAGTTTGTGCCACCAGGCCATACTTGTTATGACATGCTCACATTCTACAGGTCGTGCAGAGTTCAGAGACACTGTGACAGTAGGGGGCTGGGGGCGAGAGCACAATCTCCACTTCCTGGCCATTAGGGATTAGAGAAAATACAATTCCAGAGACTGGGCCTGAGGGCTAATTTTACTATATGGAAATCATATCTTCCAACAACTTGCTGATAAAGGAAAGCATGCTCTCCACGTCCTGTCTTGCATTCAGTTCTGCCAGACGCTGAGGCTGGGTGCTTTTTGCTCTCTGCTTCTCAGAAGCGATATTGTAACTCCTGCAATTTCGTGGTCTTCTCCCGTTGTATTTTGAGGAGGAAGCTGCAGGCTGAGTAAACTGCTTAGCACAAAAGCCTTAGCCACGTGACTGGAAAGAAAGGCCTTCTCAGTTCTGAGCTTGCCAGGGCGGGTCAGAAGCTTCTGTGGAATCAATCACTCTCCCTTGGTGGGCGTCATATCCCCAACCAGTTCCTGCCTGGGCTGGAGAAGACAAAACCAAACTGTTCAGCAGTGATGGGAAAGGGGTGTTTGGTGCTCTCCTTGGCTTCCTGGCTAATTATAAAGTGTTAATGACATTCAAAGGAAACTCCCTCAGAGATCTGCAAATAATGGAGGGCGACAGAAGGTGAGCCAAAGAAAAGACTAGGGACCTCAAAAGAAACACCGAGCAAAGCCAGTATAACTGCCAGAAGAGAAACTAGTTTTCATTTAGAAAAGAAACAAGACACCCACCCCAGTAACTTAGAAAACCAGCACACGATGAAATAGGCACTCATCATGGCTGGCGTTTGAAATTCAAAGACATGTTACTGCAAACTATTTCTCAAATTATAAACTGATAGAGTAGGAGGCGGACTTTTTTAAATGTCTGTATTAAACAGGTACACTGGCAATACAGACAATATTTGTAGAAAGAATCGGGAAACAAGAAGAGATTAGAAACAATAAGGTTATTAGCTTTGAATGGTCACAGAAAATGTTCTAGCACCTGGAGTCTTTCTTTATTAAGCTGCCTGGGAACAAGATCAATACAATATTTAGACTGCCCTTTGTGAATATTCTTTTTCCTTTTAGACATGGTCTTGCTATGTGGCCTAGGCTGACTTTGAACCCACAATCATCCCATCTCAGCCTCCCAAGTTTTAAATTGCACATTTCTGCTGCCATATCTAGTGTTATGAATCTTTTAACTAAAAATTATATTTTGTTTTATTTATTTGGTTTTGTGTGGTGTGTGTGTGTGTGTGTACATGTGTATAGAGATGAAAGGACAGATTCAGGAGTTGCTTCTCTCTTACCATGTGAGTCCTGGGGATTGAACTCATGTCTTCAGGCTTAGCATCAAATGCCTTTACCCACTAAGCCATCTCATCAGCTCTATTCTGAAAGTCTTAATGGATTTTGTTCCAGTGGTTAAAAAAAACATTAAATTTAATAGCTTAAAAATTTACATTGAGGTGGCAGGGTGTTTGTAAAGACCAATGAGCTGCTTTTTTCCCTACGGTCTGCATGCACACCAGAGATGAAGTGTAGGGATCAGAAGGTGTGCGACCTTTTGAGACCTTTTGGAACAAGGTAGTTCAGAGAATTTCTTTAGGACCACCTCCTCCAAAGAAAGTCTTGTTGGCTAGCTGAAGGAAAGAGGGCTTCTCATTTCTATGACCCTCCTTGAGAAGGAGTTCAGGGTCTTCTCTTCTGTGCAGAGAAAAGAGGATGGGTTGGGAGAAGGCCAAAAGGGGACTCTGCTTCTGGGGGGGGGGGTCTTCAGTGTCTTCAGGTGTAAGCACTGTGCATGATGAAGCAGCATGCACTAACCAGGCCTGGTTTCTTCCTTAACAGTTGCATCTGTGCTTGACTCTCGGTCTGTCAGAGCTCGCCAAAAGAAGGAATCCATTTGGGACAAATCGCATACATACACTGATTCGGTAACTTGGCACTCTTTTAAGTGGTTATGTTTAGTTATTCATTTAGGTTTGAGTCAGAGTCTCAGATACTCCCGCCTGGCCTCCTGCTTTCTCTGTAGCTCCAGGTCCAGGCTCTAGTCTCTGTGGGCAGCCCCACGCATGCACACACACACACCCTACACACACATACACAGAATGAAAAAAGCAGTGGTTCAACCACCACTGTTTGGACCTTAGCTCCTTGGATTTGAGTGCGCTTCATTCTTGTCCCCTTCCATTTCCTCATATTATATGGTACATGATTCTGTAGTGATCCTTCAAAGTGAAAGACCTGTTCAACAAAAATCGATGGCAGGGGCCTGAGCCAGACAGAATGTTCTGGAAAGAGTACCCTATCGTTTTCTGCAACTAGGACATGCTTCACTCTAGCACTGAATTTACAATCATATAAACTGTATTACTTTATGGAGACACACAGAGCGGGAAAACCTTATTCGGAGGCACCAAAAGCACCCTGTTTTTGAATGCCCTGCTTCATTTTCTACACCTGCTCAACCCACTCTCATCGTCGAGCCCTCCCCGCAGCAAGTGCTCGTGCCACAGCCCACACTTTGACTTGTCTGGTTTCCAGAAAAATCCTGGAGTCCAGAGCATAATAGAGCCAAGTGTCTTCGGCATCCAAGAGGATCCAAGAACTTACTTCATGAAGAGAAAACAAGCAACCAGAATCCCCTTAGCTGAGTGCCCAGGCCTATTTCCTGTGTCAGGAAATGGCTCAAAAACCTCATTCTCCCTTCTAGAATAGCAAAGCCTAGCAGGGATTTGAAACACGCCAGACCTTTTCTGTTCTACTGAGGGCAAGACAAGTGTACATACGGAACTGTGAGCAGCCTAGCCTCAGAAAGCAGAAATCATCGTGCCCACAATTCTTCCTTTATTTCTGCACATACACACACACACACACACACACACACACACACACACACACACACACAGAGGCTGCTTCTCTGCCTGCTTCTTTCTTAGAGAATACTTTGACACTCCGGGTCGCTGTGTTTCTCAGAGTTTCCTCCTCCAACACTAGTTCCTGTCTCAAGTTCATGCACAGCTCAGTCCCAGCAACCTAACAGGATCTGAAATCCCCTAAGTGTGTCAGGGTCTGAAATCCCCTCAGTGTGTCTCCAGAGGGGAGACCCATTGTGAATGTTAGTGTCCTGGTCCTTGGGGTAGGCTCTCAGACTGAATAAAGAGGAGAAAGCTGAACACCAGCATTCTTCCGTCTCTACTTCCTGACAGTGGGCACAGTGTGACCAGCTGCTTCGTGCACATCCCTTCATTCACACCGCCTTCCCTACCACTCTCTACTATAGCTGCAAACAGCAACCTTTTCTTTTCCTAAGTCGGTTTTGTCAGCCATTTTGTCCCAGCAATGTGAAGTCACCAATCGACTGGCTGGTGAGACCAGGGTATTTCCCTTGCTGGGGCGGATGCTAGCACCCGTTCACAAGGCCACCCACCTTCGTCGCCCTGTGCTCTCAGAACACAGAAGGAACTCATTTCTCACACCTACCAGCAACAGCAAGTCCCCACTTCACCACACTCTTTTGGTGCTCAAGTGAGCCAGTGAAACATCTTGGGCAAACTGGAAGCCATCGTTGCCTCAGATTTCCTTCTATTTTGAGCTTCAGCTACGTAACAGTTAAGACAAATTGCTGAAGGCTCTGTGCAGCTACTGGCATTGCTTTATAGCCCATCTGGAGAAATACAATTTACTAATGCTTCATCAAGGACTTCAGTTGGAAGTATTATCTCAGGCCCTGCTTGCCACGGAAAACACACACACACACACACACACACACACACCACAGCTAATGGTATACAACTAAGAATTCAATGCTGTCTCATTTCCCCCTCTCTGAGAGAATGACACATCAAGGAACAATTCCCCATCAAAGTGGGATTTGATGTCACGTGGAGACAAATGAGGATTGCAGAATGACTTCCTTAATGTAACCAGCAAGAAAGGAACCAAAAAGGATTAGGCATTGTTTGATAGGAACAAGACACTTTTTTTCAGGATCCCAAAGTTGGAGTTAGAACAATGCTGTCTCACCCCCAACAGTTTCTAAATTTTCAGAGGAGCCAACTGATCTCTTTTCCCGGCAGGAGAAATTTTAAACTCTCTCAGAAAGAAGCAACTTTGTCCTTCTGTATACAAATCTTCAAGCCTCCATAAAGGGAAGAAGTCTGGCTGAAGGTAGTGTGGGAGAGGAAACAAAGGGACTTGAAAATGCATTTTTCACATGGGTTTTGTGAGCTAAGCAAAGCGATCAGAGCGAACATGGGCCCTGTAAGTTTTTCTTTCTTGCTCTCACTCGAGGTTATCTACAAAGCCCACAGGAAATGTGTGTAAGCAAATTTCAATGCTATTTCTCAAGAATGATCAGGTTCAGTACAGTAATTTAGAGACTTGGCTGCTAACAATGGTAAGCCTAACCTACTCACACCCCCAACAACCAAGTCAAGCCTGCGATGTGAACGGACAAACTAGCATGAATGAATTCTACTTACAAAGGCAGAAAGGACAGCGTTTTATAAAAAACGTTCATTCTCCCAAGCTCAGTTTGATTTACAAAAGACTGAGGCACAGAAAGTTGGATATGTGCGTGATAAGCAAGGACATGACCAGCATCCCTAATCTGAAAATTCAGCTTCTGAGACTGTTCAGATTCTCAGATTTTTTTGAGCACCGATATTAGAAAAACTTCCCATCTCACCTATGAAGGGACACAAAAAATTCTGTATAAAATTATTCTCAGTCTCTGTGTATATGGTTATGTGTCAAACAAAAAATAAATTTCATGATTAGAGTCAGGCTCTAACCCCAAAGTATATTGTTGGGTATATGCACCTATTTCAAATTCTGAAGAAAAAAACATCCCAAATCAGAAACACATTTGGTCCCAATCATTTTGCATAAGGGACACTTAATCTTCATGTTAGAATATAGGGAAGCCTGAGTATTTTCTATAGAATTCTATTCATTTTGCTGAAGGTTTGATGTTTTTAATAATAAAACGTGAGGAAAAACACCAAAAAAAAAAAAAAACCCCATCACACCCTATTGTTGTCCGAGTTAGTGACTGAAGCTTCAACAGCTGAAGTCCTGAGCTTTTGCAGGTGGTTCATAGTCCATGTGAAAGAGTCTCATCCAATAATCCTCCAGATGTTTAAATGCTTTTTTTCATTTACATTTCGATGTTCTCTACAATCCTGATATTTTAGCAAATGTGTTTTACTAGAAAAAAAAACATGAAAATAAAAAAAATTTAAAAACCTTTTTCCTGAAAAAAAAACATATAAAAGGTATATATATATATACATATATATGTATATATACATATATATTCTTTTTATGTATATAAAAGGTTAGCAGACATGATGGTACATACCTGTAATTTAGTACTCTAGAGGAAGAGACTGGAGAATCAGGAGTTCAGGGTCATCCTAGGGTACAAAGATGGAGAAAAAGAACAAACAGTACCCTATGTCTCAGAAAGACTCCCCTGCCTCACTCTCTATGGAAACTGGAGCAGGATTCTTCCTAACGGGCTTGTGGGGAGTCTCTTAGACTACATTACAATACCCTTAGCACAGGAGCGGAGTCTCAGCTGACTGTGCCATTCAGGACGTAGTGCCCTGCTGGCAAATGTTTCCTTGTCTATGTCTGGATTTGCTGTATTGACCCGTAGAGAGATAGATCCAAGATCTGCACTACCTAGCTTGATACTTGGAAACCTGACGAGAAGCAGTGAGGGAATGAAGACAAGACAGAGACCGACACAGACACAGACAAGTTGGGGTCAGATGGTCTGCTCACTCTGATGGAGTGCCACCACTTACCATACAGCCCTGGCCCTCAGAGCTGCATTTATTCTGAAGAGCACAGAGGGAGGAGCTACCTAGCTTAGTAGGAGGTGTTTATAGACCAGCAGTCTAGGGTGGTAAACATCCTGGAGAAGGAGGAGGAGGATGCACTTGTTAGTTTGTGCACACACTGCTCGATCTTTTAGAGGCATTTGGACTTACACATACTGTCAGCATTCAAGCTCAGACCAGAGGAAGGTTTTGCCAATTTCCCATGGGTTTGAAGCACTAATCCTTGACACGACAGTGACCATGTCAACAATACACATTCACTGAGGACTTTGTCCACTCTTTACACATTTAAGGCTTCCTCCGCTCCCCACATCAGCAAACGGCAAACTTAAGCACCAGTTACTGAGAATGAAATGGCGGTTTAGAGCAGGAACTGCTCTCTAACTTGGCATTCCCTGGACTCCCTGAGTGATTCCAAACCATGCCTATGCTGCTGGTCTACCCACTGAGCTCCTGGTGGACTGTTGTTTTGTGGCAGGATGGTAAACTCTCTTGGGTGCTAAGAGCATCTGGAACATCTGGGTTACAGATCTACAGGCCCGCAGTTTCATTTTCACTTGCCTTTCATTTGATTCTCAAGAGCATCTGACAGAGGTTCTCAACCTCCCTAACACTGCCATCCGTGAATGCAGCTCCTCATGTGGTGGGGACCCCAACCAGAAAATTGTTTTTGTTGCCGCTTTGTAACTAACTGTATGTTATGAATTGTAATGTAAATATCTGATATGCAGGTTATCTGATATTTGACCCCTGTGAAAGGATCATTTGACCCCTAAAGGGGTTGCGAGCCACAGGTCGAGAATCACTGATCCCCTACATTTGTAGTGTACAAAATTATCGTGTAAGTCTGTTTTCAACTGGCAGAGTTTTTGTTTGTTTGTTTGTTTTACTTCTCAAGAGACAATTGACATGCCTAGAGACATTTTGGGTTGTCACACGGGGGAGTGGATGCTATTGGCTTCTAGCGGTGAAGGTTAAGGGTGCTATAATGCTTCCAAAAATCCTACAGTAAACAGAACATCACCCCCCACCTCCACACACACACACTTTATCCATGGCTGATTTTTAGCTCAATTGGTAGAGCGCTTACCTAGCATGCTCAAAGTTTGACCCCAAACACTGCATAAAACTTGTATAGCAGTGCAGACCTGTAATCCCAGCACTTAGAAGGTAGAGGAAAAAAAAGACTCACAAGTGCAAGGTCATTCTCTAGTACAGAGTTAGTCCAAAGCCAGTCTGGGCTTTATAAGACACTATGACAAAAAAAAAGAAAAGAAAAAGAAAAAGGAAGGAAGAGAGAAAGAGAAAGAAAGAAAGAAAGATAGAGAGAGGGGGGAGGGAAGGAAGGAAGAAAGGAAGGAAGGAAGGAAGGAAGGAAGGAAGGAAGGAAGGAAGGAAGGAAGGAAGGAAGAGAGTAGGTCTGATTTCATACGCCCATAGTGCTGAGGCTGAGGCACCTGCGTCCACAGCAGCTTTCCGATTAGCTGGATTCGCTGGGGTTTCTAGGGCTGGAGACGAAGTTCAGTGGTAGAGGTATTATGTACACATAATGTACAGGATTTGATGACTGGCATCTCCAGAAACATATTCACAAAATGGGTCTAGGTTTCTTGGCCAAAGTAAATCCTTTGCTTCCGCTTGTCTAGACACATGGTGTCTGTACTCAGCACTCAGATAAACAGCTACACGCCCATGTATTCCAGAGTACATTTGAGACAACTATTGATGTTATAGGTCAGACTGACGCCAGCAAATGACACTCAATAAGCGTTCCCTTTGCACTAGACACTGTATATACAGGGCATAATGCTCTTCCTGACCATCTTGAGAGATCAAAGGGTCTAAATTTGAAAGCTATAGTCATTCTATAGATTCCATATTTAATTAAGAATTTGAGAGCTGAGTTTTATTTTGAAGACAAGTTGCTTCAGATCCCTGATAAATTTGTATCTTACACAAATTTGGTAATGACCCCCTATGATTTTCAAATTCTCTTATTTGAGAAAGCCCAGTCCATCTTCTCCTCTCTCAGAGTGGAGGTGATGTTGCATTCAAGCATGAACTTTACTAAGTCATGCCAGTTCCCTTCCCCAGCTCAGCAAGAATCCACCAGATACTGCGTAAGGAGAAGCATCAATTACTTTATGGTATCAGAATCCCGGCTTAGCTTTGTTGTTATACATAATGCAAGCAACCGTGTTGGCATGACACCTTCAGAAAACGAAATGCCACAGTTCAAAGGGAAGGTACCATATTAATTGTTGGATCCAGCACAACACTTTGCATAAAGCTTGTGCTTGAGAAGTATGGCTGTTCGAAGAAGAAAGTGAAGGATAACAAGAAGCAACAAATGGATGTGATCTCTAGGTGACAAGTCTAGCATTTTCATTGTGATTGCAATGTCTTCTAATGGTAGCTGAAAATGTTTGTGGCCGCCTCTCATTTCATTATGAAGGCACAGTAACTACCCAGATGGAGTTTTCATAGCTGCATCAATATTTCTTTTCTTGTTAGTAAATGTTTAATATTTTTTTCTTCTACAAAAGGATAGAAGAGTTCAAATAGAGAATATTTAATGATTAGATTTTTTTGAGACAAGGTCTTACTTTGTAGTCCTGGTTGTCTTGGAGCTCACAGAGATCCACCTGCCTCTTCCTCCAGAGTGCTAGGATTAAAGGAATGTGTCACCATGCTTGGTTCAGCATTTTTTTAAAAAAAATTTGTACTTTTGTCAGCATCTGGACAAAAGAGTACAGGATTAATTTCTCTTATAAGAAATAGAGTTGATTGATGGTCCACAATATTACTTTAATTTCTTTCCTCCCTTCCCTCATTCCTCCTTTTCCTTCCTTCCTTCCTTCCTTCCTTCCTTCCTTCCTTCCTTCCTCCTTTCCTTTCTCCTTCATGTCCTTTTCTTTCATTCTTTAAAACAGGTCTCAAGTAGCTCAGACTGGCTTTGAACTCTTGATATTCCTGCTTATACTTCCTCAGTCCTGGTATTACAGGTTTGTGACACCACAAACCCAGCTTTGATTTTTTTTCTTTTGGTTAATTTATTTTTATATATGTGAGTGTTTTGCTCATGTTTCTATCTGTGCACTGTGTGTATAACTGGAGTTATGAATGATTATGAACTGCCATGTGGTTACTGAGAATCAAACTCAGGTCCTCTGAAAGAATCTCTCTCAACCACTGAGCCATTTTTCTAGCCCTGGATTTAGTTTTTAAAGGGAGCTTTGTGTGGTCTTTGAATGTAAGCAGGCATTTGGACATTTTATCTCTGTTAGATGACAAGGACTGACTCAGGGAGTGAAGGTAGTCATTGAAGTGGGAATATAGCTTATGCAGGTCAAAGCGAAGGTAATCAAAGATGATTAAGAGTTTTTGCTCAAATATCATGGAAGATGAAGTTGTGGTTATCTAACTCACCCTAAGGAAAGAAAGTAAGAGGAAATGGTTAATGGGAGCTGGAAAGGACCAGGCTGGCTGTGGTAAAAATGAAAGAAAATGAGCCAACATTATAGTCTGTAGTATAATGGGGATGCATGGGAGGACAAGCTGGTAAGTTGAGTCTACAGATTTGAAGAGATCAGGGTTTTATAGTTACAGAACGCTTAGTACATTGGAAGATTTCTGAGGATCAGGAGGTAAAATCTAGGATACCTACCCCCAGATTTGAGAACCAAAGGGGCACCAGAGGTCTTTGCACAACTTTTTCTGAGTTGCCACATATGGGGAGGCCAGGTTGCCATAGACAGAAGGCAAACAAGCAGAAGAAGAAAGGGAGATTTCTTTTTGGAGAGAGCCAGCATTTTCTGGGATGGAAGTTGAAGAAAAGAATCTAGTGGTCAGAGAGTGAGTGGAACATGCCACAATTTTGTTTCAGTTTTTCTCTTCTGTTTGTCACTAATAATATTCTCAAAGTCAAAGAGAATGAAATATAATAATCTCCACAACGAGTCAGGAAATTATGGCCACTTACAATTGTAAATAAAGTTTTATTGGCACATAGCCATATTCACTTGATGGATTTTTTTTTGTGTGTGTGGCTACCTTTAAAAGGCAAGAACAGAATTCAGTAAGTGCAACAGTAACATTAGACATGTTGACTATTCACCCCTTTAATGAAAGTTAGTTAATCCAATTCTAGGTCAACTCCCTCAAATATGGAGAAAAGAACATCAATAACAACAACAACAACAAAATAACACCCGATACTCCATTTGATGTCTTTAGCCATTTTTGCTTCCTTGTTCTGACAAAGCAGAAGTGCCTCACAGACCTGCTAATAGACCCATTCTTCCTGCTGGGTTTGAAGGGCTGTTTATCCTATTTATTGTAATACAAAAAAAGTCAGCACTTTCTACTCTCATCAAGATGAATGCTTCTCTCCATTCTAGCTGCAAACTAAAACTAAAGGAAGCCTACTTCTGTCCTTTGTACAGGCTTTGTTTCAGAGATGTTTAAGAGCATTTTCATGAGAGAAGGCACATTGTATCGTGATGGCTGCAGAAAATCTGGAGATTTAAGCGAAGAGGAAATACTTTTGTGACTGCCTTTGTCCTGTTTGACTGTGAATCAGAGTTATCAGCTCATGGCTGGCTTGGCAACTCACAAAAAAGGGAGAGGTTGTCAGAACATCAAAATCACGGTTTCCTGTTTTGGAAGATGTATTTCAACAATATCACAGAGAGCTTCAAAGACAAAAAGCAACTGTTCACCAGAGACAGAGCAGCTCCAAATGCCTTTGTTTGCTTTACTGTATGATGCTAAAGGGTCAAAATACAGTCTGCACGGGGTTCTTCACTCTGCTCCCTGTCCACTGGTTTGCTGTTGTGGTTGTTATGTTATTGAGACTCTTGCTGAAAATTCAATTCCACTTGTCTAACTTTGACTTTATTGCTCTTAGCAAGTCATTATGGAGAAATTAGGAAAGATTCATAGCACTATGGTACTTTTAAAACTGTAGTTGACGATACAAAAACATGGTGGGAGAGCAGGTAAAAGGAAAGGTGGTTGTCTGTCCTGATGCTCAGCTCATGTCTTTATAGCTTCACATCAGCAGTCTTCTCATTTACCCTATTAGAACATGACAAACTGCTTCTTAGGGTGCTGGAATTTGCCTTGCCTACCCTATTCTTCCTTTCAGCCCACACTCTTCTTTTTCTACAACTCTTCTTTTCTTTTTTCTTCTTTTTTAAATTTTGTATTATTATTTATGTGTATGTATATGCATATGGGTATGAAAATGTGTGTGTGTACATGTGCGCACGTGCATGCAAGAGCTTATGTGTACCATGTTCATGCAGCTGCCTGAGTAGGTCAGAGAGCGTTGGATTCTCTGGAAATTGACTTATAGGCAAGTCATGAGCATTTTGCAAGAGCAATATGCACTCTTAACCACTGAGTATCTTTTCAGCTGCCCCTCCTCTTTTCTTTGCATTTGAGACAGAGTCTCACCTAGCCCAAACTGGTCTTGAATAGTTTATATAGTCAAGGCTGGACGTAAATTTCTAATCCTCTTGTCTCTACCTCCCTAGTTCTAGGATTACTGGAATACACAACCATGGTCGGTTTTATGTGATGCTGAGGATCAAACGGGAAGTTTCCTGCATGCTAAGCAAGTACTCTACCAACTGAGCTACATCCTCAGGCTGACCCACTCTGTTTTTAGATTATGGCCTTTAGCTACTGAAATTCAACCTGAAGCCAAAGCTATATTCCTGTGCTACTCTGTCTTTGCCACTTGGGTTCACAACTATGACTTGATGTGATTGGAAAGTCTTCCAAATAAATTCGAGAAAGCTAGTGTTTTGGGAGTTGGGCCTGCTGGGCCAAGTCAGAGGATTATAGTCAACTTGCGTTACATCATTCAGCACAGAATTCTGGAAAAGCCATCCACAGAAGAACTGAAAAATTTGCAGACCACCAAAGCATCCACGATGATTTTGTGTGAACTCAGACAGCTGAAGAGACTGTGAAATTGACATGTTGGCTTGAGCTTGGAGTCAAGACCCACATGGCCATTGCAGACAGGAATGGTTTGGTCTTTAGTCACAATTTAAATTAAACCTTTGGAAAAATAGATTTATTTTATTTTGCATGAATATCTGTATACTATGTGCCTGCCTGGTGCCTGGAGAGGCCAAATCCCCTGGAACTGGAGTCATAGGTGGTTGTTAGCTACCATATGGGTGCTGAGAACCGGGCCCAGGTTCTGTGCAAAAGCAACACGCTCCTAACAGACGAGCAACCTCTGGAGCCACTCCAGTTAGACTCTCAAAGAAGACAAGATTCTTTGAGATCTCTTTTGCATATGAGACTTTAGGCTCAGCTCACCCTAACATTTTCCTTTATGAAGCACATTGGATATGGAAATTATGTTGTCTGATTTTTAAATTTGAAAGGTATTCAAGGATAGACATCCACAGAACAAGAATTTTCCAGTGGCCGTTCTGAAATTTATGTCTCCCGAGTCTACTATAAGGAAATGTGTGAAGAAATATCCTATAACATTTCTCTGAGAGATTTTGTGGGGGGTGTGGTGTGTGTGTGTGTGTGTGTGTGTGTGTGTGTGTGTGTGTGTGTGTTGGGTATGAAGATCTGTAAACCTCACAGATCAGATCTTGTGCCCAGGCTATCACACAAGTGACCTCAAGGGGGAAGGAAGTTTTCTGTTCTTTTTAACATCAGGTTAAGGTATAGAGCCTCAGTACTACAAAGAGAGGACCAGCTAACTTTGCAACCTGGTGATAATGTCTGAAAGTTGTTGAGCTGACTGAGGTGGAGTGCCTAGCCTCATTACTATAATCATATTTTGTGAACTATCTATCAACAAGTTAGGAATATAGGCAGTCACCTACAGGCTTCCAGTGATTTTTAGTTGAGATTTTCTGGGGATGGCGATGTAGCTAATAAGTTGGCAGAGTGCTTTTGCCTAGAATTCACAAAGTCCAGAGTCTGATCTTCAATAGCATACAAAGTGGGTATAGCGGAGTGCATCTGTAATTCTAGCACTTAGGAGGACCAGGAGTTTAAAATCATCTTCAGCTGCATAGGGGATTTCAAAGTCAAGCTGAGATCCAAGGGACTCTGATTCAAACAAAACAAAACAACAACAAAAGAAAGATTTTTCCATATTAAAGCTATCATACATCTTGATTGTTTGAAATAGGGTTTTTTTCTAAGTAGTGCAGGTTGGCTTCCATATTTAGCCCTCCTGAGAGTTACCATCATGCCCATCTAGAATGCTTTTACATGTCTGTATAGAATCTTTTAGAGGTTCTTATTCACAAAAAATGAACCTCTTAATGATTTAAAATGAATGACTATTAATCAGATAGATCTTATCAGCACTTAGTACTCAACTATCTCTAAATCACCAGCTCGTTCTGCTTAGACTCCAAAGAACTGGGATTCTAATACTCACTTGTACTTGAGTCCACATTAGTTTGTCACCAAAAGGGATTGAGACACAGTCATTATCTTTAGCTGTTAGTGTTCACCATGGTGATTACCTAGATAACTGTAATGCATCATCAAAATCAAAAGGTTATAGTTTAGTCTCACAAAATCAGAGTTATTATGTTTTGCAAATTAGCCTTGCTCAAAATTAGCACAATGCATTCATCACGCTAATTATAAGCAATAATTACTCATTCAGAAGACTTTCCTGAGTAGCGCACAGACGTACATCAGGGTTTTCTTCTTGCTATAGTCTCAGCATTTTCCTGTTTCTAAAAATAATGTGGGCTTGAGAAAAATGGTGATGGTTTACCCATTCTCTGCACGATTCCCTAGAACAAAGCTCACATGGTGTAAGTTTTTAGAATACTTCTGGCATACTTATAAAATATCGCTGCCATTGGTCCTCTCTTCTTCAGTCAGCCTCTGAGTAGAAAGAAGCACATACCAACTGATATATAGCTTTAGTTTTTCTTTTCTTTTTTCACAGCGTCTTGCTATTTAGCCCAGACTGACGTTCGACTTGTGATCCTCCTGCCTTAGCACTACCCCACACAATTTTGGCTCTGCAAGAGTGTGCTCCCATACCTGGCTCTTTCCCTTTTTCTCACAGGACCATAGTAAACATATGATCATATGTTTTGTAACCTCATATCATATTGTGAACATTCGTGCATATTATTACAAGCAGTATGTGCCTTACTTAATGGTGGCTCAGTATTCTGTGGTCTCTGCAATATTTTAACCAGTTGCTTCCTGATGGTGCCGTTTAGTCCAGATTCCCCTATTACATTCTTAACATATTCTAGAATCTTCTGCAAAGAGTCTCGATGACAGATTGCCTAGATCACGTTAGCCTGGGAGCATGCTCACTCGTGCAAATGTCTTGAAATAGCTTAACTGACTCACTTGGAGTCTGTTTTTAAATCTTGGGATTTGTTGCTGAATTGCTCATCCTCGTGCCATTCCAGTTTGTATTTTCTTATTTTTAAACTCTACATTTTATTATGACTTTTAAAAATCTATTGTCATAGTCATGGCCTAGGCCATTGCTATTTAGTACTTTGGCACTTATGATGAAGTAATTAAATGAGCCTTTAGTATTTTATCAATAAAGAGATGACTCAAACACACTAGAAAGGATCGTCAATTTTGAAAGCCGAAGATTAGGCTAGGAGTTCTCTCTAAACGCCTAATTGTCTAGGAAAAGAATGTATGAAAGAGTGAATGAAAAAGAAGTATCTCTAGAGTAAGAGTTATAACTAAACCTGGATGAGGTCGGTGGCTCATGTCTGCAATTTCAGCAAGCAAAAACCAAAACAAGTCTTTTAGAGAGGATAGACATATTTTATTGTTTATTCCCACTCTCCTTAGAGACAGGGTCTCACTATATAGCCCAGGCTAGCCTGGAACTTACTACGTAGACTAGGCTGACCTTGAACTCAGATATTTGCATCCTCAATCCTAGGGTTACAGGTGTATGCCACCAAATTGTCTTTCTACACACTGCCTGGTTTGTCTGGCATGACAAAGGTATTGTTATTTTGTATCTGGAAGTGAATCTGGTAGTTCTCCGAAGTTTCTCGTTAAACGAGGCTAAAGGAAACTAGAACATTCCATTTGTATACCCTGCTTATTCTTTCCCTTGTGTTTTCCATTCCAACAAGATAATTACTCTGGCTTTTGCCCAAATGCTGTTGCAAATTTGAACAGGGCCCTCTCACACCTTCTAAGGGAGCCTGCTTTTGATGGGTTTGCTCTATGTACCCTATGAACTCTCTGATGTGTCTAAAGCTGATTTTTGCTCAGAACTGTCCTCAAAAATCTTTCATTAGAGACTCCCTGGGTACAAATTAAAGTGAGATTTCCCAGATTAGGTCTAGAACTTCTGAATCAGCTTAACTGCCCTGGGAACAGACTCTCATATTCTGACCTCTGAGTAGCTGATATTGACCCTGAGCTCCTAATCTTCCTTTTTCGTTTCCAGAGTCCTTGGACAGGCAAGGCAACCAGTACAAGCGCTGGAGCTCAAACTCAGGCCTTCATGATTACTGCACAAGCATTCTACCCACACAGCCTTTGTCTGTCTGCCTTTCTTTCTTTCTTTCTTTCCTTCTTTCTTTCTTTCTTTCCTTCCTTCCTTTCTTTCTTTCTCTCTCTCTCTCTCTCTCTCTCTCTCTCTCTCCCTTCCTTCTTTCTTTCCTTCCTTCCTTCCTTCCTTCCGTCCTTCCTGTGTGTCTGTCTTCTTTTTCTTTTTGGAGACAGGGTCTCGCTCTACAACCCTGACTGATCTTCAACTCCTGCCAGTCTTCCTGCTTCCATCTCCCGAGTGCTGGGGTTTCCGGGGTGAGCCACTGTGGTTGACTTGACTCTGCATTTTGCAAAACGGGTCAAGGGAATCCCATTCTCACTGAAGGCACACCCAACTGTGGGCAATACGGCCTTATTTTACAGCCGTGGTCTGCTGCAAACTCCCAGCAAATTCTTCAGCATCTTTATCCTTTGTCTTGTCCCCTCAGAAACTACCTCCTGCAGGGGTTATCAAGTGCACTTTCCTAAGGGGTGTGATCTTGTGATGTGCTCTGAGGCAAGGGGATACAAAACAGTTTCCATAGCAGTCAGGTTCTGTCTTGAGCTTCAGGCAAACCCATAGATGGGCTGAGTCATCCATGGAAAGGGTGAAGAGGTCAGTTTGCCTGAACTGAGAGAGCAACGTCAGACCAACTAACTTGAACCATGTTCTTGGGCCCATAAATAGTTTCAGGATGAAATGGATGATTTACTGATATCAGAATGGCCAGACTAGTCACTTCGGTTATCTCCTTGGTTATATGGTATTTGTTCTGGAGATTTCATGCATTACTGTCAAATAGTTCATGCATTCTCCAAGCGGACTGGGACTGGCTCAGACTCTGGCCTTGATTGCTTTTATTTCATGAATAATTCCAAGAACATAGATTATCTGATTAGTCAGGCCTGGAAGAAGGGGAAGTGGCTGATTAGAAGCAGTTTGCAAGAACAAGGGGAAACACAGATCCGGGCGCCAGGCAGAGGCCTTGAGAAGGCAGAGTGCCGAACTCTGGAAATTTTGCTTTTGTAGAACTTACCGTTCCACGATAACACATACGTGAGGTGGGAAAATAAAGTTATAAAAATTGAGCCAGCCTTCCTGGCACATGCCTATAATCTTAGCACTTGGGAGATGTAGGCAGGAGGATTAGGAATTCAGTTCTATCTTTAAAAAAGAATGCAAAACTAAGAAACAAGCTAGACATAGAAATAGAATATTTCCAACTTCAAAACTTTACCTCAAGAGGATTTCGGTGTTTAGAAACTCACAAGTGTTGGGGATGATTATATTGCTGTTTAGTTTGGAATGGGGAAGCAGAGGATAATAACAGGCAAAGGGGCTTTCCAGAGGTCATGGTTTTGAGTCAGTCAATGACCCGGGGGTTGGAACTCAATTCTGAACGAGTCTTTCTAAATTTACAAATTTTGTTTGTAAAGGGAAAGCAACAACTCAAAAATCAACATTCAGCTTCTCTTCTATTTGACTGACCTAGATTTCTTCTAGCTTTGGCTGATTACCAAAGCATTAGTAAAACGCTTCTCCCTTAGTGTAGACATTTAAGCTGGAAATGCAATACTCCAGCAATTAGAATCAATGTTCACCATACAAGGATAAATGATAGCTCAGACGGTTTTCTGCATGCATGAAAAAAAAATAAAACCATGTTCTGGCATAGTTTGATAAATATTACCTAATTTTAGGCAACCAGAAGGTAAGAAAGGTAAAATAGGAATTCTAAAATAAAATTCAATACTATGTGTCTAATGTATTTGAGGTTATAAGTCATTGAGATGCTCAAGGCCTAATAAAAGTGCTGGCTGCCCAAGTCTGATCATCTGAATCCCAGCTCTGAAGCCTACTGTGGAAGGAAAGAAATGTCATCCTCTGACCTCCCCAACCCCCACAGACATATCATGCACATACAATAATTAAAATTAAAATGCATATTTGCATTATGTTAAGAGAAAAAATAGTAAGTGTTAACTTTAGAAAATGAAATGTTTAAGGCAATAACTGTGTGCATATTGTCCCAGCAGGACAAAATGTGATAAGTAAGGGTAGGAAAATTGCGAGAAATAATTAAGTAGGAGAATCTAAACCTTACATCTCAGTGGAGTCTGGTGACTCACACCTGGTGATCTTTGTGCCAGGGAGGCTACTGCTAGTTCAAGGCCAGTCTGGGCTGTGCAGCAAGACTAAGTCTCAGACAAATAAACAAACAAAAACAACCGCGTGTAAGAGTGTATCTCAACTGATGGAATGAATGCTTGATGGTCTGGAACAAAGTCGTGGTTCAATCCCTAGCACTCTGTAAATTGGCTCTGGTAACTAATGCCTGTGTCTGTGATTAGGGGGCAGCTGCAGGAGGATCAAGAGTCAAGGTCATCCTCAGTTAGGTAAGCAAATTTGAAGCCAGCCTTAGTTGGTGAGAACCTATCTCAGATAACGAAAGAAACTTAAATTGCAAAGAGGAATTTATGAAATTCATCTCCTGTTGCAAAAGCCAGTTCCCATGAACTCTAAAGAGACCCGAAGCCCTGTCTGCCTTTGAGTTCTTCCATTTTCCAAGGGAGGACTCACTAGGGCAAGACGCAGTCTTCCCTGTATGTTCTTAGTTTCTCCATGTACATGGTAGGGCCATTATTGTTCACCATAGCACAGTAACCCTAAAGAAAGAGTAACCTTCAAATTCGAAGTAGGGTTTATGGAGAAGCAAAGGCATGAGAACAGATGACTTAGAAAGTTGATCCCAAAGAAACATCCAGTTTTATGGTGTCATTCGTATGAGGATGGAATGAAATTAGAAAGGCAGTGACTCTGCCATCACTAGTTATATGTTTTCTGTTGAACCAAGATCAGAGTTAAGTCTCAGTTGTGGAAACTGCTTCTAGGCAGGGAGCATATCTTAGTCATCTTGCTGTCCCTCCGTCCTTGCACAGTGCCAAGAACACAGCAGATGTTTGCTTGTATCATAAATCAGTTATTAAGGAAAGTCAGAAAATGAGTGTATCTGCTAACCAGACTCCATGCCAACCCTCCCTACATCAAGTCTCAACTCTGTAAACATTCTGGACAAATACATCAATCAGTTCAGAACATTCTGGACTCCTGGAGGTTTTTGTTTCAGTGATACATTGTGGGAAGCGGAGGAAGCCCTGAGTGAAATGGGTAAGGAGCCAATGAAGCCCTGAATGAGTGTGTGTTGCTAACCCGAGCAGAGCCATGCTAAGGACCCCATTACATCAGAGTCATGCAAATGGCAAAGTCCCCTCCCCGCCCCGCCCAGGTCAGACTCAGGGAATTGGCAAAGCCTTCTTCTGATCCAAGCACCCGTGTTTAGGAGTGACTGACCAATGTGTGCAACTGCCACAGCTTCCTCCTCCTAGGTGACTGCAACCTGAGACTGCCCTTCTACAGAGACCTCTCACTGAGATTAGCTAACTCTTCTTTGTGTTGTACTTAATAAACTCATGGAAGCTGTGTCGCAGGTGCCCTCCATCATAGCCAGCAGAGCCCACCAGTTTTTCTAGGAGTGTCTATGATTTCTTCCGTCTATCTTTTGCTTTTTCCATTCCCGAGGTGCCCCAGTTAGGTTTCTAGGACCATGCGAGGCAGGTTGCAGCAATACCTCAGTGAGATGAAATGTTTAAGCTTCTTCGATGAGAGTTCTGTTTGTCTAGTCAAGTCCACACAAATATGACCTGATGCTCTGTGTCTCCGGCTCCTCAAGCTGAGAACGTCACCATTATAGTCATCAAAGGGCCCTATGAGGAGAGTAGCACGGTGCCTGTTGGATAGTAGTGGCTCCGTGAGTGATTGTTGGATGAACAATTTGTTGGATTGTTGGAAGTGTTCAGCGCCACTTGTTAAACACAGAGCATGCACCAGAGAGCATCTAAAGCCATTTATCTGAGGACTCCTCACAACGATATTCTCAATGTCACTCCATCGGCTTCCGGATGAAGGAACAGGTGCAGACATACTTAACCAAGACCAACATTACAAAGCTAGTGTGGGGAGGGGCTGGGCTTGAAGGTAGGGGAAATAATCATTGCAGTGACTCCTCAAATTGTGGGCTCAAATCTCCTTCAGGACTTTAGGATTGAGCCCCTCAAAGACACTGGCTTTGTTGTGTTTTTTATTTGATTGTTCATTTTTGTTTTGAGACAGGGTCTTAGTTTATAGCCCTAGCTAATCTAGCTTCAAACTTGTAGTGATCTTTTTATCTCTACATTTTGAATGCTGGGATCGTAGTTGTACATCAACATACCCTACTAAGGAATCTTTCTTAACACATAAAGGAGCTAAAGCCAAGTTTCCAGGAAAAGCAATTAATACCAGGACATTTACATGCATTTGCTAATTTAAGTATGTTGATATAAAAGTAAGCTGGGTGCATGCCAATATGTCCTAGTTTTTAATTTTCTTATCATTTGTTTATTTTATATGTGCACAAACATGCTACAGCACACTTATGGACAGAGGACAACTTGCAGAACTCAGTTCTCTCGTTCAACCATGTGGAATTCAGGGACCAAACTCAGGACATGAAGCTTGGTGGCAAGTACCTTTACCTGCTGAACCATCTCTATGATCCTTAATGTCCCATGGTCTTTGATAATGATTTTTAATATTAATTAATAAAAACAGGGCTGGGGATATAGTTCAGTTGGTAGAGTGTTTATCTATCATGTGTAAGGCCCTAGATTAGATCACCAGCACCACGAAAACCAGGTCTTACCTGTCATGTCAGCAATTGGGACGTGGAGGCAGAAGAGTCAGAAGTTCAAGGTCATCCTTCACTACCAAGAGAACTTAAGGCCAGACTAAGACTATATGAAAATCTCTCTAAATAATAATAATACATAATAATAACAATAATAATAGTAATGGATAAATGATATCTTTGAAGACTATATTATCAGTGGCAATGTTATTTGCATGGTTGTCAGTCTCTTTAATATTTGAGTGAATGAGCTTTGGATTCCCTATCAGTTCCGTGTTGAGTCCTGCACTAGATGTCCTGTCTTCCCTGGGTAACTGCACTGGATGTTAGTAAGAGAGCGGGAGTGAAGAAGGCATGAAATCTTGGCTTTCAGAGATCCTTAAGGGTCTGTCTGTCTTTGAGTGTCTTTGAGTCCTCTTGTCTGCATGGCCCCTGGGGCATGATGGGGGCCAGAGGATGCTACTTCCTTCCAAGAGACTTTTATGTTACAGAAGTGACCCATGCATCCTCTCTGACTCTAGTGATAAGGCAAGCAGGCCTGCTTTTCGTACTGCTCAGCTCCCGCATGGCTAGCTTATGCCCTGAAATAACAACACACAAATTGTATTAATTTAAACACTGCCTGGCCCATTAGTTCCAGCCTCTTACTGGCTAACTCTCACATCTTGATTAACCCATTTCTATTAATGTGTGTAGCACCATGAGGTGGTGGCTTACCGGGAAGGATCATAACCTGCGTCCATCTTGGAGAGGAGAGCTCCAGTGTCTGATTCGCTTCCCTTCTTCCCAGCATTCTGTTCTGTCTACTCCACCAACCTATGTTCTGACCTATCAGGCCAAGCAGTTTCTTTATTAATTAACCAATAAAACAACATCTAGAAAGAAGATCCACCTACATCATCTGACCTGGTACATAGCCTATGGTGGGTTTGTAGTCAAATGAGATCAACTTCTGGGCTGGCCCCACAACTTCTGGCCCCTATGCTTCTGTTCTTTAACAGGCTCTTTGACTGGTGGGTTGTTTAGCACCGCAGAAAACCAGGCTAGATGCCACACCACCCTCTCGGATCTTACTGGACTATGATGCAGGAGTCTCTACCCGAGGTCATGTGCTCCCCAACAACAGGGACCTAGAATTTGTCCTCCTCATAAGAGGCAGGTGGTGGAAGTGGCTATAGGAAGGTTTGTGGAAGACACATAGTGGTCCATGGACAAGAAGTCACGAGAATGAAAAGTCTTCATTTCATCTCAACCTCTGCAAAAGGCAGAACAGCTAGGCTGTAAGTGATCTTGAGACCTAAGGCAGAGCAAGTAATTATAGGTCCTAGACTGTTAGGTGAGATGAAAATGGCTGTCATGAGCTATGACCAAGGGCTCTCATGTTTTAGGAGCCCCCTGTTCCCAGGGTGACTACTAGATGGATTGGTAGGACTGAGGTCCCAAGTAGAAGAAAGCACATGGCCACAGAAAAGGTCCATTGATTTATGCTTGGGATGTTACAGTCGTTGCTCAAATGTAAGAGAAAGCAACCACATGCAAAGCTAAATGATGACCAAGCTGAACGCTTAAGGAGACAGGGGCTCATTTCTCACAGACAGCAAGAAACACCTTCTCCTTGTTCATCAACTTCTGCTTTGCCAAGCCAAAACTAGTGTCTTGGGGAACATGGCAGATCTCCAGTTTTTCCTGACATCTCTCTCTTCATCTGTTTGTTCTCACCATTCATGTGGGTACCATTGAATAAATTACGAGTGCAAGCATCTCACAGTTTAAAAGTTATTGTTTTCTAGATATGACAGTACACACCTGTAATTCCATCACTCAGAAAGCTGAGGCAGCCGGAGGGCTGCTGTGAGTTTGAGGTCAGCCTGGGATATTTCTAGAGATTCAGGTCAGCCAGGGCTACTGACCAAAAAACAATTAGAGCAATTATCATTTAAATGATATTCAGAAAATTTGAAATTACAGAACAAAGGGCTTGGATTGAGCTCAGATGGTAGCTTGCTTGCCTAACATGCACAAAGTCCTGATTCCATCCCCTACACCATAGAAATGGTGTATTACTCCTGTAATTTCAGCAATTAGGAGGTAAAGGCAGGAGTATCAGAGTTCAAGGTCATCCTTGGCTATGATAAAGGATTCAAAGTCCGACTGGGATGTCTATGACTTGACTGTAAGGAAAAAGAGTGTTACTTTTCTTAGACTTCTATGATGATTTGAAAGGAAAAGGCCCCCACAGGTCCTTTGGGAGTGGCACTATTAGGAGATGTGGTATGCTTTATCACTCACCATCTTATTCTTTGGAAATAAGGTCTCTCAGTGACCCAAGAGTCAGGCTGGTGGCCAGCAGGCGCCAGTGTGCTTCCCATCTCTAGTCTCACAACACTTAGGGTTATAGGCCAGCTTACTTGGTCTGCTTTTGATGTGTGTTCAGAGAATTTGAACTCACCTCACATGTGTACAGAAAGCATTCTTACCCAGAGACTCACCTTCTCAGCTCCTTCACTTCCTGTAGTTTTAATGTTCTTACTACATTTATTGTGTAAGTGTGTGTGTGTACATGCCAACGGTGTGTATGTGTGTGTGTGTACATGCCAATGGTATGTGTGTGTACATGCCAATGGTGTGTGTGTACATGCCAATGGTGTGTGTGTACATGCCAATGGTGTGTGTGTACATGCCAATGGTGTGTATGTGTGTGTACATGCCAATGGTGTGTGTGTGTGTGTGTACATGCCAATGGTGTGTGTGTGTGTGTGTGTGTACATGCCAATGGTGTGTGTGTGTGTGTGTGTGTGTGTGTGTACATGCCAATGGTGTGTGTGTACATGCCAATGGTGTGTGTGTACATGCCAATGGTGTGTATGTGTGTGTACATGCCAATGGTGTGTGTGTGTGTGTGTGTACATGCCAATGGTGTGTGTGTGTGTGTGTGTGTACATGCCAATGGTGTGTGTGTGTGTGTGTGTGTGTGTGTGTGTGTGTGTGTACATGCCAATGGTGTGTGTGTGGAAGGCAGAGGACTACTGGCTGTAGTTGATTTTCTTCTTCCATCATACGCATCCTGGAGATCCAACTCTGGGCACCAGGCTTTTAGGTAAAGAGCTTTCCAGCAAGCGCTTTTACCCATAGAACCATCTCAGTGGCCCTCCATTTGCTTTTAAAACACTTTGAGAGACTAATGGCAGTTGAAGAGGGCCCGTGGTAGGGAGAGAAAGCAGGAAAGGATATAATCTTAAAAGGCAGAGAAACCTTTTCTGGAAAAATGAAGTTGTCTTTGTGTTTCCTGAGAATGAATCAACTCTGCAGCCTGAATGTAAGAAATTAGGAGACTATTGATAAAGGCATGCTCTGGCTGGTAACGCCACTATTAAGATCCATTTCTGAATTTCTGAATTCTGGTGCTAAAAGGAACAGAGGCCAAAAGCCATATGGTCCCCTAAAGAATCTGCCAAACTTTCCACCTATGGAATACAGGCTGCCCTATGATGAGGAGTTCTTCAGTTTGCCAAATGCAGTCAGCTTGTCAAATAAGGGACTGGGTTCTTTCTCTCCCTCCTCTCTCTCTCTCTCTCTCTCTCTCTCTCTCTCTCTCTTTCTCTCTCTCTCTCTCTGTCTGTCTTTCTGTGTATCTCTCTCTCTCTGTCTCTCTCTGTGTGTTTGTCCTTGTGTGTCTAACATTAATTAATATTGCATTTTTAGGCTAGGAGCTCAGAATCCATTTTATAGCAGCAGGCACAAAGGTGCTTTAATATTCTGATGATATTTAATTTCCTTCTAGGCATTTTTTTTAAAAAAATTCCTCAATGGTCACAGTTTTATAGACAATCAGGGAAATTCTAGATTTTTAAGCTCATTTTCCTGGATTTTTAGTTGGACAGCAACTGCACCGACATGGGGACTTGAATGTCTTGAATCTAGCTAAGGAGTTATTAGAACATTTTTTAAATAGCACTCCTTTTCTATACAGTAGTCACCAGACACGTTTCGCTCATTTTGAAAACTTAGTATAAAATATTTCCATCTCATTAATGGAGACAGAGATTTACATCTGTAGACTAGGCTGGCCTCAAACTCTGTAGTTCAGGCTGACCTCAGCCTTATGGCTATTTCTGCCTCATGAGTGCTGGGATTACAGGTGTGAGCCATTACATGCAGCTGATTACACATCGAAATGCTAGTATTTTGGATATGTTGCGTCAAATAAAGTATATCACATCAAGAACTGGATGTGGTGGTGTGTGTGTTTAATCAAACACTAGAAAGACAGAGGCAGGTGAATTTCTGCATTTGAGGCCAGCCCAGACTATATAGCAAGTTCCAGACTAGCCAAGTGTTACATAGTGAGATCTCATCCCCCCTCCCACTGCAAACAACAGCAACAACAAATATGCAATACGCAAATTGTCCTCTGACTTCCATGAGCAGCCTGGGACATAGAAATGAATGGCCACAGACACATACGTTGGAAAGTAAATATATAGATGAAATCAAAAAAAGGGAGTTTGATTCTCTACTTCCACAATTTTGCTGTGTGTGGACACACATTTCTTCCCATGTAGAAGATGAAATCCTCAAGGGGAAATCTTTGATGTGGAGACCAAGCTCTTACCAGACACCAAATCTTCTGGCATCTTGGCCTTGAACTTCCCAATCTCCAGAATGGTAAGAAATGAGTTCTTACTCTTTACAACTCTCGAATATTCAGCTGCAGCAACACAAAACGAGATGGCACGGTCTAGATTTCAAAACCTTGAAATGGAGTGGAAAGGATGTAGAGACAAGAGCAACTGGGAACAAGTAGGGGTCAGGTGGTATAATTTGCAACTAGATAATATTAAGGTCCTTATGCCTTTAGCAGAGTACAAGTTAATGCGTCTTTTATGTATCTACACTGCTTAAATGTACATCACACAAATACCTCCTTCCCCAAAGTTGGAACTTCATCCTTTCACCTTGTGGAAACTGCAGATAGAATTCAGGTCATCAGGCTTAGTGGCAAAGGCCTTTAGCCACTGTGACATCTCCCTGGCCCAAACTCTCTGTTTTCTAATGGACTTTGTGAAAACAGAACCTTTGTGGCTTAATCGCCTTTTAAGTTGACACCTCTTAAGACTGATTGGCTATTCAACTTCTATATGAGGTCCGAGGGGACCCACAGTCAAATCATAGCAATGCCATGGTGACCAAACCACTTCTGAAGCAAAGCTATTGGCTGGACCATTTTTCATTGTTTTCTATGAGTGATGGCTTTCTCTCCTTGGAAGTAACATGTTTCCTAGTCACTCATTTAACCATTCACACACTCGTTTCTTCCTTTGATATTTATGCAGGAAGCACTTTCTAAAAGGCCCTGAAGCTGCTAATACCCACAATCTGGATATAAACACTGTCGTCCACTTTTTTTGTTTGTTTGTTTTGCCAAACCAGGGTTATACCAAATGCAGAACGATTCTCCTGCAGACACCAACAGGCTCATTAAAACTTTTACTTATATACTCAAGTGGAGATTTGGGATTTAAAAAGATACTTAAAAATTTAAAACCCATAGTCTATTTTTGAAAAAAAAATAACTAATTCTAAAAGATGTTTATGAAGGCACTTACAAAGCTACCACAGTATATCCCAGGGACCTCATGGAGATAAGTCTGTTTTCGGAACCATCACTAGCATAGCCGTTAGCTTTCACAACGTTAAATAATTCGTTCCAAGGGCAATTATGTTGGCTTCTATATTCCTCGGGAAACAATTGCGGAAAAATTAGCAACGTTAGAGTGGGGAACTTTGAAAATCTTTCTCCTTGTATGGTGTATTATTTAAAAAAGCACTGTAGGACTAACCCATAGACTGACTTCTTGGTCTGAAGCTCTAGGAATATCAAACACTCTGATTCTTAGCTATGCCTCCTAGATGAATGTGTGTTTCGTGCTGCTCACGTTGGTGATTGGCAACTTAAAATTGGAAGGTTCAACAGCTAGAATAACCTAATATTATATATATATATATACACATATAAGTGTGTATGTGTAACATATATGTATATATAATATGTATATATATGTGTATACATATATATGTGTGTGTATGCATATATATGCATAGACATACATATGGTAGGTGCATCCTACAGTGAGATCCTTGTCTAACACTCTCTCCTGGAGTATTTGCAAGAACTTATTTTCAGTCAACTACTATGTCAAAGGTGATGGGCTATGACTTGCTCCATTGCATCATGTACACCAGTTTTAGGAGACTGACAGATATACCTCACTGCCATGTTCTGAATAAGCCCTGTGAGGACTGTGTGGCAAGGAACTATGGACCCCCTTCACGACCTACAGGTGTTCTCCCCTCGCTACCTTGTTGACAGCCAATAAGAAAGCAGGAACTTAGTCCTAGAGCTTCAGGAACTCAATTTTGCAACCCTTTGTCCAAGCTCCAGGTAAGTTGGCAGCACAACCAAGATTCTTCTTTTGCCCTCAGGAGGCCGTAGTAGAGAATTCAGGCACACCGTGGCCACATTCCTCACTCACTGGTCAACTGAGAGCTAACAAGTGGATGTGCTTTGCAGCCATTGGATTTGTGACCATTTATTGCACCGCGCAAGAAGTCAGATGCAATGCTTTTCCATTCGTTCCCACGACACAATGTTTGTGAACTTACATTTAAACTAGCTATCCTTAGGCCTCCTCTATGAAATCAATGGCTTAGTCTCCGACATATCTTAAAAATGCTTTCCTAAAATAAAATAAAAGTGATTTATGAAAAAAATAAAGGAAGGCATGTGAAATATCAGTCCATGGACCAATATTCTCATAAAATAAATTATTCCAAAAATTCAATAAAGACACACAGAATCCAAGAACATAATTTTTATTATTAGATTCAATAGACATAGGTATTATACTCTGTTAAATGAGTATAAAATTTTCTGAGCATTCCATCTCAATTAGCATGTCTCATTGAAGGTAAATAATAAACAGTCCATACATGGCTACTGATCTATGGGTCAGACATTTAAATGCTATTGAATCTAGATTTACTGTATCTTAGATGCTGTGTGCACTCATTCATACGGATCGCATTTTGCTAACACACCTCCAAAATGCCTTGGACTTTTCACTTTCCCCACTGTGTATGTGACCAAGTTAGAATGAGTATGCTGGAGTCACTTGATCCCTGTGGTGCCCCAGCTAGTCACTGCTGAGAACTATGGCCCCAACCCAGAAATATTACCTTCACTGCACACTGCTGCAGCATTATTTTATTCAGTGTAATAAACTTGAGATCATGCTGGGTGTAACTTATCACAAATACAACGTAACTCATTTCATCCTCGTCAAAATTCCTACTTAAGGAGTTTTCCGTGCTTCCTGAAGAGTATAATCACTTGTTCCAGACATGAGCTACAGCGATGAGTGACAGTGATGCTCAGAAGGAAATGAACCCGCACTTGCTCATCTCTCTTCTCTCAGTTCTTCGTGGCAGCATCAGGGATGCGGAAGAGAAGAAAGCAGGTGTAGTTTGGGGATTTATGCTCCACTTACGGCTATTGTGGCTTTCACTTCCTTCACTGATGTCCCTCAGAGGTTTAAGGGTAAATTTCCATTAGAATCACCGGAGGGACTTTTACAATCTACAGTCCCCAGCTTAGGGGATTCTTTGTTTACTGTGCTGGAAGATGCCTGGCCAGCAGGAGTTTGAAAAGCATTGCTGACAACAGACTGTGGATGCTAACATGTGTACAGACCATGGAACCAGAATTTTAAGGTATATGACTGCAAGGGAAAGTGCAGCTGAATAATCTCCTTGTGCTCTGACATGTGACATCAGCTTTCTGTGCACGGCCATCATCATTGAGTCAATATTGTAAGAAGCTTAGAAAAATTTGAGCCCACTTGAAGCCTACGCCCTCCACTCACCCACTCCACATTAGATCAGCTAGCCCCATTTGAAAATCACATTAAACTTATTCGAATGCGCTAGATATTCAGAATGTCTTGTCATACAGTAGACCCATTGAATCAACTTTTAACTAGACCCCCAGGTAGTTCTTTTTTTCTTTTCTCAGTGTCAGAGACCAGCTTCAGCCTCATGCATGTATGGCGAGTTCTCAAGCATTGAAGTACATCTCCAGACAGTTCTCCAAGTAAGTGTGGGAAGGGTTGGAGAGGCACTGAATGTTCACAGCTTCAAACTGTTCTTTCTTTCTGAAGGTACATAATATGCATGAGCATCTGGAAGGTTCTGTTAGGTTCAGTGCTAAAGAATTTGGTTTCTCCTAGATTTCCCGACTTCGGAATTCTTTTAATTTATTAAAAGATCTTAGTTGGGGCTGGCAACATGAATCAGTGGAGAAAGCACTTGCCACTATAGCAGGAAGAGCAGAGTTCAGGTCCCTAGCAGATATTGCAATGGTAGGTGGGTGTGGCTGCCCAACTGTCATCTTAGAATTCAGGAGACAGTGATGGGGATATCTCTGGAGCAAGCTGGCTTGCTAGATGAGCCAAACTGGCAAGCTCTGTGCCAAACGGGAGAACCCGTCTCGAAGGTGTAAGGTGGAGAGTGACTCACAAATCCGTAACGCTACACTTCCAATCAGCTTTTGATCAGAGTACAAGGTACATCAGTCAGAATAGTGTATGCATGGTTGAGCCAACACCATCCCCACATATGTCTCCCTAACTGCCTTCTCGAGGATTGTTTGTATAGGGAACCGCCTTGGAAGGAATGGGAGAGCCTTTTGCCAGAGCAGAGATTAGTTTAGTGTACCAAACCTGGCCCACCGCAGTAAAGGTAATATTCCTTCCCCAGGAAAAAGGTCAAACTTATGGACAACTTATAAAAAAGATTGGATTCCCTACATTTTGGGTTCTCCAGCTAGGATACAAGTCTACTGAGGCTTCCTTGATTACTTTTCACTTTGTGTATTGAGGCAGATAGAATCTCTCACTCAAACCCAGCGCTTGTCAATTGGACTCATCTAGTAAGAAGCTTGCTCTAGTGATCCCCTATCTCTGCTGTTGGCTTCTGGGATTCCAGGTGGGTTGCCACATACACCTGCGATTTGTCTGGGTGTGAGAGATCTGAACTTGGGTTCTCCTGCTTTGCTTTCTCCACTGAGCCATTTCCCTAGGCCCAACGAAGATCTTTTCAAGTTGACATTCACCAGCATTTAGCATGAGTCGCAAACTCTCCTAATGACTTCATATCTTGCAAATAACTTAATTCCCACAGCCATTTTCTAAGGGAAGAATTGTGATAACCACGCTGCAGGTGCTAAATTGAAGTATAGGGTAGCTAAGAGACTTGAGAAAGGTCACATGAGCAAAATTTAAATTTAGGTCTTCTGACCTCAGAGCTTGTGTCATTGAACTTGTTCATGCTGGGTTTCCTGGTCTGGGTGGATGAGAACGACTGACCAGGCCGCTTCCTCTTTGTGTGGTAACCTTTAGCCGACCAGCTAGACCTCTTCCCACCCCCTTTCTGAATCCCCCAGGTTTCCAGGGGACCTAACTGGTTGTTTTCAGTCTCGCCATTGAGAAGGCAGCTACAGGGAGACCAATAACACACGCATCTAGGACGTGGCCCAGGATAGGAACAACTGGAAAACTGGCATAAACGGGCTGCCCATGCATGCTTAGCATTGCAAGGGCATAAATGATGATGAATGATAACCTCAGAGAGTCATTTCTAAGACTGTCACTACACTAGCCCCCATGCTATGAAACTAATATGGGATATTTATACAGGAATAGCTCCCGAATGCCTAGGGATGCGTGATTTGACAAACACAAGCAGGGCCCAAACATACATATGCCATTTGCCAAGAATTCGGTTATAAACCAACCACTTTGGTTAGATAGTAAAGAACTAAAGCTGGGTATGGCGACATGGGCCTCATCTACCAGTACTTGGAACATGGAGACAGAAGAATCACAAGTTCAAGGCTGTCTTTGACTATGCACGCAGTTGGACGCCAGCCTGGGTGATATGAGACACTTTAGAAGAAAAGAGAGATGTGAAAAAGAAAGTATTGAACCTACCATCTCAAATATCTAGATTCTGGTCCTAGCAGATGGGTAAGGAAATGGCTCAAGCCGTTCAAGGTTTAGTTTCCTTGTTGGTTGGGGTCATATAGACACACAGGTGCTTCTGACTTGAAAATGGTGCTTTCTTCTGGTCGGTACTTGTTCTCTACAAAATTAATGTTGTCAACTTGGAAGTGATTACCATAATACTGTTTTCAAGTAAAGCAAAGCTGAAAATTGGAAAGAGCACCCACAAGAGCATCTCCATCACCTAGTACTTAATCACCTGTGATGTGGGCAAGACCTCTACTGTATATGATGCCATCTTAATGAAAATAATGAAGAACCATAAAACTTGAATTGAGTTTTATCTATATAGGACATAAAGCATTTTTTTCTGTCATGGGCCACCCTCTTTCTTTTCTCCGCAGCCTCCCATTGTCATCTGGCCCATGATCCATCATGTTCCAGAAACCACAAAGGCAACCACCTCAGCTTCCCTGAAGTTCATGGAGAGCACGGGAGATGGAGGAACAGCAGGGCTGGTCATCCCACACATCTTTTTCCGCCTCAGCCTCTGGTTTCTTTAGAGCGATGGCAGGGAGGAAATCCGAAGGATGCTCTCTGCTGCAAAGGCAAAATTGTAGCTCTAGCCTGAACTGGGAGTTCAGCAGGGCCTCCCCTGCCTTTCCAACAGGAACAGGTGCATGAAGAGTTGGGAGGCAGAGTCACCTGGAACAGCTCTCATTTTCCTGACATGACTAATGCCCATCATTCAGAGTTCCTTGGTGGCTGAAGAGCCAGTAGGCTGGAAACTCTTTCCAAAAGCAAGGAGGCCTTCTCTGGGCCTACTTTCTCCATTTAGGATGTAATCTAACACCAAGTGTTGGATTTAGTTTGCCTGTGCTTTCTTTCCGTTTCATTCTTAAAATATCACGGTCCATTGTAGTCAGAAGTTTTCCTGTCCCGACCACCTGCTCCCATCCTGGCAACTGCTTCTAAATTACCACACCAGACACTTGATATTATTTATTAAGTCAGCCAACAACTCAGGCTTACTCCTAACCAGCTCTTAATTTTGAAGTTAACCGATATTTCTTATTTACTCTCTACCACATGGTGGTACCTTTGTTAGCATGGCAGGTTCATCTCCTGATCCCTCTGCACCTGTCTTATGACCCCTCTCACTCTGCCCTCCTTCCATCATCCTCAGTTTGGCTTTCCCGCCTAGCTTCCTGCCAGGCTACTGACCTGTCAGCTTTTTATTAGCCAATGAGGCTAAAGCGCATTCACAGTGTACAGAAGGATTATTCGACAACAGTCCATCTTTCACAGGACGACTCCCTATGTAAACGGTGAGAACGTTCACTCTTCAGATCCCAAGGACACACAGTTAATGGCTGACTGGGCTTTATCTGCCAACAGAATGGATAAATTTTGAGAATTAAAGAAATGGGGCCAACAAGATAATTCATCAGGTAGACACACTTGTGACAGGCCCTAAGACCTGAGTTTGCTGCCCAAATGACAGCAAGGCACTGGCTCCTGTAAGCTGTTTGGGGTGTGTGAGTGGAAGAAATGGCTCTGCTGGGAGCAGGTGATATCCTAAATGTCCAAACAGGTAGTGGCATCTGGTGGGTGGCAAGTGAATAAGGCCAGAGAAGCATTATTTTGAACCTATCATATGAACTCTTTTGCTCTAAAACAGTCCAATACATTCTGTGTATTCTTTTCTGCTTAAAAACCTCTAGTTATAATAATAGGTCAACCTCAACTGGTGAATAGATAAACAGATTGTGGTATAGCCATAGAATGGAAAGATCTCAGCCACAGGAAAGGGTGAGGTACTGATATATACTGCAATATGGCTGAGCTACCAACATAGTGTGCTAAATGAAAGAAGTGAGCAGTAACAGGTCACAGACTGGATGAAATGTCTTGAAAAAGCAAAACCATAAAGAACAAAGATTTCTGTTTGTCAAGTATTGGGAAAATAGGAAGACAGAGGATGCCAGCTGAGTAGTATGGGGTTTCCCTTTGGGGTGATGAAAACGTCCTGGAACTAAATAGAGATGGAATTAAACGATACTGTGAATGTAGAATTGTTCACTTTAGAATGGTTAATTTCTAATAAGAAGACATCATGGTGCACTTGGGAGGCAGAATTGAGGCTAGGTAGAAAGACAGGAGAAAGGAAACGGGAAAAGCCCTTCACTCCAGCATTTGGCTGAAGCCTCTCACCAGCTGGTCCTCAGGAATTCCAGCATGCCGTCATTCCCTGTGAAGGCTACCTATGTGGTGACAATATTCCTTTTAGGTAGAGATATGTTTTATCTTTAAATATGCACTACTCTGTGAGAGAGTATATGCACACGTGTGTAAGCGCCCTTGGAGGCATGAAGAAGACATTACAGCCCCTAGAACTGGAGTTACAGGTGTTTGGGAGCTGCCCGGTAGGTGCTGAGAACTGGATGAGCATGGGTGAGCCGTATTTACTCCACTGCCATCTCTCCAGAAAAGAATATTGTTAACATAGCCTAGACCTATTCGACCTTGAGTTTAGTGTTCTCTCCCAGCTGGGTAGCTGCAGTTTGCAGTTAAGCTACCCTCTCTTACCATGTCACACCATGATCGAGGGGGTTAGTTTTCAGCTTGCAATCCTAGTCAACCCACCTCAGAAACCACTCTGATCTCTTTTACAGTCCTTCACAAGCCTTTGAAGATAGTAACTTCAGAATGCACTAAAATGTTTCTACGGCTCAAATCAAGACGATTACCTGGAACTAACGTCTAAGAAACCCACATCCATGCTCTTGGGTGTGTCTTATTCTTTCCCCCAGCGTCTCACTTTCTATTAGCTCCTATATTTCGATATATGTTAAAAATCGCTTCTCAAGGACTAGTGAGCTATCTCAGAGAGCAAAGGGGTCTGCCATTAAGACTAATCATCTGAGTTTGATCCCAGGAACCTACATGGTGGAAGGAGAGAATGGATTCCTGAAAGCTGTCCTCTGTCTTGCCCTGGCACACAGTGGTGTCACTGTGCCCCTCTCCCACATACGCACAAAGAAATAATGAAGGGGAAAAAAATCTCTCCAACTTTCTCTACTCCTCCATTGGACACACTGGTCTCTATGCGATGCCTTTCCAAGTCAGACCCATTGTCATCTCTCACTCCTCTGTACTAACTGTTCCTTTAGCTTGGAAGAAACTTAGCACTGACAATCTTCTAACTGATGACCTCTGGCTTGCCAGACAAATTTACTGCCACTGAGGATATGCCCCCAGACTGGAAGAGACTTCTTCCAACACCCACGAGGTTGCCTTTCTCACTTCTTGGATCAGATTTTATCTTCCTATCTTCCCTCTCTCCACCCATTTCCAGTCACCAACCTCTAACTACCATTCCTTTCATCCTACTCTACCTGACCTCGTTCCTTCTTAGTGAACTGTATACCGTAGCCGCTTTGTTCTGTGTATTCTCCTTCTCCCTCCCCTCCCCAATGACGAGAATGTGGCTGCATCGAGAAAGGATTTTAATAACTTTCTGCATTCTGGGCTTGATTTATGTTAATTTTTTAAAAGGTCTACAAAATCAAATAACAAAGAATTACACATTACAACAGAATCAATTGAGGGAAATAGCCACAGAAAATGAAGTCTCAAATCTAATAGAGAAGCAACTTTATGGCTTTTTATTCTCTGCTAATGTTAACATATTCTATGGAGGCCTTAGCTCATTTAGACTTAAGTTAAAACCAGTCTCCTTTATCACACGTTACATGAGCTTTGAGTCTGCAGGAAGGAATCTGGGTTGGGAGCTATTAATCTGACACACACTTAGATAAAGATGCTATGATGGAATACATTATTTGGCATGCTATTCTAAAAAAATAGTAATAAAAAGAAAGTTATAAAGAAGGTGGCAAAAGCATACAACACTTTCTATTAAGAGAAAGCACCTTAAAGAAAATTGTTGTAGCTAGGTATAATTGCATACACCTTTATATCCAATACTCAGGAGGTAAAGTAAGTAGATCCTGGAGTTACAGGCTAGCCTGGTCTACAGTGTGAGTTCCAGGACAGCCAGGGCTACACAGAGAGACCCTGTCTCAAAAAGAAGGAGGAGGAGGAGGAGGAGGAGGAGGAGGAGGAGGAGGAGGAGGAGGAGAAGAAAGAAAGAAAGAAAGAAAGAAAGAAAGAAAGAAAGAAAGAAAGAAAGAAAGAAAGAAAGAAAGAAAGAAAGAGCGAGCAGGGGACAAAGCAGCATTATCTCCTTCCTTCCTTCCTTCCTTCCTTCCTTCCTTCCTTCCTTCCTTTCCTTCTTTCTCTTTTTTATGACACAAGGTTTCTTGTATTCAAAGGGTGACTTTGAGCTCGCTTTGTAGTCAAGTTGATCTTGAGCTTCTGATTCTACTTCCTCCACCTCCTCAGTGTTGAGACTCTAGGCCTGTTAGACACAACACCCAGTTTCTGAGGACTCATTCTTAGGAGGGCCTCTGCTTACTGACTTCCAGCCCCAGCCCCAGAAATGTCTTTCTTTCTTTGTTAGTAATTTACTTTTGCATTTTATGAGCATTTGCATTTTGCCTGCATCTATGTCTTTGTGAGGATGTCAGTCCTTAGAGTTACAGACAGTTGTTAGCTGTCATGTGGGCCCTGAGAATTAAACGTGGGTCCTCTGGAAGAGTAGTCAGTGCTCTTCACCACTGAGCCATCTCTCCATCCCTCAGAAAAGTCTTTCTAAAGCTTCATTTATTCATGAAATTTTTGCAAGGAGCTGGTGTAATGGCTCAGCCAGTAAAGAAGCTTATCGCCAAGGCTGATTCCCTGAAATAGATCCCCAAGACCCACATGAGTGAGGGAGAGAACAGATTCCTGGAAGTTGTCCTCTGACCTCCACACATGTGCCATAGCAAGTATAGGTGGTTGCATACATGTATATTAAATACATACATACACACACACAAACACATGCACAGACAAATAAATAAATAGTTAAATAAGGCAAAATAAGTTGCAACATGTTAATGATGACTGTGAGAAGTCCAGAAACACAAGGAATTACTTAAGGAAGACAACTGGAGCTAGCATCAAATGAATGAAAGTCTGGGAGGCCGGGGAGAAACAGAGAAAAAGAAAAGACAAGAGTTTAGAAATGGATCACTGTCTGAAATATTTTTGTACAAGTACAGGAAGTTGCTTTCAGAGAGGCAGGCCGCAGACTTACACACGGCCTTGCATAAGGGGCCCTGGGATTAGAAAACACCTCTATGATCTTCCAGTGGCCACGCTTTCTGTTTGTTTTGTTTTGTTTTATGGAGTTTCTATTGATTTGGATCTGTACTGTGGTCAGACATTCTCTGAAGCTAAAGAAAAGAACGCAGAAGCCAGACATGCTAGAACCTTTCCCTCAGTACTGCCATTAAGGCTGGAAATGTGCTTCTCTTTGTCCCATATTTCAGGAAATTGAGGGCACTGGTGGCAGAAGGTCACCAAGTATCTGACAGTGAGGGCAGGCTGGGCTTGGTGGTGCAAGCCTATCATTCATATATTTAGGTGGCTGAGGCAGAAGGATTGGAAGGTAAGTTCAAGACCGGCCTAGGAAGCAATGAAACTGTCCCAAACAATACAGGCATTACAGCCCTGTTGCCCTAGCTCTTGGAAGACAGAAACAAAAGAGAATTGTTCTAAAGTTCAAGGCTATACTATGGCCAGCCAGGGCTATATAGTGAGACTCTGTCTCCAGAGATCCCCGATGATGATGATGGTGAGTGGTGGTGGCAATAATTCAAAAAGGGCTGGGGCTGTCTCTCAGTGATAGAAAACTTGTCTAGTACGTGTGAAGCCTCCGGTTCAATATCTAGTACCACACAAACAGCAACAAACCCCATAGCAGAATTTTGCTAGGGAGTTCTTGAGCATCTAGTTTCAGCTTTGAACTAGGAAGAACTGCTGTGTCGCTTAGGTACCATTCTTTACTGAGACTCTATCCCACCATCCTGGCATCCACCATTCACTTGGATCCCACCTGGGGAAAGCAAAGCTCAAGAAGCCAGGGGGTAGATGGCATGTGCACATGTGCATGCGTGTGTGTGTGTGTGTGACTGTGTGAGAGACAGAAAGACGGACCGCTCGAGTTTCCAACTGCGCAGAACAGGCTTGGTCCATTCTCAGCATAGCACTGAGGTTCATGGTCAGAGGGC